>NC_071353.1:109588971-110193554 GCF_943734655.1 Sabethes cyaneus | reverse complement strand
AATCACTGCTGCTGCTAATCACATCACTGCTAACTAAACGAACAATTGGTCTACAACGGACCAAATTTTCACCCTGCGGCAGATCCCCCAGAAATGCCGCAAATTCCGAGTGCCCACGCATCACCTTTTCATCGACTTCAAAGCCGCATAGGGTAATGTAAACCGACAAGAGCAATGGAAAATTTTGGACGAAAACGGATTTTCGGGTAAGCTTACTGGACTTATCATGGCTACGATTCGATGGATGGATTCCAGTGCTGTGTGAAAATCTCGGGTGGATTGTCAGACCCATTCGAATCTCGCAGGAGGCTTCGAAAAGGAGATGGTCTTTCCTACCTGCTATTCAATAGTGCGCTTTAAAGTGTACGGCGATCGAAATGCGGGGCACAATTTTCGATAAATCCAGTCAATTTATTTGCTTTTCTGACGACGTGGATGCTGCCGGCCGAACATTTGCGGCGATGGAAGAACAGTAAACTAAAACGCGGGTTGAAGATAAATACGTCTTAAACGAACTGGCGGGCGGGACCGTGCGTGACAGTGCCCGGTTGGGCAGTACCCTAGTAATCGGGGTTGAATTTGAGGTAGTCGACGAGTTCGTATACCTTGGCTTACTGGCAACAGAGGACAACAATACAAACCGTGAGATTAAAAGGTGTATTATCAGTCGGGAAGTTGGGTCTACTACAGACTCCACAAACACTTGCGGTCGAACAATCTGAGCACGAGGACACTGCTAGAAGAGGACCTACGCGCACTCTGAGTTTTCGAAAGGCGGGTGCTAAGAACCATCTTTGGCGGCGGGCAAGAGAATGGTGCATTGAGGCGAAGAATGAACCATGAGCTCGCGCGTCGCAATGGCGAACCCAGTATTCAGAAAGTGGTAAGCTGGACGGATACATTGGGCAGGACATGTTGCTAGAATGCCGGTCAACTATCCTGCAAAAATGGTTTTCGCATCGAATTCGGTAGGAACAAGACGAAGAGGGGCACAGCGAGCGAGGTGGTCTGGTCGGCAAGACCAGGTGGAGCGAGATCTGGCGAGCACTGTGTGCCGACGGAACTGGAGATCAGCTGCCATGGACCGAAATAGATGGAGAATTTATACTGCGCAGGCCTTGTCGTAAAACGTTAGGCCAATTAAGTTAGTAAGGCGGGAGAAGAGCGCTTGGAATATCTCCCTAGCTGAGCAAGGAGAAACCACCGCTGCCAGTGGTGATATCCGTTTATTGTACGACATTTCTCGCCGCCTTATTGGCGCTAGGATGAATACAAAGATGCCGCTAAACGACGGAGCTGGTCAGCTACTGACTTATCATACAGAGCAGCTTAAGCGATGGACTGAATATTTTAAACAACTCTTCCGAGTTTCAAATGTCAGAGGCCAACAAAATCTGCTGTGTATGATGCCAAGAGTTCGTCGAATTATTCGTGTCAACTCGGAGGCGCCATCACTGGATGAAACAGAAGCAGCCATCAACAGTATGAAATCCAGGTGGCAACACGGAGGATCAGATACAAAGCAAAGCAAAGCCTATGTGCTACATTCCGTTATCGAAACTTGACCTTCTGTTTTTTTATACGACAGACTTCGCAGCCAGCTGTTAGAGTGCAGGACAATTGCAGGGCCAGGTGCTACGATCCTAATGACTCTAACAGCCTCTCCCAGTCGAGATTCGAACATACGACGACTGGCTTATTAGGCCAGCGTCATACCTCGGAGCCAACCGGGTGGCTACAGGATCAGATACATTTAGAATAAATCCAGTAGAGCGCTAGTAGACTAAATCGAAGATTATCTTGGAATTCTCTAACGATGAAGCAGTTAAAAGACCTCGACCTAAACAACGACATTGGTTTGCTCGCACAACACCGAAACGATATGCAAAGCAAGTTAGATGACCTCTTCGAGAGCTCTCAGACAGCAGGTCTTACAGTCAATACAGCAAAAACTGAATCTATGGTAATGAACGCTGACAATCCCACCAACTTTACAGTAGTGGAACAACAAGTCGAGCAGGTGGACGCCTTCCAATCTCTGGGTAGCCAGATAACGCCCGATGGTGGTACCAAGGCTGATATTGCCAAACGGATCAGGAAGGCCAGGGGTGTCTTTGTAGGTATGCGAAACATTTGGCGCTCAAACCAAATCACTCTACGTACGAAAACCAGAATTTTCAACTCAAACGGTAAACCTATACGTCTGCGAAACGTGGTGCGTCTCAGCGGAGACAGCGCAAAAACTGTAGGTATTTATTAACCAGTATCTGCTATATATCATTCGTGCCTGCTGGCCTGACAACTGGATATCCAATGAGGAACTCCCTCGTCGATGTCATCAACGGCGAATAGCAACAGAAATTCATGAACGTAGATGGAAGTGGATCGGTTACACCTTGAGGAAAGGAGCGAATGAGATCTGTAGAGAAGCACTCGAATGGAATCCGTAAGGACAGCGTAGAAGAGGCAGACCTAGAGGCTAATGGCGACGCAGGCTGGCGAACGACATCCAGGCTGTTGACGAGAACCTGTCCTGGCGACAGGTGAAAGCCATAGCAGGAGAACCATCAAGAGATCTCTGATTTCATCCCTTTGTTCTGCCGGACCGACGGACTCCGGATTAGTCGCTATTGTACACCACTCCTAACCTGGGATACAGCCGCATATCTGGTAAGGAAACGAAGATCAGTACAGTGCGATGATCGTCATGAGCCGCCCCTAACGTGGAGACAGGTGTTCACGGCTGGCAAAGCTATTCCTTTTACCAACACTCAGCGGAAGTATGAGTGCCTCTTTCCCAGTCGGAATACGACCTTAGTTTCGCCCGGGGTTGGCTACCCGCTATCCGTTAGATTATAGCGAAGACTACAGAACTCAAGACTGGGTATAGTAGAAATACGCAGTAAAGGACGATACTACTAACGCCTTTTTTTATCTCAAAAGAGTTACTATTGCTTAAAAGTGTTAGTGATAGCAACCATCTGAATCTGAATGTATGCATGTGATGTTGATGTGCGATTTCATCCAATGCACTATGGGCAAAATCGGGCGAAAAAACAGCCGCAATTGAGATACGGCCTGCAGGCTGAAAAAATATAAGTGATCTTATGTAAAATTTTCTGGAAAATCTCGTGGTGCCCACCCCTTTCCTGTTTGCCATCCTGTTTGCCAATGGGCTAAACCCTATTCGATTCTGCGGACTTTTTTACACAAAATTATCAGGTTTTCAAGTCTTATTTTCTCGAAGTCTAGCTTGGCATAGTCCAACAAGTGTAAAAAATGTCAAAAATAGGGGAAAATGAGCAAAATTGGGCACCTCCCGATGGCAAACAGGAAAGGGGTGGGAATCACGAGATTCTCCAGAAGATTTTACGTAAGATCACTTATATTTTATCAGCCTCAATTGCGTCTGTTTATTTCGCTCGTTTTTGCCCATTGTGCAATGGTGCCAGCGTGGTAGTGATGTTAGAATGATGGCACATACACAAACTAACAGTAGCCACCGTCGCCCGTGGAGGGCGTACTAATACTGTCCGTAGAGATTTGACAGAATGCGCAGTCTTGAGTTCTGTAGTCTTCGATTATAGTCATTTTAACAGCTTGGGTCATAATTGATTTTTAATGCTCTTTTTAAACAAATCATTTTTCGTACCTTAAAATTAAAAAAGAAGAAAACTTATCTAAAACTTATCTTCTTTTTTAATTTTAGGTTTCGTATTCTACTAAGACGCTCCAAAAACTTCAGTCATTTTTCGTAACCAGAAGTATTCTGCAAAGTTGCTTATTGTACTATGTTCTGCAACTTTTTTGAACAAGTTTTTTTTGAACGTATTTAAAAAAATAAAAGTTTTTATCATCCTCGTAGGTGGATTTACAGTGACGCTAATAATGCAGACAGATGCGTTATATTTTAAAGAGAAACATCTCCTAAGAACCCTTGAAAAGATACGCATTGTTTACCCAATTGCTGAAGCTCACTTTTTTGTGATATTGGACCACTGTGAGATCCAATCTTTTGCTCTGTAGTGTAGATAGGGCATTACCCGATTTATTCGGCATATTCAAGAACAATTTTGTATATGCAGGATTATTAAACCATTTTTTCTTATTTGCCCAAAATTTCGACGTTTTAATAAAAAATAGTATGAAAAAATAAAAAAAACTACAAGGTATACAGTCCTAAAGGTTGTACGAAAGGGGACGTAGGACTATGTCAGAACATTAGATCAAAGACTAATGTAAACTGCATTTCTGGCATATTTATGTTTATCAAAATCTGTAAGTGTCATTGTTCATTTATTTATTTATTTCGTCAACCGATGTAGGCTAGTATAATATATACAATTTTCTCATATAAAAGTCTTATAATTAAATGAAGATTAAAAAGTGTACTTATTCTTCTTCGTAACTTTGGTACGCGTTACGATTACGTGTTGACTGAAAGTGATGTTTAAGTCTATGCCGAGACATTGTAAAGTCAATGGTTTCGCAGTGTTGATTATACGAGGCCATCATACGATTTAATCGACCGAATTTTGCATAATTTGTGCGATAATGGCTTATGGCAAATAAATTTCGATTACGAAGTTGCCGAGTGGGTGTATAAAAGTTCAGTTTTGATAAAATTGTTGCTGAGTCAATATGGTGCGAAACGATATCGTTTACAAATAAGACCATTGCATATTTACGACGCTCTTTTAATGATTGTATATTTATAAGCATGCAGCGTGCTTCGTATGATGGAAGAGAAAATGTTGTCCAACCTAATTTACGAAGGGCATATGAGAGAAATTGTTTTTGTACTGATTCTATTCTCTCTTCGTGCGTGAAGGAAAAAGGTGACCATACAATGCTGCAGTATTCCAGTATTGACCTCACATAGGCAATGTATAATGTTTTGATTGTGTATGGTTCCAAAAAATTGTAGCTAAAACGTTTAATGAAACCTAGCATGTTATTTGCCTTGTGTATTATTGCGTTATAATGGTCGATAAAATTTAGCTTGGAGTCTAAGATAATTCCTAAATCCCTAACTTTTTCACATTTTTCTACTGTTTGATTTCCTAATCTGATTGAGACTTCTGGTGTAGTTCTGTTTCTGGTAAATGTTATTAGATTGCATTTTTTTACATTAAGTTCTAATAGGCTTTTTATACACCATGTGTAGAATATGTGTATTTCATTCTGGAATACATTGATGTCTTCTTCATTTTTTACTTCCAAAAAGAGCTTCATGTCATCGGCATATATTAGCACTTTAAGTTTCTTGAGAATGAAGGAAATGTCGTTTACATACAAAATGAAAAGAAGAGGTCCCAAATGAGAGCCTTGAGGGACCCCAGAAGTGACTTGAATTGGATTCGAGTTCTTTTCATTAAATTTAATTATTTGTTGGCGATTAGATAAATACGATTCAAGCCATTTCGGAGCCCTGGTTGAATTCAAATTTTTTTGCAATTTGAAAAGCAGCATTGGTATGTCAATGCGATCAAATGCTTTGCTAAAGTCCGTATAAAGTGCTTCTACATGGTTTCCATTATCCATTGCATTCAATGAATAGTCAATAAATTCCAGTAAATTTGTCGTAGTTGAGCGTCCTTTGAAGAAACCGTGTTGCATTTCTGTAATTCTGTTTTTAATTTGCAGGAGTAATTTTTCATTAATAATTGCTTCGAAAAGTTTTGGAATGCAAGAGATTATGGCAATACCACGATAATTACGTACGTCAGATTTCCTACCTGATTTAAAGACAGGTACTAGAAAAGAGCTTTTCGATATTTTTGGAAAGATTCCGGATTCCAGTGATAAGTTAAAAAGCCAAAACAAAGAAGCTGTAAACTCCATTGCAAGATTTTTTTATGAAAATTGGAGGGATTCCGTCGGGTTTAAGTGAATGTTTGAGAGCGAAGAGCGAAATATTCAGATTCAATTCTTCCCTGAATGCAATGGTGGTTTTGAAAATACGGGGGTTCATAAGTACAATGTCTGCTACCATTGACACATAGGGATTTCTTTTAAAAACCACTTGTGTGCATCATAAATGTTGAAATAGTAATGAATGACCAGCCTACAGATTATTGTATTAAATATGATAATGCGTAGCTTGACAAAAAAGCTAGGCAAAGCAAAGCCTAGATGCTATATTCCGTTATCGAAACTTGACCTTCTGTTTTTGTATGACAGAGTTCGTAGCCAGCTGTTAGAATACAGGACAATTGCAGGGCCAGTTGCTACGATCCTGTTGATTCCAACAGCCTCTCCCAGCTGAGATTTGAACCTACTACGACTGGCTTATTAGGCCAACATCATACCTCGAGACCAACTGGGAGGTTTGACATGTTTCAATAATCTTACTTTAACTCGCTTGTGGCCTTTAAGGGGACATAAACGACTAAAAATTTTGAAAAATTCATTATTTTTTTATTTCAGATTTTGATTTTGCAGTCTTTTCCGCTTATTTTGATACTAATTTTGTAATGATCCGAACACAGGCAGTGGCCGAAAAATGATCGAACATATAAGCATTCCAGCGCGGCGTGCAACACCCTCGACGGAATAAAATGCCGCTCCTGAAAAACAACGATTTTCAAACTTTATGTAACTTTTTCTCCGAAACTACACAACGTATTGGAACAAATTTTGTTTTGTTTTGTTGGTACGAGCTTGGCAAAGACTTTTATTACTTTTGAGTTTTGTAAACGAAATACAGCTTGAGTAAAACGAAAAAGAAAACAAAATTTTATTTTTTAGCCATCTTTTCTTCTTCTTCTTCTTCTTCTGTAGTTTACTAGTTTACTTTCACAGCTTACCACCTGTTACATAGCAGAAATTATGGCACATACGCAAAAATTTCTGTTTTATTAGTATGAGAGTCCTTATCCTCCTAACACAGGGGTGATACGTGATACTCCTCCATCATAAAATAAATTCATGCCTCCAAAAAACCCCACATGCCAAATTTGATTCTATTTGCTTGATTAGTACTAGAATTACGAGGAAATTTGTATTTCATTTGCATGGAAACCCCCCTCCTAAAAAGGGAGGGGTCTCAGTTCACCATAGAAAAAATTCTTGTCTTCTGAAACCCCCACATGCCAAATTTGGTTCCACTTGCTTGATTAGTACCAGAGTTTTGAGGAAATTAATATTTCATTTGCATGGAACCTCCCTCCCCCCTCCTAAAGAAGGGATGGGTCTCAATTCACCATAGAAAAAATTCTTGTCTTCTGACCCCCACATGCCAAACTTGGTTCCATTTGCTTGATTAGTACTAGAGTTATGAGGAAATTTGTATTTCCTTTGCATGAGAGCCTCCCCTCTTAGAAGAGAAAGGGGTCTCAATTCACCATAGAAAACAATCCTGCCTACTAAAGCCCCATCATGCCAAATTTGGTTCCATTGCTGATTAGTTCTCGAGTTTTGAGGAAATTTGTGTTACATTTGTATAGGAGCTCCCCCCTCCCCTCTTAGCCCACCATAAATTTGCTGTCTTGCTCTCTCCATAAAATTGCTAGTCATGTTCTCTACCCAACGACATATAAATTGTTCAGTTTGGTTCAGTAGTTTAGTAATTAATATCATTTGAAATCTTTCATTCAAACGTTACACTTCTATTTTCGTTTTCATAAAGTGCTACCCAGTCCCAGTTTAATAAACAAAGACGTAGTCCTACGTCAAAAAAATTAGAAACGTGCCTTGCTCCAATAATAGTGGTAAAGTTCCTGTAATAGTAGAAAATGTTCCGATAATAGGGGAATTCAAATTTCTGTCTTTAAAATAGTTCGTCTCTATGTGAATTCTTCATTTTCTTATTCTACACCTGTGACACGTAAAAGCAAAGCAAAGCTTGATTCCGTCATCGAAACTTGACCTTATGTTTTTATACGACAGACTTCGCAGCCAGTTGTTAAGAGCACAGGACAGGGTCAGTTGCTATGATCCTATTGACTCTAACAACCTCTCTAACAGCAATTGACGCGTTTTAGTCTGTATTATTATTGTTTTTAAAAAACATTCTGTAGTATTATTGTTTTTAGAAAACAATTTGTAGTATTATTGTTTTTAGAAAATAGCTGCGAATTTTACCACCAAACTTTTGATCACGCTTTGCCTCTATTACTGGAACAGTGATGAGTGATAAGGTACGCCGGGGCAAGTGGGACCTAAAAATCCATAGTTTGGGTTTATTCCACTGTGTTTTGTATACCTATGAATATTTCAAAATTCTTTCAGCACAGAAACTCTTCAGTGGTATCACTTCGAAGGATTAATTACGAAAAAGGCCTATCAATTTACATGAAATAAATCTGGAGGAGAATTTTCAAAATTATGGCGATAGGTCCCACTTGCCACATTTACCGGGGCAAGTGGGACCTATATTCAAATTTGATTAAGAAGCATGAAATAATAGTAAATTGCGTAAGTTAATACATATACAGAAAGAAGCAATCAAAAACAATATTTGTACGAAGGGTTCATTCAAAAATAGCGTAACAAAATCAGATCACAGCGGGCGACTTTATAATTTATTTAAAACACAGATCGTGAGCAATTACGCTGTAAAGCATTATTGTAATGAAATGTAGTTGAATATGCCATTGTATCCAATTCTTGCGAGACGTAATTTAGGATTAACCATTGTTTAATAGCTCGAAAATACGATTAAGATCTGTTTGTTCTACCATGCCCAATTCGGTAGAGCTACTCATAAGAGATACTTACGTTATAACACAGACAAATAATTATAATATAATAATTATAATAACCACAACACTTTATTGTTTCAATTCCAGTTGCAGATTTGCTTAATTATATCAAATTTGACTTTCCAAATTCAATTAACATCGTTTAGGTGTAACCAAAATGTGACCAAAGTGTTTGTTCCCTCGCAAGCTGTGCATATGGGCTCCTTTTTTGGGGCGCCTTGGTTTAGTCCTTTTCGGTTTTATTTTAAAAGCTTTACTGGTATAAATATTATGTAATTGAACTGAAAATGTTCGGTAGTTCATCTAAAAAATGTATTAAGACAGGAAGTTTTGTGCTGAAACACTTTATTTTTAATAGGTCCCACTTGTCTCGGGTGCTTTGAAGTACCGACCTTATTACGAGCCATTTTTTAAATGCCGTTTGTCAAATTAAACAACTAGTTTTCGGGTGTAATTTGTTAATATACTCATTATGTTTACCTACTGTCAGAAAAACAAGTACTTTTACGTAAAGCCTATGACCAAAATATTATTTATAGAGAGGTGCGTCAAACTTACAACGCAAATTGAAACTAACGCTCAAATTGAAAGTCCAATTTTGATGTTTAGAATGCCTGTTATAAATAATCTATAATTTTAATACATGCGTTTGAGTTGTATCTTTCATTTCTAGGAAGGTTCGGTTGGAGAAAATGAGGTTGAAGAGAGTTATGAGCTCCGTTTCCACTTGCCCCGTATTCCCACTTGCCCCGTGGTATCTTACTAAAGTTGATTTGGCAGTAGCATTGGGCGATACTGCGAGAAGTATCGATATTCGAATATCGATACAAATTTTCTAAAAGTATCGATCCGACTGAAATATCGGGCGGCAAGCATCGATACCAGTGGTATCGATATTGGTATCGATACACTGGCAGGGTACACGCAACCCCAAAGAAAACCATAGTTTTGTTTAAGTTTATTAAGCTAAATAAGCTTAATTTTTAGAAAATTATATGCGTGTGCTTTTGCTGCTGTTGATTCTCTTTCCTACTCATACGAAATCTCGTTAGGAACGAAATAATAGCTGATGTCGCACTGGTCAGGCCTGCGGTTTTAAACTCTTTTGACCGGAAACTGCAACGAATTGCTCAGGATTGCTAATACATTTATTAGAAAATCTAGCGGAATGATGGAAATAAAAAATAAATTTTAAAAATCGAACAAAAAATACAAATCCGTTTTCTTAAGTCGGTAAACCGATTTTTTGCCAAATTGACCGGTCACCGGCTTTGCAAGTGAAAAACCGGCCGGGCCGGCCAGAAATCGACCACTCAGCAACCTTACAGACAAAAATGCTAGAAATGGAACTTATGAATATTAAACGAGGTAACCATATCGGTCGAACTAAAAAATCAGAACATTTTCTGCCCAAACATGCGGATTAAGATTTATATTCGACAAACCAACTAATTTAACCCCCTTCCACTTCTGTTTACGCTACAGAAGGTACAAGCCATACAAAACTGGACAAATATGATGACCGTGAGAATGTACCTCTACAACCATACAGATAACCAAATTAAACACTTTTCTCTACAAGTGTTTTGGAGACTTCAGATCAGCGATGACCAAACTGCCCCTTTTAGAAATGATTCGTGCGACTTGCGGATTGTATTGAGGTGGAGGAGAATTGTAAATTATTTTTTTAATGGCTGAGGGTATATCTAATTTAACCGAGGTGCCTCGTGCTCGTGCGCGCTGTGGAGCCAAATGCTTTCTAGTATGAACGCTATGGCGAAGTTAGCTAATCTTAACTATCATGGAAATTGCACCGAAAACCAGTGCAAAAGCCGCCAAGAAATCTGTCAAGTTTCAGAAAAACATTTATTACTTTATCATAACTTTACCAACAGGCAACAATGCCCCAATGGCCCTTAACACCTAATACAGTAAACATCGAAACATTAAAATAAATGTAGAACGTAACACTTGCTGAGACAGATGAAAGTTAAACATTGCTGAAATTTGTTTGCTATATCAAGAACTCGCAAGTAGTGATCGACATCGGACCGGGTAAAGTCCGGAAAGTCCGGTCCGATGTCCGGTCCGAAGTCCGATCGGAACGAAATTTTTGAGTCCGATTTTTTATCGGACCGGAACCGGAACGAAGCGTTCCGGAACCGGACCGGACCAGGAATTCCGTTGAAAATCCGGAAAAGTCCGGTGCACTTTTGACAGTAAAACTGACCGCAGTGGAAACTGTCGCACTGTCGAACCAGAGAAATGCGTGTTCTTAAGAATCTCCAACGTTTCCCTAGTAGTAACATCTTGCCATCTTCTTTTTACAATTGCCCTAGGCCATTATTATGGTCTTTGGCTAACGCTTTTTGGAGTCGTGCCGTCACAGGCAGAGTCTGGATGCTTTCGCAAAACTTAACTCTGGACTTTCTTTTGGCTTTGCAAAGCTCTGCGTTGTATTTGGTAAGAAATGGTCTGTAGGCCTCCCAATTAGACGTGATCTTAGCCCTGTTGAATAAACGCCTAGCCTCCCG
This sequence comes from Sabethes cyaneus, assembly GCF_943734655.1. Classification (NCBI taxonomy): domain Eukaryota; kingdom Metazoa; phylum Arthropoda; class Insecta; order Diptera; family Culicidae; genus Sabethes; species Sabethes cyaneus. Next base: position 110,182,315 of record NC_071353.1, on the reverse strand, counting down.
AAGAAGGTTGCTGAGCGATTCATTCCACCAGGGTACGTCACGGTAGACTATCCGCGTGATTAACGGAAAGTTTGCAGTATAAGCATCAATAATCCTACTTTGTGGGTTATTGGTTTCAGCGTCGCTCAGCTGGTGTGCGTATATTAATATGACAGGAATTCCGAGAGTTTCCCAGATGTTCTCTGAATGAACTCCAGTTGGTTTTCTTCGGATTTCCGTATTGTTCTCTCCTAAGAGAGTTTGCCTCAATATCAAAAACGATATGGCTGTGGTCTGATAAACTTAGTTCGTCAGAGACATGCCAGTTTTTGATCTTCTCAGCTATAGAAGTACTGCACAGAGTGAGATCTAGGACCTCATCTCTGATAGCATTAACAAAAGTTTCGAACATTTTACTTTGAAGAAAGTTTCAGCATGGCTTAAGTGTTCGAAGTTTGAATCAGAATGGTACCTAGTTAGCAGCTAGGTTTTACTTTGCTTTACTTTACTTCGGCGCCGAATTCAGGAGCCGTCTCCAAATTTCTCGGTCTTGGCCTGCCTCTCTCCAGTCGCCCCTAAAACCCGCTGCTCTAGCATCCTCGTCAACGGCGCACACCCACATGTAAAATTTTGTTCCATTTGCTCGATTAATTCTCGAGTTATGCAAAATTTGTGTTTCATTTGTATGGGACCCCCCCCCCTCTTAGTGGGAGGAGAGGTCTCTAACTATCATAAGAACCTTCCTTGGCTCCGAAAACCCCTACATGCAAATTTTCACGCCGATCGGTTCAGTAGTTTTCGATTCTATAAGGAACATTCGGGCAGACAGACAGAAATCCATTTTCATAGGTATAGATTTGTATGGGAGCCACCCCTTTAGTGGGGGAGGGGTCTTTTGCCATCGAGAGAACCTTCCATAGCCCCAAAAATCCCTACATGCAAATTTTTACGCCGATCGGTTCAGTAGTTTTCGATTCAAAAAGGGGCCATCCGTATACCACGTGGACAGCTTAGAGGGGGGTGGGGGGTACGTGAATGTCCACGCTTGTCCATGGAAGGGGGGGGGGGGGAGGGGGTATAGAAAATGTCCACGTGGACAAGCGATATTTGTTGCAATAAATAGAACTTTCATTTGTGCCTTTTGAATTAATTAAAATTAGGTCACGACGTGTATTGTATTTTGCCTTACAATCAAATGCAGCTCGCCATGAAAAAGAAAATCCATTGACAACGTATTTGAAAAATAACTCGTCTTCCTAAAATTTCACGAATCACAACGGAGAGGTCTCATGATGTGTTAAAGTCAGCGATCAAGCTAAGGTACTCAGGTTGAACAGGGGTTGAAGCAAATGAATCTTCAAGTAAAGATCAAGCTGGAACAGGCTTTCCTGTAGTCCATCATTTATTTGCAGTGGACAAGATCAGCATGGATAGAAGAACTAGATCTAGATAACATACCTAGTTTAGCTTGCTTTTACGTAAGCTTTTTTCTTAATTTTTTTATATTACAGAATAACGCAAATGAAAACAGAATTGAACACAGAATTTCACATAAGAAAAAAAATGTCCACGTGGACAAACAATGGAGGGGGGTGGGGTTGAGTCGATGTCCACGCTTGTCCACGGAGGGAGAGGGGGGTGTTGAAAATTGGCATTTTTGTGTCCACGTGGTATCTGAATGGCCTCAAAGGAACATAGGGACAGACAGACAGAAATCCTGTTTTCTAGGTATAGATTTTGAAAAATGCTCATAATTGTGGGGGTTAGAAGGAAAGGGGTGTAAGTGACAAAATTGAAAAAATTGAGATAATGGTAGGAAACGATACTTTGAGCATGGTTTTATGCATGCATGCTAGAAAACTCACGTCAAAATTTTGCCGTTAATTACTTTTTTATAAACTTGAAAAAAAAATCCTGCAAAATAAAGGTTGGTTTTCACTTAGAAGGAAAGGGGTGTAAGTGCACTATATGAGCAATTCCAGCTTAACTAACAAAACGGTTGATCTCGAATATTTTTTATTGGAAAAAAATTTTGCCACGCAGCCATTCATTTTCCATTAAACATAATTATTTTCGCCAAGAGTAACTTTTCAAAAGGGCGTATTTATGAATGAGATTCTTTCAAAATATATCTCGAAAACTACTTATTTATCAAAAATGATGTCAACGGAAAAGTTGTTGGAGATTAAGTGTAGTTTCAGAGAAAAATACAATGAAAGAAAATGCAAAATCAAAATAAAAATCATAAAACATGAATTATCTCAAAACATGTCCCCTCAGATTTGTCTCATTTTTATTAAAGATAGCTTAAAACATTTTCTAAAGCTGTCGAAGAGCTATTAATGTACACTCTTTCAGCTTTTTTTAATCTGACAAATTTTTAAAAATATCCAAATTTTACTTTTTCTTGTAAAACTAAAACTAAATCAAATTCTACGCATAATGTTGAACAAATTATGACATATAACCTTTTTTCTTAGGACCAGCCGTTCTGAAGTTAGGCCATTACAAATATTTTATGAAGTTTTTGTCATTCCGACGTGGGGCCACTAAAGGGGGATTACTAAGATCATGACTTAAGGAAACTACAAAAAGGTGATATATAAATTAGCGCCGCCCGTTGAAAAAAAAACTGACTATTTTCTAAATAATTTTGAAAATGAATGTCACCTGAACAACATTTCCAGCATAAAATACAGCCCACACAAGTATATTAGATGTACGCTGGCGCCACGTAGTGAGACAATTCTGTACTATTGTCCAAACTGCAAGGCTGCTGTTATTTTAACAATTTTTCCGAAGAAAGATATTTTTGGTAGCTCATATCATGATAAATGATATACTCATATACGGATATACACTAGTGCCGACCGATGAGAAAATTCTGAACTATTTTCTATACCATCTTGAAGGTGACTGTCAGTAGTATAAACTTCTCGAAGACCACTACTTTCTAGATAATCCGTAGCGTTAGTTACAACCTGTGAAGTAATATTGCATATACGGTAGCATCACGTAGTGAGGCAATTCTGCACTATTTTCTATACCATCTATACCAGCCTTGCATGCTATTACTTAAACAGCTTTCCCGAAGAAAGTAATATTTGAGGTTACATGGATTATAACCTATAGCAAATAAAACGAGGTCGCATTACACACTAACGCCGCACGTTGAGAATATTCTGAACTATTTTTAGTGCCATCTCCGAGATGACAGTCATTTGAACAACCTTCTCGAAGACTGCAGCTTTCTAAATAGTCAGTAGCGTAAGATACAGACTATACAAGAATATTAGATATGCACTAGCGCCACGTAGCGAGAAAATTCTAAACTACTACTGCCTGCTCGCTAACCTACCTTTTAACGAAGATGATTGTAATATGACTTCAAGATATATACTTGCCAAACCGCTCACTGCTATTTTTTATAAAGCGGATAAAATTATCTTCTTTTTGACCCATCGTTTTAGCATCGGAATTGCATTTTTTGAATTTTTAGAGACGGTGAAAGACAATTTTTTTATTAAAAAACTGACTTTTATATCTGAATGTGCACCATTTTGAAATGCGCTTAAATTTTCGAAAAAAGGGTAGGACAAACAGAAAATAACTTAGTTTAGGAATTTTCTATGACGGGTAAGCTACCAAGCACCAGTCAATGGTGCCGCAATTTTTTATATAATCCGTTTCAAGGAGCCGGATAGCGTTTAGAAGTTTGAGATTACGGGTTCCACACACTCAAATCTTTGCCTTTGACATTTACCTACATTTTTAAAATTGGTAAATTTTGCATCCGGACAATTTCGGACTTCCGGACCGGAATCGGACCGGAACCGGAACAGAGCTAAATCGGACCGGAACGAAATCGGACCTAAAATGTTCGTTCCGATTTTTTACCGGACCGGATCGGACCGGAACCCGGACTTCAATTTTCGTTCCGATGTCGAACACTACTCGCAAGTCAGTTTCAACCTGGTGTCGATGGTGCATTCGTACAACATGCCAGCCGGCAGGTGTACGATGGGAATCTTTCAAAGTAGTGCCTGCAGCTCGTGGTTTATACGTCTGGACCGCTCTCTGCTCCCAGTTACCAACACCTTGCGTTCAAATACGGCAAATGCACTTATATTTTGCGTACGGTTTATGCTCCTTGATCGAAATCAACCTACGAAGGGAAAAGTAGACCAGATATAGCTAGAATGCGTCGTTGAATCTGCTTACTCGTATTATTAATGGCGGTTGCCAGAGATCCCTAATTTATGAATTCATCAACCCCTTCCAGTTCATCTCCGTCAAAAGTCACTCCATGCACTCAGGGTTTCTTCACTTAACAACGCGGTTGACGGCCTAGCGTATCCAACGACATCCATCTTTGAGTGCCAAGACAGCTAGCTCCATTGAGGAAAGCAAAGCTTCACTCAGCAAGTGCGAGTAGTTCTCAGCAACTTGCGAGTTGTCTAATTGATCGCATTTGAAATTAATTTTAAAATCGGAGCAGGAATTGCACTTGAAATTTTACTTAAAATTGAACTTGAAATTAAATTTGATATTGAACTTGAAATGGGAACTGAAATTTAACTTAGAATTAAGCATGGCATTATGCTTAAAATAGAACTTCAAATTGATATTGTGCTTTGCAGCTGTACCTGGATTAATCCAGATTATTTTCTCTAATGCCAATGTATATGACAAAACAAAACAGCAACATTGCAGTTGTTACTCTTTCTCACTCACAACATTCGCATTGTCGCAGTTTTTGTGCCAGTCGCCCTTTTAGACTGCGGTGTTCAGTAAGGTGCAAAATGCGGGATATTGATGATCAAATGATATTGGACTTCAGTTTGCATCAATTTCAACTTAAATTTGAACTGGAATTAAGACTTTAAATTGAACTTAAAATTAAACTAAAAGTGGAACTTGAATTTGGATTTCAAATTACACTTAAAATTGAACGTTAAACTTAAGTTTGGACCAATTCAGACTAGAATATATAAATTGGACTTGAAATTACACATGAAATAGAACTTATAATGAGACATGAAATTGAACTTGAAATAGGACACAATAGAGAACTTAAAATTTTACTTGTAACTAACCTTGAATTGGATGTAAAATTTGACTAGAAATTATGCTTACAACTTTGCCAGAAATTGGAGTTAAATCGGACTTAAAATGGAACTTCGAATTGAACTTGAAATAGGATTTGAAATTGAATTTGATTTTTTACATCGCCCAAGAAATCCGACTTGAAATTGGATTTCAAATTGAAAATGAAGTTTTACTTAAAATTTGGTTTAAGACTGGAACTAGGAATGTATCTATTTTTGCAGAGTTAGTTTATTTATCGAAAAAAATTAGCCGCCGTACTTTTAATTAGGTACACTTCTTATTTTAATTTCTATAAGTTCGAGGTGGTGAACGAGTTTGTATACTTCGGGTCGTTGATGACGTCGGATAACAACTGCAGCAGAGAAATGCACCTCACCATTCTTGTCGGAAGTCGTACTTACTACGGATTCTACAAGACCATAAAATCTGGCAAGCTTCATCCTTGTACCAAATGTACCATGTACAAAGCGCAAATAAGACCGATAGTCTAAGGGCACGAAACGTGGCCAATGCTCGACGGAGACTTGAACGCACTGCAGCGGCCATGGCCACTTTTGGACGTTGTGTGCTTAGGATCATCTTTGGTGATGTATGTGAGTACGGTGTATGGAGGAAAAACATGAATCACAAGCTGGCGCAGCTTTTCGGCGAACCCAGTATTCAGAAAGTTGCTGAGGCTGGAAGGGTACAATGGGCGGGACATGTTGTGAGAATGCCGGAAAACAATTCCGTAAAAATGATGTTTGCCTCGAATTCGGTTGGTACAAGGTGCAAAGGTACGCAGCGTGCTCGACGGTTAGACCAAATGGACTCCATTTAATGGAGCAAGTCCTGGAAAGTGTGGGACATTCGAGAAATTGGAGGCGAACAGCCATGGACCGAGTTTGTTATGCAGGTGAAATCCTAACGGACATCGCATTAGTATAAGTAAGGTTATTAATTAGGATAAGTATTTTAGTTTCTCTAGCTTTTACTATAAAGGTATCGATACAAATATCGGCGTTTTAGCATCGATACTGACCGGTATCGGGACACTCAGAATCGATCCAAAATATCGATGTATCGGCCCAAAAGTATCGATTTTTTCGATACAGATACAGTATCGCCCAATGCTATTTGGCAGTAGAGTTAAAATTTTGATTCTCAAACAAAATCAATAAAAAGTCATTCTTGTTATGAGTTTTAGAAGTATTTGAAGTTAACCAAATGCTTGAGAAGAATAATTATAAAATATCTGACATTAGTAAATAATTTCAAAAATAGGTGAAAGGTGAAAGGTTAAAAGAAAAGTTTGAACTGGTAGTTGCATTGCCTGAAGTATTCTTACATTTGCGTGTGAGTTTTGACAACCTATTAAATGTTATCCTATCTGACATTTCCACGCCCGATCCGCCAAATACTGGTATTCTCCATTAGAACACAGCCAATAATTTGAAATCGATAACACCCGAAATCCGCAGTCACCCACGCATCACCAGTCTGCCACCGCATCAAAAATCATACATTCTTCTTCGGTGGTCAGATTTTGCCGTTAGTGGCGCAGACAGGGATGCAGGAAAAGAACACCCGGCGGCGGCAGCAACGCCGCGAAATGCAAACGCACAGATGCTGCAGGGTGCCTGCAATCGTTTACCACTTTCCGACCAGCACAAGGAGGCTTCCGCGCTAGCGCACAAGCGGCGAGGACCTATTGTCAGTGGTGGCGCGTTGGGTGACGATTGCCGATCGCGGTAGACAAGGGTTGACCAGAAAGGTGGTGGCGCTGTCGGGCTGAGCTTGAGCTCTTGCTTGAGACGGGGTGGAGCGGGGGGAAGAGGTTCAGCGCGGTAGGAGGCCGAACCCGAAAGATTAGCGAAAAACGGCACTCCGCAGTGGAGCGCGCCTGTGTGTTCGAGAAGCAATAATAAAGACGGTCGATGGAGTCGCCCAAGGAATCAGTAAAATTTCGCTGTCCGCCGAAGAAGCACACGCGCGCGTGTCCGGTGGTGATCGTGTTTAGTGGCTGGCTGACGATCGCGTGCGTGCGTTCGTCGATGTTGTGAATTTTTCTTTTCGCGCAATTTTACTTGCTCGCTAAGGGTGCTCCGGTACGGACCGGAAGTGGCAGAAAGTGGTTAGTGGCAAATTAGAGTGGCTGTGTGTGCCAATCGATCAGGTGGCGCTTAATAAATTGTTCGATCGAGGTGCGAAAGCAGTTGGTTATATATGGAGTTCCATTGTTTGAGGTGAAATTGTTCTGAACTTTTGAGATTGAAGCCGTCATAGTGACTTTTTAAATTTTTATTTTTGTATCAGTGCCAGATAGCTTGCCGTCACTTCTCTTTGATATGAGGATAAAATGCTAGAAGAACAAAGTTGATCGCGGCGAGTTTTGCATGTTGTGAACAGGGATATTAAAACTAATTTATGCCATATTTTGTGTTCCTGCTCAGCTGGTTATAATATTTTGGAGAATTTTGGATCCGCCCAAGATTTCTGCAGATGCGCTGTTTTTTATTACAAGTATGTAACCATTGTCATCTTTTAAAATAATTTTTAATAATTCTGTAAACACCTATCAATATGGATCAATAATTTTAGATACCATTGAAAAAACACTTTTTAATCGAACGTAGTTTGTGTTGTAGAATTGAATTCGGTATGAAAATCTTTGATTCTTCATTGTTCTCTTTACTGTTGTTAAATATAAAAATGCAATTTTATTACGTTGGTATAAAATCGAAAAAAAAAAGTTAAATGGGTTATCTTGTATGTTTTAAATAACATCTGGTTAGTCAAGTCAAGATGATTAGCAAACAAAAGACATGCAATATGTACGATGAGAATTCGGCGATGAACTCGTATGTTATATTTATGTTGTTTTTTACTTATTTATGACTGTGAGAATTGTTATCTTGATGAAGAGATAGGTTAAAAAATATTCTCATGGACGATCTTCGCGTTCCTTTTCTTACGTATACTTTTACTAGGACATTTTATTGTATTGGAAAGACTAAAATAAATCATCTAATGCTTTGTTTCGGTTGTTTAATATTTTTTTTTATTAAGAATTTTTTAATGGTAATTAATTTGAAAACATATGATTTATAAATGTGTGTAAAAAGCTTAAAGAATCAAATTATTTTTCTCGTAATGAATTGTTCTTGATTCAAATTTTGATCAAAAAATCTTTTTGAGATCAAAGCATCAAATTAATACATTTTTAGCATTTTTTATTATCTAAACGTAGAAAAACAAATTTAAACTAGCAATTTCCGCAAGATATTTGGCGGTTTTAGCAAAGTAATTTGAAATATCCATATTACATATGACATACGGAAATTCTCAAACAAAGTCTGATGCTCCCTTTTTATTATAATTCTAAAAGTCTTCTTCGCTACCAGTTTAACGAAAATATAGTTCGAACTTCTTTTTCATCGGTGCATTGTAGTGTTCGTATAATCTGGTATAAGAATTCCAAGCCAAGACAATCCTGGCGAATTCAATCGGGAGTGACCTTCTCGGAATTGGTTGAAAATTTACATATTTATTTACTATACCTGAGGATATCGGAAGACGCTGTCAAATCGTCATCGAATTGTGCGATATTTTTTAAAAGGTCATATAACAAACTAATCTTCCTAGCAAAGGGGATTTTCGAAATTACAGTAATTCTTGTTAGTATAGCACGCAGGACCCCTGCTGATTCAGGAATAGTTTCTATGCTGGTGAAAATTTGTGTGGTGCTATAAAGGTCCTAACTCCTAACAAAATTATGTTTCCCTAGTCATTAGAGCACGTTGCTGGAAAACGATAATATTAGTAGCATGTAGGGTATTGTCGTTATCGTCGGGCCACTGTTATGGTCGGGCCATTACGATTTTACAGTTTTAGTAGCTCATGATATCTATGCTACAACCATTGTAAAGCTTCTTACTGTGAGAGCTAACTTTTCACAATATTGTGAGTTTCAATCGTGTATTCAAAACACCCGTACTGAATTCAGTGACTAAATCTTACAAAAAAAGTTTTCCAGGCGCAATGAACTTTTCTTCAAGAAATGGTTCATGAAATGCAATTATCGAGATAAATTTTGAAAATGTATGAAGTGTGTTATGCTGCACACGAAGACTATAGAAAAATCGCCGCTAGTAAGGTGTTTGGGAAGGCTAAGGTGATATACTAGAAAAGCGCTATTTGTGAAGGTCGGGCCACTTGAGTAGTCATGGTTGGGCCACTATAATTTTAAGCGCAGAAGCGCAACAATTGCTAGAGAATGTCAGTCACGTAAAATGTGATGAAATAAAGCAAAATAATACGATAAAAACTTAGATTTTTGTTGTTTTTTTTTTCATTGTAGTTGTATACTTCGGAAAAGGCGATTGTAGCAATATTGATTTTACTAGATCGTCAAAATTTCGCAAAAGTGCAATTAAAAATAGGGTATTTGTACTTATATGGGCCGTTGTTCACGGAATTCATTCTTTTCATGTCTCTATATAGAATTTCAATACGTATGTCTTAGATTTTCGGCGGTGGCCCAACCTGTACAACATGGCCCGACTATGACAACATTTGTTGTCTTCACGTAAATGCCTATAACTTTTTTATTTTTCAAGCAATTAGTTCAAAACTTTTCAGAAATATACCTTATTCTTAGACCTTTGCAACGATGCATTTAGATTTCCAAAACTCCTTTTGAAACGAATGTTATGGGCGAATTCCAAAACGTGGCCCAACCACGACGACACTCCCCTAACTATTTTACAATTATTTTAGGTGCCGCTATGCCTGTCACGAGGAACGGTTGTAAACCTGGCTGCAACATCGGTACTTGCAGTGATTCTAAAAAAAAGATTTCTACTCCTTTTAATATATATTGCACTAAAATATGATAGAAAAACTGGGTAGGGAACCTATTTTAAGCTGTCTACGCGGTCTATTGATTGTTTTACCCTGTTATAAGCTATGAGTTGACAATGCGAAGCATACCAGCATACCACTTTTCACTTTTCTCAATTAACTTTAGTTCTTCAAACCTTCCTTCCCAACGTTATTAAGCCAAACTTTGGATTAAAACCACATTAAAAAAGCTAGACTTCTGATTTTTAACATTGAAAATTGAGGCGCATTTTAATCACTTAGGTGCTTTCTTAAGCAGTCCTCGATTTTACTAATGTATAGCAAACCATAACGTCAAATGACACTAGTGCTCACTTCTCTAGTACAATGTGGGACGTGAAAATTGTGTGCTTGACTTTTAGAAATGCTATAATCAGTACTCAAAGTAGCGAGTTGGCTATTCTCTTCAACACCTGATAAAATGTAAGTTTTTGATAACAATTTTTAATTCATCATATTTCCTGTCGCAAATACAGTAAACAGTATTTGTACGAATTATATTTATGGTTAAGTGATTCAAGTGGATGTTCTTATCAAAAACACTAGCGTGCCCAGACATAAACTAAAGGCGGAGAACTCGACTTTTCAGACGAATGTTTTGACCTGGAAAATCTAGTAATCGTATTGGGGCGAACCAACCAACGGTTGAAAGCCCCATTAAATGGTAAATAAATAAAATAGTAATCGTAGGATGACCAATCTATTATTACTTATCACAAAAATTCTGGCATATTAGTTTGAAAACTTTTTGGAACGACTTAGTGGAATATAGAACCAAAAATTGAAGAAACGAAAACAGACACTGTTGAAGCCTGCAAGTCGTAGGCGAAATGCGTATCTGTCGTGAATAAAATTAATAGTGGAATTTAACCGGAAAAAGGTTTCTTTTATTCAATTTCAGGTTTAAAATTAAAGTTGAAATTGGACTAGAAATTAGACTTGGAATCGGACCATAAATAAAAGTTGAAATTGCACTTGAAATCGAACATAGGGCATTAAGGTTCCAACACACATTATTGTTTTCTGGGATTTCAAAAGCAGTGCTTAAACCAAAAGATACATTCACGAAATTTGTCATTGTGTTAGGACAGATGCAAAGAAGGTGAATTTGAATGTATATTAGATTTAAATTGGACTTGCAATCAGACTTGGAATGATATTTAGAATTAAACTTAAAATTGGTGTTCAAATCGTTCAATAAATTGGACTAATAATTAAAGTTTGAATTTAACTTAAAAATTGGAATTAAATTAGACTTGACTCTGGGCCTAAAATCGGACACGCGATTGGACACGAAATTGAGCTTGACATTTAAATCAGATTTGAATTTGGACATTAACACGGAATTAGACACGAAGGCCCTCACCCCTCACCCCTGTGGTAGGAGGATAAGGCACTCACAGATTCTTATAAACATACATATGCCAGAAATGCTGGGTTATTTCGAGGAGCTGGGAGGAGGAAAATCTACCGGAGGAATGGATGGAAGGAGTGGTTTGCCCATCTACAAAAAGGGTGATCGGCTAGACTGCTGCAATTATCGTGATATAACGCTGGTAAACGTCGCCTACAAGGTACTCTCCCAGATTCTGTTACACCGGTTGTCACCGATAGCACAAGGTTTCGTAGGGAATCATGAGGCGGGTTTCATGGGGGCTCGCGCAAATACGGACCAAATTTTTACTATCCGATAGATCTTGCAGAAATGTCGGGAGTACAACGTGCCCACGCACCACATCTTTATTGATTTCAAAGCAGCATACGATACAGTCGATAGAGACAAGCTATGGCAGATAATGCACGAATACGGTTTTCCGCACAAACTGACGCGACTGATCAGAGCTACATTGGATCGAGTGATGTGTTTCTTACGCATCTCTGGGACACTCTCGAGTCCCTTCGAGACGCGGCGAGGGTTGAGACAAGGTGACGGTCTATCCTGCATGCTGTTCAACATCGCTCTTGAGGAGATGATCCGACGAGCGGGCATCGAAACGAGAGGCACGATTTTTACCAAGAGTAGCCAACTTCTAGGCTTTGCAGATGACTTCGATATCATTGCCAGGAACTTTGCGACGGCGAAGGCAATCTACGCCAGACTGAAAGCGGAGTCTAGGAGAATTGGGCTAAAAATAAATGCCTCGAAGACCAAATACATGAAAGGAAGTGGCTCAAAGGAAACAAACGCGCGCCTCCCACGAACGGTAACCGTTGACGGCGACGAACTAGAAGTGGTAGAGGAGTTCGTGTATTTGGGATCGCTGGTGACCGCGGACAACAACACTAGTAAGGAGTTCCAGCGGCGCATCCAAGCGGGAAATCGGGCCTACTTTGCCCTTCGTAAAACGCTACGATCAGGAAGCATACGCCGCCGCACTAAGCTTACAATGTACAAAACCCTTATTAGACCAGTAGTTCTTTATGGAATTGAAGCCGTGACGCTGCTTACGGAGGACATACGCGCCCTTGCCGTGTACCGTGTTCGAACGAAAAGTGCTGCGGACGATATTTGGCGGAGTACAAACTGAAAGCGGAGAGTGGCGGAGGTGTATGAACCACGAGCTACAGGCACTGTTTGGGGAGACTCCCATCGTACATCTAGCGAAAGTTAGCAGGCTACCGTGGGCCAGACACGTCGTAAGGATGCCGGACGACAGTGCGACGAAAATAGTCCTCTTCAATAACCCCACCGGCACCAGGAACAGGGGGGCCCAACGTGCACGATGGCTCGACCAGGTCGAAAGCGATTTGCGACTTCTGAGACGACTAGGAAATTGGCGACGAGTGGCCCAAGACCGAGTTGAATGGAAACGAGTGCTTGAAACAGCAAGAGCCACCCCGGCTCTATGCTGCTGAAGAAGAAGAAGATGCCAGAAATGCAGTTCACACTAGTCTTTGATCTAATAGTCTGATATAGTCCTACGTCACCTTTTCGTACAACCTTTAGGGCTGTATACCTTGTAGTTTTTTCGGTTTTTGTTTGTTTTTTACTTTCTTTATTCTTTGGTTATTACTCTGTTTTTTCTTTTTCCTTCTGTTTTCTCTCGCTTTTTTTCTGTCCCAGTTTTTTCTTATTTTACTGTTTTTCACTCAGTTTTTGCAATTTTCTTTCCCATTTTCCGTCGTTTCTTTTCCTTTTTTTGTTTCATATCTTTTTCGAACTCTTTTCATCTCCTTTCCATTTCGATTTTGTTGATTGTCTATTCGGGGTTTCCTCTTCTGATTGCCCTTACTTCTTTTCTGTCACGTTCTATTTTTAGTTCTCATTCCCCTCCGGTTTTCTTATGTATCTCCATACTTTTCATCTTTTTCTCTCCGGTTGAACCTTTTTTTTTTGTTCCGTTTGATCTGTTTTTTCTGCTTTTTTATCCTATTTTCCCATCCCATTCTCGTTTCCTATTCTCATTTTTCCAAATGAGATTTTTTCAAAATTTGTAGTCGTTCATGTCCGCTTAACCGTTATGTGTTCGACATACCCTGTCGACCCCGGGTACCTTTTCAGATTTTAAAGTAAGAAATTCTAAAGTTTTCTTCGACCCAGGATACTGAAACTCTGTGACATCTTAGAACTAGCTAAACTACAACTTTTTATAATAAAAAATTTCATATAGCACTTAAGGGAAATGATTGTAACTTTGGCAATATTTGACCGATTTGGACCATCTTACCACCTATAGATTCAGGAGCTTATCTACTTCCAGTGGGGTTACACCAGAACTGGAAGTAGTTCATCTGGTTCTCGGAAATCCGGTATTCCGAGGATGTGTTCCGGAATTAAAGCACTTTTTAAGATTTTGGATGTAATCATAGTAATATGGGTGTTCAAAATTCCTCAAATTACTCCGAAAGGTCAGTTTTCATTGTTTTAAAACAGTATGATGATTTATCCTTGGAATGGTCATTCTGGAACAAGTTCCCATGGGACCCTCTGTGACCACAGAACTGTTTGGATTGCAACACTGGCAATATGGGTATCTAAATTCATGAAATTACTCCGGAAGTTCGTTTTTCATTGTTTTGGTTCTATTTGATGATTTTTCCCCGGCGTGGCCATTCCGGATTTCCATGGAGTTTCACATTGGTCCAAACCTAAATAAACGTGAGCATTACAGTTTTGAGTGGGAAAACATGATTTTAGGTTTATGAAACCTTTGAAAGTGTTTCTTGAAATTAAAAGTTGTATCGTTTGGTGATATTAAAATTTTGATTAATCTCCCTAAAATTGAAATAAAAAATTTATTATCTTATCTATTTGGTTCGTTGATCAGATGATCTCCAGGTGGCGTTGTAAATATCTGCGAAAAAAGAAAATGATTTTGATGACTGGGCCTCAGAAACAGGCTGCGTCGCCAGTCACTGTCGTTCGTGTTAGTGTGTGAGGTCCTATCACCGCCCTATCGTACAGAGCACTAAAACGGAGAGTTACCTTTATTTATGATGGTACTCGCCGTTTTGTTGCAAAATTTAGCGGATTTTTAGTGTCTCGGCGCCTCTGTAATCTACAGTCTCTGTACCCTATCGACCTGGGCCTTCATATGCCCGATGGGTAGCCGAATGAGCACCCCATGCTCCACTTAGGCGTCACCGGTTTATCCACCCGGGTAGCTTACCTGCTTACTTCCTTATGTCCTGCATGTGCGAGCAGGCAACAAAATCTCTTTTATTGTCGCCAATGTTTAAATCTGAGAGAGCGAAATTTGTTTAGTGAGCTAGTAGGTCGTTCAAAAGAACTAGCTCAGATCAATGAGCGGAATGATTTAGACTCGTTCACTAAACTGAGTCATTTTGTCCATCTCTACAGTACTTACTTACTTTAGTAACGACGGTTCGTTATCGCTCCTGCGCCAAATGAATTATAGTCCTGCAGTACTGTCTGCCCTGGGCTGCCGTTCTACAATCGCCTCTAACACCAGCTGAACGTCCATCATGTACTATACGTACTCTACCCGAAATCTAGTGTCAATTAGAACAAGTAACATGATGAGTATGTGGCTTTATACATAACATAAACAAACCCTTCTACTCGTTGTTATGCTAACAGACGCCAGCGATGTGCACCAGCAGAAGTGTGCCCAAGCCAAGCGCATATTTTCTGCTAAGACACGCGGTAGGCGGTCTCGCATCGAACAGCGTTCGACAAAGGGTCAAGTCACAATTGAGATTGCTAACAGCTATCGTACGCACACTATGCCGCGCATACGTACACGCGATTTGTTGCTGCTGCTGTTGGTTTTTCCATGACGTTTGTCAAACTGGGGGAAAACAAACCACCAACACAATCACAAATTAGCAAGCTCTATTGCAATTTAACATTGAATACATTATTTATTTTGGAAAGAACCTTTTTTCTATCGTCCACTGTTACAGTAGTGTTACAGTATCTGTTTTTTGCATTAGGAAACCATTGTTATTATCGATGTATCGATTTGAAATATCGATTTGTGACGATACGATCATCGTTATAGGTCGAGTATAAATAGGCTAAGTTTCGGAAATAAAATCAGACATTCTTAAACCAACTTTAAGCTTGGCAAGTTATACAACCCCGATACCCTAGGTCTCTCGACTCAAGGGCTGTCGCTCCCTAACTAATGACCACCTAAGCCTTCCAGCGCAAGGGCAGTCATTTAGAAGCTTAGGCCTAAGTTGGCCGAATTGTAAGTATACAAGTCCACCGCGCCCTCTAAGTTAGTAAAACGTCCGATCGCGCGTGTACGATTGTAATGTATAACTCAACCACAATAAATGTATAACGCGATTACAATAATCCCCCGTAACAGCGTACATCCATCGGGTGCAGGATCTGCCCCGAAGTCTATGGTCTCTGCTGTGGAACGAGTCAGCTTAACAAACAGATAATAAGACTGCATGTTGTACTCCCAGAATTGTTCTAGTAGTTGATATAGTTGAAACGGGGCCACTACTGACACGAGGTCTTCAAATATTGGAACTTTTGCGCTTAATTGGTTGAAAATGGTTAAAAAATATGAATTACACTTTTGATACCTCGAAATAGTGGACTCGTGCGCCAAGGGGTCTAACAGGTTCAAAAAAAGTTGAATTTTGAGCAAACCTTGAGATCTAGATCATGCGATATTTCATAAATTGGCCATGAAACAACTAGCAAATAACCCGGTTCTGTAAAGAAGAAGAACAGGGCTTTCAAATGGAGTAAAAAAAATTTTGGCGGCCATCTTGGATTTGGTTGCCATATTGGATTTTATTAAATAATCACCGTTTTCACCATGATCCCCTCAACCGATTTTATTTTAGAGACCATCATCGGAAAGCAGCGGAAATCTGTATCAAGGTTTACAACTCTCATATAATGGAATATCTTGCTACAGAAAATTAATTGTTTTATTTATTTAATGCCACTACACATTAAATAAATGTGTGTGGCTGAACCTGAATCGTTTTCATGTCAATTTTATATTGGAGTTGTATAATGATCAGAATATGTCAAAACAAAGTAAACAATTGTTTTGCAGTCGCGCTCGTGAATTATAAAGCAGTATACATGATTGCAATATTGAGTTATATCTTAATCATATATTAAGGGGACATGAACGACTAAAATTTTTGAAAAAATCATTTTTTTATTTTAGATTTTGATTCTGCAATCTTTTCCGCTTATTTTGATACTATATTTGTAGTGATTCGACCATGGGAAGTGGTCGAAAAACGATCATACACATAAGCATTCCAGTGCGGCGTGGAACAACTTCGGCGGAATAAAACGCTGCTCCTAGAAAACCACGATTTTCAAACTTTATGCACCTTTTTCTCAGAAACTACACAACGTATTGGAACAAACTTTTTTTTGTTTCGTTGGTAGTAGCTTGGCAAAAACTTTTATAACTTTTCAGTTTCGTAAACAAAACACAGCTAGAGAAAAAAGAAAAAGAAAACAAAATTTCATTTTTTCAGGCATCTATTTTTCTTCTTTTTTGTTTTTCTCAAGCTGTGTTTTGTTTACGAAACTGAAAAGTTATAAAAGTCTTTGCTAAGCTACTACCAACAAAACAAAAAAAGTTTGTTCCAATACATTGTGTAGTTTCTGAGAAAAAGGTACATAAAGTTTGAAAATCATGGTTTTTCAGGAGCGGCGTTTTATTCCGCCGAAGTTGTTCCACGCCGCACTGGAATGCTTATGTGTATGATCGTTTTTCGGCCACTTACCGTGGTCGGATCATTACAAATTTAGTATCAAAATCTGAAATAAAACAATCATGATTTTTTCAAAATTTTTGGTCGTTCATGTCCCTTTAAGTTGCGGTTATGTTGTAGGAGTATTAAGTTGCGCGTTATAAAAACTGCTGTATAAAATGCAAGATAGAATTATAAATAATTGTCAAAATTTTCGCACGTATATCGCCTCCACTTTGGCACTTATATGTTCTTATCTGGCGTGAAATATAATTTTTGCGTTCAGATATGATGTCGTATTTCTCAGTTGCAATCGATATATACAAACCAGATGGTTTACTGGGTTGCGGTCCGACATTTTGTTTAAAAGTTATAAGCAAAAATGTGAAAATTACGTGACATGATTTTCTCCGGAACCGCTCAACCGAATTCAACAATTTTAGTATTAAATGATGGCTCTTGCTACTTCAATTTTTTTGGGAGAGTTTTATCGAAAACAATCAAGCGGTTCTAAAGTTATGCTTAAAAATGTGCTTTTTAAAGGTGTCAATTAGTCGAACGTTTCTCAGAGATGGCCAAACCGATTTATGCGCTATTAGTCTCATTTGGTAGGTAATATAGCCTCATAGATAACTATTTATTTGTTTTTTTATTGGATGTTTAATTTGAAAGTTATGAGCAGTCGTGTACAGCATAATAAAATTTACAATTATTCATAACGATTTTAACCAGATAATTAATCAGATTTCTATTATCTTAGTATCAAACGAGAGGCCTTAATGCTGTGAACATATCTGCTAAATCTTATTAGAATTGGCCTTACCAGTCAAAAGTTAGTTGAAAAACATTGATGAAATTATTTAAGCAAACTTTATTGATATGAACCAAATAGAAAAAAACGCGATCACGTGCTTTAGCGCAAAAATGCCTAATTTTCCAGGTAGTGTGTCTTTGGAAGAGTTTATTTAAAAAATATAGCGCTACTTTCTACACTATTAGGGTGACCGTGAATCTACCTATTAGGGTGATACAAATTTTTGTTTTTTTAAATGCGACCAAAAAAGTACAGTGTCTCCAAAAAAGTTTTTTTTGTTAGATTATAGTCACTTTAACAGCTTATGTCATTCGTGACTTCTGCGGGACTGGGATTTGAACCCGGGTCCTCGGCGTGAGAGGCGTAAACGCTAACCACTACGCCGGGACTGACCCCATCCCAAAAAAGTTGTATAACACAGTAAAACAAGCAACTTTGCTGTACATAGTAACTATCTATCTCTTACTGGTTGCGAAGTGTAGCGATTTCTTTAAAAAATGCAGTGAAAATTGAAAAAATTGAGATATCGAAAAGCAGCTACGTCACAATTTAGATAATTAATTTTTACACTCCTGAACATGCATAACAAACAAGTTTTTCGACTTTCCAGTGAGGGTCCCCCCTTAAATATTAATCCTGCCCAAGAACTTTGCACACGATTTTTTGATTGATTTCAAATATTCTACAAATTTATCAGTATATTACATACACATGCATATGTGTTGATGATAACTACCATTACTATCCATAAAAGCCTCCCAGTTGGCTTCGAGGTATGACACTGGCCTAATAAGCCAGTCGTCGTATGTTCGATTCTCGGCTGTGAGAGACTGTTAGAGTCAATAGGATCGTAACAACTGGGATCGTAACAATTGTCCTGTACTCTAAGAGTTGGCTGCGAAATCTGTCGTATAAAAACAGAAGGTCAAGTTTCTATAACGGAATGTAGCACCTAGACTTTGCTTTGCTACAGCCCATAAACACATAACAGTCCCATGTGAATTTTCACCACTTTTGAAGTAAGCCTGGGAATCATCTTTAAATTGTTCATTCTTTCAATATTTCAAACAGTAATGTTATGTTTGTTCCCAAAATTTTGAAAAAAATATAATACTATGACAGTCACAAGTTACAAATAAACGCACAGTCTCAGTAGTGAAAATATAACAATAAACATCTGCTTTTATCAAATGCCTGGACCGATTTGACTGAATAACTACCAAACGCAAAGTTTTGTGGCCTAGAACCCAAGTAACAATTTGGGTTTTATTATGATGGAATTTAAGACCAAAATTGGTCATGAAGACCGCCATAAGAGTACAATAAAACTCACATTGTTGCTTGGGAAAAATTCGATTGAACAGGATTCCGAAGATATGTCCGGAACAAGTTCCGGAACAAGGGATATATGAAACTTGAACATAGAATCACCTTCAATCATAACAATCCCGTCATGCGACACCTCCACCTCGTAATAAACTCGTAATCCACCTCGAGTAAAGTACTCGAAATTGCACAACTAGACCATTGGTAGTCGTATAAAATGTTCAAGATATCATCGGACACATCTGAACACGTCCGGGAATGTTCCGGATCGGGGACCAGTTTATGAATTGAACTAAAATACAATATGTGACATCTTTAAGTACACAAAATTGAAAAAGTAGTTCATTTGTCGTCATATAAAGTGTCTAGGATTACATTGGCTACAGCCGGACACGTTCTGGTAACATTCCGAATACATCCAGGAAAACGGGCAGTTTCTAACTTCAGAATGCGACCCCGCTATTAACTCAAAATAACAAATTACAAATAAAAGGAAGACATTTTTTGATTCTTTTGAAATATTATACAAATTTATCAGTATATTACATAAACATGCATATGGATTGATGATAACTACCATAGTATTATAAAAGTTGAATTATGTTCCGAAGGCGTGTCGAATTCTAACTTAAATGGCAAATGAGATGGTATAACAAAGGTTCCTTTCCCCAATAGGTGGATTAAATCGGGTTTTAAAAATAGGGCAAATGAGGTAATGAGGTCATCTAACCACTCATCCGGCATTTGCTCTTTCTCTCTGATCCTAACAATGATCCGGTGGGCTGCTTCGTACAGCCTTGCGTTCCCCGCTTTTAGAAGTTTAGCCAGGGTATCGTCCTTAACAGCAGCTTTATCATATTTCAGCAGATTGCCTTATCCTCCTGTGTTGGTGGCTCTTCAGTGCGGCCGTCGTTTTGTAGAGACACCTTGTGTTGTTGCTGGCGAATCTCTACTCTGTGCCGGCGAGCACGAGCTCTTCGCACTGCCATTCTTTTTTCCGCATCTCCAGTCTACACCGTTGTATGTTCTGACGTGTAGCCGAAGCGAGCATGCGACTCCTGGTTTGGTTCTTCTCCTCTCTCATTCTCTGGCATTCAGTATCAAACCAGCTGTTACGCTGGGTCTCACGTGTCGTACCTATTACCTCTCTCGCAGTAGTTTCAACGGCTGCATGATGATTCCTCCACAACCCACTTATGTCTTCTTCTCTTTCTTGCACCTGTTCGCAATTCGTTGATTAAGCTTTCTGGCGCGTTCCGCTATCACGCTTTTTGCCGTCAACCTCTGCAGCGTCCTCTCAGTGCGAAACTTTGCTGTGTTCGACAACCTTGCGCGTCAGAGTCGATATTTGGTCCCCAAATAGACCGCACTTCCATGACATCCAAAGACTGTCGACCGGCAATCAAGATATGATCGATCTGAGAGCTAGAATCTTCGTTTGGATGTCTCTAGGTGTGTTTTCGAATATTCAGACGTGGAGAGTAGATGCTATAGCTGGTTATACCTCTGGCCGCGGCAAAATTTTTGAGCCTTAGACCGTTATCATTGGTCGACAGCTGAAGGCTATGTCTTTCAATGGCAGGACAGAAAAATTCCTTCCTCCCGATCGCGCCGATTTGCATCTCCGATGATTATTTGTCGATGCGTATATGTTGATTAGATTGTAGTTGAAGAATTTATGCTTAATTCTTAACGCACATACACGCGTGACTTCACGCACATACACGGGACTTCAGCTTGGAAAGATTGGGCGACTCCATGTTGTGCCTTTCTACCGCCACTGTAGTTGATGTGGTACTTGAATGAAGTACCTGCAATAAGGTCTACTGTACGAAGCTTGGCTCTCGAGCAATCAAGCCTGCTCATACCGCTTCATGGACCGTTCGGGTATTTCAGGTATCAAGTTTCCAATCGTTATCTAAGAATCGTATCCTTGTTCTTTGAGCCTGGTCCTAAACCGATTGATCCGTTCCACATATCCATTTTCGCTTTTCGTGGTTAATATTCAGGTACTCACTCCGAGATAGACGCTGTTTGCGCTGCCCTCGCCTGGGGACCAGGCGCTCAAGTTCGCACTTCCCAGCTTAGCTGCTCCAGTATGTACATGAAGCATTTCAAGATATCACTTATATTTGTCACGGCTTTTGGATAATTGTAGCTGAAAACATATCCAAAACCTTGTTATGAACGAAAGTTGGCTTTCCCAAATCATGTAACAAAAGTATTCCATAAATCTGATGGCAACATATTTATTTCACTTTCCCATTGCCCACGTTCCTAGCTCTTATCCTGACTCAAATGCTAACGCATGTGTTCTTCACTATGTCTATCTTATGGTGTCATTTACGGCAGGCAGATGGCGCTGCTCGATCCCACGTCCTTACAATCTAATCTTACTTGCAAACGTGTACGCCTTCGATCGTCGAAGTCTGCTGTTACGAACCGACGCAATTGTCGAGGTTCAGTTGATGATCAACGTCGATTCGCTGGTTAATTGATATCGAAGTCCATAGGCCGAGCTATCACACCGAACTAGCTCCGCTCACGACGTCCTTTCTAGTGGATTCGTCGCCTACGCAGCCGCGAGAGTGCACTGTGTACGTCGTGTGTGCACTGATTGACGGTCGCCGAGTCTGGTACGTTCCAAACCAGTGTTTCGACGGCTGATGACCACGGTACGCTGCCGGGTGCCAATAGTGTTTCGCTGCATACGTGAGTGGTGGCTTCGATGATCAGTCCTACGTCTGGTTTCTGACAGTCTTTCCCAATGGTTTCGAAGGATGGATTCCGGAAAGTCCAAGTGAACGAATCACCAAGCCAACGCGCGGCAAACACCAGAACGGAAGTATGTTCAAATAAACGAAGAGTGATCCAATCCGGAAAAAGGGCCCTGTAATTCATTGAGCCATGTCATTAGGAAATCACGCGTTTTCAGATTTTCAAGGTTACCTTTTCCAAGGGCCTTTTCCTAGCTGTACGAAGGTGTTCCGGTTTGACTGGTTTGCTCGCTACAGTCTTTCGCTGTTCGGGACTTTATTGGCGTAGAGGAGGAATTAATTTTCCGCTTCGGATTTATATTTTTCGTCTTACAGATTGTCTGTTTTCCACGTGTTCCTGTTCGAGGTTACCTCCCTTGAGGGTTTTTCCAAGTCCGACGAAGCACTTGACGGGATTGACGCATCCACGTCCGTTTTCGGTTGCTTAAATCTGCCGACATGAAAGTGGCGTAAGTATTGCTTCTTCCAATAATTGGACTATATATAGAGTAAGGAGGGGTAAAAGTGCGATGTGGGTAAAAGTGCGATTCAATGATTTATCGGTGCAGAATCCGAATAAATTTTCTAAATTGGCATGGATGGGTGACTACTTTGACAGCTTGAATCTAATGTAAACTTTGGTTGCTTACGAAGCATAGTTGCTGAGTTATGTGCAAATGTTATTTTAGGGCGATTTTGATGTAATTTTTCGTTATACGGCAAATACGATATCAACAGGAGGATATTACTTGTTGAAAATTTGTAGCAGCGTTTTACATCACTCACTTAGCTGTTCTGAAAATACGGCGAAAATAATTTACAAAATATATTGCGCTTTTCCGTAATTTAATCTAACCCCGTCAAGCGCCTAGCGGGGTAAAAGTTCGATTCACGGACGGGGCAAAAGTTCGATTCATGGACGAGGCAAAAATATATAGCTAATTATATAAAGCTTTAGACACTATATTACAGATACTAGAAATGAAAGATCTGCAGAAAACTGTGTGCTCTACAGATGTTGGCCGAAGAAAAACAATGTGTTTCCGCTGATGAAACAAAAAACAAATGTTTGGAAAAGTCTTGATCACACAGAGGCTGCAATACACTAGCGCAAACTAGAAAAGGTGCAAATTGAGAATATTCCTTACCGAAACATAACGCAGATTGAAGATAATATGGTTTTGTTAGCTACTGTTGGGCTAATTTCATGGATTCTAGCTGCGAACCTTTGCCCCGCGGTATTCGCACTTTTGCCCCGCTAGTGGGGTAAAAGTGCGAATATGCACATGATCAGAAGAAAGAAGAATTTATTTTGCAAAACACTATTACCGCAGATGATTTATAGTTGAATGTGAAGACATTGAGTTACTACATCACTATAAAATATATTATGCTGTTGTCCTTCTTTATATCTCACGTAAATTGATGACAACTTCAAACATCGCACTTATGCCCCGCCCTACTCTATATTTACCGGTTATATCACCAGCGTACGAAGCGCCGCTGGCTCAAGCAGACCGAGACGTACCGATGACACCGAGCGAAAGAACGATCAACATACGATGTTCCGTTATGTTAACTTTCTTGCGTATTTGACATTTGCAGTGCTGCCTGTTCGGCTGGAATTTTGATGACAGCCCACTTTGACAGATGTGATCAGGCCTGTCGGTCATAATATCGGGTAGAGCTGTTTGCGTTCAGGTCACTGCGTTATTTCGCTGTGTCCCACTTGTAATTTTTTAGCAGCTATGTGTTCTTCGAATAAGCATGGCTTTCGTTGCCCACTAATTCTTATCTTCCTTAACATTAGGCTAAACGTTACAACCTTTTGCACTTTACTAGACTCCACCGAGCCGCGGCGTTTGAAAGTACGACTAGCACAGAAGAGCGATAAAAGTGCGACATAGTAAAATCACTTCAGAAAGCAAGAGAAAGAGCACCAATTTTTTGTCGTAGGACTACGTCTTTGTCTACTATGCTGGGACTGGGTAGCGCTTTGTGAAAACGAAAATAGAAGTGTAACGTTTGAATGAAAGATTTCAAATGCTAATAACTATTAAACTACGGAACGAAACTGAACAATCTATATGTAGTTGGATAGGTAAAATGACCAGCAATTTTTAGGGGGGCAAGAGAGCAATTTTAAGGGGGGGGCTCCTATACAAATGAAATACAAATTTCCTCAAAACTCGAGAACTAATCAAGCAAATGGGACCAAATTTGGCTTGTGGGGTTTTTTGGAGGCAAGAAATTATTTATTTTATGATGCTTTGAGACCCCTCACCCCAGTGGTAGGGGGATAATTCATTACCATTTCAATCTTTATGATGCACACAAGTGATTTTTAAAAGAAATTTTCTATGTCTCAAAGGTTGCAGGCATTGTACTTATGAACCCCCGTCCACGTATTTTCAAAGCCACCATTGCATTCAATGAAGAATTGAATCTGAATATTTCGCTCTTCTCTTTTAAACATTCACTTAAACAATGGAACTCACCGATTCTTACAAACATACATATGACAGAAATACAGTTTACATTAGTCTTTGATCTGATGATTTGATATAGTCATACGTCACCCTCTTTTACAACCTTAGGGCTGTATACCTTGTAGTTTTTTTTTTTGAAAAATACGCTTAAAAAAAGCACGCAACGACAAAACGCCATACACACTCAATCATGAAATAAAAATCTAATGCATGAAAAAATAAAGGATAACTGAATAGAAACGTTTCAATTTTAAATAGGCAACAATTTATTGCCTTTCTTCCCTATTTTTGAATTTTGCTAGCAGAAGCAATAAAAAAAATTTGAATATTACTCACAGATAGTGTGAACTATTCAATATCAATAAAAATTTTACAGCCAATTCAAACTCACATTTGTCTAAGGGAACTAATAACGTTTTACCGTTGATGTAAACAATCTGTTCGTCGAATCGATGCGCAGGAGTATCGACCGTTGTTGATTTATAAATCGTAAAATTAAATTCGATCGGACATTATCGGTACTCCCGCGTCAAAATGTGAATATTCCGGTACCGATCATTAAATCAACAACTTTATGACCTCATTCGAGAGAACATTTCTGTGAATGTCGAAATGCTCAATCGCGCTACCTTTCAAATACCAAAGTTCCACCCCAAGAAGTTGGTTCGACTTGATCGCGATAATTTGATCGCATCAAAGCGACGCTTCGCGATCACTTCGCCAACCGAATATCGATATCTGAAACAAGCTCCATATATCTATAGGTATCTCGTGAAATTAGCGAAAAGTTATGCGGCGTCCGCCGGCTGGACACCGATAGTTCGCGTCTCCTCATTTGTAAGTCAAATAGCGGCGGAAAGTGTCTCTTTCCCTGTGCAGAACAACACAGATCATTCATAGAAATTGTCATGAGATTTACACCCATTTTACCGGTGCGGTGGTGCGGTGTGCGGCAACACCTGACAACCTCTTCACTGGAGTGCTCTTTCTCGCAAGAGGTTAAATACGGCGTAATTAGCTGCGGTGTGGTCGGTCGTTGAACCGAGATCGACGGGAGCTGCGGAATTTGTGCTAAATTCATTTGTTTTGGTCCCCACGACAGGAACACGATCGCACGGTTTTGTTGATTCACCTGAAGCTTCTACCGTCGCGTCGCATCGTAGCGATGGAAGTGGTGGCAGAAGCGCTGAAGAAGTCCGCGATTGCCAGTGCAGTGTGGAATTATAGATCATGGTGGGTTAATTTATCAATCGCACCGTACAACCGGTCGGCATGTCGTAAATTCTAGGGTTAAGATAAAAATGGCGGGATTTATGTTCATGTGTATCGGGTTGCAAAATTGCTAGGCAAATAGTGATGCTGATAAACGGGAGCAAGCGTCGGTTGGCATTTAGAAGCGTCGGGTGCTTTAACTTGGTTCGCTTAATAATGTGTTGATCTTATTTTATAGCCACTTAGTTTGATTAATCTCTTCATAATGGGTTATTTTCGTTCGTTTTTGAATGCGGAATCCGCAGACGTCAAGCATAATTTGTATCGGAAAACTTGATTTACGTTGCCGTTTTTGAGGCACACATTTCCAGTGGAAGGTCATTTAATTGGCTCAATAGATCAATATAATCGTATACTTATGTGTTTTTAAATATCTGTAAGAAAGTCAAACAATAAATTGTGAAAATTCATAAATTGGGTCATCTATTCGATCTGTGACAATCTATTGTCACTTGTTCATTTGAAAACGCATCGAATTCGACTAACGAAGGGCGAACGGACTTGCCTCCGTCGAAGTTAAGTACATATTTCACTTTCCTTTTCAAGCCACACGGTCTGCAAACCAAGTCGATCCGGTAAACATAAATCAGGCTTAAAAACAAAACGTTATCTTGATTAAATTAAGCCCTTCGGATGATTGAGTGACAATGTCATTGTTAGAGACTAAATGATACCTATGTTTCATGCTGATACTATCGCTTATGTTTTCTTCTCTTTTTGGCCACATTTCTAGCATTACGTTGATTAAAAACATATCGGGCCACCAGCATCTTATCATTTGAATCGAATAGTTCAAATTGTTTTGGGAATTAACACTAGTTTTCCAGTGGTGACGCTTGTATTTAAAAGAAGATCATTTCATAAAGTGACACGACGAGCAGACTCAAACAGCCCGTTTTAGCCGGGGAGAATTGACATTTTTGAACGAAGCCCTTGCCGCTAGGGTTTGGAAACTGGTTTTGCGACTTATCTATAACTTGACACGTGAATTAACCATTTAAGGCTACTTCTATATTTGAACATATGATGTCATAAATATGAAATGATGGCATGTTGAGTGTCATACATTTCATAGAACTGAGTTTTTACTTGGTTTAAAGTTTAGTGGTACCGTTCTGATTCAAACTTAGAACAGTCTCAAACTTCGAACACTTAGAATAAAATGCTCTTTAGTATCGCTAATATTGATAAAATATTATGCTTATTGTATACCACCGGATAGAGGGCATTCTATCGAACACGGTGGTATACAATAAGTATAATATTTTATCAAATTAGTGATACTAACCGGCGATACTAAAGAGCATTTTATTCTAAGTGTTCGAAGTTTGAGACTGTTTTTTAAGTTTGAATCAGAACGGTATATCTAGATCACACAGGGGTCCATGCCTCATCTTCTGCTGTTATGAATTATTTCTTTAACGTTCTTTAATTTTTGACGTAGGACTACGTCTTTGTTTACTATACTGAGACTGGGTAGCACTTTGTGAAAACGAAAATAGAAGTGTAACGTTTGAATGAAAGATTTCAAATGCTAATAACTACTAAGTTACTGAACGAAACTGAACAATTTTTATGTCGTTGGATAGATAAAATGACCAGTAATTTTATGGGGGTTAAGAGAAAAATTTTAAGCAGGGCGTAAGAGGGAGAGCTCCTATACAAATGAGACACAAATTTCCTCAACACTCGAGAGCTAATTAAGCAAATGGACCCAAATTTAGCATATGGGGGTTTCAGAAGACAGGATTTTATTCTATGGTGTACTGAGACCCCTTCCTCTTCTAAGAGGGGGGGGGGCTCCCATTCAAATGAAATACAAATTTCCTCAACCTTCTAGAACTACAACGTGGACCTTGAACGCTTCATGGGACGCCATGGCCTAGGAGAGATGAGCGAAACCGGGGAGCTGTTTACAGAATTTTGTGGTAATAACAACATGGTCATCGCTCTTCCCCCATAGACCAGTACATAAAGTCACAACAGAAAACCAAATCGACCACATCTGCATCAGCCGGAAATGGAGAAGGAGCCTTCTTGATGTACGCAACAAACGCTGCGCTGATATTGCATCCGACCATCATCTTGTTATCGCTGAGATACGTCTACGCGTCGCACTTGTCCAACGACGGGAGGAAAAAGTTGGATGCCGCTACGACGTCCGCCGATTGGAGAATCTTGAGGTGAAAAGAGCCTTTATCGAACAACTTGAATGTCGAGCCTCGGAGTTGCCACCTGGTGGAACCGTCGAAGAGCAATGGACCGGCATCAAGAATGCCTTCATCACGACCAGTGATGAAACCCTCGGCAAAGCGCGCAGCAGGCGGAGGGAGTGGATTTCGGATGAAACTTGGAGCATGATCGACGAGCGTAGAGAGGCGAAAACCGGCATTGAGCGCGCGCGGACCAGATCGGCTAAGTCAGCTGCCCGTCAACGATACGCCGAACTGGAGAGAGCTATTAAACGTGCTTGTAGGCGGGACAAGAGAGCCTGGACTAACTTCCTAGCCGAACAAGGAGAAACCGCCGCCGCCAATTGTGATATCCGTTGTAGCATGGCTACTATTTTAGGAAATTAATAATTCAAATTTCATTCAGTTACGTTCACTATTCGATATTGTGCCATACTCGCAAGCAAGAAACTTGTATACAAATATTCGCCTACTTTCAAAACTCAGCAAATTCAAAGCCATTTCTTGACGATGTTTCCGTCTCACTAAATGCCGAAGCGGGTAGAGACACGAAAACGCAGATAAAGGACGGAAGGAAGAAGGAGATGAAGTCATGCACGCTTAGCCATAAACAATCGTTTACGAGTCGTTTCACGAAACGTACTTCCGATCACGATTACCGAATATGATTCGCAATCTTTTCTGAGGATTACAGAACTGCTATTCTGCCATTTCGATCTGGATCGTGAAAGCAGGCAGCAGTGTGATTTGAGTGTTCGCGTGCGTGAATTGTTGTAAGTCTAGAATGTGAGATTTGCTAGAAGATTGATTCAAATTGTAGTATGTTCCATAGGTTGAAAGCTAGTGCGGTCGTGTTAGAGTGTGGTCATTGTTACGTCTACGGACGATATTTTGTGTGCAAGTTGTTTAGCGAGAAGCCGGTAGACGGCTTCTGTTTTTGGCTTTGTTTTTGCCTCTTTCTCTGCCAGCCGTATACTAGCGCAGCTTTACGTACGCTGCTGACCCACGACGGATTCGAAGCTATCGACTGTTCTACGGAAAGTCGGTAATTGCGGCGATTAACGTTTTGACGTCGATCAGCGCAACGCCATTTTTGCATGGCCGAGACCACCGTTGTTTCTTTGTCCAGCCATAGTTCAGCCCCCGGAGCATTGTTCGTCAGCTTCCGGTACCATCTTGTCGGCGCGAGCAACGCCATCGCTGACAATGCTACTATTCAGCCATCGCGTACAATTGGCGCATCATCGCTATTCTGGACGACATCCACGATACCGGAGCTTTGCAGCAACTGGCAACTAAAAGCAGCCCGCAGCGAACTACTATATCTGCGTGTGTAAAAATAGCTCATTGAGCCGGCCGTAATCACTCACTTACACACACACACACACACACACACACACACACACACACACACACACACACACACACACACACACACACACACACACACACACACACACACACACACACACACACACACACACACACACACACACACACACACACACACACACACACACACACACACACACACACACACACACACACACACACACACACACACACACACACACACACACACACACACACACACACACACACACACACACACACACACACACACACACACACACACACACACACACACACACACACACACACACACACACACACACACACACACACACACACACACACACACACACACACACACACACACACACACACACACACACACACACACACACACACACACACACACACACACACACACACACACACACACACACACACACACACACACACACACACACCACACGCCTTCTTGCTTTATTGCCACTCGAGAGTTTTTGCCGAGTGTGCTTCAGCCGTTCGACCAATGGTGAGTAGGGTGAGTTAGTAGGGAAGCAAACCAATAGAGAGAGTAAGGAACATAACACGTGACTGAACCATTGTACACCACTAACCTTACCAAGCAATAAATGCAGCCGTAACCGTCAAACCAGAGAAAGCGCTTCCCAATCAGATAATCTTGTCCGAAAGAACTTCTCACATTCCGCGTACGTTGTTTAGATTTCCTTTTTTTTGTCGTTATTGTACTCCGGAGGGTTACCAGTAAATGACCCCTCCGCTGCACTGAAGCGAGATAGCGAGATTGGTCGAGTACGTTCGACTGGTGATGAGAAAACACTTTTGAGGCGCTGCGAGTTCTCGTGCGTCGGTAAGACGGTTGTGATAATCGCTAAGCGGAGCAGTGGCTCCATCGTACGTCAAACGGAGTAATTCGTTCGGCCTTTAAAAGCTCTTCGCACTATACGCGGTTTCGGGACTTTATTCAAAACCTGCCCTGAGTTCAGGTTTCAAGCTGGGCAAATTCCATCTGACGAGTGGCCCTCATTAGAGGTGGCGCTAAAGTTACTCGTTTAGCACGTCCTGAAGGCATTTAGAAGACGGAAACACTTAACGGCCTTCCGGCCAGCTACACCGTTTGTTGTACGATATTTCTCGCCGCCTTAGTGGTGCCAGGATGAATACAAAGATGCCGCTAAAGGACAGAGCTGGTCAGCTATTGACTGACCGTACAGAACAGCTTAAGCGATGGACTGAATATTTTGAACAACTCTTCCGAGTTTCAAATGTCAGAGACCAACAAAACCAGCAGCGTATGACGCCTACAGTTCGTCGAATTAATCGCGTCAACTCGGAGGCGCCATCGCTGGATGAAATTGTAGCAGCCATCAAGAATATGAAATCCAATAGAGCGCCAGGGATAAAATGTATTTCAGCCGAAATGCTCAAAGCTGACCCATCTTTGTCAGCCCAGATGATGCATCAGCTTTTCAGCAATATTTGGGAAACCGCAACTTTTCCGGTGGACTGGATGCAGAGCATATTGGTCAAAGTCCCTAAGAAAGGAGACCTAACTAAATGCGGTAACTGGTGTGGCATCACGTTGCTCTGTATTACTCTCAAAGTACTCTGTAAGGTAATCCTCAACCGGATCCAGAAGAAGATCGACCATATCACAACGCTCGGCATTATATTGGAGCAGATAAACGATCCAGGACTCTCTTCTGGTGGTGTTCGTTGACTTCGAAAAGGCGTTCGACCTACTCAACCACGAAAACATCTGGGGAGCACTTAAGCGTAGAGGAGTTCCAGATAAGCTAGTCCATCTCATCGAAGCTCAGTATGAGGCGTTCTCGTGCAAGGTTTTACACGACGGCGTCTTGTTCGACCCTATAAGGGTCACTGCTGGCGTGAGACAGGGCTGCATTTTATCACCGCTTCTGTTTCTCATCGTTATGGATGAGATATTAGTTGGAGCAATTGGCAGTAGACCAAATCGAGGATTGCCTTGGAATCCTCTAACGATGGAACAGCTAAATGACCTCGACCTAGCCGACGACATTGTCTTGCTCGCACTACGCCGAAACGATATGCAGAGCAAGTTAGACGACCTCTCCGAGAGCTCCCAGGCAGCAGGTCTCACAGTCAATGTAGTGAAAACTAAGTTTATGGTAGTGAACACTGACAATGCCACCAACTTCACAGTAGCGGGACAACAAGTTGAGCAGGTAGACGCCTTTCAATATCTTGGTAGCCAAACAACGCCCGATGGTAGTACCTAGACTGATATAGCCACACGGATCAGGAAGACCAGGGGTGCCTTTGCAGATGTGTGAAACGGCGCTCAAACCAGATCACTCTACGTACGAAAACCCGAATCCTTAATTCAAACGTTAAATCCGTACTGCTGTATGCCTGCGAAACGTGGTGTGTTTCAGCGGAGACAACGCAAAAACTGCAGGTATTCATTAACCGGTGCCTGCGATACATCATTCGTGCCTGGTGGCCTGATAACTGGATATCCAATGAGGAACTCCACCGTCGGTGTCATCAACGGCCGATAGCCACAGAAATTCGTGAACGTAGGTGGAAGTAGATCGGACACACCTTGAGGAAAGGAGCGAACGAGGTTTGCAGAGAAACACTCGACTGGAATCCACAAGGACAGCGTAGAAGAGGCAGACCCAGAGGCTCAAGGCAACGGAGCTTAGCCAACGACATTCGGGCTGTAGACGAGAACCTGTCCTAGCGACAGGTAAAAGCCATGGCGGGTAACCGTCAGCAGTGGAGATCTCTGATTTCATCCCTTTGTTCTGCCGGATCGGCGGACGTGGACCCATAAGTAAGTAAGTAAGTAAGTTCTAGAACTACCCAGGTAACCAATAAGCATTAGTATAAGCAGTGAATCAATCGTCTATTAGCATCCCTGGCGTTTTATACTGCAGGTTGCTGTTTATCAGCCTTTTGACTGCAGAACTGTTGTAAATTGGCATCCACAATTCTATTTAAATTCTTCTTGTGGGTAACTAGCTGCAAATAAGCATTGTCAGCACAATAAGAGGACTAGCAGTAAAGTAGCATTTAAATTGCATTGGAAATGCTTACTGGTTACCTGGGTAATCAAGCAAATGGAACCAAATTTGTCCTGTGGGGGTTTCTGAAAGCAAGATTTTTTTCTATGGTGAATTGAGACCCCTCCCCTCTTTAGGAGGGGGCTTCCATACAAATCTGGGTTTAGTTTTCAAAAGGTCGCACATAACACATGCAAAAGGATTGATTATTCGACCGACTAAAGCCAGAAATAATATACAAATATCCTCATAACTCTAGAGCTAATCAAGCAAATGGAACCAAATTTGGTATGTGAGGGTTTTAGAAGGCAGGATTTTTTTCTATGGTGTAGTGAGATCCATCCGTCTTTCAACAGTGAGGGGAAGGAGGGATGGGCTCATATACAAATGGAACATAAATGTCCTCATAACTCAAGAATTAATTAAGCAAATGGAACCAAATTTGGCAAGTGGGGTTTTTTGGAGGCATGAATTTATTTTATGATGGTTTGAGACCCCTCGCCACTGTAGTGGGAGGATAAGGATTATCATACAAATAAATAAACGACCCGATCAGACTACCGAGCTATGGACAGCGCTGTATGCACTATACAGCGCTGCCTTTATATCAGATGTTTTGACGTTCCGGGTCGACTGCCTAGGGATATTAGAGAGAATCGACATCTTAGCTCGGCCTCGCTTAACACGGAACTATTTATTCTTACGTATACAGGAGAACCAATTACAGCATCTTTAGCACTATAACTGGCTTACAATGTAATTTTAACCGTTTCGTCGATATGAGTTCCAGCTTCCATCGGTGAGATGCAAGTACTCGTTGAATCCTTCTAGTTAGTCGACTCGGCATAAAACAATGCTGGTCAACTGATACATATACAGTTTTTAACGCTATTCAGTATTACACTGCTAACGATGGTCCAGCAGATAGACTGGTAATACCTCTGTAATTCATTAATCTCGCTTTTGTCCTTTTTTGAATACAGGAAATGTGTAGGGTTGTTTCTAGAGCATTGTAAACTTCCGTTGCTCGAAAGATTTGGTAAAAATCCGACTAAGGTGCACGGCTCTAGGAGCTATTCAATTGCTTGGCACCAACGATGACCAGATCAACAGCACCATTGCATTGAGGACACCCGCTGCAGCTACTTCAGAATCAGAGTTTGTGCTATCAGCCAATGGCAAACATAGAAGAAAAATGATCAGCAAACAATTCGCAAGATTCTCCAATGGTTAATGATTCCTTTTCGCCCTTTGGTTGGTAAACGGCTGGGTAATGCGTACCATCGGTGCCTTGTGCACTGGGCATAAAATAGACCCCACAGTGGTCCACAGCCTCTTACCCAGCAACTCCTACCCCTACTTCCTCGTGGTGCCAGCCGGGATACGAGCAACCTCGGTGGTGATCGGGTAACCAACCTCGGTGGAAACCAAGGTCGTATACTGACAGGGGAGGACGGCTCCTTCGAGCTTCGTTGGTCCTCCGGCGATACTGTGGGGGGAGGGTTTTGGGCTTTGCAAGCCTGACTAACGATTGGAAATTAGGAACATGGAACTGTCGGTCTCTAAATTTCCTCGGAAGTACCCACGTGCTTTGTAAAGAAGTGAAGAGCCGCAAGTTCGACATCGTAGCGCTGCAGGAGGTATGCTGGAAAGGAACGATGGTACGACAGGTACGTACATATAGAGATAGTCATACCATCTACCAGAGCTGCGGCAATACACACGAGCTGGGCACAGCTTTTATAGTGATGGGCGAGATGCAGAAGCGGGTGATCGGGTGGTGGCCGATCAACCCCCGAATGTGCAGATTAAGAATCAGGGGCCGATTCTTTAATATTAGCACAATTAACGTGCACAGCCCTCACTTCGGAAGTACCAATGATGACAAAGACGAATTCAACGCGCAGTTGAAGCGTGAATACGACCGCTGCCCAAGACATGATGTCAAAATTGTCATCGGGGACTGTAATGTTCAGGTTGGTCAGGAGGAGGAATTCAAACCGGTGATTGGACGGTTCAGCGCTTGTCGACTTCGCCGCCTCCAAGAACATGGTCATACGTAGTACCTTCTTCCAGCATAACCTCTACCATCGGTACACCTGGAGATCACCTAACCAGACAGAGTCACAAATCGACCACGTTCTGATAGATGGTCGGCACTTTTCAGACACTATCGACGCCAGAACCTATCCGGGCGCTTACATTGATTTGGATCACACCTAGTGATGGAAAGGATACGTCAAAAACTATCTGTTGTGAACAACATACGATATCGGCGCCCTCCACGGTATAATCTAGCGCGACTGAAGCAACCGGAGGTCGCCGAAAACTACGCGTTATCTCTCGAAAACGCGCGGCCGGAAGAGGGTGAGCTGCATGAAACCCCTCTTGAGGACTGTTGGAATGCCGTGAAAACAGCCATTAACAGCGTAGCGAAGAACGTCCTAGGCCGTGTGGCATCGAATCGACGGAACGAATGGTTTGACGAGGAATGCCAGCAGGTATTGGGAGGCAGCAAACCCGACTCTTCAAGGAGAAGAGCGCCACTGTGACTATAAGCGAACTTACTCCGTTTATTTCGCTCGGCCTGAGACCCTTAGGGTCGGCATCAACGTCTAGGGAAGACTTACCTTCGCAAAATAACTTCGAATTGGTCTCAATTTGATGTCGGATTGTTTGTGCACGCCAGAAATGAGACAAGGAATGAATTTACGGAATCGAAACTAAATTTATTACAAAAACTCACGGACTGCTGACTCACTCGCTGCTCACTGCGCTCTGCACTTCGGATTCCGGCTGCCTGGTTAGCCGGTGCACGTGGTTTGGGTTTCCGCTGCGAATTCCGGCTGCCTGGTTAGCCGGTGCTCGAAGGACGAATTTCGGTTACGGATTCCGGCTGCCTTGTTGCCGGAAATCGTTCGTAGGTGCTCTGCTACAGGTACCGGTGGCCTGGGGCCGGTCGATTTCAGTGTTTGACACTCGTCGAGGCCTGGAACTGGGGAACACTTCACTACGGGACCGTGTTTCGGGGGACGACCAGCTCAGCTTCGCTGACTCACTCGCGGGAATGGGTTTTACGGGCGGACTAAATGGTTTACCCGCTTCACTTCTAGGATCGTATGGTGACGGACGATCCGAACTTCCCTTGGGAATACTTTTCTGCTTAAGACTCCGCGGCCGGTATAATTCCGCGGGAGTTATCTGGCGATGTCGGAATAGCTTCCTTCCACAAGGGTAATTTTTTTACAAGAGACTTTGCCATGCTTTCCTCAGCCGCTTTTATACGAGGGAATCTTCATCCTGCATCTCGATCGCGCAACCGATCAGGAATCGCTTTTCATCGGGTGCACTTTTCCCCCAAGTGGGCGCAAACGCAACGAGCAGTCTTGTGAGTCGAATCGATGGTCAGCGCATTCGTGAGCAGTGAGCACCTCTCTCGTAGCAACAACTGCTCGACTTGCTAACTCTGGCTGCTCCTATCTGCCATCTGGTGGTCAGTACAGGAGTCCGTTCTACTTAACGACACATGGCATATTTTTGTCGCATGCTTTTCGAGCGTAGTAACAGGCCCCTGATACTGCCACCCCTATCCTATATCAAAAGTTTTTAATTAATTTAAATTTTATTTATATAATTCAATTTTTCATTTCAGGCATGAGAATTTACATTTACTCGCAGTATTTTATTGGTTTATTAGGCAAAACTATCCACAAAGCATCGTAGATCAACTGTAACTTCTTCGAAGGTTACAATGTTCTCCTCCTCGGATTAAAAAAATTGAACTGAAAGGACAATTTTTTTATTCGTGTGCTTTTCGCAATAATCAAACTCTAACACCGATTCCTTCATCACAGCGTAACAGCTTATCCGGATTCTCACGATGGCTTTATATACAAAATTGTTCTTTAATCCTAACATTAGATTTTCATTTATTTTTTCCAAACAGTGCAAGCAAAATATTTTTTTCATCAGACTTACCTTACTTGACGATCATTTCCTATTAATTAATTAATTATACTCCCTCTTCGATTGAGGAAACCACCTTATTGCTAATAATTTGATTCGAACGAGTTATCCTTTCAGACCTATGTACAAACGTATTCATTGGCCCTTCACAAATACACATTCATACTCCCACCCATTCCTCCATTCATTCATGTGTCCGATCTAATCCTAGTCATTACGGTTATTCTTATCCCTACTTGTTTTAGACATGACTGTCTAAGAACTAAAAGGTGTCCTTATTTTAATTTCCTACGTTGATCCATCATCAGTTAATACCAGCTTGGTTCATATATCCTTTGGGGTCATATATGTTCATCGTCGATAACGACTCCATATCAATTTCGAGGTTTGCAACCTGTACTGACCTTCAACGGCTGATCGCCTCTGGTCTCCAGCGAAGTATATGAACAAGCAGGCAAAACTTTCGGACAGTCTTCGTAAATTGAAAAACAATTTGCTGATCAGGGCTGATAGGGCCTGATTCAAAGTGAGATGTAAGCCGACAGTTTCGTTAAAATTTATTATCAAGAGAACTTTAATCGAAATACTACTGTTGCCAACCTTAGAGCAAGTAGATCATGGGGAACATGGCATGGATAACAACAATGGACTTACTCGCTAATCATTACTTTAAAGAATATTTTCTGTTATATTTCTGATGGTTTTCCTTATTTTCTTCTTGCAGGTTAATTACTGGATGGGGATCTACTTAATTAAGCGATATACTGGGAATAGTTAGTAAAACTATCGTTGTTGCTTGCGAATTGTGTTCCGCTCGATTTTGGTTGTTGTTACACAAAAGGGGATGCATTTATGCATTATAATGCAAGTAGAGGAAAATCTATAAGGCAATTTGTCTTGATTATGTGATTAGAGATGAATGACATACTGATTGGAGCTAATTAACCCGGTTTCAGATGGGCTGCAGGCCATTTCCCTAGTGATTTACCAGAGAGATCTTCTATTTCGTAGGAAGATGATCCAATTTTAGATTTGATTTGGGCAGGTAGGTACATCGGACCGTATTTGGAATTATAATGCTCAGCGGCATTAGACTGACGCATATTACGGTAGTACACGTATTGCCCTACTTGAAATGCCTTTGCGTGTTGACGGTGACGCAAATTATATTGCTTTTGAGTGGATTCATGTGATTTTGTTAAATTTTTCTCCACTATTTTATATATTTCGGTAAACATTTTTTTCTGATTCTCTTTTCGATCTACGGTTGGTTCTTGCTCACCATGTTGGTGATCATTTCCAGTTACGAAAAGCTCATGCCCGTGTGTCACGAAATAAGGAGTCAGATTTGTGACGGAATGGATTGAGGAGTTTAGAATAGTTTCAATCTCACCCAGTTTTGTATCCCATAACCGTTGATCTGATCTGACGTAGGTACGGATCGAAGCATTTACCGTCCGGTTTACGCGCTCGACCGGGTTTGCCTGCGAATGATATTTTGTATTGAGCCAGTGACGGACGTTAAATCTGTCCATCAGACTTTTGAATTCTTTTGATAAAAAACAAGAGCCATTGTCCGTAATAACGACTTCGGGTGTCGAATTTCTGAAAAACCACTGGTCACGGACAATCTGACAAAGTTTTGTGCTATCGATTTTTGACATTGGGGTTAACATTACCCATTTACTAAAAAGGTCTAGAACTACTAGTAAGTATTGATTCCCCTTTTTGCTCCTAGGCAACGGTCCCACAAAATCCATCGCGATTATTTGCCAGGGATGTTTCGTTATCCGTTGTTCGCCCATGGCCGGGATGATTGGTACCGTAGCGCCTTTTGTTTCCTTACACGTAGTGCATCGTTGCACATACTGGCGCACTTCTGTAGCTAATTTAGGCCAGAAGTACCGCTGTTTAATTCGACCGATGGTCTTGTCTACACCCTGGTGCATAGACTCATCATGGTTGGCGCGAATTATGTCCGCCCGTTCGTTGGGATGCGGAACTAATTTCCATTCATATCGCGGATCAAACGGATGGTTAGGAGTGGAAACGTATTTTAGGAGATTTCCATTCTCCAATCGGTAGTCAACAAAGTCATCCGGCGCATTTTGAACTTGATGTAGCATCATTTCGTACCACGGTTCCGTCGAAGTGCTTGAAATTGCAGCAGCACTTCTAGAAAGAGCATCGGCCACTATATTTTCCTTGCCTTTTCTATGAATTATGGTCATATGGTATTGTTGTAACGTCAAGCACCACCGGCTACATCGTGACGCGGTTTTCCATTTCGTCGTCATGATATGCGTCAGGGCTGCTGAGTCCGTTATTAAGGTGAAGTGTGCTCCCTCTACGTACCCTCTGAATGCCTCTATGGCCAGCAACGCCGCTAGGGCCTCCTTTTCACACGCATGGTAATTGCGCTGTGGAGTCGTCAATTTGTGTGAAAAATAAGCAATTACCCTTTCGGAGCCCTCCTGCTCCTGGGTGAGTATACCTGCCACTGCTGCATCGCTAGCGTCGGTTTGAATGCTAAATTCGTTACTAAAATCGGGGCTCATGAGGATAGGAGCTGATATTAGTTTTTCCTTGATGGAAAGGAACGCTTTTTCGGCAGATTCATTCCAGGATAAAATTTTGCTTTTCGTTTTTAGTAATTCCGTTAACGGTGCTGTAGTGCCACTGAAATCCTGTATGAATCTCCGATAATAGTTACTCATGCCTAAGAAACGGCGGAGTTTAGTAATTGTTGTTGGGCGATCGTATTCGACGATTGCCCTTATCTTTTCAGGATTTGGACGTAAGCCTTGGGTGGACAAGAGGTAACCCAAAAACGGCAGTTCACTGACGCCGAATTTGGATTTCTCTAAATTGATAGTAAGGTTCGCTGAGGTAAGGCGGCTCGCGACTTCCTTGAGCAACCTTACGTGTTCTTTGAACGTGGTACTCACGATGACAATATCATCGAGATACACAAAAATGTTAGGTTCCAGTTCACTGTGCCCGAGCACTTGGTCCATTAGCCTAGCTAGAGTCGCTGGGCTATTGGCCAAGCCAAATGGTAATCTAGTGAACTGGAACATCCCCTTCCCCTGAATACTGAATGCAGTGTACCTACGAGAATCTTTTCTTAGCGGAACCTGCAAGAACGCTTCTGACAGATCTATCGTGCTCAAATATCGAGCTTGAGGCAGTTGGCTGAGTATTCTGCCTGGGTGCGGCAAAGGGTAGGCGTCGCGCACCGTGCGCTCGTTCACTTTGCGCGCGTCCAGGCACAACCGAACCTTTCCTGAGGGCTTGATCACAGGCACGACATTTGATGACCAGTCCGAGTGGCATCTTTCAATGATCCCTACCTGTAGCATTCGGTCAATCTCGGCGAAAACTTTCTCTTGAATTTTGGGTGAGAAGTTATATGGGTACTGACGAATGGGAGCTTTATGCAACCATTCATCTTGGATTACTATGTGATGTTCAATTAACGGCGTTTTTGAAAGTTTGTCTGGGACTGCAACTTTGAAGTGTGTTTTGACTTCTTCTAATTGTTTAAATTCCTCTTCTGTTAGGACTGTTTGTTGCGGAAGGGTTACCAGTTCCTCCGCTAGCATAGCACAGCTCTGGATGGAAGGTTGAATGTCAAATTTCAGCCAAAAATCCATTCCTAATATTGAATCCAAAGCTAAATTTTCAATGACTAATGTAGGAATGATCCTAGTTTTGTTATTAAAATGATATGGAATTGAAATGGTTCCCAATACCTTAAGTGGTTCGCCACTTGCAGTGCGGACATTTATTATCTTTTTCAATGTTTTGGGTTTTGGCATTTTTAAAATGGAGCAAATTTTGTTGCTGATAAGGGACACATTACTTCCCGAATCTAATAAAGCATTTATTTTAACGTTGTAAATAGTCACTTGAGCAAAAGGGCGATTGTCGTTATTTAGTCCTATGGAAATTTGTATGGTCTGAGATTCCTGCTCACTGTACATCTCGTCTAAGGCAGGTTCCCAAAAATCTAAAGGAGTAAAGGATTCATCCAAAGCATTTACGCCGATTCGTTCAACAACCGGCGCTTTTCGGTTGTTTGTAGTCCGTTTTTTCGGCAGTATGGACACAGTTGCGTATCGTATCCTTTAAACCCACATATACGACAAATAAGACCTTTGAAACTACGACATTCGTCTAAGGTATGATTAGTATGCCGGCAGTTGAGACATTGATCAACAGTTGGAGGTTTATGTGCTGCTATGATATCATCTAAAGTCCGTCTTCTGACAGACGTTCCTTCTTGCGGATCGTCCTGGCCCACTTTCCGAGGTGAATCATCAGGACGCGCCTTTTTTCCGGTAGCATGTTTGCCGTTA
This sequence comes from Sabethes cyaneus, assembly GCF_943734655.1. NCBI lineage: Eukaryota > Metazoa > Arthropoda > Insecta > Diptera > Culicidae > Sabethes > Sabethes cyaneus. The sequence goes on along the minus strand of NC_071353.1, from coordinate 110,141,600 downwards.
CCATCTTTAAAGTCCTTATTTCCCCTCGTACCAGTCTGACTAGGATCGATTCTTTGCTTAACATTGGGTTGAAAATTAGAGTTATGATCGTCAAACAGTTGAGATGGGTACTGGCTGACCAGATGCGCGGATTTTTCTACGCCAAATAATTTGTTATTGAGCGAAAAATTTGAAGCATCTATTCGTCGGCCCGCTTCGACTAACTTTTGAATTGAATCGGTTGTTTTCCATAAAAGCAACTTTTTGTAATCTCCTCTCATATTGCGTTTCAGAACATCTAACTTCTCGTCATCACTCAACTGCTTACTCATAGAGCGGAAATATTTTTCCATTTCATAGTAATAATCCAAAAAGCTCTCGCCCCGTTGGTGGTAACGTTGGTAAATTCTAGACCGAAGCAGTGAATCTAGCTCTGGGTGCACAAAAGCTTCCCTTAACTCTTCTACTATATGGTTCCAGTCCCGAAATAATCCTCGTGAACTCATCGACATGAACCAGTTTAATGCCGGTCCAGTGAAGAGATAAAAAGCCGAATCGAAAAGCTCTTCTTCCGAAACTCTCTCTGCTAAAGACAGTTGTTTCACGAGCACTAGAAATTCATTCAAGCTGGTACCTTGATCGGTGCCCGCATATTTTTCTAATTGCCACTTTGAAACTGGCTGGGATTGATGATGATATGCCCTAGTAGAGTTTGGTTGAGTAGCCGGGATAGTATTTCCCCCCGAATATTGAGTTTGTTGACCGAATGAAGTATTGTAATAAGTACAAGGGACCGTGTTATGGTTTAAGGGAGCAAACATTGTTGTTACTGGCCGAGTCATACCCGATGGCGGGGGCGTAGGTCCAGCGTATGGTAGCTGGGGCTGAGGCAACAGGTACGGTAACGGAGCATTCTGTGGCAATGCTGTTGGGTTACATCCGGTTGGATTATAACTCCAACTAAGGTTATTGTGAGCAACGGATGTACACGGCACAGCTAAATAACCAGAATTAATCGTGGTACCAAAGTTACTTAAAGCGATTCCCGCTACGCTAGTGTAAGGCGGATTTACATACTGTGAAGGAACCTGTGTCGTCCAACTTGGGAAACTGTATGATTGGGGGACAGACCAGGTTGGGTTTGCTATCTGAGAGGCTGTTACTGAATTTATTACTATAGGTCGCGAATATATTTGACTAACCCTAGCCATCGAATCCGATGAACCTACGGTGGTTATAACTGAATTGATAGTTGTGCTAACATGCTGTGAATTCAGCACAGGCTTTATAGAGGATTTTTTTTCAACCTCTTTTGTTGAGCGTAGAGAATACAATTCGTACTCAACATCGAGTAATGCTTCTCGAAAATCTTTTTTCTCGTCATTGGATTTTCGATCATAACATCCTAACCTTTTTAAACATTCAATCACATCATTATCAAATATTTCAAGCTTTTCTTCCACTTGCTCACTATCGCCACTAGTCCCTGCGGCACTCTCAGTACTAACTTGCCTATCAGAATTTGCAATCGTAATACTCGGACTCGCTGTATTTAATCTCTCACTTATCTCTCCACCGCCTACTCTCATTGCTTCTGTCACTGGTAAACGTTTTCTTGAGTAATAATGAGTACTCAGTGACTCGATAATTTCACACAGAATTGCATCAACTTGCTGCTGTGTAACCGAATCTAATTTACTTTTTAATCTATAAAATCTCGTACCTAAATGCAGTAACATGGCATGACCACGTGGTGGAGGAGAAGCAAGCCCGCTGACCAAATCTTCCCTCGCACCCAGCCATTTCTCTAAGCATACATCGTAATCCAACTGCGGATCCAGTTCATACTTAATAAGCAGCACACTACCATCGACCTTTTCTTTTTTCAAGAATTCTCTTAAATTCCCGCGTTTTCTCACCATCGGTACACTATCTTCAAGTTGTACTTGTCTAATCTGGAGTTCATAATTCAACTCATCTTCGCTAAGAAAATCGACTCGAATGTCGTAAAAACGCTTCCCCAAGTCTTCTACACAAGTGATCGCTTGGCCGTCTGTATCCATTCTGAATAGTGACTCGTTCTCACCAATCTATTGGCAAACTTACACAAAAGAAAAGCACACGTCGGGTGCCCTTGGCTTTGATCTTGAGGTCACCTGATCGTTCGCCCAGTAAATCTGATGATTAATATTCGCACTGTGTAAGAACAATAGCTATAGAAAATCAATCCCAACACCAAAGAACAATTGCACAGAGCACGCGGTGTGCAGTATTTGCACGTGGTTTTTTTTTTTCAAACGGATTTTTCTGTTTAACAACTGTGAATCTAGAATCGATATCAAATCTTGACCAATCACGAAAAACGACGGAGATTTCGTGAGTCTCCCCTAGACAGGTTGAAAAGTGTGGTAAAACCACGCTTTTCGATAAAATTCACGTTGGGCGCCAATTGTGACTATAAGCGAACTTACTCCGTTTATTTCGCTCGGCCTGAGACCCTTAGGGTCGGCATCAACGTCTAGGGAAGACTTACCTTCGCAAAATAACTTCGAATTGGTCTCAATTTGATGTCGGATTGTTTGTGCACGCCAGAAATGAGACAAGGAATGAATTTACGGAATCGAAACTAAATTTATTACAAAAACTCACGGACTGCTGACTCACTCGCTGCTCACTGCGCTCTGCACTTCGGATTCCGGCTGCCTGGTTAGCCGGTGCACGTGGTTTGGGTTTCCGCTGCGAATTCCGGCTGCCTGGTTAGCCGGTGCTCGAAGGACGAATTTCGGTTACGGATTCCGGCTGCCTTGTTGCCGGAAATCGTTCGTAGGTGCTCTGCTACAGGTACCGGTGGCCTGGGGCCGGTCGATTTCAGTGTTTGACACTCGTCGAGGCCTGGAACTGGGGAACACTTCACTACGGGACCGTGTTTCGGGGGACGACCAGCTTAGCTTCGCTGACTCACTCGCGGGAATGGGTTTTACGGGCGGACTAAATGGTTTACCCGCTTCACTTCTAGGATCGTATGGTGACGGACGATCCGAACTTCCCTTGGGAATACTTTTCTGCTTAAGACTCCGCGGCCGGTATAATTCCGCGGGAGTTATCTGGCGATGTCGGAATAGCTTCCTTCCACAAGGGTAATTTTTTTACAAGAGACTTTGCCATGCTTTCCTCAGCCGCTTTTATACGAGGGAATCTTCATCCTGCATCTCGATCGCGCAACCGATCAGGAATCGCTTTTCATCGGGTGCACTTTTCCCCCAAGTGGGCGCAAACGCAACGAGCAGTCTTGTGAGTCGAATCGATGGTCAGCGCATTCGTGAGCAGTGAGCACCTCTCTCGTAGCAACAACTGCTCGACTTGCTAACTCTGGCTGCTCCTATCTGCCATCTGGTGGTCAGTACAGGAGTCCGTTCTACTTAACGACACATGGCATATTTTTGTCGCATGCTTTTCGAGCGTAGTAACAGGCCCCTGATACTGCCACCCCTATCCTATATCAAAAGTTTTTAATTAATTTAAATTTTATTTATATAATTCAATTTTTCATTTCAGGCATGAGAATTTACATTTACTCGCAGTATTTTATTGGTTTATTAGGCAAAACTATCCACAAAGCATCGTAGATCAACTGTAACTTCTTCGAAGGTTACACCACCAAGAGCAGAAGGAGTGCGAAGAACTCGAACAGCTGTACCGCTTTGACGACACACGGAAGCTCTATCAGAGACTCAACGAATCTCGCAAAGGCTTCGTGCCGCGGGCCGAAATGTGCAGAGATAAAGATGGAGGTATCTTGACTGATGACCGTGCGGTGATCGCAAGGTGGAAGCAGCACTACGATGAACACCTGAATGGCGTGCAGGCGGAGGACCATGATAGCGGAGAAAGTGACCACATTCATTGGTGTAGCAAGCAACGAAGATGTGTCTCCCCCATCGATAAGGGAAGTTAAAGAAGCCATTCAGCGGCTGAAGAACATCAAAGCAGCGGGAAAGGATGGCATTGGAGCGAAACTTATTAAAATAGGCCCGGACAAGTTGGCAGGCTGTCTGCATCAACTGATTGTCAAGATTTGGGATACGGAACGACTGCCGGAGGAGTGGAAAGACGGGGTTATCTGCCCTATCTACAAGAAAGGTGATAAGCTGGATTGTGAGAACTACCGAGCAATCACTATACTGAATGCCACCTACAAAGTGCTGTCCCAAGTCATTTTTCATCGACTATCGCCAATAGCCAACAGATTTGTGGGAAGTTACCAGGCCGGCTTCATGGAGGGTCGGTCTACAACGCACCAAATCTTTACCTTGCGGCAGATCCTCCAGAAATGCCGCGAATTCCGAGTCCCCACGCCCCACCTGTTCATCGGTTTCAAAGCCGCATATGATAGCGTAAACCGAAAAGAGCTATGGAAAATTTTGGACGAATACGGCTTTCCGGGTAAGCTTACTAGACTTATCATGGCTACAATGGATGGGATCCAGTGCTGTGTGAGAATCTCGGGTGGATTGTCGGAACCATTCGAATCTCGCAGGGGACTTCGACAAGGAGATGGTCTTTCCTGCCTGTTTTTCAACATTGCGTATGAAGGTGTTATAAGACGAGCGGCGATCGAAATGCGGGGCACGATTTTCAATAAATCCAGTCAATTTACCTGCTTTGCTGACGACGTGGATGCTGTCGGCAGAACATTTGAGGCGGTGGAAGATCTGTACACCAGACTGAAGATGAAGATGAATACGTCTAAAACGAAGTATATGCTGGCGGGCGGGACCGAGCGCGACAAAGCCCGCTTGGGCAGTACCGTGGTAATCGACGGGGATGAGTTCGAGGTAGCCGACGAGTTCGTATACCTTGGCTCACTGGCAACAGAGGACAACAATACCAGCCGTGAGATTAAAAGACGTATTATCAGCGAAAGTCGAGCCTACTACGGACTCCACAAACACTTGCGGTCGAACAATTTGAGCCCCCGTACAAAGTGTACACTGTGCAAAACGCTAATTAGACCAGTTGTCCTCTACGGTCACGAAACGTGGACACTGCTAGAAGAGGACCTACGAACACTCGGAGTTTTTGAACGGTGGGTGCTAAGAACCATCATTGGCGGAGTGCAAGAGAACGGTGTATGGAGGCGAAGAATGAACCACGAGCTCGCGCGTTTCTACGGCGAACCAAGTATTCAGAAAGTGGTTAAAGCTTGACGGATACGTTGGGCAGGACATGTTGCTAGAATGCCGAACAACTATTCTGCAAAAATGGTTTTCGCTTCAAATCCGGTAGGAACAAGACGAAGAGGGGCACAGCGAGCGAGGTGGCAAGACCAGGTGGAGCGAGATCTGGCGGGCACTGGGTACCCGCGGAACTGGAGACCAGCTGCCATGGACTGAAATAGAAATTTCGCCCTAGATCACACTAGAAGGAATGGAGGGGCCTTTGCCTTTCCTCTTGCAGTTTACGAATGCTCAAATCATTGAATCACACTTTTACCCCTCCTTACTCTATTAAATATTAAACGTCATTCAACAGGGAGCGACTCATATATTTTTACTTAGTACGACTTGCCAAATCAATTCCTAAAAGGTATGCTGTCCATCGTATTTCCGGCCTTTACGCTTTAATTAAAGCATATTTACAACATTCAAAAGAATTCAGTGCGATCTCAAGTGTACTCAGAAAGAACGCCCCTGCGAAAATTTTGGAGGTATAACCGTAGGAGTTGAAGTCGAAGATGCACGATTCTTTCAATTCTCCACGGAGTATAATAATAATAATAATATATTATTTAACGTGCAATAAAATTGTGACATTTGAAATATATGACAGATTTTTATATTCCAGCTGGGCTTCATTAAATCCATTGTTTGGACAAACGGCTAAGGATTATTCTCAAAAACGAATGAGATTGCTCTTCTAAATTATTATTGGCGTACTTAAAACGGTGACTGCTGTCTGAAAAGTTTTGTCAAACATATAAAATTGCACGTGATTGCCGTGATATGGTGATTCATTAACTTTTTGTTACTGTATTCATAGTAGCACGGTTATTGAAACCCTTGCCATAATTACTGCCAATTTTGAAGCGAATTCACCTGTAGCAAATGATATCCCGGTTGATTACTCAAACTCACTTAAGACAATGTCAATACGTGATTAATCCGAAGGAATCAGATGTGTTGAAAAGCGAAACGAAAAGTGGTCATTGTTTTATTTCTAATGTGCTCATTTGTCCTCTGAGTCAATTACTTACATTCTGCCTTCAGCGTTGGACTGTCATCAACTAATGAAGATCTAACCTCACTCCATCAACGAGCTGTCCGTTACGTTCTGATCTGCGTGATTCAGTCGTAACACAGCGAGTGCGATTAATGACCGCACAGGTTGAATAATTCATTTCTTCTATGGGGACGCACGATCTATCTCGTTGTCATCGATTATTGACGTTCAACCCGTTTAAAAGAGTCTAGTAAAAACCTTATATTTCTAATTTTAGTAATATCTTTGGAATCGAATTGGATTTAGTTTTTATAGTCTCAATTCAATCAAAATTTGTTGGTAAAAGAACACTATCTGCTCATTCTGAAAATTACGTTGAAAAATCGCAACAAAGTAAGTAATCGGGAAGCTATTTCATTGGACTGGCATTGGACATAACGATCGCAGCTGCAGATTGTGCGGTTTGGGAATTTCATTCCCGATCACCACCCGAGTGTACACATGTCCGATGTCCCCCTATCGATTGCAATGAATCAGCGATCAATTGTGCACCTTTTCGTTGTGTGCTTTGCCCTGAAACCTGCAGCAGGTCTACTACGGTCTTACGCCAAAAAGGATGGATAGACAACGGGTTGATTGTTGGCACGCACGCTCTGCGACGACGACGGCGACGACGACATCGGAACAGGGTCGATGTCACCACTGGAGTTAAATTTTAAACAGCTCGAGTTCCCGCCGCCACCGCCGCCGCGGCCGCCACAGTTGATCGCTTTATCCCTTACCTACCTGTCTTGCCTTGAGTAGGCCCCGCTGGGCGTCCGAGTGGGTGCATGATTGTTTATGTGCAGCAAATGGCTCTACTGACTGCGAGCGAAACGACGATCGGGTGCAAACGGTATGGCACACGTCGGCAATTAATCTTCTTTCCGATACACGCGACGCGTCGCGGTTTCGTGTGTTTAGATTCTTGTGAATGATGGCCAAGGTGTCTGTGGTTCGTTGCTAAACGTATGACAGCAATGTTCTATCCGGTAAATGGAATCCTCGAGGTTGTGGAGTGGATGTAAGACGAACGTAAAAAATTACACATTTTTCAATAAAAGTACACCAAATGGCCCGACACATTGCGGCTCGCGTCACAAAGCATTTTCGGGTTCATTTCATTTTCTGGTAGTTTTTCTCGTTTCCTAAAAACGATGCAGGCGCTCCAACTTGGCATAGTCTTGCTCTTCCAAGTAGCGCTTTTTTCTGGAACATTTTGGTTCGCTGCATCTTCTTCTGTCTATGTCTTTTCACATTTTGACGTGTGGCACTGTGCTTTTTGGCCGCTCGCGCAGCGTTTTGCCAATCCATCACCCTCCTACATTCATTGTCAAACCAGTCTTTCCGTTGATTCCGTGCCACGTGCCAGATGGAGCTCTCCGCTACATTGCACATGACTGTTTTGGTGGTGTTCCAACAGACCTCGTGAAGGGCTTCGTCTAGTTCGCCCTCTTCCGGCAGTGTTAATTCAAGTAAATGTGCGTAATTTACGGCGACTTGCGGCTGCTTCAGCCGCGCGAGATTTTACTGAGGCTGGCGTCGTTACCGAATGTTGTTCAGAACGGTAATGGTCCGAGTCAACGTTACCACTTTGACAGTGATGTGCGAAAAGTGCCGACAGTCGATCAAAACGTGATTAGTCTGTGATTCTGTTCGACTTGGTGACCGCGAGATGCACTTGTGTAGGAGTCTATGCTAGAAGAAAGTACCACGTACGACTATGCACGTTGAACTCTCCAATCGCCAGTTTGTATTCCTCCTCCTGGCCGACTTGTGCATTGAAATCCCCGATGACGAAATTGATATCAAGTTTTGGGCAGCGCAACGGCCGTATTCACACCCCTACTACGTGTAGAGTTCCTCCTTGTCATCAACGGAATTTCTGAGATGAAGACAGTGCATGTTGATGATTTTTTCATGTATTTATTTATTTACTAGCTGATCCGACAAACTTCGTATTGCCACAAATTAACTGTGTTGTACACAAATCCTGAATCTCGGATGAACTTTATCACAACTTCGAGTTTTGCAAGTTTCTGAGGACTTCATGGGTGTTTTAATATACAAATTTTCCTCACAGTAAAATAGCAAATAACTCCCCCCATTGCTTAGCCTGATAAAATAAAGCGGATAGCATTTAAACATTTGCCATCGTTAGAAAACCATTTCGCCGAATACCATTTTGCGGAACACCAATTCTCGGTCGACCATAACGCGGCATATAGAGTTTCGCAGAATACCATTTCGCGAAAAACCTCACGCGGGATGTACCATTTCATGGAAAATCTTTTCGTAGAAAGTACCATTTCGCAGGGGTGACCCAACTGAAGCAAAGTAATAGAGGTCAGTAGATCTAGGAAAATAAATAAAGCTTGATAGAGGTGATCTCCACGGGGGGCTGACCCCCCCTCCCCCCGCAGTGGCTGGCGCTTCCGACGGCAGGTTGGCGGCAACACTCGCGGCCTGTGTCCGTCTTGCCATGAATCATCTAATGTTACTATTGATAGTTTCTGGTGGTCTTGTTATTGACTAATGTTTTATGAAGGAGTCTAAAATTTCTCGAGTTCGATTAGTTTTTAGTTAGTTTAGTTTAGTTGGTTATGAGGAAATTTGTATTTCATTTGTATGGGAGCCCCTCTCCTGAAAAGGTAAGGGGTCCTAATTCATCATAGAAAAAATTCTTGCCTCCAAAACACCCACATGCCAAATATGGTTCCATTTGATTGAGTAGGTCTCGAGTTATGAGGAAATTTGTATTTCATTTGTATAGGAGCCCTCCTCCTAAAGTGGGGAGGGGTCCCAATTCACCATAGAAAAAATTCTTGCCTCCAAAAACCTTCGCATGCCCAATTTGGTTCCATTTGCTTGATTAGTTCTCGAGTTATGCAGAAATTTGTGTTTCATTTGTATGAGAGCCCCCCCTCTCAGTGGGGGAGGGGTCTCTAACCATCATAAGAACCTTCCCTGGCCCCAAAAATCTCTACATGCAAATTTTCACGCCGATTGGTCCAGCAGTTTTCTATTCTATAAGGAACATCCCGACACACAGAAATCCATTTTTATATATAAGATAATATCCATCAGATCTAAGTGGTCTCCATGGATTGGATGAGGAAAAGCTGAGTTGATGCCATCCTTATGCAGGCATGAAAACCTCATCAAACGAATGAACCAGTTCTGCGCTCGGTTGATAAGAAGTACAAATCTGTCATGCATTTCCTAATACTGCTCTGACCAGGGAGCAGTATAAGGCATTTGAGTAGTATGGACCCTTGAAATCCCGACCGTTTTTGGAGATAATTTGGATAAGATTTGGAAATCACAGCCGAACGATTTTTGTTGAAATTAAGCTTTCCATCAAGCGCAACATCTAGATCATTGACGTGTTCGAGTGTTTGAAGCATCTGGCCATCAATGTTGTATTTGAATATGTGGGCTGTCAATCCGATGGAATGTCATAATCCCAATACGATAACCCCAATACGGTAAGCCCATTCTTGTGACACCAGTCGACAAAAATATCCAGTAACTTTTACAGATTGCGACAGTCGTCAATGGACCGTACAGCTAGCAATAATGTCAGATAATCTGCGTACACCAACTGACGTCCATCACCCAGAAGTAATGCCACATCGTTCAAGCGAGAAACGCAAAGGACCCATATTGATGCCTTGTGGTACGCCCGATCTGTTGTATGTACGCAAAGTGTTTGATCGCATAAGTAGGAGCTTGCCCATTCTATAAAATGTTGTGATGTATCAAGTCGGAAAAGTTTCTGTAAACGTGCACGATGGTCAATAGGTCGAACGCTGCTTTGCAATTTGAGCCTTCTGTTTTCAGTCATTTCTACTTACGTGGTAAAAAGTTACAAACAAATGAGTGTGTCAATTTTTCTTCGAAATGGGTCCTGTTTTGTAACTCACGTCATGCAACTCGACTCCACTCAGTTACTGTCGAGTGTCGGGAGCGGAGGGAACATCAAAAATGGTAAATTTTTGATTTTTGATTTTAAGTTTTCTTTTCTAATTTTCGAAAACTTGTAAAAATTGTTTTCAATGTACATGTTTTTCATGTTCACAAATCGATTTCCTATAGCTCTTTCTTAGATATAGTTTTGTAGCAATCGTTAGTGTTCGGGATACGATTTTTCAAACATGATACTCATTAAAATCGGGTCACTGAAATCCAACAAAGCCGCGGGTAAGGACCGCATACCGGCCGACAAACGCTGGCAACTGTTCTATACTAGGTTATTTGCAAGATTTGATAGGAGGAGAAACTGCCGGAGGAATAGATGCCGGATGTAGGCATGGTTGTGAACGCCGCGATAGCACAAGGTTTCGTAAAGAATTAGCAGGCGGACTTCATGGGGGCTAGCGGATCAAATTTTTACCATCCGACAAATCTTGCAGAAATGTTGGAAGTACATCATTATGGATTTAAAAGCAGCATACGATACAGTTGATCTAGACCACCTATGGTAAATAATGCACGAACATGATTTTTCGAATAAACTAACGCGACTGATCAGAGGTACAATAGATCATCTGAAGTGTTTCGCGCGCATCTCGGAGATACTTTCGAGTCCCTTTGAGACAAGGCGGGGGTTGAGACAAGGTGACGGCTTGTCCTGTATGCAGATCAACATCAGTCTTGAGGAGGTGATTCAATGAGTGAGCATCGAAACTTGAGACTTTGCAGAACTTTGTGACGGCGGAGGCAATCTACGTCAGACTGTAAGCGGATTCTAGGAAGATTGGGCTGAAAAAAAAATGCGTCGAAGACCAAATACATGAAAGGAAGAGGCTCAAAGGAAACATACGTGTGCCTCCCTCGGACGGTAACCGTTGACGGCGACGAACTAGAAGTGGTAGATGAGCTCGTGTGTTTGGGATCGCTGGTAACCGCGGATGGTAAATGGTTGAATAATGCGCTCCAGAACCACCATGAGGTTCCACGGCCTCTTATTCAGCAACTCCTATCTCTACCTCCTTGTGGTATTATCCGGGATACGTTCCTTAGTGGAAATCGGACAACCGCTGGAAACTAGGGTCGTATGCGGTCAGAGAAGGGGGCACTCATGCGAAGGCTGAGTGTAAACTCTCCGCCCGGAGACGAATGAATCTTACGATTTAAAGTCTCCGTTAACAAATAAAAACCACCACCACCAACTCTCCGCCTGCAGGACGGTTCTTGTAGAAGGTATAACTACTAGGAACCAAAGGTCCTAAAGGAGATGGTTTTAATAGCTGTTATCCATGGCTATTATGTAAAAACTTAAATGGATAAACCCCTAATCCAAGGTGTGACGCGACCCGTGCCGAGGGATGAATGGTGGAAGGGGTTCTATAAATTCTCTCGCCGCAACGAAGCCTGTGGAGTACCAGGGTGCTCCAACTCTGAAGGGTGAGCTGAAACTATGGGAGAGCCGAACAGTCATGGCCAATTGGATGGCCGTACAATCGCTCAAACAATCTAACCATCTATAACATCGAGTATTAAGGTACTCAAAAGTTGCTGAGTCTCAATAAGAGAGATATCAGCACGCTTACCGGTCTTGTGACAGGACATTGTTCGAGTAAATATCATGTTCGGAATCTTGGTTTCGTACAAGAATATTTAACCACGGAACACTTACTCTGCAATTGCAGAGCACAAATAGCACGCAGACTGCAATATCACAAAATGGGGAGATATGGACTGCGTCGTCGATCAGGGTAACAAGGTTCAAAACCAAGTCTCCTCTGATTGGCACCTGCCTCGTTTCAGCTACCAGCCTATCACTTCCTTAATAAATAATAGGTCAGCTTGAAGCGTACAGAAAAAGTAATAAACGGGGCATACCACAATAGTTCAAAGTAATGGACGCAGTGGTAAGGGTACCCAACAGAAGAAGAGAACCGCGGACAACACACTAGTAAGAAAATCCGGCGGTGCATTCAAGCGGGGAATCGGGTCTGCTTTGCCCTTCGAAAAACGCTACGATCAGGAGGCATACGCCACCGTACGAACCTGGCTGGCAGTGTACAAAACCCTTATTAGACCGGTAGTTCTACATGAACTTCAAAAGGTGACGGTGCTCACAGAAGGCATACACGGCCTTGCCATATTCGAGCGGGAGGAACTGCTGGCGATATTGGGCGGAGTACAAACAGAAAGTGGAGTATGGCTTAGGTCAAAAGCGTTTTGTGACTTCTGCGACGCCTGAGAAATTGACGACGAGTGACCCAAGATCGAGTTGAATGGAGACGACTGTTTGAAACAGGCTTGAATCAAAATGGTGCTAAAAAATGTGAAAGTAACAAACACATAGATAATGTTTCATCGAAATCAGAAAGGTTCAAATTTCATCATTTACCTGTTTTACGATGAGCTACTCTAGTGCGATTCGTGGATACAACATTGTTAGAAAGCTCTTACAAATAGTAAATAGATGCGATTTATGAAATCTCAGTAATATGAAAATTTTGGAAGTTTTAACGTAAGATATTCATTTGGCCGATATCGTTATTATAGGAGGCCTAGCGATACCCGAAAGTGTCAAAAAGACTATCACTATGAACAGAGAATAGTTTAAAATAGTGTTATTTGCCATTGTCATACCACAGTATTCTTCATAGTGTTAGATCCTAGGCTTCTATTATTATGATTTAAACTATGTTTAGTTATGCTGTCCAAAGTCTACCTCTTCGCATACAAATCTTGCCGGTCGCATATTCGACCTAGGTCGACGGCACAACGCCAAGGGAGCAACATCAAACCGGGCAGGTATTCAACCGAAGCGTGGTCAAATAAACGACGGCAATAGTATGGTTCTCTATGGCGTGGTTCGACCGGAGTACGGCGGCGGTGGTGGTGGTGGTGACGTTGATGGTCGCCCGATACGCGTGCCGCATTTTAAGGGAGCTCCAAAACAACGGAAAGTGTTGTATGGATTATGCCGGCTGCCCGGCTGCGATGCATTGCAAGCAGAAATAAATGAAACCAAAATTACTAGAGCCACACAGTTTCGAAATGCACCTTTCATTGTTTGGAGGGTTTTGCTAGGGTCAATCAACCGGAAAATGTTGGTTTAACCTAGGCCCGCTTCAGGAGGACATGCAAAACGAGACTCAAAGAAGAGACCCAGAGAAGGGGCGGCCTCACCGCTATCGCAGAAAAAAAGTGTTAACCATAATTCTTCCAGTTCGCGAGATTGTGAATCAGTAGCAGCAGCGGTAGTGCTTTTCAGACCCAACCCGACTAGCCAGGCTGGTTCAGCAACGGCAAATCAGTGGCAAAAGTGCATACCATAAAATACAATAAAATAAATTGTAACACCCGAAAGACCCGCCTCTATCGAGCGTCGAGAAACTGCAGCGCCAGCAGTGAGGGGCCAGGAAATCACTTAATTGGTAGCAAGCGTGAAGCATGGTAAGTAATTGCTGTTGATAGTTGACATTAAAATGTCAAAATTTATGCGAGCAGTGTCCGACGGGGAAGTATGCATCAATTTCTCGAATTACCACCACCACACATAAAAGCAAAGCTATGCTATGGGTACAAATGTTGAGAACTTGACCCTTCTTTATCGACAGACTTCGCAGCCGGTTATTAGAGTACAGGACAATTACGGGGCTAGTGCAACGATGCTACTGACTCTATAGCAGCACCTCCCAGCTGAGATTCGAATATACGACGACAGGCTTGTTAGACCAGCATCCCCCGAAGCTAACTGGGTGGAGCACCACACATCGGCGACATTACGCACATTCGCACTATGTGTCTAAAACTAAATTGCTAAATCTGCTAATTGAAGTTTTGCCGAGTATGCTTCATTTGAAGTGCGTAGCACAGAAAACGTTTCAAGACAGAACTCGTAAGTCTATTAGAGGTTTTAATGCCTTTTATAACTTTTGTGTAGTGACTTTGTTTACTTATCATTAATGCCAACGTAACGGAATTTATCGTTTCGAACACCTTTCGGCATTTTAGAAATTATTTAATTACTTTCACTGTCACAATGTGTTGACCCAAATTTCTAAATAATAAATCCGCGGATCGGTTGATTGTAGGCTGTCATTCGTGTGTGTGTGTGTGTGTGTATCACACGAAAAGCATGTATAATCGTGATCAAATTAACCTTTATACGGTCCTGAAGCAAGTGATCAGTGCACTTGACGTATGATGACGTAAATTTCCGTGCAATAATTGTTTCTTATATTTTTTTTCGATTTCGGAACCGTCGCGTCGTCTCCATTTTTACATACGCACATGTCACGTTCTCCATAATTGAATGGAGTGGAAGAAAAGTTCACCACAAACCACAACATTGTGTTTATGCTTCGGGTTAGAGTACTTAGGCCATACAACAAGCACTACTATGAGTAATGAGTACGGCTTTAATTAACACCTACACTCGAACTCGTGAAAAAACTAACCCTCTAAGGTGAAATTAATTGTGATTGGTTTCAACGAAGTTGAAATTTTTTTTAGTATTTGTTACTTAAAATGATTGATTCGAATTCACTGCGATCCGATTGACAAGAAAAATAAATATTACCCAATTATGAGAGAAAATGTTCAAAATACGTACCAATTTTCTATACATTTTGGGCTTAATTGTAGGTAATTTCAACACAAAAATAGGCAACCAGATTTTGGTTATTTTTACCCTAGGTTATTTTTCCTGATTTTCTCAGTTCATAGGCAATATATCTAAGAGGGTTAAATTTTCAAAACTGGCGTCGCTGTCGTAGCACTGCAGCAGAAAATTGTAAAAGGTGTGAGTCACACAGTAGTGTCGCCCAGATGCAAAGAGAGGATGATAATTGTCAACGCGCTCCATATGTTGCGTACAAACCATTCGTAAAGAATGCCAAATGTGCTTCCATCCATCATTAGTATAGCTACTAGGTAGCAGCTGCATGCATTCATTCACGAAACATGTTGGTGAGCATGGATTTAGTCGTTTTGTCTTGCACATTTCTACCCGCATACGAGTGCTTTCTTTTCTCTGAAGTAATTAAATAGAATTTTTTAAATTTCAATCCATTTTACTTGTTTCAATGAAGGGAAATATCTGCAAATTTGTCTTCCTTTTACATTGATTAAGCAGGAATCAAACCCCTACGAACTTTGTTTCATAAATTATCAAAAAAAAAAAAACATTTTGCAACATAAATTCTTACTAGGTATTTACTTTAACAGCCGAGAGCCAGGCTGGCTCTAGCTGTATCAAGAAAATATCATTGTACTCGGTCCTGGCCTTCAACCTGGCCGAGCCATCTAGCACGTTTGAGTTTTATTTCACTCTTATTGCGGACCAATTTTGGTCGCCAGTACTTTGTTATTTGGGCTCTATTCCTGGTGCCGGTGGGGTTCTCGAAGATAACGGATTTCACTGTTTCACTGCAAAGTCATCCCGCATGCTTTCGACGTGTCCGACCCACGGTATTCTACAAGTAGTACCTACAACTCGTGGTTCATACGCGTAGGCCACTCTCCGCTTTCCGTTTGTGCTCCGCCAAAAATTGTTCGTAACGCCTTTCGTTCAAATACGGCAAGTGCGCGTGTGTATGTCTTCCGTAAGCAAAGCTACTATTTCAAAGTCCGTAGAGGACCACCAATCTGATTTGTGTTTTGTACATCGTCAGCTCCTTGACCTAAGCATCTTGCGAAGGAAAACATAAGCTCGACTTCCAGCTTGAATGCTTGGTCTTCTTATTCCTATTATTGTCGGCGGTGATCAGAACCCCAAATATATGAACTTATCAACCACTTCCAGTTCTTCGTCGTTACACACTTCATAAGTCTGGCAAACGTGGGATCCGTCAGTACCTTTCGTAGAGGGGTACAACAATCGATCATCGATATCACCTTCTGAAGCCCGACGTTGCTAGACAACATGGGTTGGAGGGTATCCGATGAGTACACGCATAGCTATACGGTACACGATTGAACGCTGGATGCCACGGTCACGTGGGTTGAAGTTGACTGGGAGGAGGTGGAAGAGGTGGAAAGTGAAGGCCTTCGATAAAGACCTGTTCGTCGAAGCACTCAGCGCAGAGAGCAACCGCTCGAACCTGAGTGCGCTTGAGCTAACTAACGTCCTAATTCGGACATGTGATACCACTACGCCCAGGACGGGTCAGTCAACGAACGGTCGTCGCTCGGTATTCTGGTGGAGTGATTGCTGGACCATTGCTCAGCTCCGCTCCAGATGCCACAGAGCGAGAAAGCTAGCGCAGAGGGCCCGGACCGATGCAGATGCTAAAGCTCGGGGGTCGAACTTAGAGCGGCCAGGCTGACGCTCAACAAGGAGGTTAGGCGTAGCAAGAAACCCTGTTTGCAGGAGCTATGCCGCGATGCGGATTCGAACCCCTGGGGTGGTGCATACCAGGTGGTGATGAAAAAGGTGACGGGTACATCCGCTCTGTAGAAAACCTGCCCCCAAAAGCTGAAAGTCAACGTGGAAGGGCTCTTCCCGCAACACCATCCAGTTTGGTGGACTCCGACCCCGTATGGTCAATTGAATGATGTCCTCATTCCGGTCTTGAATGAGGAACGCATCGTAATTGCCAGGGGTTTAAAAACGAAGAAAGCGCCCGGTCCTGACGGGATTCCGAACGAAGCACTCAAAGCGGCGATCCAAGCATATCCCGATATGTTTAGAGAGACGCTTCAGAACTGCCTAGAGGCGTGCGAATTTCCAGACAAATGGAAAGTACAAAGATTGGTACTGCTACCGAAGTCGGGGAAACCACCTGGTGACCCCTCGTCGTACAGGCGAATTTGCCTATTGGACACGTTAGGCAAATTGCTAGGGTGGGTAATCCTAAACAGGCTGACGCCTGTGCTGGAGAGTGATATCGAGCTAGCAAGCTCGCAGTTTGGCTTCCGTAAGGGGAAGTCCACTGTAGACGCCATAAAGTCCGTGGTAGAGAGGGCCGAGAAGCCTATGAGACGAAAAGACTAGGCGACAGGTATTGTGCCATAGTCACAATCGAAGTCAAAAACGCCTTTAACAGTGCTAACTGGAATGTAATCGCGCTAGCACTGCATACGATGAGGGTACCGGATCATCTGTGCAGGTTGCTTAAAAGTTACTTCGAGAACCGGACGCTAGTGTACGACACGGCAGTTGGGGCGAATAAGTACAAAGTGACAGCGGGTGTTCCACAGGGCTCGGTTCTCGACCCCACGCTCTGGAATGCCATGTACGATGGGGTGCTGAGGCTCGAACTGCCCACTGGAGTCGAGATCGCAGGCTTCGCCGATGATATCGTCCCAACAATGGTAAGCGAGTTTCTAGAAGAGGAGGAAATGCTGGCATCGGACGCTATAAGCATAATAGGGAGCTGTATTATCTACGAATGGCCCACCATAAGATGGAAGCTGTGATGATCAGCAACCGTAAGTCGGCCTTAGAGGCCAATCATCGTTGGAGGACAAGTGATTGTCTCCAAACGAAGTGTGAAGTACCTGAGTGTTATGGCGGACAACAGGCTGAACTTCACCAGCCATGTGGATTATGCTTGTGGTAAAGCGTCAACAGCGGTTACTGCGCTGTCCAAGATTATGCCGAACGGCTATGGTCCTAGAAGTAGTAAGAGACGCCTGATGGCCAGCTTTGTAACGTCGGGGCTACGGTATGGTGCACCGGCATGGACCCCGGCTTTGAACAGTAAGCGCAATCAGGCATATCTGAACAAGGTGTTCAGGCTGATGACACTGCGCGTTGTGTGCGGCTACCGTACCATATCGTTGGATGCGATCGGGGTTATTGCAGCCATGATTCCCATATGCATACTTCTAGGTGAGGACATCGAGTGCCATAGGCAGAGGAACGTCAGGGGCGCTAGGGATAGAGTTAGGCTGGACTCGATTAGGCGTTGGCAGGCGGAATGGGATCACGCTGATCACGGTAGGTGGACCCATAGGTTGATCCAGAACAGCTCGTGCTGAACAGGTAGAAGACATGGTGAGGTAAACTTTTTCCTTACCCAGTTTCTGTCGGGACCTGGATGCTTTAAGAAGTATTTAAATAAGCGTGGGTGGGTAGGCTCACCCTTTTGCCCCGTTTGCACGGTAGCCGAGGAAACGGCGGAGCATGTGTTGTTTCACTGCCCGCGTTTCGTGACCCCTCGGCGGGAGATGCTTGCGGTCGTTGGAGAAGACACCAACGCCGACAACATCGTGCAGAGAATGTGCGCTGAGCAGCGCGCATGGGGGGCCGTCGATAAGGCGGCAACGGACTTGATAACGGAGTTGCAACGGCTAGAATGTTTGCAACGACAGGGCCGGACATAGCTTAGCTAGGGCCAGTAATGGGTTGAGGGGGCAGCCCAGGCCCTAGGTGAAGGGTAGTGGCGGTATGAAGTGACAAGCGTGTTGTGTGAACCCACACAGGCAACGGATACGACGGAGAGCTTAACGGCAGTTCCGGGAGCGGTTCAGGAAATGGGGAGCAGGAGAGTTTTTAGTAGGTAGGCGCATGTTGGCAACTTGCGAATCCTATTCGGCACCGTGAAGGTGCTGTCTATGAAGTTTTTTTCCCTGCAAGAACAATAAAAAAAAGAATACCGAAGCGTCTGTTAACCGGCAAAATCATTATTCCTGTAATGGTATATAATCAAACAAAAACTTTAAATACATTTGCGCTCTTAGATGGAAGGATCTTAAGTAACGATGATCGAAAAAGGATTGGTAGATGCACTGGAATTGAGGGGTTCGCCTGATCCACTTCATCTTAAATGGACTGGAAACGTGTCTCGCGTTGAAGAGGACTCTCGTGTAACAGATGTGAACATTTCTGGAAGGGGAAAAGCTCAGTGTTTCAACCTGATCAATGCTAAGTACAGTTGACCAGCTTCCCGAGCAGGAGAAAATAACTGAAAAATACCTGATCCAGATATTTTTTGGCGAATAACTGCATATCTGAATTTGATATTGATGAGCTTGACATAAATGAGGTAAAATAGCAAAAATAATAGCCAAAAATGTTCTACGAACACTTAAATAATGGTTTTGTTATTGCAATATCTAAATAATATCAAATATTTTTGCTGCACTGGACATCAATTGATGTATTATACCTCAATGAGGCATTTACAAGTCATTCTTTGTACTTCATAGCTGATTCAGTAATTCATTTAGTACAGTAGAAAAATGTAATATAACTTATTAATAGCAAATACCTCATATCTCATCGAGATATTCATAAGTTATTCTTCATAAAACTGCGATTACTAATGAATATCAAATTTAGATATGATAGCTGAATTTGATATTCACTAGGGATGGATGAGGTATCCCGAGTAAGTGATTATAATAAACATATAATAAAAAAATATCTCAATTAGATAGAAATAACAGAATTTGTTATATTTTTGATCAGACAAAATAATGACGCTAGCAGAATTATTACAAGTTTTGTTCTTATATCAAAATTTGTTATAATTTTGTTACAGAGCAATTTCAGCTTGTTTCGGTTTGCAAACGGTTTGCTTCGACCACGGGCGTAGCCAGAAATGTTCCCTAGGGGTTTTACAAGAAAAAATCTAACATAGCCTAACCGTAAGGAGTTTATTCAGGAAATAGGGAATTATTTCCAGTTAAAATCTATTTGGGTTGAAATTAAATGTTCCTCATTCAACCTTGATATTGAAATAATAGAAGACAAGTGTTAAAATGTTGTCTCCCAGTTGGCATGAAGGTAGGTTGTAGGTACAAATCTCGACTGGGAGAGGCAGTTAGAGCCCATAGAAGCGAGTCTCTTCGAAAAACAGCCAGGGTGCTGTGGACAACTTATCCTGCATGATTTTCAACATCGCTCTTAAGGTGATCTAACGAGCAGATATCGAAACGAGAGGTTTGATTTTCAGTAAAGGTAGCAAACTTCTTGGCTACGCAGGTGACTTTGATATTGAAGCCAGATGCCACGGCGAAGGTCATCTGCGCTAGACTGAAAGCACAGTCTAGGAGGTTTGGGCTTAAAATAAATGCGGCGAAGTCCTAATACATGAATGACAGAGCCTCAAACGAAACGAACGTGTCTTTTTTGCGGACGGTAATCGTTGACGTGACGTTGACGAACCAGAAGTGGTAAATATGTTCGTGTATGTGGGATCGCTGGAAGTCACGGACAACAACACAAATGAGGAGCTCCAGTAGCGTAGTCAAGCAGGGCACTGAGCTTACTTTGTCCTTCGAGAAACGCTGCGATTAAAAGACATAAGCCGCCGTACGAACCTGACAATGTAAAAAACCTATTAGACCGATTGACCATGCTCACGGAGGATACAAGCGCCTTTGCGGATGACATTTGACGGAGTACAAGCAGAAACCGAAGAGTAGCGGAGGTGCATGAATCAAAGGAACAAACACTGCTTGGGGAGATTACCAACGTACATTTGGCAAAAGTTGGTAAACTACAGTGTGGGGGGCTCTGTAGCCGCAAGGTTACCGAGTCTGCCTTGACAAGCGAGTGGTCGTGGGTTCGAATCTTAGTAGAATCAGGCCATTCGCTGTCAAGTGACTTTAGCATGGGTTTATTCTCAGGCCCCTCCACATCCTTCCTACTGCATTCTGCATTAACTAACAATGAAAGCCTCTTGCCAGGGCAAGTTATAAGAGTGGTACTTGCTTGAGGTGCGAATGAAGCCTCTTGTTCGAGGGCAAATTATAGCTTGTTCCACTTTCTGGTTCTAGGAACGAGATTGGTAATGCATAATAAGTAGTAGTAAGGAACACATACATACACACAAAACACACCCTCACTCTGTGCTGAACTCTGCTTTACCGACCATGAAGCCTTTAGCCGGGTCTGGTTATAAGAATGATACTTGCTCGAGGTGCGAATGAAGCCTCTTGTCCAAGAACAAATTATAACTAGTCTCCGCACTTCCCGGCTCTAGAGCTAGATTGGTTGAAAAGTAGTAAGAAGCGTAGAGGGAAAAACTGCCGTCATATGCAAAAGTGACGTAAACGCCAATTGGTCAAAAACGGTTTTATTTTGCCAAATGGTGCTTTACGCAATGCTTTTGCTTCTGCTGTTGAGAACTCGATGCATTTTCATCGAAAACTATATAAAAAATTGAAAAAACAAAGTGACGTAACCGCCATTTCGCTGCAAAAGTGACGTTATAGTGTTAACTGCGGTATAAACCACTTTGTCACACATTAATTCAATTGAATATGTCACATCAGATGTTTTTAGTGAAAAAATGGCTCAATTCACCTAAAAGTGCATTCGTGATTTTCTCATATTTAAAAAACTAGATTTAGATAACTCAATATGTACCCAGGTTAATCCACATCTGAAACACATCCAAATTGTTCCAATATGGCCAGAAATGCATGCGATGGCCAATGCATGGTTTGCCAATAAGTAAGTTAAAACAACAAATTAGATACCCTGCCTAACAGGGTTCCAGATCGGAAATTAGTCATTCCCCTCGGGCAATAAGCAAAACGTCTAAAACTATTGCAAAACGGTGAATTGATTATCCCGCAAACACAGGATTGTGAAAAAATGGTATGTGCTTAAAAAATTTTTGAACATTAAAATAAGCGCTTTACATTCGTATATGAGTGGTTTTGGGGGTTCAGAATTCAGATGCATCCTAGCAATAAGTCGTCAGAAAAAGTATGTATTTTAATGTAACGAATAACTCGTTAGAACATTTGAAAGCACAAAAAAAAAAACATCTGCAAAGTTATTGGTATACAATGATTTTAGAGGATTTTTTCTGAGTCATTATATGTTACAAAAGAGTTGAGGTAATTATCAAAGCTGCTTATTTTAATGTGTTCCAAATTATTTATGAAGATGTCATATTTTTGTATCGATTTACAGGAAACAAATTTTTTATCACCCTAATAGGTGGATATATGATCACCATGATGAATTAAAAAGGTGGACCATATTTTTTGAAATAACTTCTCCAAAGACACCATCCATGTTAAATTCCGCATTTGCATGCTGTTCCTGTCGTTTTGTTCGCCGACGTCACTTTTGCAGCGAAACGTAAAAATTGAATTTGTATTTATACACAAAAGTGACGTTAGCGCTTGGAAACACCAATGGTTAGTTAAAATACATCAAAATAAGCAATTTGTACAGAAACAAATTTCGAAATTGGGCTTTACTTAGAAATTGCCTCGAATTTTCGTTTTTTGCTTGTACTGAAAAATGTGCAAAATGGATTAACGTCACTTTTGCATATGACGGCAGAAAAGGGGTGAAAAACACACCAAAAGCACGGATAATAAGCAGTTCGCTCACTCTATAGCGATACTGCAATAACAACGAAGTGCGGAACAACACCTGGATAAAATCACAATAGATCAAAATGCTGGTCGTAGTGATAATATCCACACACAAAAAAAAAAAGTACAGTGTACCGGACACGTCGTAAGGAAAACGGTTCTATACAACAACCCCACCGACACCGACACAGAGGGACTCAACGTGCGAGATGGTTTTCCCTGGTCTAAAGCGACATTTTTTATTTTTTGAATAAAAAACTGCGACTTCAGAGACACCAGGGAAATGGGCGACGAGTAACCCAAGATCGAGTTGAATCACTCCAGCTCTAAGCTGCTAACGATTACTGAACGACTGTGAAATTTCAGGCTTGAAAGTGCAGAACAAATTTTCCTCTGTGAGGGGTTTGAACCCCCAAATGCACCTTAAGAAACGTACTCGATGGAGTAACACGGCGCTCCTGTCAAGTCACGCTTGGGGAACCTCATGCAGTTTATTACTAGAAATTAAAGTTATTTTTGAATATCATTGTAGAACCAGTTTTTTAGTAAATGGCATGTAGCTGGAGAATATCTTGTTTAGTCACACTTATATTTTATTGCTAGATGCTTGGAACTGAACATAACTGAGCAAAACAACATATAAAATATGGATGGACGTTAAAATAAAATCTTATCTTTTATATTCTCGGTTTATGTATGTTTACAAAGTTCAAAAGTAGTTAAAATTTTCTCCAAACCTTTACCAACAAAACAAAAAAAAAATGTTTAAATAGGTCGCATAATTACTGAGAAATAGTTTCTTCTACACATCATTTATTTATTTATTTATTTACTTTTTAATTGGGCTTTCAACCGTACACATCATTTAAATAATTATGTTCATGGTTGTTTTTAATCTTTTCTGTAGTTGAATCCTGCTAAAATAAGCAGAAAAGTCTACAGACTCGAAAACTGAAACATAGGAGTCATTGCATTATATTCTTATATGGTCGGTGTTAAATCAAACCGGACCAAGCCGCAAAATTTAAAAAAATAAGTTAATGACAGCAAACGATTGAGAATTTCCTAAGCTATATATTTTACTCTAATCAGATTACATAAATGTTGCAAACAGCCAAAGATATGAAATGATTTCGAATGATTGATAATTTTAAACTACACAGCAGCAGCAAACTTTGAACGCGTTTTTCTCGAAATCAGAGTTTTGTCAGTTGGGTTGGTCTGACAACACCGATCATATATGGACGTTTTTGAGTCAAACCGAACCAAGCGACAAAACTCTTCGAGAAAAATGCGTTCAAAGTTTGTTGCTCTGTATGGTTAATACCTATCAATCGTTCGAAATCATCTGATAACTATGGCTGTTTGCAACATTTATGATAGTCTGATTAAAGTAAAATGCAGCTTAGAAAATTGTGGATCGCTAGCTGTCATTAACTCATTTTTTGAACTTGCGACTTGGTCCAGTCTGATTTAACACCGAACATATTTGATTGCAATTCGTGTAACATTCTTAAAGTGGCGCAACACTGATAAAACGGATTCGATTTCTTCGTCTTCTTGACATCAGCGTTGGATTGAACGCTTACTGTCTATTTATAGACATCTCGAAGCAAAAACTGACAACCCCGAATGAGCTATCGGCTAAATCATATAAGCATTTAATCTACCTTCATTCAAAAGTAGTTCTGGCACAGAGATAAGACTGTTGCATTCTATGCGATGTGTCGTGAGTTCAATCCCGGTCGAGGCCGGAACGATTTTTGAAAATGTTTGAAAGTTTTTTTCTGTGCTATTTGTGAATGTTCCTGATAAATAGTTGTACTATTTTTGACCATTTAACCGAAATAAAATGTCGATATAGCAGATGAAGGCCAAGAAGTTTTTGTTATATTTCAACAAAATTATAACAAAACCTGTTACAAATATCATAACCAATTTTGATATAAATTTGATCAAAACATAACAAATTTTGTTACATTTTTGCTACTGCTGCTAATAAGTTCTGATAGAATTTTTGATATTTTAACTACTAACGAGACCAAAATTATAGCAAATCATGTTAGAAATATCGTCATAACAGAATATCATGATTTGCTATAATTTTGTTAGGCTCGTCTGATCGGGATTGGCTCCTCATCGGGTTGACTTCCCGAGCAGGAGCGAAGAGTATAATGGTATATTTTGTTATTGAATAGATATGGAGATACATTGATAACACATTTTGTTATTGAATAGATATTTAAAACAGTGGTTGTAAGATGAGTATAATAACTGATTTTGTCATCATATCTTATTTTGGACTTAAAATGACATTCGTTATATTTCATACAATTTTTTTTATTGATTAAAGAAATTTTAGATTATAAATATTTTATAAAAGCATTTTTTAATATCTCATATACTACTGCATTTGTTATTCAATACCTTAATAATACCAAAATATGCTATTCTAAACTCTGAATACAGTTATGTTATTGCTTTGTTATTCAAATAACACAAGTAGTTATTCTTTTAGCCTTAAAGAAGTAAAATTTTGATATTATTTTTTGCTATTTTACCATCTATGTCAGCCAAAACAAGACCAAATTTTGATATGAGTTATTCGATTTCCAAAAACACATTTTGATATTATTTTGCTATTCGCTCCTGCTCGGGTTACCAATACAGTCTGTATGTACTTCAGCTGATTTGGGACGCGACAGCACAGGTCAAGGGGCTGTCTTTTAATTTGAAGATACTAAAGGGTCCAGATCTGGTAACTCCTCTTTCCGCAGTGCTGTATCGGTTTAGGCGACGAGCAGTGGCAGTGGGCACCGACATCAAGAAAATGTATGTTCCATCAAATAAGAATAAGGAACGAAGATCGACAGCCACAACGCTTCCTAAGCAGGAATAACTGCAGTGATAGCCCAACCATTTTTGAAAATGGATGTAGTCATTTTTTGGATCTGCTAGCTCCCCGTCCTTCGCTCAATATATTAAGAACCTCAATACGAAGTAATACGCCGATAAGTATCCGGGTGCTTCAGAGGCCATAGAGAATGGCACACTAATGAAGAGGCTTTTCGCGTGGCAGAGGATGCACGAAAAGTGTACAGTCTAGGCGGATTTGACCTGCGAAGTTTTGTATAAAACTTCGTGAAAGTTTCGGATAGGCTACCCTATTAGCACAGTTGTTATAAAGCAGTTGTGGCAACTGATTTAAAACCAATTTCAGTTGTAAATTAGTCGACGAAACTGACTAAAAGCGACAAAAGTGTACTACCTGGGTAGGATTCAAACATTAGGTGGTTTCGGGGACCAGAGTTCCTCTTGGAACCGGAAGCGTCAAGGCCACAGCAAAATTGGTAGATCTTCAAACCAGAAAGTATAAAGTACATATGTGGTAAATGTCCATAAAATGATCGCAAAATCGTTAATCGACTTTACCCGCTTCTCAAAGTGGGAAAGAATGCTACGAGCGTCAGCATACGTGTTCCTGTTCGTCAGTATCTCCCAGCATCGTTCAAGTAGATCTCCAAAACTCCTAGAGCGCACGTTTCTGAGGCAAGCAGAAACTGCATTGTGGGTAATTATCCGGCGCGAATTCTACTCGGGTTACCGACTGTTGAAGAGTACAACTATAAAGCCTTCGGGGATGGTAGCGATATGCTATCCGCAGTTTAAAACAACAGTTATCATCGATGAAGAGGTCCGTTTGGAATTTGGATGGTCGTATCGGTGCCGCCCCAACTTGCCGATCGAAGTTAAGAATCTCGTTATACTAGCTGCGAACCATCCAATAACCTTTCTATTCGTAGATTACTACCATCGTCACTTCAATCATCGAAACCGTGAGACGGTATGCAACAAAGTTCGACAGGTGACGTATATCTTAGGCTTATGAAATCTCATCCGAAATGTAGCTGGAGGATGTTGGTGGTGCAAGCTCTACGCAACGAAGCCGACTCATCCTAAAATGGCCCCATTACTAAAAGCCAGACTTATCGCGTTTGAACGGTCATTTACCAACCTCGGGCTGGACTACTTTGGGGCTCCGCTGGTAAAGTTTGGGCGCAGCCAGATGAAGCGATTTACCTACTTCTCCACCCCTACTAGCACGGTTGTTATAAAATTGTAGAGGTAACCAAAATATGACTAATTTCAGTCGTAATCTGATTGCTCCAACTAAATGGACCTAAAGTGTGCTAGCTGGGATGCGTGCAGTGCATATGGAGGTTGCCCATAGTCTGTCTACTACATCATGCAAGATGTGTGTTCGCAAATTTATTGCGCAAAGGGGCGCACCGTCCGAAATCTATTCAAACAACGGTACACGTTTCCGAGGAGCGGCAAATGAATTACGGGATCAAAATGCCGTTACTAAATGGTATTTTAACCCACAAATGCCAGTGGCCCCCATAAGGGCGGTATCTGGGAGCGGCTGGTCCGCTAAGCAAAAGTAGCCCTAGAGTCTTTTGTAAATGCTCCACGTGTGCCAGATGAGGAGACATTCGAAACTATCATACTAGAAGCTGAAAGTGTGATTAACTCCAGACCACTCAATACACACATCTTGAATCGGAAACTCAAGAAGCGTTAACGCCAAATCACTTCTTGTTAGGAAGGTCAAATGACATACGGCAACCACCGCAAGAGCATACGAAGGCAACCAAGTGATTGCAAAGCAGTTTGAATTTAGAATTCTTGATAGGTTTTGGCAAAGATGGATACGCGAATATCTTCCAACGATAGCCAGACACACGAGATGCCTTTTGGGTGGTAAACCGCTGAAAGTCGGCTATTTGATCTTTATAGTGGATGAAGGGAAGCGAAATAGTTGGGTACGTGGACTGATCGTCGAGTTGCTACTAGGAAACTAGGAAACTAGGAGAACTTTGGTAAGACCGAGATAGGCAAAATGCTTAAATCTGTTTTACGGGTCGGAGAACGTCGAGGCAACGAAGAGGATCTGAGTACCCTTCGGAATCATGATAGCTCGCGTATGCAGTAATCGTATTCATCACTCCATCAGCTTCCCCAAGCAACAATTTGAGTTTTATTACACTCTTATGATGACATTTAAGACCAAAATTGGTCATGAAAACCGCCATAAGATAACAATAAAACTCACATTGTTGCTTGGGTCGGCTTCTCTTTGGAACCAGCCTCTACCAGTCGAACAGTGTGACATACTTCACAGCACAGCATAAACGTCCCAACAAATTAAAACTAATCGAACGTGTGTCAGCGATCTCATTCTGGGTTGAAATATATTAATGGGTAAAAAAGTATTAAATTATTATTACAGCTTTAAGAAAACTACATTATCACACTAAAAGGTTGTGTTTTTCCTAACCTCGTCGTGAAAGAAATTTCCACGACAGTATATCTCTCCGTTCAACGCAGGCCCCGAAGGAAAAAAACAGAGGCTTGGGCATTCCCTCCTTGTTGATCGTCAGCAACAGAAGATCCTTCTTCAGAAACTTAGTGTGGGAGATATATTTGACATAGTCACTTACCTCCTTGGTGGGGGACGTGTAGCGCTCGGCCCCCTGCCAGTCATTATCGTCCAGCGTCAAGTAGTTCTTTTCATCCAGTATTAACACGACATCGCGCTTCGTCGGAAAAAGTTTTTCAACCGTACCTTCAGCCGGTACTTCTGGCTGATTGCCTGCTGCTTAAACTCGGCCAGCATCGACTGACGCTTCCGCATAAATATGGCCATTTTGGCCAGGTACTTCTTCGGCGTTTGGCCGATTACTTCGACCTCCCGACCCAAGACACGGAATGATGAGGACATCTTGCTTTCGGCTTTTCTCTTCAGCTTCTGCTTCACTTTACGGTCGCGCAGCACCGTCGAGTGGCCGGAGCCGGGCTTCCGTTCGACGCTCTCGCCTTTTTCCACAAAGAAGAGGATCCCGATCAGGAGGCCATAACAAGATTATATCTGTTTTATAACACATTTTGATATTTTTAACATATTATGTTACAAATCGAAAATAAACTAATAAGCGAAAAATAAGCAAATTCAAGTTTGTAACAGATTCAGATACAAGTAGCATATTGAGTTATGAATTAGAGATGGTTGGGTAGCGGAAAATTTGCCCGAAACCCGCACCCGTTCCCGTACCCGTACCCGCCGGGTTCGAGTCGGGTTCGGGTATTGAAAAAAAAAAATAATTTGCGGGTTCGGGTCGGGTACGGGTTCTTAATTTTTGTTTTTGAAACCGGGTACGGGTCGGGTCGGGTATCTTTATTGACCACATTTAACACTAAAGATAGTCGGGCACCCGGGCCCGTCCCGTTGGGTTGCGGTCGGGTTCGGGTATCAAAAATAATAAACTTGCGGGTTCGGGTCGGGTACGGGTAGAGATGCCAATACCGAGGGGGTATTTCGAAAACCGGTTTTTCGGTATTGATAAATTCAATACCGGTAAAACCGGTAAAAAACCGGTAAAAGCCAATACTAGAAAAATAAATTAAAAAATTGTAAAATTTGTAGAAAA
Source organism: Sabethes cyaneus (assembly GCF_943734655.1). Taxonomy (NCBI): domain Eukaryota; kingdom Metazoa; phylum Arthropoda; class Insecta; order Diptera; family Culicidae; genus Sabethes; species Sabethes cyaneus. The sequence goes on along the minus strand of NC_071353.1, from coordinate 110,112,618 downwards.
TGTTTCCATTAATCAATGGTACTCAATTTTTTGGAACAGCTAATTGACTAGCTCTCTTAAAAAGTAATAAGTATGGAAAAAGTGGTTATCGTGTCAACTATAAAACGAGACAGGCTTTACTGGGAAACTGCATACAATTTAAGTAATACCAAAATATATGGTCTTGTGGTCCAAATTGACAGCTTATTTTCCTACTAATTTTATTAAAGCCCTGTTCTTGCGGAAACATCTGTGATACGGGGTGCCGGGTAATTGAAATATTTACAGGTTTTTCGAATTATTTTGAGTGACATAGAGCATTAGTGAATTATGAGACACGCATTTTAAGGCGGAGAATAAATAATTGGTCAGGAACTGAACATGGTCGGAAAAAACTGCATTACATAGCTCGTTTCACGCGGCTCGCAGTATGAATGGTTCTTACAAGTCAGTCTACGCTTACAGCGATGCAATCTTTGATAGTGGTTTCAGGAAACAATCATACTGTCTATCCGTTGAGGATTGCCTACAACGAGTCAATAACCGAACTCCTCTTCCGTGATATGCTATAGCATTTTTTAAAGCAATCCGTAATTTTTCACTGAAGATTTTATGAAGAGCTACAATGTATATTGCACATTTTTACTGTTGCGCAATATTCTTAATTGTATTCTTAATTCTCAATCTATCTTTAGATTTAGATCTATCTTTAGATTTAGATAAATATTTTCCGTTTGTTAAAATTATATAATTGAGCTGTTATTTTCAGAACCTCGAATCTTTGAATTGAATTCGCGCTATACGTTAACAATCTGAACGGCAATGGAAGCTTCTTGAGTTATTTTTTCATTAAATTTACCATGTAAAAAATACCGAAAATACCGGTTTTTGATCACGTAAAAACCGGTATTTCGGTATTGAAAAATAACACGGTAATACCGGTAAAACCGGTTTCGGTAAAACCGGTAAAGCATCCCTAGGTACGGGCTTTTAATTTTTTTCTTAATCGGGTACGGGTCGGGTTCGGGTATTTAAATTTCCATACCCGACCATCTCTATTATGAATGAGCTGTATAGATTCCACAACTAAGAATGACACATTTCGCTTTAATAACAAAATATGTTACTTGCAAATTACTTTTATAACAAAATATGTTACTTGCCAAACTTATTTTAATTACCATCATCATTTTAAAAGTATATTAAATACGTCACTTCACAGTTACTAATACTTGCTAATATATCTTTATTAGCTGTGTTATTTTTGGAATATCTTGAAATGTTGACGATTAACCTTTAACATAATGTGTTACAATTAAGATAAAATCATTACAAGGTTTGTTATGAATCAGGTATTAATTAGAGGCAGTTTAGTTATATTTTTTGATATTTTAACCTCTTACGGAGGCTAATTTATACTAACGGTTGTTATAATATGATCAAATATATCAAATTAATAACAACTGTTGTTAGAAAATTTGATAACAAAACAACAAGATCTGTCATAATTTGGTTAGGTCCTTCTGATCGGGATGTTTAGATGCCAGATTGGCTATATTTGGCAAACACGAAGTGTCTCACGATCAGGGATGGTCCGATCACTTTGACTCAATTTTGATTCATTTGACAGTACCGTTAGTACCGTGGGCTACAATGTTAGTACCCCATTAGTAACTAAGTTAACGTTCATTTAGTTACTAATGAGGTACTAGTACTAGCCAAATTGTAGATAATAACTAGTTCTACAGATGTCCCATGCATAACTTTGTCAAATTTTGCTCGGCTGAGACGGTACTGGCAAATGAATCAAAATTGAGCCAAAGTGTTCGGAGCAACCCTGTTCACGGTGTGCAACTTGTTTGCTCCGGGTATGAGCTGGCAGTACGAATAAAACATCGTGCGTAATTGCTTAACTGTTTTATCCATGGCTGCTCCAAATCAACTGATAAGCTTGTCAAATTTTATAAGGGGGATTCACCAATAAGTGGGCAGTACAATTTTATAATGTCACAAAGCTCGTGTTTAGGATCCATTTCATAATAATGTATGTTGTTTAATTGTGATCCCATGAATAGCACAACAAGTTGATGGTTAGTTATTGGTTAGTAGTTGCAGTGATCTGGTAGTATGATAAAAGTTTGTCTCACCAGAGAGCAAATTGATTTGGAATTTATTTATTGTTTATTCATTCATTTTTTTCACATTTTTACATTTCACATAAAACTCAATGTTTAGTTCTAATTTAAAAACGTTTCTGACATTTGCGTTACTCAACGAAGTAAACCGCAAAGCCGATATAAACAACTTTCCCTTCACTTCTGAAATTCTTCTCAAAAATATTGAATCGAATATAGATTGTCAAACTAGTTTTGCGGAGACCAGTTTCAAGTTCTTAGAAAAAAACTAAGATTATCAAATAAACGTGCAGATTAAAGGATAATTACCAGCCGGTGGCTAGCAGCGTAGATATCTGGTAGAAATCTGGAAACTTGTTCTAGCAGGTCCCCGAAATAGCAAAATAGCACTCTGATCTCATTGGATAACAGTATCCGATCGAGAAGATCTCCTACTGTTGCTGTAACCAGGCACACACCGCTGGAGGCACGTCATGTTGATCGGAAGTCATGCTGTCAAAATAAAATATATTTTGAAAAGCTGCCAAGCATTATGTTTTGTTTTTGAATAAATAGGTATTTTAATGCGATTGGAAGTGTTAATCAGATTTTTAATGAGTTCTAGAGCAGAGGGACGATACAACAGGCCCACTACTAATCAAAATGCATATATTTACTGGATGAAGATCGAATATGCGGACAGTTTTACAATTGTATTAAGTTAATTTGTCATATATAGCTGTAAAAAATTTTCTCCATGATCTTGTTCAACTTCCACTTCACCATGATTCAGCGAATTTAGGTTCGACGAAGTTCGGTGGATTCATGAAAAAGGCGTTTTAGAAACTTTCAAAACAAAACAAATTACATTAAAATCCAACATGCGTAGAAATATACGCACAAGGAACGAATTGGTATTTATTTCAAAAATAGGATAAAAGTTAAATATTTAGGGGAGTGTCGTCGTGGTTGGGCCACGTTTTGGAATTCGCCCATAACTTTCGTTTCAAAAGGAATTTTGAAAATCTAAATACATCGTGGCAAAGGTCTAAGAATAAGGTATATTTCCGGAAAGTTTTGAACTGATGGCTTGAAAAATAAAAAAGTTATAGGCATTTACGTGAAGACAAAAAATGTTGTCATAGTCGGGCCATGTTGTACAGCTTGGGCCACCGCAGAAAATCTAAGACATACGTATTGAAATTCTATACAGAGGCATGAAAAGAATGAATTCCGTGAACAACGGCTCATATATGCACAAATACCCTATTTTAATTGCATTTTTGCGAAATTTTGGCGATCTTGTAAAATCAGTATTCCTACAATTGCCATTTCCGAATTGTACAACTACAATGAAATAACAACAAAAATCTAAGTATTTATCGTATTAATTTTGCTTCATTTCATCACATTTTACGTGACTGACATTCTCTAGCGATTATTGCGCTTCTGCGCTTAAAATTATGGTGGCCCAACCATGACTACTCAAGTGACCCGACCTTCACAAATAGCGCTTTTCTAGTATTTCACCTTAGCCTTCCCAAACACCTTACTGGAGGGGATTTTTCTATAGTCTACGTGTGCAGCACAACACACTTCATACATTTTCAAAATTTATCTCGATAATTGCATTTCATGAATCATTTCCTGAAGAAAAGTTCATTGCGCGTGGAAAACTTTTTTTTTTGGAAGATTTAGTCACTGAATTCAGTACGGGTGTTTTGAATACACGATTGAAACTCACAATATTGTGAAAAGTTAGCTATCACAGTAAGAAGTTTTGCAATGATTGTATCATAGGGCTTTTCACACTAACACTAATGTGACTTCTGGGGGGCACACATTGCATTAGGCCAGCTCAAGTTAAAATGTAAACATTGAATATAAAAGTGTTTAGCTGCATTTCTTACTGCTTTTTACCATTTTTTATGTAGGAAACGTGAGTACAAGAATATTGTTTATGTTTAATTGGTTAAATCTTTAAGCCAGAATATAAAAAAAGGCATCTTACTTCGTAAAGCTTGTGCTATAGATAGACGCGGTGTTCGTGGGGATCATCGACCAATTTTTATAATATTTCTTATAATACTTAGAATCTTACATAGTCTAACTACTGAAAAGTTGCAGTGAAAAAGTTATTGCTGCAGCATGTAAACTTGCATGCTGCTTCCAATCTGAATATTGTCAAGGCAATTGCAATATGAAGTTTGAATTGCAATATGAACCAAGGTTTGAGCTATTTTGATAATATATAGACCTCTTATATCTTAAATCTTTAAAAACGTCTAGTCTACAAGAGTAGTTAAACATTACCTAACTATTCTGCTGACATTAACTATATTTAAATATAGTACTTTAGAAAAATGCCATTAAATTTGCCGCCTTCAATCTTTGATAGTAATTATTAAATTGTTTATACCTTCAACATTTTGCAAGCTTAAGGACTTATGTATATGATTTTCATGCATAAAAATTGGTTAGATACTTAGCGATATCAAATTAGATAACGTTTTTCGGTAAAGTATAGGTTAAAAAATACTTTTAATACAGTTGACAGGAAGCAAGACTTTTCCAAAACTTTTCTAAAGCAAACCAAAACATTGTACATCATTCAAACTTATCGCTATGCTGTTTCTGAGTATCTTAAGCGAAATACTTATTTAAAAAAAATTAAAATAAATCTTATTCAACACCTTTCCCATTCAATTTTGCCTGGCTGTAAGGCCATGTGTGCCCCCCAGATCACTAATACATTTACACATAGGCAAAAGCCCTATAGATATCATGAGTTACTAAAACTGTAAAATCGTGATGGCCCGACCATAACAGTGGCCCGACGATAACGACAATACCCTATTCTATACTAATATATTCGGGTTCCTTCCCCGGCTGCTGTCTACATATTGCGGAATAAATAAAGACGAAGCGGTTGACATTTCCCATCCAGTGCTGCTTGCTTTCGTATTCTGCGGGATATAATCTGAGTCGCAAACATCTATATACTCCTGATCAGAAAACGATCGATTCTGTCGTAGTCTTGTACCGAAAATGTCATCGTGTAGGTGATGATGACGGACCGACATTAATGTTTGTCGATGATGACTGGTCTAGGCATTCGGTGAAAGTACTGATCGAGGTCACCCGAAATCGATGCCATCTCGAAACTAGATACGAACTAGATAACGGAGTCTAATTTTGCGGTGATTTAACAACTAAAATATTTGCACTGGAAGCAAACAAATCATCATGGTCGTCCAAGTTTGAACGGTTGAGAAGATGTTTCGCCTGTTGTCATTTGCATGCTCTTAAAATAGCACAAATCGATTGGTTTTGGGACGATCTTCTTTGGTGCTCGAGGTTTAGTAGAATGTTTAAACAATGAAATGTAATTAATTTGGAAAGAAAAAATAACGGTGAATGTTAAAGGATGTAATCAATATTTAAATACTTCCATTAAAAGGTCATTTCCGAATATTTTTTTTTATTAATTGATGGAATTAGCGAACTTCCATTAAAAGTAAAGAGATATCACCGCGTAATACGATTGAGGACATCAATCAATTTGTATATTTTGTCCAATACCCTTGAGGTTTGAACCAATTCACCAATAATCTAGTAGTAGTTGTCCTTTTCATTGAAGTTTATAGGAATACAAGTGTTGTTTAATCTGCTACGATTTTGCCTCCGTCTGCAATTGAACGGTTGAGACTACATCCTCTGCTAAAAAGATTTATTACCGTACCTTCAATGACAAGCTGAACTAGATAAATAAGTATGTTCGAGGTAAACCGACGATTAAGTGCGACACCGAGCAGCGCATTAAGACAAGACAGAGGATTGGGGACAGGGTTCTGAGAACAAAATCAGTTGAATTCCCGCCAGCCAGAATCTTTTATCCGACGACTGCCTCCAGAAAACATGTTGTCATCTTGCGCGCTGCTATCCTAAAACACAACCTGTTGGTTTGCTGACATTTCAAAATCGCCACCAACCAGACCTCGGCTCCGTCGCAGGACTGGTTTTGATTCCATCGGTTCGCTGCTGCTCGGTGCCATCAGTATAATGCGCTCCTGCTGTTCCTTTTCGGTGGGCTTCAAACCAGCCTTTCGGTGATGGGTGGGAAGTGATATTCTAAACCAAATATGTGGTTGAGTTTTTGCTCGTCGTCATCGGCTGGTGGCGTCGTCGTTTTGCGTTCTTTTTTTTTGGTCGATAAGTTTCGCTTCGGTCCAGACTGAGGAATGCGTTCCGTCACGGTCAAGGCAATGCGTGGTCATCTCATCCCGAAATCGAGGAAAACGCAACAGATCGGATTAATGTCCGTCAAATATATGCAAACGGTTGCAAGGTTTGCAGCTGGCGTCCGATGTTGTTCGGTAGAGCACTGTGGTGCCCGCAGATGGGTACGAGGAAAACTGCAACAAAGTGGCGGAAAAGCAAGGAAGAATAGAGTTGCTTAGTAAAATTTGTTGTCACTCATGTAGGCTTAAGTGACTAACAGTAAAATATATGAGGATTATGATAATTTAATGATAACTATATAGTGCAAGTGTATACTCATTCAAAGTTTAAAGCGTTGCAAAATGTCATGTTTCGACCTGAAAGAGTGCATAATTCACTCTAGAAGCGTTCTATAGCATATAGTTTATATATTTAACCAATACCAATTGAAATAACGCTAGAAACATTCAATGCGTGAGTGATGACAAAAGTGAAATTATTTTTCATTCATTTAAAATTTACTGTATTGTAATAAATGCCCTGAAATATTTATATGCATTTATATGAATTTTGGCAATTTTATCATTTTATTAAATATCAATTAGCCAACGTCCTCTGTATCTTATTAGTCCCTTTCGACACTCTACTTTACAGCTATTTGCATACTTGACAGAAATACAATTAAAACTATGTAAAGAACGACAAGCAACTAACTGACGCAAAGCAGCAGGGGTGATGCCAGATCTGCGGATTTATCCCTAGTTCTACGGATTTAGGAATTTTCTACGGACCTACGGATCAAGTACTCAAATCTACGGATTTTCATAAACTTTGCGGAAAAGATTGAAAGTTTCATTTAGTGACAAAAAGTACGTGTGGGTTACATGAAATGAATAATATCCCGAAAAGTATAACTTAATTCTTTCTGAGAGAAAGAAGCGAATAGAATACTTTTCTTTATTGAGAAGTGTATGGAAGATTTGCTCTATTACTGTTAATAAAAACAAGCATTTTTCGCTCTGACGGCAGATATTCATAGTAATACTGATATTTTCCTGGTTGAAGTGCGGCAAAATGGTTATTGAATAATTTCATTTTTATTTTTTCCCACATTTTGGCAGCACCGTAGTTAAATTTCTGTAATGCGATAGAACTTCAAAATCAAGCGAATAATGTTGTTAACCAAGTAGATGGAATCCTTGTTCAATATGCATCAATGTTCAATATGCTCATTTTATGCGACAAATAAAAACTCTTGGATTTTCAAAAAGCGATGAAAAGTCAATCGAACTGTGATGAAAAGATGGCAAAAATACGTTAACAAAACATTTAAAAACTGTAAATAGTCGATAAAACATACAAAAAAGACTACATAAAAATGACAAATATACGTTATCAAAAAGACGCCGAAAGAACAACGAAAAGACAAGAAAAATACAACAATTTTGTTGTCTTGGCAACAAACAGGACGAGAGATGATAAAAAAATGACAATGAAAACGAAGAAAAGCCGGCAAAATGTCATAAAACGAAAATACGATGGAAAGATGGCAAAAAAAACATCAAAAGACGATAAAAAATATAACAGAGAAATGAAAATGAGATGACGAATACAGATAAAAGGCAATAAGGAGATTACAAAACGACGGGTAAATGGTTCCGAAAAAGCAACGATAATATGACGAACAGACAATGCAAGGTAGCGAAAAGACGATGAAAGAACGATGAAACGACAGCAAATAATCGACGAACAGGCAGTGAAATGCCTGCGAAAAGATACGATGAAGAAGTGAAGACAAGTAGGCGAAAAGTTGAAAGACGACAAAAAAACGGTTAAAAGACGCCAAAAATGTTACAAACAGCGACCAAATTGCCAAAAAAGCCACGAAAAGGTTATAAATAGATATAACCTTTGACTAAAGGTACACTAAAGTTTTTTTTACACGGTTTGCATTTTTCGATTACACAACAACGGTGCAAATTAGGGACCATTTACAAATTACGTGAGGAATGTCGGGCCGGTCCCAAATGTATTAAGAAATAAATGAATGGTCCCTAAGTTGCCCCGTTCTTAATAATCGAAAAAACAAACCGTGTACAAAAAGAACTTGAGTGTATTAGAGAAAGAGTTAAAAGTCAGCAAAACAGTGACAGGCCAAAATAGTCACTAATGATGATGCCATCAAACCAAAAACGCCACAAAAAGCAATAAAAAATAACAAACCAATCACTGAAAAGAGACAAAAAGGCGATGATAGAATACCAGATATTAAAAATAACGAAAAACGACCAACAAACAGGAATGCCACATATAATTTTGTGTTTTTTGTTGGAAAAATCTGGCCATCTGTACAGTGAGGAAAAATATCTATGCAAAAATCTGTCCAATGCAAAACAATGAGAATGAAAGAGACGGAGAGTCATTTTGCGGACTATTTCCGTCTCTTTCAGTCTCATTGTAAAAGCTCAAAAATCTGTTTAATCTGTGTAATTGGCGAAAATCTGTATTCTGTGCATACAGATTCTGTATAGGCGATTTCTTTCAAATATCTGTTAAACACAGAATAATCTGTGTATGTGGCAACCCTGCCAACAAACGTTAAAAGACAACAAAGAAACGAGTGGTCAACACGTTGTAGTGGTTAGCATTCACATCTCTCATCACATCACGTCGAGAACTCGGGTTCAAATTCTAGTCCCACAGAAACCACGAATGACCCAAACTGTTAAAGTGACTATAATTACATTAAAACAAACAAAAAACGACAAGAAGATGACAATAACGGCGGAATAGTTGACGGAGTACACTTAGCAAAACAAAAAAACAAAAAATTAAAGACAAAATACAAAATAACCAAACGACGAAAAATTAAAAAATTCGGAAAAATAAAGGCTAAAGGCGAATAACGAAAGTCAAGATTATGCGTTCTTGAATAATATAGAGGAAATTTGAAATCATAAACCGATTCGATTCAAAAAAGTATTAATTTGTTTCAAATGCAATCAAGAATACCTATAAAAATGTCACTTTTTAGCAGAACTGAGAAACACTTTACATGAAGAACAAATGTCGGTCAAACTTCCATTTAAATCAAAAGTTTGATTTCAAATTTGATTCGGATTTATATTTTATAACCCTTTCTTCTGTGATTAAAACACAGATGGTAAAACTACGGATTGTTCTTCAGCAAAACCTGGCATCACTGAGCAGCACATGAAACGCTCAAACACTGTTCTCGGAAAAGACAGCTCGCTTTGAGAATTGTTGCGTCACGTCACATGCACAAATATCCCTTCAGCTCTTTTTCCGTGCAAAACAATAGTCCCGAATAAATTCTTGCAGTAAACGGATGCAATCTTGGATGGAAAGGACACGATGTTCGCTCACTTTTCTATAACGTTTCACTTTTAGGACAACGAATTAAACTAGATTTAATGTTTAAAAATGTTATCGGTTGAAGAAAAGGGGGTAGTTTTACACTTTAGCAAACTGGTTTACTTTCAGGACATCAAATTAGACTAGCTTAAATGTTCAAACGATACAGTCAGTTGCAGAGAAACGGTGGTTTTGCAATTTGGCGTACTTCCCAAGCACATACATCAAATTGGTATAGGTTTAAACGTCGTAGAGAATCTTCGACCTGTTGGAAGGAGGGGTTTGGAATGGAAAGCACACTAAACAGATAGTGTATTTAACTGTCGTTGCCCATGCCTGTGAAGTAAGGGAATCGCGAAGAAATTGTATGGGGAAATTTGGCCTTGAAACATACCGTTATTTTCGCTATTCAGTGATTGGAAATGAAAATTGTTATAAAAACCACATAATAGGACTCCGCCTCTAGTTTATGATAATAAAGAACAGAAGTTGGCGCTAGTGTCTCATCATGCGCCATGTGTGAGAGTATGCTTGAAGCTATCAATGTTTCCCTGTTGAATACAACAGCTGTCGTTACTTTGTAACGCATATTGTAGACATTGGAAAAAGCTCAATTTTGCGCGACAATAAATTTACTCAGCGCAGTAACATTACTCTCTCATGCATCTCAGTTTCTTTTGTGTTTATCGCTAATCGCAATATCCCGTTTGACACCTGAATCAATAAAATAGTTGGTAAACATTGTTTTTATTTATTGCGTTCATGTTGCGAAATTGAATTTTTTCGAATTGAAATGTCGCAAACATATTCAGCTCCCGGCTCTTGTACGGTATCAAATCACTTTTCCGGGCTCACGGACGAATGGTAGTAAGATGCTATGGAGAGGTATAGGAAAAGTTTTTTTTTTATCAAAATTAGGCAGAAGTCATGAAAATTAAGTATAACAGGATAACTGTACCATAAATAAAATGTAATTAGTGATTGTTTTTCAGGTAGGTAAAAATAGATAAGTGAGAAATTTTGATTTCACTACCACAAGAAAAGCCAGCTGGCATCGAGGTAAGACGCTGGCCTAACAAGCCAGTCGTCGTATGTTCGAATCTCGGCTGGGAGAGGCTGTTAGAGTCAATAGGATCGTAGCAACTGGCCCTGCAATTGTCCTGCACTCTAAACGCTGGCTGCGAAGTTTGTCGTATAAAAAACAGAAGGTCAAGTTTCGTTAACGGAATGTAGCACCTAGGCTTTGCTTTGCTTTGCTTTTTTCACCACTAGAAAAGCGCCCTCTCTTGAAAAGCAACGGTTCGTGTGGTGTCTTTTACTACCTCTATTATGAAACGATTGGTATTCAAACCGTCAAAATCTAAACGTAATTGGCAGAGCTATTAGCGTTCAAAATCTTTCATTTTTTCATGACGCTCACATTTTTTGATTTTCTAGCAGGCTTCATTCTCGTATTTTTGCTCATTAGATGCTCATTTGATTACAGCGTCTCAAGTAAACAGAATTCGAAGAAGTAGTGTAAAGGGAATTGTAGAGCTACTTATTATCTACATTATTGTTGAAGAAAGTATAGTTTTAGCTTTTGTATTTACGGCGCTATGCGATTGTTACCCCGTTGGTAGCCAAATGAGCGCTCTTTTTGCTACCAACGGGGTAGCAGCCCCATAGCGTCGTAAATACAAAAGATAGAACTATACTTTCTTCAACAATAATATAGATAATAATTAACTCTACAATTACCTTTTTCACTACTTTTTCGAATTTTGTTTCGTTGAGGCGTTGCAGTCAAATGAGCATCTACTGAGCAAAAAACTGAAAATGAAGCCTGTTTCTTAGAATTACCCCCAGTATCATTTACCTTCCTTAGACTTTGACGTAGTCCTACGTCAAAAAGGGAAATAAAAAAGTAAAAAAAAAGAAAGTAAGCAACAAGGAGAGCAAAAATGTAGAGAGTACAAAAAGTTGAGAGCAAAAGAGTGAAACAAAATATAAGTGTAGTGTAAAAGTGAAGTGTAAAAGTGTGATGTAAAAGAGTAGAAAGTAGAGAATTAAAATAGTTAGAAAAAATAAATAAAACAATAAAGAAAAAACGCCGAAGGTGAAAAAAGTGAAGAATAATGAAGGTAAAAAGTAAAATATATGGAAAGTAAAAAATTGGGTAGTAAAAAAAACTGGAGAGTGCAAAAAAGCGAATATCAAGATCCACTAAGTAAAAAAGTAAAGAATAACATGTTAGAGATAAGTGTTGAGTAAAGCAAAGCGAAGAATAAATAAAGCGGAGCGTAAAAAAGGAGAGAGTCAGAATAGTTGTGAGTTTAAATAGAGTAGAGTGTAAAAAGACATGAATAGAAAATGGGTAGTAAAGAAAGTAGAGAGTTAAAAGAATAATAATAAGAAGTATGGAATCATTAAGTGGAGAGTCGAAAAAGTGGAGAGTAAACAGTGGAGTAAAACATGTGATTTAAAAATAGAGGAGAGTGGAGAGAAAGAAAAAGTAGAGGATAAAAATTGAAGAGTAAATCAGGTGAATCAGACAAGTAGAAAGTAAAAAAAAAGAGAAGAGCAAAATAAGTGAAGAATAAAAAATGGAGACGTAAGTGGAACAAAAGAGCGGAGAGTAAAGAAGATGGTGGATTGAAAAGTAAAAAAGTTAAGTGTAGGAAAAGCGAAGAGTACATAAAGTTAAAAATAAACAAGTGGAGAATACAAAAGTAATGAGTAGAAAAGTAAAGGGTGGAAAATGTGAAAAATAAAAAATGCAAAGAATGGATAAAGGAGAGTAAAGAAGTAAATAGTAAATAGAATGGAGGGTAAACAAAGTGACGAGCAAAAAATTGGTGTAAAGAGCAAAGAAAGTAAAGAAAGTAAGTAAGGAAATTAAAGACTATAGAAAGTAAAACGAGTAAAAACTATAAAGGCTTAGGAAAGTAAACAGTAAAAAGACTGAAGAAAGTAAAAGGACATAAGAAAGAGAAAAGACTAGCCTTAAGTCTTAAGTCTTAAGAAAATAAGACGACTAAAGAAAGGGGCTAAAATGTAAAAAGATAAAAGAAAACCCGATTTAATCCACCTAGTGGTGAAAGGAACCTTTGTTATACGGTTTTACTTGGTATTTGAGATAGAAATCGACACGTTTTCGGAACATAATTCATCTATTGGTTAACGTTGCGTAATGCGTTGGTTTATAAAATTTTTGAAAATTGAATAAGTTTACAAATTTTGAACAAAATAGGAACACTTTTAAATTTTGATAGATCCTTTTTTCATGTAATTGCTGAGTAAGGATAAGTAAGTTGTTATTAATTTGAGTAAGTGCAAATAAAAGTAAGTTGTAAGAGGAAATCTTATTCTTTAACATCTACATTGCCTAGTAAAGGTCTAGTTTATAGGTTTTTGAACTATGCATAATTTCCTGTAATGCCATTCTATTTGATTCACATCAATAGAGTTTTCTTGAATAATTTTAATCAATTTTTATTAACCTTCGGTTACTCACGCTGTTGTATTTTGTACAACATGTGTAGGTTTTTCAACGCTATATTGTTATAAAGTTACAAATCGTTGTTTAACTAACGAATATTCTTCAATAAACTTATTCTGAGCAAAATGTCATAATTATTCAATGCATTAATAATTTAAATTGTTTGAAAAATAGATCAGCATAAATCACAGAAAATCGCCATCACAGAAACGAAACAATCAGCATGCGAGGTGTACCGCAATTGACCCCAACTGGAATTTTCTCTCGTTTCTTCATATGGAAAAATGGTGTCTGTATGCAGCAAAACTAGCCAATGTAAAATGTTTAAAATGTATCCGTCTGCTGGTAGTCGAGTAATTCGTAGTCAAAATTAAGGTATTTTTTATAATCAAAGTTCTACAGTTCCTAAACAAGCAAACATAGAGGTATACTATATTCAGCAAAGTTGTGTATTTTTATCATTTGTACAATTTTGTAATAGATGAAAAAGTCATACAACAATTACAAAAAGAGTAAAAATATAAAAACTGAGTTTACAAATTCATATACAATAAATAAGATTTTTCTATCATAGCTGTAGAGATGGAAGGTTACTGTCTCTAGCAAAATTTCTTGTAATAATATGCTCTATAACTTTGCAGAGCACATCAATGTGTTATATTGACACTGAAGAAAAATATTTTTTTTTATTTCACTTTTAGGGGGATTAGTCAAAATTTAGATTCCACCAGACGATAGAGCTTTTAATTTGAAGAAACTATTCTAAAGGTTCGATAAACCTAAAACCAAGTTTTCCCAGTCAAACCTCTAGTGCGCACGTTTTCTTTGGTTTGGGGTTATAGTGCGCGCGAGTAACTGTGTTGCAAAAGTTGGCGCGAGTGTTCGAGGGTTAATATCTTTTGACCGGTACAACCAATTCTTATGAAATTTTGCATATATATTCGTAGTGTCAAAACCTCTCGTTTGATATTAAAATAATTGAAATTAGGTAAATTATCTTGGTTAAAATCATTATAAATTATTGTTAATTTTGGTGTGGTGTATACGGTTGCTCATAACTTTCAAATTAAACGTCCAATCAAAAAACCATTCAATAGTGATCTATTAGCATATATTATCTTTCAAATGAGACTAATAGCGCATAAATCGGTTTGGCCATCTCTAAGAAACAGGCGATAATTATTACCTTGTCAAAACAGGTTTTTTAAGCATAACTTTTAAACTACTTGTTTGTTTTCAATTAAAAATTTCTGAATAATTTAGCTTTAATAAGGGCTTTCATTTGATACTAAGATCGTTGAAATCGGTCATGTAGTTCTAGAGAAACCCGTGTCACGTATTTTTCACATTTTTGTTTATAACTTTTAAACGAAACGTCGTGTCACGAAGCAACTCAATAGTGATCTACTAGACAATAATACCTTTCAAACAAAAGTAATAGCAAACGATTCGGTTCAGCCATCTCTGAGAAACAGGCGATAGAAAAAATCATTACATACATACACACACACACACACACACACAGACATTGCTCAAATCGTCGAACCCTATCGATTGGTATATGTGACTTGGCCCTCCGGGCCTCGGATCAATTTCGTGTTTTTCGACCAATTTTTAAACCTTTGTTATAGTATAACAAAGGTAAAACCAAAAAATTAAAGAAAGTAAACATGTTAATGAATGCCAAAAGACTAAAATAACTAATATATTAAGGAGTATAATAGACTAACGAAAATAAAGGACTACAGACAGTGGCGAGTAAAAATGTGGTGTAAAGAGCGAAAGAAAGTGAGGGAAATGGAAGAAAGGAAAGAAACTGAAGGGAGTCAAATGACTTAATTACTTTACGTTTCCGGCGACTGTCCGCATATCGAACCTGGGCCAAATTTAGAAGTCGTCTCCACGCTTCTCGGTCTTGAGCTGCCACTCCTCACTCGCTCCTAACACCCGCTGTTCTAGCATGCTCGACAGTAGCAATCGTTCAATGGGTATAGGGTCAGCCTCGAAGTCGACGGCCTCTGTCGAGGTTCTTTGCTGAATATTGTTTTCGCTGGTCTCTCTCATCCTGCATTCTTGCTGCGTGGCAAGCCCACTATGTTTTATTCGCTTCACAATATCCGAAGCTTTGTAGAATTGGTAAATTTCGTGGTTCACGCAAGTGCGTCTCACTCCGTCTTTTAATATACCGCCAAGAAATGATCGCAAGATCTTACGCTCACCAAAACACTAAGAGCTGATCGGTCGCTCGCCGTAGAGTGCCACCGGGAGAATCCCAAGAGCATGTGAGATTTAACGGCTTTTCTGCACGCCTCTTGAGCATAGCAAATTCGATAACCCGTCACCTTGCTTCAAACCATTTAACATAACAAGCGAGTCCGATGTCGCGGCAGTTATCCTGACTATCAAGGGAAGCACGTATCAACTAGTCAGCTTTGTTGGAAAACCATTTTCGAACATATTCCGCCACAGTTCACAGCTTGTTTAACTGAACCGTACGTCGCCTTGAAGTCGATAAACAAGTGGAGAATCAGAAAGTAGCAGAGAGTAAAGTAGCAGAGAGTAAAGTAGCAGAGAGTAAAGTAGCAGAGAGTAAAGTAGCAGAGAGTAAAGTAGCAGAGAGTAAAGTAGCAGAGAGTAAAGTAGCAGAGAGTAAAGTAGCAGAGAGTAAAGTAGCAGAGAGTAAAGTAGCAGAGAGTAAAGTAGCAGAGAGTAAAGTAGCAGAGAGTAAAGTAGCAGAGAGTAAAGTAGCAGAGAGTAAAGTAGCAGAGAGTAAAGTAGCAGAGAGTAAAGTAGCAGAGAGTAAAGTAGCAGAGAGTAAAGTAGCAGAGAGTAAAGTAGCAGAGAGTAAAGTAGCAGAGAGTAAAGAGTAAAGAGTAAAGAGTAAAGAGTAAAGAGTAAAGAGTAAAGAGTAAAGAGTAAAGAGTAAAGAGTAAAGAGTAAAGAGTAAAGAGTAAAGAGTAAAGAGTAAAGAGTAAAGAGTAAAGAGTAAAGAGTAAAGAGTAAAGAGTAAAGAGTAAAGAGTAAAGAGTAAAGAGTAAAGAGTAAAGAGTAAAGAGTAAAGAGTAAAGAGTAAAGAGTAAAGAGTAAAGAGTAAAGAGTAAAGAGTAAAGAGTAAAGAGTAAAGAGTAAAGAGTAAAGAGTAAAGAGTAAAGAGTAAAGAGTAAAGAGTAAAGAGTAAAGAGTAAAGAGTAAAGAGTAAAGAGTAAAGAGTAAAGAGTAAAGAGTAAAGAGTAAAGAGTAAAGAGTAAAGAGTAAAGAGTAAAGAGTAAAGAGTAAAGAGTAAAGAGTAAAGAGTAAAGAGTAAAGAGTAAAGAGTAAAGAGTAAAGAGTAAAGAGTAAAGAGTAAAGAGTAAAGAGTAAAGAGTAAAGAGTAAAGAGTAAAGAGTAAAGAGTAAAGAGTAAAGAGTAAAGAGTAAAGAGTAAAGAGTAAAGAGTAAAGAGTAAAGAGTAAAGAGTAAAGAGTAAAGAGTAAAGAGTAAAGAGTAAAGAGTAAAGAGTAAAGAGTAAAGAGTAAAGAGTAAAGAGTAAAGAGTAAAGAGTAAAGAGTAAAGAGTAAAGGTTTTTTGTCTAAATTCTATCCATTATTCGTTGTGTCTATTTTGGAATAGCCTCATTGACAAGTCCATAAAAAAATATTAATAAATTACGTATTTATTCTAAGTGGCTTTTGACTGCGGTCGTAAAAGCAGTTGAAGCTTAGTTTTAATCAAATTATTTATACAGCCTCGTTTTTTTGTTTCGCTATCGCATCAGCTATTATTACCCATGCAAGGATTTTATGTCCACCGGATTATACTCCAATCTAGATGTTCTTTTCGGAGGTGCGCCGAAATAACAACTTTTTGCTTGCCCCTGCTGATGCAAATGAATGCGTTCGGAGTAAGTTGTAGCTTTATAGCTGCATTCGATTTATTTGTTTTGTGCTGCAGACTGTCGCTTCATAATTCCTGGAGGTTTTAAGCCGGACGAATCATTCGCGATACACAGTTGCAAATAATATGCCTAACAGATTTATGACTTTCTGCAGGCAAGAAGCGCGTGGTTCGGATGTTAAATCAATTAACATCGTTCACCAATAGAGCCACTGATTGTATCAATTAGTATCTACTAAATGGTTGATTAATAGCCATAATCACTACCGGCATGCGGTTCCATCGCGGCAGATACAGTAAGCTCAAATGTGTCGATGAGATGTGAGCCGATAGTTAACCTCTTAAGTATCGGAAGCGTCATATGCGAACATGTTCAATATTCATATTTTCGATTTATTCGGTTTGATCAATTTATACATGGTCCTCTGACATTTGAATAGAAACTTATTACTTCTCATATTTCGTATTTTACTTTGTCAGTTCATAAATAAGATTAAAATCAGCTAAAAATATGTTAACCAAACTTTTTTTCGTTTCATCTTTTTCTAGCTGACTGTCTCCTACAAGTTTTACCAGTAAAAAACAGAGTAAGTACGAAATAGTAAACAGAGCTAACCACCGAGGTTACTATTTCATGAATGCAGTCATCAATCTAGACTATCATGTTTCAGCAGCAGCAATCGTAAAAATTTAATTGACATTTATATATCTCAATTTTACCAGATTACCCGGTATAACATGTTTCGCTTTTCGAGTTGACATTTTACCACCGACAGGACCGATAAGTCCACTTGAATTAATTGTTTATTGCATCGTAAAGTTACACCCAAATCGATACGCAGTTAATGATTAAGCATCACTTCATTATCGTCGCACGGATCAGTGCGCTTTTTGACTCACCTTACAGCAGCAGGATAGCAAAAAGTCATGTCTCGAATCACCGAATCGTCCCGGAGAAGACGATGTGCATCTTTTGACAGATGAACGAACGAAAAACTTGTTCGCAACCGGTAATCACTGTTTCTTTATGGTCAATTTTTGGATTCGAAAAAAGAAACTAGTTTAATAACCGAAACTGTCAACCGGTTGATACCTATACTATTCTATACTATTGTTGTGACTTGTGAATGGCCTTGACCATCATGGTCCAACAATGGCCGATTCGAAAGAAGAGTTTTTTCAAACTCGCACACAAGTCGTTCTGCTGCTATCCCTATCTCAAGTGTTAATTAATGGTTGGTGAAATTGGCGCGGTAGAAAAATTCTACCTGACGAAAGGTCAATAGAATTCTCTGTACATTGGAAATCTGCTTTAACAGCATGTGGAAACATATACAAGTATTGGTTATTAAAAAACAAAATTTCGAAGTCAAGTGCCTGAACCTCTTAACAGAATTTCAAATAAGTGAAGAGAGAAAAAATGATTCTGTTAAACTTTACTGGCAATAGTAATAAAAATATTAGCATATTTGTAGGAATTGGCGAATTTTTATTAGCAGCAGAATTCAACGGCTTTTATTTCTTTCTTCCTTTCGAAAATTTATCTAATACCTAACTCGTTTCTAGTTTCTTCTGAGGAAATTACAGATTTGGGCAAAAAATAAAAATTCCCCTTTTGCATTATTGTAGCGAGAACAGCATTGACATGTTGGTGTCTGGTTTGTTATTGTTTCATTTCGATCCATCCATAATAAGCGCCTTTAAACTTTAAGTCACAAAATGTACATGGTCCAAGCTTTACAGGTGACATAGACATGGCATAGAATTTCGAAAGTTGTCAAAGAAACAGTCAACTGGTGCGACTGATTAATTAAATCATTGCTAGACCTCGTGTGTGAATATTTACTAAACGTGTCGCAATGAACTATTAAGATTAGTGCAGTAATAGGCTACATTCCGTTATCTTTGTTTTCCCTGGGGACGTCAGTTTCGATAAGATTCTAATAGAATATGGATCCAAACTGTCGAAAGCAAGGGATGGTTGCACACTTTATGAACACATTTTACGTTCAGGACATCAAATTCTATCCGGGGACTAGTTTTCACTAACGTAAGCGAATGAAATGAAATCGCAGATATACTATACGGTTGTCGTCCAAGACATGGAAAGCAGAAATATGACACGTGGTTGGTTGTTTCGTCAATTATGACAATTCTTTGTTTATCTTTATGTAAAACGTAGTCTTACGTCAAAAGCCAGGATGTCGGAAGGTGTTTGGACATCGCAAAAAATATCCGGTATCGACAACTTCTGAATCGTGCTTGTATTGAACATAGTCAAAACCAATACCCTTTATTTTTAAGAGCTATCCAAATACGCCCGTACAGTACGATTCATATTTTCGTAACAATGAATTTACTGTTCTAATGAATTCTTTTACTTTCGATTCGGGTATTGACAGATCGCAACGTATTTTTGTAACAAGCACATTGATGGTTTCAGTTAGTTCTCCGATGGAAGCAGAATTTTCGTCATTTGGTTCCGAATGAGATTCAATATCGGATTCAATTGAATTTGAACGAAAGACAGGTTCATCCGGTTTCAAAAACACCGATGAATTTTCACACTCATTAGACGGCGGATGAAAAGCGTTTAAGTGGCACTTGAAATGTTTAAATTCGCTGTAAAGTGACCCATATTCGGAAAAACCTGAATGTCAAATCAGCCTTATTACTGGTGTTTATGTTGTGACAGACTTTAAAGTGAGATTTTAGCTCTTTGATGTGTCCCGGAACCTGATTCTCATAATGCTTTATGTGGCACCGCAATCTTTTATTATTAAATATAGTTATCTTTTCATTTGTTGTAGGATTCCATATCTACATTTTCCATCATGTTGTCCATTTTAATTCTTTTTATATATATTTACATTTTTCTTACATGCACTTTAAACATTTTTCGAGTTATTATTTTTCTAACACACACTTTAAAAAGTTTGTGTTTGTTTGTGCTGAAAAAGAAGTAGCACTTTGTGAAAACGGAAATAGCAGTGTAACATTTGAATGTAACATTTCAAATGGTAATAGCTAC
The DNA here is from genome assembly GCF_943734655.1 of Sabethes cyaneus. Taxonomy (NCBI): domain Eukaryota; kingdom Metazoa; phylum Arthropoda; class Insecta; order Diptera; family Culicidae; genus Sabethes; species Sabethes cyaneus. Next base: position 110,092,545 of record NC_071353.1, on the reverse strand, counting down.
TATACTACTGAACGAAGCATAACTGTTAATATGTCGTTGAACAGACAAAATGTTCAGGAATTTTATGGTCACATATTTATCACAATCTTTTACATGCTTAATAGTACAAATGCATGAAAAGTTTCAAGGTCAAATTTCCCTATACATTTTCTACATGATTACCTTGCTTCACAGGCACGACGACAATTAAACACACCATCTGTTTAGCGTGATCTCCTTTTACAAAAAGAAAGAAACAAACCCCCCTGGTCGCAGTGGTCTATTCTTCAACCGAGTTTATCTTCAAACACTGAATTTAGTCCAAATTGATGTCCTGAAAGTGAAACGACATAGAAAAGTGAGTGGTAATCCTTTCCTTTCGCCAGATTTTTATTTATTCTACAATCAGATTGAATCTACAGTCAGATAGGTACTGCAATAATTTGCTCGGAACAGTTGTCTTACACGGGAACAGGGTTGAATGGAATTTGGGCCTGTGCATGTGCAGCAATTCTGAAAGCGAGGAAAATCAGCGACGCTCTTATCCGAGAATAGTTTTGAACGCATTTGCTACTCTGCGTCAGTTAGTTGCTCGCAATTCGTTACATGGTTTCAATAGTCAAGCATTACATTTAGATTAATTTCCTTCGAAAATGATGGACAAGACAATACAGGAAGCAATCCGTAATGATGCCAATGTCTATATGACCGTCAACTCAGCATAAAGCATTAAAAGGAACAAAAAATTTGGCAAACCACTTTAACTTACTTACATACCTAGTAGCTTTTAATCATGAAAATGAAAAAATTATCGACAGGCAAAAATTTGGATTTCTCAACCTGCAGCACAGCCAAGCCATTTTAGCATAACAATTTTTTGATAGCATTAAAATACATATATACTATGTAAATAGTGTTTGCATTTTTCCTCTTATCAAAAATGTAGGTAACGTTTTGAATAAATAGTACAAGTTTTGTCATTTACTCTTTCCCAGGAAACTGCTAAAATTTGAATATAATAAAAATGTGTTTTGCTCCGCCTTCATGAAATCGTAAATATTTCAGCGAGATTTGAACATATGTCCATACTTTCTTCAGCAAAGTTGTTCATCATAAAATTTCCCATCTATACAGTATAGCTACGTTGCTCTGAGACACGGTTCGATTGTTTCACCTACTTTGACATTTCTAAAAATATTTTTTTTAATTTATTCTGAAATAGTGACATTTTTTAATAAAACTCATATGTGCTCATAATCGCGTCAACCAATGTTGACACCATATGAAAAATTTTGTTGTTGTGAGCCAACGGGTTTTATGACAGTGCTATTTTGGGACACTCTAATGTATACATGAAAAATCATACTATTACATGCATGGATACATCCTACTATGGCTACAAAGAGACTTACGCAGTCCTGTGTCACCTATGCGGCCGTGTCTTGTACACAAACTTACTGATTTTTTTTTCTGGCACACTTCCATAACACAGACATCAAATTGGACTAGGTTTAATCGCGTTCGTAAAAAAAATTGTCGGAACGAGGTGGCTCTATCACTCTTTCTTGCATGCTTCCCACTCTGTCTGGTTTTACCAATCCACATCGTAAAACAGTTTTTCCGGTATCAGCTACGCAGGTATCTAAAGTTTTAGCCTCGCAGTTTCGTCAGTGATCTGTCACAGGTGTACTCAAATCAACAGGTAAAATAAGCTTGGCCGCTTTCCACTTCCAGTGCTTGACTTTGCATGATTCAGTTTTGTAGTACGTGTACAGTTGATATGAATTGAAAGCTGTTATCTTTAAACTCCGCTCTTTCTTTCAAACCTCTGAATTCTGATGAAGAACACGTAGGCATATCGCAATGTTCTGACGAGAAGAAGGGTATATGCACTCATAGAAAGCGCCCAGTAAAATACTTATAACGAATCTTCATATTCATGTTGAAAAGTCTTTCCAGATATGTTTTCAGTTCCAAATGAATTGATATCTTCATCATATGACACGAGAGAACATAATGAATCCGAGGAGAGCTTCCGGTTAGATAGCAACGGTAGGTCTGAGTTCCTTGCCGATGAAAAATCAGATAGGTTTTGTACAAGCCACGACTGCATGGTTGTTTCTTTATGTATACATGCTACATGCAGCATATATAGGGTTTGTTTAGACTAACTACGGGTTGAAAAAATTCAATTATTTTTAAATAAATGTCAATAGCCCCTCAAATCTTACTTCAACATCAAACACTATTCATATATCTATGTATTTTGATGATATCAAAAACTTGTTATGTTAAAATGGCTTGACTGTGCTGCAGGCTGAGAAATCCAAAACTTAGCAAGTCGATATGTTTTTTAAATCGTTTTATTAATTTTCACTACTATATAAGTAAGTTAAAGTTGTTTGCAAAATGTTTTGTACTTCACTGCCTTATACTAAGTTGACGGTCAAATAAACATTGGCATAACTACTGCCTTGTCTTGTCCATAATTTTCGAAAGAAATTAATCTAAATGCTTGACTGTTGAAACTATGTAAAGATTTGCCAGCAACTAACTGACGCAAAGCAGCAAAAGAAACGTTCAAAACTATTCACGGATAAAAGAGTCGTTGACTTTTCTCGCTTCAAGAATGGCTGCGTTACGTCGCATGCCCAAATATTCCATCAGTCCTGTTTTCTTGTAAGACAACAGTTCCGAAGCAATTCTTGCAGTATCTATTTGGATACAATCTGGAAAAGGAAAGCATTGCCGCTCACTTTTCTACGATATTTTACTTTCAGCACATCAATTTGGACTAGATGCAATGTTTAAAGATAAACACGGTTGAAGAAGAGGTGTGGTTTTGTACTTTAACAAAATTGTTTACTTTCAGGACATCAAATTGGACTAGGTTAAATGTTTAAACGATAGCATAAGCAGTAAGCACACCTCAACCAAGCAGAATTCGAAAATGTTATGTATGGGGCATTTGTAGAGTCAATTATTATCCACAACATTGCTGAACTAAGTATTGCTCTATCTTAAGTATTTACGGCGCACTCCCACTTCACACTGAGTGGTGCACCAAGAGCTCTTTCTGCGCACCACCCAGTGTGAAGTGGGAGTGCGCTGTAAATAAATAAGATAGAGCAATACTTAGTTCAGTAGTTTTGTGGATAATAATTGACACTATAAATGGCCCTTAGATAACATTTTATAATTTCGCTTGGTTGAGGCGTTGCAGTTAAATAAGCGAAATAGGTGCACTGAGTGCTGGACAGCCCTAAGTCTAAGGAAAACATAAAGAAAAAGTGGGTTTTCGTACAAAAGACTCACAGAAGACAAAAAATTCACGCTTACTGATCGCAATTCCAAAACAGACCATACAAGTGAATTGTACAATCTCAAAAACAGTATGGGTTACGGAATTCCTTAGCGATTTTAAAAATTGGCGCTTATTGGCGTTGGAGATCACGGTGAAAAGAGATAGCGAAGCACTTTGAGCACACGGCGCTGCAGTTCAATGCATTCGGTGTCCATTTGAATTACCTTGAAGATTGTTATATCATCAGCATTGAAAGTCCGACAACCAGGTGGCAGTTTATTTATAAAAAAAGGGGAAAACAGCAGCGCACAGTGTGACCTTTCTGGAAAAAGGCGGCCAAAAGTCTTTCTTGCTTTTCCTGACGGTTTTGAGCTTAGGCGTCTTCGGGCAGTATCTTAAAAAAAGTATTTTGCATCTGTTGACATTTTCATACAATTAGATATTAAGGGGATAACATATTTGAAAAAAAATTAATTTTTTATAGGAACTAGACAGCATGTTCATGTGTTCGGCAAAGTTGTAGAACTTTGAATTTCATTAGACTTTGCCGCAGATATAAAGTATCTGCATCATATGGTTTGCGAGATATAATTGACTTTCTGTCGTGAGCCCCTTAAAATCAGTTTTTTGAGCTTTTTGAACCCAAAACCTCATCTAACAGATTTGACATGTTCTACAAACTTTTTGATACTATCAAAATACGTAACTTTTTGGAAGGTGTAAATATCGTATGTTGCTTTATTTGCTTTAAAAATTAATTTGAAACATAAATTTTACCGGTTTTACAAGTATTTTTTTCCAGAAATAGGCACCTACTGGCAGCCAAAGTCAGCATCGCTTGAACCGTCATTGAATATGGTATAAGTGCGCTAAAAATCACGGCCTGGTCTGCTTCCTTACTTCTTCCGGAACATCAAACTTGTGCTGGGCGGTAAAGAACAGCAGCCCCGGAAGCTTCCGGAAGTTCGCCTTGACGTAAGTCTCACCATTCCACTGGTAGACGGAAATGCAGCCCTGAAAGTGGCTAAGCTGAAGGTGGGATATGCGCACTGAGCGTGTTCCAGCAGCCGCAGGCCTGCTTCCGGTGCTTTGAGCGAGGGCACAAATCCTGGAGCTGTAAGGGACCTGACAGAAGCCACCTGTGTAGGAGATGTGGCGGTGCGGGCCATATAGCGAGGGACTGTACTGCACCGCCCAAGTGCCTGATATGTACAGGCAAACGGGACGCTAAGCACACAACAGGAGGCCCAAAGGGCCCGGCAGACGCGCCGGCGACTAAAACGTAGTGCGTAGTGCAGCTAACGCAACTAAACTTGAATCGCTGCTACGCGGCCCAGCAGCTGTTGTACCAAGCAGTTACTGAGTCGTTGATGGATATCGCCGTCATCTCGGACCGATTCCGCATCCCTGCCGGAAACGGCAACTGAGTCTCGGATGGGTTCGGAACGGCGGCTATATGGATGACAAGCAGGTTCCCGTTTCAAGAGGTTGTGTCAACTGCTGATGAGGGATTTGCGGACGCCAAAGTGGGTGGAGTGTTCTACTGAAGCTGTTATGCTCCGCCGAGTTGGTCGATCGAGCAATTTACGCGGATGGTAGACCGAGTATCAGTTGTGCTGACTGGACTAAGGCCGGTGGCTCTGGCGGGCGACTTTAACGCTTGGGCGGTTGAGTGCGGAAGTCGTCGCACGAACCATAGGGGTCGGATTCTTCTTGAGGTTATGGCAAAACTCAACATAGACCTGGCCAACGTCAGCACCACAAGTACCTTCAGTAGGAATGGTGCAGAGTCTATCATCGACGTGACATTCGGCAGTCCTGGTCTGATAGGAGACTGGAGGGTAGACAATGGCTACACTCACAGTGACCATCAGGCGGTCCGCTGTGGAATCGGTCAGATAACGAGGCGGCAGTCGGTGGGTAGAGTCAGCACTCCAACCACCCGTGGATAGAAGACATCATACTTCGATTCCGAAGTATTTGTGGAAGCGTTCCGTAGAGAGTGCGGTGATCGCGATATGCCCGATCCGAACGCTCATCATTTGTTTGAGGTACTGTCGCGAGTATGTGACGTCACCATGTCTAGGAAAAGCCGACCTAGGTATGGTAGGTTACCGGCTTACTGGTGGACTGAAGAAATTGCGGAACTCCGCGGAGCCTGCTTTCGTGCAAGGAGGATTATGCAAAGAGCTCGTTCGGACGAGGGCAGGACAGAATGTCGAGTAGCACGAGTTGCTACAGGCGCAGCGCTTAAGAGTGGGATAAAAGCTAGCAAGCGAGCTTGCTTTGAAAGCTTATGTGCTAGTGCCAATGCGAATCCGTGGGGTGATGCCTACAGGGTCGTAATGACAAAGACCAAGGGCGTGTTGACGCCCGCAGAGCGATCGGCAGAGGTGCTGGAGTGAATCATTGAGGGCCTCTTTCCGCGCTACGAGCCAAGACCCTGGCCTCAGGCCGCCGAGTCGTCCCACGGCCGACGTTCCGGTACCTCAGACCATAGCGTAGATGGTCGGCCTCCATGCCGTATATCCAAAGTAACGTGAGCGACCCAATGCCCTTCTGGCATACAAAAAAAAAACGTGAGCGACGGCGGTTTACAGATCGGGGAGGAAGCGACGGTTACGAACGAGGAACTCATTGAGATCGCTTAGGGATTTAGAGGTGAGCAAGGCACCGGGGCCAGACGGAATCCCGAATATGGCCATTAAAGCGGTTATTCTAGAGGCTCCCGAATTATTCGGGGTAGTAATGAGTAGATGCCTGGAAGCTGGCCACTTCCCGGACCCGGATAACCGAACCCGAGAAAACCTCCGGATGTCCCCTCGTCATATAGGCCGATCTGTCTCGATACTGCCGGCAAGGTGCTGGAGAGGGTTATCCTTAACAGACTCATACAGTACACTGAGGGTACAAACGGTCTGTCAAGGAACCAATTCGGCTTCCGAAAAGGCAAATCTGCCATCTTGTCTGTCACTAAGACAGCCGAGGTGGCGATCTAGCACAAGAGGACAGGTATCCGCTATCAGAGAGGTTGAGTTGATGGCTGCCCACTCTGTAAGCATTGTTGAAGATTGGATGCGATTCAGGAAACTGGACCTAGCGCATCATAAAACGGAGGTTATCGTGGTGAACAACCGCAAGTCGGTACAGCAAGCAAATATCAGCGTCGGGGACTGCACTATTTCGTCAACGCGGTTCTTAAAACTCCTGGGAGTCATGGTCGACGATAAGCTCAATGCCTGCAAGAAGCCTTCCACAGCTATTTCGGCATTGTCTCGTATGATGTCTAATAGCTCTGCGGTGCATGGCAGCAAGCGAAGGCTATTAGTCAACGTGGTCCAGTCCATACTCAGGTATGGCGGGCCGGTGTGGTCATCGGCTTTAGGTACCAAAAGCTACCTAGGTAAGCTGGAAAGTACTAATCGTCTCATGTGCTTGAGAGTGGCGAGTGCGTATCGCACGGTTTCACATGACGCAATCCGCGTCTTAGCGGGTATGAGGCCTATTGGCATCATCACCAGCGAGGACGTAGAGTGCTTCAACCAACGTGGAACTAGAGGCATACGGAGTACCCCAAGATCGGCCTCGATGGTCTAATTCCACAAAAGGCCGGTGGACACATCGATTTATTCCGGAACTACCCGGGTGGGTCAACAGGCGCTACGGAGAAGTCAATTTCCACCTAATACAGACTCTGTCAGGGTCCCCTACATGTCCCGAATGCGCGAATGTGGAAACTGCAGAACATGTTTTCTTCATATGCCCTCGTTTCGCGGGCGCGAGAAGCAACACGATGGCAGTGAGCGGACCGGACACTACTCCGGATAATTTAGTCAAAAGGATGTGTCTCGGATGTGACTCGGACGTCTGGGAAGCGGTTAATGCGGCTGCTACCCAGATTGTACTTGAGCTACAAAACCGCTGGAAAGCCGATCAACGGCGAATAAACAGTCTAACTTCCATAGTCCAGTAGTTATCTAAGAGGGTGCGTTAAGCACAATAGCCCCTCCCTGAAGTAATACCGATAAGCTGGTGCCGTGGGGGATTGAGGCTGGAGACTCGAGTAGGGTTTTAGTGGGTCCCGATCCTCAGGCCCCATTAGGAGGGTCGGAATACCAAACTCCACTCCCTGAATTGTCTTTTGAGGTGTCTGATAGTACCGTATCTTCTAAGGTGCTCAGCAGATTTCCCTACTCGTAAAAAAAGTCCCTTCCGGTCCATGGCACCTTGAACGAAAGACATGGACCGATTCAACTTTTTGGTCACATCCCTGATCGAAGCATTGGGATTCCGCTTGAACGACACGCTTGTGTTCCTGATCACTAATAGTATATCCATTTCTACCGCATTTTTCTAGAGAAAATACCCAATGGGTAATTTACGACAGCGTTTTATCCGTGATGCAATTTGATGTGGGACACTCTTGAGACTTCCGCACTGATACGTGGACCTCGATCTGCCACTCAAAACGCCGAAGTTCAGGCTCCAGAAGTTCCCACCGAAGTTGGTTACTCGATCTTTTCTTGATTGCTCACATCCCGGTACGAATGACAATTTCGCTTGAAGATAAGAAAGGAGTTGCTGAATCCGTATCGGGTTATCAGTTGAAAAATTATTTATTTTTAGTGGCATATTTGAATTGAGCTACCTAGCAACAAGAACGTGAGAATCAACACATGTTAGACAGCCACGAATGTGGATCGTATAAGTGTTTTCAAATGTTAAACACATGAGACCTTCGGAAAGAGCGAGAAGATTTGGTTGAATCTTCCTAAATGGATCAATATTTAATAGGAAGACATTCTGTTAGACGAAATTCGTGTTTCTCTTATCAAAAACTATGCAAAAATGTCTCGAATAAACTCGACCCGCGATTGAATGGCAACTCCATTTCGGTCCATTAATCTAATCACATATGCTGATTGCGCACATTAGCGGCTCATAAATCACCGACCGTTACGCTTTTTGTCGGTTGCCCCTGCGATAATCGCGCGCTATGATTCATTTTCGCGTACTCGCGCGTTTGTGCGCGTACGAGTTTTGTCACCTGCAAAAATGCTAATTATTGCCGCTGCCACGAGAGAACCGCGAAATGGAAACACACCCATCACGCGCCAATAAGCGTATGCTAATTTGGTTCGATTAGAGAAAACGCGAGCAAAATTGTCAAAAAATTGTTTTTATGTATTTCACTGTGACCGACTTAAACGTCTTGCGCCGGCATATTGAGTTCGTTCGGTAACGGTTTATTCAATCGACTTTCACACCTTCTTCAGGCGCGCGCTTTGCGCAGTGCATTTTTATCAAAGAATTTGTGAGTAAACGGCGGTAATGTTCCCATCAAGTTACTCAGTCAACCAAGAATTCAAGCCATTTCCGAGGCGGCATTTTTTGACAACCGGAGTAGGATCAGCTGATTGATGGACTGATTGCGCAATAAAATGCCACTCAAACAGTTTGTTGTTAACTCAGTCATTCTCACGGTTTATCATAAACGGTTCTCGGTCTTCTCAATATAAGAAGGTTTTGAACTGGGATTTCTTCACGTTTGTTTCCGATTGACGGGAGGAATAATTCCACCCATATTTAATGAGAACATGACAATGCGGTGGTTTTATTATTTATAGCTCTTGTCCTATAGATTTCTGTCAACTTTAAATACATTTTACATTTGGAAACATTAATATGCAGTTTCATTTATACACACGTTTGTAAACAATGTCTTTCGATGTCCTTTTTCGAACCCAAATAAAGCGAGCTATCCATAGGGTTTCGTAGACTTCAGCGATAAGACTATTACGAACGTCCACTAAATTTATGCACTACTTTTTCGCCATGTAAGTAGATTTGCAGATATGCCACAGCGTCTGGGTCGTCGGCTTCCTGCGCGCGGACCGCCTGAAATCAGTAGGAGGGCTACACATGCACTTAACACTCGCAACATGCACTCCTTGCCCATTGACCGCACCGCACGCACGTTTGGGAGCGTGTATCTGTGCATGCCCTAAAGTCAGTATCTCCCACAATGAAGTAACAACAGGGGAAGACCCCAGCCGATATGCCGCAGCAAGAATTATTTATGGCTCTGGTTGGCAGCAAAGATGTCCGTTTCTTGCTGACCACGCAGACCGCGCCATCCGCTGTCCACTTTTACCGACCACCGGAACCCACAGAGCACATTCGTGGCAAAATAAAGGTAACTGTCGTCATTACATTATTTAACGCCAGTGTTAATGTCGAGGATTCGCTGCGCTCCGCCAACTCTGCCGGACCAAATCTTCGCTCCGCGTATACAAAAATGACCTACCCCAAACCGAAACCGGTGGATCCAGGCAGCTAGCGACATCAACCACCAACCAGGCAGGGGCATTCGGTTTCATAATTGTAGATCAATTGATCTGCTAACCTTTAGGATCGATTACCATACGGGAAGGCCAACAAAGGTTGCATTGAGACCCGCGAAGTCATCATTTCTTCGGTGCTCTCCACTATCGCTCTGAGGCAGCCGGCGTCTTCCTTGGTTAAACGTCATCGTTAATCTCTTCATTGACAGCGGTGAAGACGGTGTGACGGCAACATACGCAACGACACACACGTGGCTACCGAGGGTGAACAGGTTTTCGCGCCGCGAGAAGATCGCCAGTCAGTTTGACAACTTTGCACAATGCACCGCTCCGAGAGGAACCGTATAATCTAAATCACTTACTATGCGGCCAGCTAGCGGGCAAGTCGAGCAAATTGGTTCCAATTATGGTTCAATGAGATATTTTGAGCAATTACCTTAATCGACTGATTGTCGCCTTGATTTACTACCGCAGGAATCCGAGCAAAGTACCGATTAATTTGGTGTCCATTTAGTGGCGACAGTCAATCAGATCGGAACACACTACGCACGCCCATAAGGGTACCACATGATGAGAGTTAATGATAATTAACCCCTACGTGATGACAATCCGGTGACCCCCAGTTGAGAGTAGCAAAATAAAAAAAATGCTACTTGAGTTGAAATCCACCGACAGTTTGCCGGTAAACAGGCGATATGTTCGGTGTACACACGCTGTGATAGGGTGACGATGTCATGAATCACGAATATTATGATTTTTTCAGCATAAAAGTACGAATAAAAAAACAACAACGACAATTACATCTCAAGATTGGAGCACCGTCATTTCGCACGCAATAACTCCCGCCAGTCACCGGATGAGACATTTTACGGTGGCAGACACACGAAAGGTAATAAAAACCAAGAAATGTCAGTTTTGGTTTTAGTTTATTTTATTGTATTTTCACACTCGGCATGAATCTATACGTTACTCTACGTATGGTTACGAGTTTCTTCGTCCTGTATACAGCAGAGTGGCCCTCGACTTCACTACGTGGGATGACATAACAAACGAGCCGCGTAAATATGCCTGCGAGTGGTTCTAGGTCATATATACGGATAATCCGTTCCAGTAGCGGTGCTAATTCGTAATTTAATTCAGAAGCCGCATGGTAGAGTAGTGATTTTAAATTTTTTCCGTGAGAATTTATGTTTCGCCGGAACAAATAGGTAACTAGGATTACGTCTTTATCATATTTAACCCAGTCTACTTCACGTCACAGGCTCAGATTAGTATCAATAAAAATTGCCAATTATTTTCAATCCAGTTGTCACAGGATCGGATTTCATTTGGACACCAAGTGATTCCCACGTTTCCTGCTAGCAACCATGTAGGCTTTGTTTTGTTGGTGTTAATGATAAGTCCCAATCTCGCTGCTACCCATTTAATAGGCCTATTCCATTTGAATTCAGATGACATCAATGTCATCCGCAAAACCAAGAAGCGCGTGAGATTTCGTGATGATAGTCCCGTTCCTTTTCAAGTGTGCAACTTTCGTCAGAAAACCATGTTCTAGCATTATCTACCCCGCCTCATTTCGCTTGATTAAATCGTACGCTGCCTTAAAGTCCTCAAACAGACGATGAATCTGCAAGTTGTACCCCCGGAACATGTCTAGTAACTGACACAAGATAAAGTTCTGATTCGTCCACCGAAAATCCGTAGTATTGCCATCGATGTATTATCACTGGCAAAAGGGTTATATTTTCGTTTCAAAATCAAGAAAAAAGCAAAATTTAATCTGTCACAAGTTTTATTGAAAGTTTAATCGACCGAATCGAAATTTATATACAAGTTGTTCCTGTCGGTAATCAGCTAATGACAAGCATCGTCAGCACCATAGAGAGTTAGCAGCAAAGTGTAATTCGCCAAAGTATTTTGCAGTTTAGGGGTTATACAGTTAGAATTTTCGAAAAATCGATTTTCTGTTTATTTCATGATCGTACTGCACATATATTTAAGTATGCGCACAGAAAATTTCATGCTAATCCAACAAATGTTAACGAAGTTATACGCATATTTGTAACGACGTATCAGAGCGATTGAAGAAGGAACGCAACACTTTGAATTCGTGTTTCTCAAAACCGTGTTGTCAAAGTCGGTAAGCAAGATTTCTCGAAAACGGCTGAACCCAGATAACACAAGATCGTAATAGAAAGTTCACATTAAATCGTTTTCATGTCAGTTTTACATTGGACTTGTATAATGATTAGAATACGTCAAAACAAAGTGAACAATAAATTGTTTTTCAGTCGTGCGTGTCCTCATATACAACTCGTGACTGTGAATTATAAAGCATTATAGATGTTTGTTTGCAATATTTCGTTATATCTTAATTCAGGAGTATTAAGTTGCGTGTTATAAAAGTCGCTGTATAAAATGCAAGATAGAATTAAAAATAATCGTCAAAATTTTCGCACGTATATTGCCTCCACTTTGGTACATATATGCTCTTATCTGACGTGAAATATAACTTTTTCGTTCAGATATGATGTCGTATTTCTCAGTTGCAATCGAGATATACAAACCAAATGGTTTACTGGGAACCGAATCGCTTCAAATTTTGACGCAAGTATTCCAAGGATATATTCTACAGATTAATCGACCGATTAATATTTCTTATTTTATGGACAATTTAAGAGCAAAATGTATGCCAAAAATCGATTTTTTATGTTTAACAAGTCGCCATTTTGTCAAAAATAAATGTATTGCTAAATCCTTCGATCAATTTATAGATAATATATTTTATCATCGATTTCTTTTTGGTTTTTTGATTTTCAATTATTCAGTCCATAGATATCGTGCTCACCGCAAGACGCCTTATTTTAGAAGAGTTCCAGGAGATCAACTATAGCAGCTATTTAAATTACTTTTTTTCGAAAACATAATATATTAAAATACAGCCAAAAGCTACTATTAGAAGTATACAAAGTTTCACTTTAATCAATTAAAGGGGTTTCTCCAGAAAAAAAACTATAAAAAGCCACTTTTTTAAGACCCCTAACTGTATAGGCGACTTGCTTGTGCTGCGTTAGAATTGCACTGGTAATGCTTATTGGTTACCCGGGTCTTCGTCGCATTTATTTTATTGGTATTGTTTTCGATTGTATTTGTACGAATATGATACTTTTTTGTATCTTATGGACGCTTACTCTCGTTCTTGATCGTTCAACATTTGTCTATCGTCGTTGTTTTTCCGTCTTTCATTTTTTGTCTTTTGTTTTTGTTTTTAGTTTTTCGTCTTTGTTATCATGTGTATAGACGTATATATTGTTAGTTTTTTATTGGCGTTTTTACGTCTGTTTGTCGTTCTCTTTTCTACCTTTCTGGCATCTTTATATAATTTTTTATCTCTTTTCAGCGATTCTTTGATGTTTTCGGTGTCGTCATTTGTAGTTATTTTTGCATGCCTGTTTACTGTTTTACCCTATTTACCGCCTCTTCATCGCTCTTATTTATAGGCTTTTCGTCATTTTTTAATATCTTTTGTCGCGTCTTTGGCGTTTTTTCGGCATCTCTTCATCGTCTTTTTGTTGAATTTCATCTTTTCCATCGTCATCTTGTCTCCTTGTTAGCACTTTTTTGTTGTCCTTTTGCTGTCTTTTGGCTGCCTCTTCGTTGTCTTTTGTTTTCTATTTGCAGCCTCTTCGTTGTCTTTTTGGAATTTTTGTCACTTTTTTCGGCGGCTATTGTCATGTTTATCGTCTTTTTTGTTGCTGGTTTGGCGACGTTTGTTCGTGTGTTTGTCATTTTTGTGTCTATTTTTGGCAATTTTTGTTGCTTTTTCCGACGTGTTTTTTTTTACTGTTTTGGCCTTTTCTCATCGTTTTTTGCCATTTTTACATCATTTCTTTGTCTTTCTTCAGCGATTTGTTGTAATTTTTTATTGTCGTCTTTTTGTTGCCTTTTTCCTGTCTCTTTGTCGTCCTTTCGTAGTCTTTCCATGTTTTGTTTTGTTTTTATTGTTGTCGAAATATCGAAACTTCGTATTCGTCGTCTTTTTGTGATCTCTTTGTCATATTATGTTGTATTTTCATCGTATTTTCGTCATCTGTTCGTCTTTTTTCGCCTGGATTTTTTGTTGTTGTTACTTTTTGCGGCGGCTTTTGCCGTTTTTGTCGCCATTTTTCTTGATCGCGTCTGTTCGTCATTATTTTGTTCGTTTTCTCAGCTTTTTCTCGTCTTTTGTCGTCATTTCGCCATTTTTTATTGTTCTTTCGACACCTTTTCGGATTTTATGTCGTCACCTTTCCGCGAATTTGTTAACAGTTGTCTTGTTACTGCCTCTGGTTGTTCTTCCGTCGTATATTCGACCACTTTTCGTCGTCCTTTTAGCATATTATAGCGTCTTTTCATTCTCTTTTCGTCAACTTTTCATGGCATTTTTGCCATCTTTTGCGTCAACATTTTCGCGGTCATTATGCTGGCTTTCGTTAACTCTTCGTCATCTTTTTCTCATCTATTTGCGGTGTTTTCGTTGTTCTTTTTCTTCATCATAATATTGTTTTATTTACGCATTTTTGTCATCTTTCTGTTATTTTTTCTTTGAATTCGCCGTCATTTTGTCATCTCTTCTTCGTATTTTCGTTGACTGTTTGTCTTTTTTGACGCCTGCTCTTGGCATTTTTTGTCAAGCATTTTTTGCCGTGTTTGTAGTCTGTTTTGGCATCCTTCCGTTGTCTTTTCAGTGTTTTCGTTTGTTGTCAGCTTTTCATCGCCTTTCGTCATCATTTCATTTCACATTTTCTCCGTTCATATTTCTATTTGGTGTCAATGCAACAAAAATGTTGTCTTTTTGCTCCCTTTTCGTCCTTCTTGTGTCGTCTTACTGTAGTGAAATCGTCATTTTTGGCATGTTTGACACTTTTCAAAGACCTTTTTGTCGTTTTTTGCAACTGTTTTAACGTTTTGACGTAGGACTACGTCTTTGTTCACTATACTGCACATAAGAAGGGCTCCATATAAAGTAGCGGCCAAAATTGCCGAATGTAAAATTTCACATTTTAACACATGCTTAAACGCGGTTTTGTAGTAAATTGTCTATATTTTTATGATCCGCGAATAAAATTTCGATAGAAAAAAAATATCATGTAGAAATAAACCGCCAAAGTTGCCCATTCCAAAAGTTTGAAAAATAAGTCATTTTAAAAAAGTAAAAAAATTAAATACTTATGGCGGATGTAAATATTATTGTTATATATCATTTTAAAACTGATATCTTAGCCTATTAAAAAATGAAATGAAAACAGATTTAAACTCAATGAGATTCGCAATAGGCTACTTATAATAAAAATGAAATTCTTATAAATTTTGATTAATAAAACAACTCTTGTCGCCTCTTGTCGCCGCAGTTTCTTATAGTGCGTCTGAAAGCTCGAAGTATGTTGTATCAAAACATGAATTAAAAGTTTGCTATAATTTGACGTTTTCCGAAAAAAAATAATTTTAAAATTGTCATATTTTTAGCAAATCTTTAAAATTTTAAGTACTCTTCCAACAAATTTGATTATCTTTGTTACTAAATTTATTTAGTATCTGAAGAGAGTTTCAATGAAAAAATGGGAGAATCCCCGCGAGCAAGAAAATTTTTTTTTGTCAAAGAAATATTTATATCGGAAACATTTGATCATTTTTCCCCAAATCACCCTAAATGTGAGTTCTTATAAGTTTAAATCATTTCTTTTGTAACCAAAATAATCTAGAATTAATTTGAAACTAAAAAATAATTTTGGCCAAAAATCGCAATTTTCCGACTATTGTGATACTGGGACTAGGTATCACTTTGTGAAAACGAAAATAGAAGTGTAACGTTTGAATTTAAGATTTCAAATAGTAAAACTACTAAACTACTGAACGAAACTGAACAATTTATGTCTCGTTGGATAGATAAAATGACCAGCAATTTTATGGAGAGAGTAAGAGAGTAATTTTGTGGAGGGCGTAAGAGGGGGTGCTCCTATACAAATGAAACATAAATTTTTGCGTAAGTGTCATATTTTCTGCTACACCGAAAAAACTATACACGTGCGTTCAATGTGCAGAACACATAGATATTCTCCTGGTGCTAATCACTACAGTTTCATAAGAATAACACATGAATCATATTCAATGGTAAAACCATGGGTAAAACACTTTGAGATGACCTGATATTCACATCAACTCATCGTGAAAGCCAGGTGAATTTCAAATAGAATAAAATTTCATAAGAGTTACCCTTTGATTAAACGTGTAAAACCAGTGAAATATTTATAAAAACTTACACTTTAATTTCATGCGGATTACAACAGGATACGATCTAATAGTAAAACACGTGCATTTGCAGTGCACAAGCAGTGACTACCATGTTGATTGAAGGTTTGTTGGAAAAACATGGTTGTTTAACGTGTTTCCCATATGAAATATTTCATTTCACGTCAAATCGAAGGGAAACGCGTTTGATACCCGAATGATTGACAAATGAAACAAGATTATCAATATTTGCACGTTTAAATTCATGTGTAAGATCTCTTGGTAACACCGTGTCTATTTTTATCAGTGTATGTAATAAGAGGTCAGCTATGAAAGTAAACTAGTAAAACGTTGTCGGAGCAAGAGACAGGGAATCGACGCCGCTAACTTACGTGCCTGTTGCCATTCATGTCAAAAGAGGACATTCGAATGGCACGAAAAGAAATCTCTATGTCACAATGATTGCAGGCGTTGTACTTATGACATATTTCCAAATCCACCATTGCATTCAATGAAGAATTGTAACTGAATATTTCGCTCTTCTCTTTTAAACACTCACTTAAACAATGGTACTCACATATTCTTATTTCTTATAAACATACTTATACCAGAAATGCAGTTTACATTAGTCTTTGATCTAATGATCTGATATAGTCTTACGTCACCCTTTCGTACAACCCTACGTCCAAAGAACTACGGATAAATCCGAAGATATGGCATCACGGGATCCATCATGGAGCGACCCTCACGAAAACCAGCTTGGTACTCGCCAACGAAGGGCTCCTAACGGTCTCAATCTTAACAGGATTCTTGGAAGCACCTTACTCGCATAATTCAGCAATGTAAGGCGTCGATAGTTTTTACACTCGAGTCGATGTCCTTGTTTGAAAACAGGGCAAATGAGGCCATCCAACCACTCCTCCGGTAGTTGTTCTTCCTCCTAGATCGTGGTAATGATCCGATGGATTGCTTCGTACAGCCGCGTGCTTCCCGTTTTGCAAGTTCAGCCGGGATAGCGTCCTTCACAGCAGCTTTACCGTTTTCAGCTCACTGATTGTCTTCTTAACCTCTTCCTGTGTTGGTGGCTTTACGGCTTGGTCATCGCTCACATTTGTTATCCTGTTTCTACTGATCTCTATGTTTGCCTCTTTGCAATCCTCATCCATTAATCATATCTCGTTCCTTTGTCGTGTCCTATGCCGATTGTTTCGTTCCGTATTTCCATCCGTATACTACCCAGGTAACCAATAAGCATTACAAAAGCAGTAAATCAGCTGCTTATTAGCATATCTGGCATTTTATATTGTACGTTGTTGTTTATTAGCTTTTTGACAGCCTATTCGCATTAATTTGGCATCGTAAATTCTATTCAAATTCTTCTTATCGGTTATCAGCTGCAAATAAGCATTGTCAGCACTATAAGAGCAGTAGAGTAGCTGTATATTTTGCCAACGAAGCTTTTAAATGCTGATTTAAATGCTTATTGGCTTGCATTTGAAAAGGAATGGTCATGTTTGTTGATTGCCTGAGTACTTTACCAAGGTCGCGATACCCTATGCTATGCTATGCTATGCTATGTACTTTACCAAGGTTGCGATACCACAGAGAACAGACTACCAGGTAATTGACAAAAAGTGTGTAAAAGGTTTTTATGTAATCTACGAGTAATCCTTCTATAGAGCACCCCTTGACCACTAAGTGGCAAACTAAATCTTGATGTCGCTGCCATCGCTGCTATGTAACTCCAGCACAAAGAAATATTGTTAAAGGTACATATTTTTGACGCGTTTGGCAAACTATTTCTGGAGGGCGACAGATTTCACACACAAAAAATCGATTACTTCCTTCGAGCCTGTTAATCTGTTCTCTGTGGCGATACCTACATCTCACTGATGAGTCTGTTATCTTATAACGTTTTTGTTTTTGCTTAGGTTCGCGCTAGTTCCAATCGAACAGCTGTCAAAACGTTTGTTTTTTCACTCAGGTTGAACTTAGTTTCGCTATGGTTGAACTTTTAGACGACGGGTTCGCTCTGGGCATTTTTACAGTTTCAACCTCGTCATGAGCAATACACTGACAACCTGAAAATGTTTGTTTATTCTCCCGAAAATGTTTGTTTATTCAGTGGTCGAGTTGGAACTAACCCAGATTAAAAAACAAAAACGCTATTAGGTGTAGCTTGCGGGTTACAGTGCGGGTTACATATTCAGCTGCTCGCTCCAAGACAGACATTGTTTGAGCCGCCCTGCACCTGGACAACATGCGCTCAGGTTTGTATCTCCTAGCTTAGCTGCTCCAGTATGTACATGGAGCATTTCCAGATATGGACATCGATCGTCATCATTGATTTAGATCTTCGAAGAGGAATTAGGTAGAGACTTGAGAAAGCCAGAATAATATTTGACGTTCCTTGCAGGTAGCTCTCCTCATTTCATACTATTTTATCCACCATTTTGCCACACATTTTTTCGTAATACTCAGCTTGTTCTCCAACACTTAACTTGTTTTCTGAAGTCTGGCCTTCGTGATGGCTCAAAACTTCTCAATCGGGTGAAGTTTTGGTGTGTTTGGAGGTTTTGACGTTTCACGTATTGGTTTTCTCTATAAAAGTCTAATGCGGGGTAGGAGCATAATGGGTACTGAACTGAACTGAACACGGAGAGCAAGTTGACCCGACAGTAGCGAAGCGACGTCCATTACGTACACCTCGGGTGCGTCAGCGGTGCACGTACGAAAGTGGAACCTCTGAGTCGGCTTGTCTTCGGATCGGATTCGAATCTGGTGATACATCGATATACAGGATCGCCGCCGAAAGCAATGCGTTGTTCTCGAAAACGATTGATCACCATTGGGAGAGATTGCAGTATATCGGGTGCTGATAACCACTCACTGTTCAGCGACACTCCGTTTACGGTTGCCGCCGCGTCCCAAACTAGACGTACCTTCGTCGTACCTACGTCGGTTTTCGTGGATTTAGCACTACATTCAACGGAAGATACCATATCTCGATTCGGTTCCGCTAGCTTCTCAGCCGTCGCTTAAGGCGCGTAGCGCTTGATGACGTAGTCACGTATCTGCTGATGTACATTTCGGTGTAGCTCTGGATCTTTATCCAGCTTATTCTGTAACGCTTTCAGTCTCCGAACGGTCATCGGATAACTGTCAGGAAACCGTCATACGACGTCACACCATTGTAGTCCCGTTTCGAATCGGTCGCCTACTCCTCCTATAGTGGCTTGAAGAATTTCCCGCGCTCGTTGATTTTCCGCCGACTCACGCGGCCCTGTAGAAGCAGCGTTCATGTCATCGAAAACATACTGCTCACGGAGTAGGTCGTGAAGGCCTTCGTTTGAGATCGGTTCGAATGAATGGAAACTCAAACGTTTCGGGTTCGTAAACAATCCATCACAGTTTCGACCGCACTGCGATCGGCTCTCCGCACGGACTGATTGTCTGGCTAAGCCTATGATTACTCCAGGTTCGGTGCAATCGTAGCTTGACACAGGTACATTTTGGAGGTGCGGATAACAGGCGGTCATTTCCTGTCGTTGCCGGCTTAGTTTCGGTAGTTTCAACTCTGCTACAGTGCGCATATTCATCAGTGGTGATCCCTTGGCCGATAGCATCAGATTCATTCTCTGGGATGTATTCTTTTGCAGCTTAACGTTTCCGGTCGACATAACCACCAACGGCTCGCGAAGCCCTTGGCATCTAACTGCTTTGCTGCGGGTGTGGTGGATGAACTTTAATAGAGGAAAGCTAGTGTATCGTGGGAGCGTGGTACATTTTCTTGAACAAGTCATCATCTCTCAATTTACTATGTCCGACAATAAATTCACGTCAACAATAATTTTTGGTCCGCCATATTGGATCTGTCATATTGAGTTTTGAAAAGCACATTCTATAGTGGACGGAATGAAAGACTGCACGTACGTCTTAACAAATATATATTATTAGCTAGTGATAAAGTGTGACCGTATCAAGGTGGATCTAATAGCGACTGACTCCAAAGACGGTTATAGGATTCTTCTACAGCAGTACGGATCACTCAGAGCATCTGAGTATCTCTATAGCAAAGAGAGAAGTGCAACTTCTAACTAACTGTTATACATAATCTAATTACAACTATATAACATCCTCCGGGACTTAAAAGCGTTTCTCGTTTAATCAATTCGAAATCTTTCGGGTGGTTTCCTATTGCGGTTCGATCTACGCAAAGCATATTCCATATTTAGTGTATCAGAATCTTCTGAGGAGTTGTTGCTAACTAAATTCTCACTATCGTTTGTTAAAGAATTGCAACGTTTCGTTATAATCATTGGTGGATGAACCTGATCTGCTAACTGCGAAATTCTTAATTGATTTTTATGAACCAGTTTAACAGAATTATTAAGATTTATCAAATAAGTACATTTGCTAATTTTTCTGAGAACTCTAACTGGTATCCACCTTACATAATCCTTAAAATGGTTACGATACATAGCTTTTTGTCCTTCATCAATTTCTCCTAGACAGGTGCGGTTTACATGTTTATTGTTTATTGTTTATTGTACATTAGTTCATCTGACCTTTTTGGGTCTCAATGAAACTTAGGAGTGGGGAAAAGCCCACTTGAGGTCAACCCTCAAGTGCGCGTAAAAACCCCACTATCTTTTAATACTTTGACACTATTTTAAATTACAATATTACAAATCGTTATCAGGCATACACACTACATACAATTACAATATTAATATAGCACAAATTTAAAACATTAACACATTCTTAACTTAGCGTCTTACAGTATTTGCCTTAGTCTATTCTTAAAAGTAACACTTGGTAAATCAAAGTCAAATAATTCGAACGCGTTATTGAAGACGTCACACATCGCCCTAAGAGGTTCGTTTTGTCCATAATCAGTGCGGTGTAATGCAAGGCGCAGAAAATCTCGTATCTTAGGTTTCTTGAGGGGACATTAAAATCGATTTCGGACAGTATGTTTGGAGCATCTATTTCCCCAGTTAATACTTTTCCTACGAAAATAGCTTGTCGATGCCCAGTGTGTCGATGCCCAGAAGTCGACAACGGTCAGCATAAGATGGCAAATGGTTGGGATTTTGCTACGGTAGAAACCTTAGAGCGAAGCGTAGGAACCTGGCCTGTACTGATTCAATCCGGTTATTCTAAATTTCGGTGTAGGGGCTCCATACTATGGCCGATGTCTCCAGAATGGAACGGACAAGTCAGAAATACAATGATCGCAAGCAAAACGGGTCAGTGAACTCTCTGGCTATCCTCATAATAAAGCCAAGGTTTCTATTAGCACGTGCTATGATGTGAGAGTAGCGATGTTTAAATGAGAGTTGTGAGTCTAGTAGTACACCTAGGTCTTTAATTACTGTGACACTTTCGAGCGTTTCTCCGGATACTGTATAGTTATACAATATTGGGTTTTTCTTGCGTGTAAAAGAAATCACGAAACATTTTGCTACACTAATAGTCAATAAGTTTCGCAAGCACCAGTTGGAGAAAGCATTCAAGGATCGTTGCAGTTCAATGCAGTCCGTTAGAGTTCGAATGACCAGAAATAATTTCAGATCATCAGCGTAAATGAGTTTACAGCCCGACGGGATAATAAATCACACATCATTGAAGAATAAAGAGAACAGCAGTGGTCCCAGGTTACTCCCCTGCGGAACACCAGACATATTAGTGAAACTGTCGGACTCAATGTGGCCTAATCTAACAGAAAGCGTGCGATCGACGAGATAAGATTTCAGCAACTCAGTAAAATGTATTGAAGCTCCGAGGCGTTCAATTTTAGCTAATAAGATAGAGTGATCGACACGATCGAACGCAGCTTTCAGATCAGTGTAAATAGTGTCCACTTGTACGCCATTTTCCATGCTTTTAATGCAATGCGATGTGAACTGCAGTAAATTTGTCGTCGTTGATCTGCCAGGGTAGAAGCCATGCTGATCCATGGAGATATATGACTTGAACTCACGTAGCAGTACATTTCCAACCAGTATTTCAAATAATTTTGATCCAGCAGAGAGGGATGTAATTCCTCGATAGTTAACTATATCGTGTTTGTCTCCTTTTTTGAACACAGGAAACATAACCGATTTTTTCCAGCACTCAGGGAATATTGCTTGCGACAACGATTGGTTAAATATCATTCTTAGCGTGACACATAGCGCAGTCGCACATTTGTTCAGAATAATAGCTGGAATACCGTCTGGGCCACTTGATGTTGAGGGTTTTCACTTTTTCATAGCTTCAAGTACATCTTCGTCGGAAAAACTAATACCACTCAAGTTTCTTACATCACGAGGAACGTTGCGAAGGGCATTTTCTATTTGTGTCCAACTAGCCGAAGTCGCATTGAACACGCTCGAAAAGTGTTTCGCAAACAAAGTGCAGATGCCATCAGATGTACTAGAGCTTTCATTTCCCAAAAACATACTGGTAGGAAGACCACTTTCTTTGCGCTTACTGTTTACGAATGACCAAAACCGTTTCGGATTCTGACTGAGTTCTGACTGTGTGCGTAACACATGCCTAGAATACAGGTAACTATAATTCCTGCTTGCGGTAGTGAACACAAGTTTTGTCGTCGGATTTCGTCGTCTTGTATAATTTCGGAGCGCTGCTGCTCTTAACCGTTTCAACTCTCGAAGTCGTCGGTTGGACCATGGAGGTTTTGGCCGGGGACGAGGTGATGGAACAAAGTTATTAAACTGCTGTTTCAGTGTCAACGAAAGTAATGTACTCTGATGACCTACATTTAAATTGTCTCGTTTCTTCTTTGCTTTCGACTTGCACTCAACATCTTTCTCACAGTTACCTACTGTCTTCCCATTTTTATTTATTCCTTTATCTGAAATGTGTGATTTTTTAAAATTTAGTAATGATACCAACGTTTTAGGTTTGTATGAGTATATCAGATCAGATGAAGTTGTTTTGGTTGCCATACTTGGCGTATTTCGATACGCGAACAAGAATCGGTTTATAGTCTCAACGATGTTTGACCTATTTGCGTTAGAATCAAGGAAGATCTTCTTCAAGGCAGTTTTTACTGTTTGTACACTGCGTTCGGCCAACCCATTGCTTTGAGGGTGATAAATAGGAGTCTTTGTAGCCTTGATTCCAAGAGTCGATAAATGTTTTTCGAACTCTGCTGAATTAAAAGGCGGTCCATTATCCGATGCAATTTTGCTAAAAATACCAAAGTATGACATGAAATTTTCCAATACCTTCAAAACGTGGTTTGTATCGGATGTTGGTAAATGTTTCACGTCAATAAACTTAGAAAAATCGTCCACTAAAATTAAAAACGTTTTTGATTCAAATTGAAACAAATCCAAATGTACGCGCTCTAAAAAATAGGTGCATTTAGGCCATGATGATGTAACTATTTCTTTTGGCACTTTTGCTGCTTTTTGGCAAGGAATGCATTTTTCAACAAAAGCTACGACTGCGGCATCAAAGTTCGGCCACCATAATACGGATCTAGCAATTTGCTTCATTCTTATTATACCCGTATGTATGTGGTGAAGTAACTTTAAAATATCATCGCGACATTTTACTGGTATCACGATGCGATCCCGATAAAATAAACAATTATCCTCGGTAGACAAGTCTCGCCTACACCAGAAATAGGGCAAAATATCCGAAGGACACGTTTTCATTGACCACTGTCTAGGCCAACCGTTTTTGACATGCACATAAACTTGAGACAACAATTGACATTCTTGAATAAACGATCCTAATTTAACTCTATCCAACGGAAATTTATCGTACAGCGTAAAAACACAGTTAGTATCTTCTACCTCTGAGTCTGATTTCAGAGGGAGGCGAGACAAAGCATCTGCGTTGTTCATTTTATGGGAAGGACGGTATTCAAAATCATAATCGTATATTGACAGAGTCACTGCCCAACGCTGTAAACGGGACGCTGAGACATTTGAAGTTCCTTTCGTGGGATGAAATATTTCTCGCAACGACATGTTATCTGATATTTATGAAAACGTTTTACGGCAAATATTACCGCCAGTGCTTCCCTATGCACTTGCGAATAATTCTTTTCCGCGGCAGATAATGTCGTTGATGCAAACAATACTGGCTTTTCTACGCCATTTACTAAGTGACTTAAGACTGCACCCAGTCCGTAGGGACTAGCATCCGCAGCCACAATTATTGGCTTATCCGGATCGTACAATTCAAGGATATCATTCTCCAACAAGAGACATTTACTACGTTTAAAACAATTTTCATGATTTTGAGACCACTTGAAAGGTTTATTCTTTTGCAACAGTTTTTATAATTCTGCTAATTGAGACGATAAATTTGGTAAGAATCTGGAATAATAATTTAAAAGTCCCAAGTAGCTTTGCAGCTCACTTACGTTTTTTGGAGATGGGGCATTTACTATAGCTTCAATCTTTTCATCAGTCGGTCTGATTCCTGTGGCTGATATCACGTGACCTAAATAGTGAACCGACGGTGCGAAAAACACACATTTTGAAAAGTTTATTTTAACATTATGCTGGTTTAATCGACTCATGACGAGTTTAAATATTTCACGACATTCCTGCTCATTCTTACCTCCGATTATAATATCATCAATGTATGATTTGACTTTGGGAATTCCCTGCAGTATCTGGTCAATGACGGATTGGAATAGACTAGGTGCACTTTTAAGCCCGAAAGGCAAACGAGTGAAGCGATATAACCCCTTAAAAGTATTGACCGTGAGATATTCCTTAGAAGACTCGCTTACTTTAAGCTGAAGATAAGCTAATCTGACAAATCTAATACGCAAAAGCACGTTGAACCTGCCAGACTGGCAAATAAGTCATCGGTACGTGGTAAAGGATAGTGCTCCGTATAAACATATCGATTTATAGTAACTTTGCAATCCAAGCACAGACGAATTTTGTTATTTGGTTTTAGGACTACTACTAAAGGGGACGCCCAACTACTATGCTTTACTGGTTCTATAACCTTGGTTTCGACTAAACGATCTAGTTCTAGACTTACGGCATCTCGTAAGCGAAATGGTACCGAATATGGACAATGGAAAATGGGCTTAGCATCTGATTTCATTAAGACTTCCGCCGTAAAACCCTCAATGCAATCGCCAGTTTCGGAAACTACTCGGGGATAATTTTCCTTAATCATTTGTAAAATATCTGCATTTGAAGAGTTACTTACGAACTTGACATTTGGAGCAAATGCGGACCTCCACCCTGGGACTAAGACATCGAGCCATGCCCTCCCTAGCAAGGGTCTTACATTAAATTTAGCTTCCGTCCGTATGACGATAAGCTCTAGGTTATGTACCGGACTACCGCGATTTTGACTCACTCTGACCTTGAATTTTCCCATAACTTCACACTTTTTACCTGAAAACTGATAGAAACTATTGGATACGGAAGACAATTGATAATGTGAAAAATCTGATAAGTACTTATCGTGACTAATGATTGAAGTACATGCACCGCAATCGACTTCAAAACACTGCTCTCGGTCGTCGATCTGTAGTGCCATCATCAAGGGTGGGTTGATTCCGGTGATCGGTTGGTCATTTAACGAGTTGACTCGACTGTATTCATCGCAGGTATTCACCGGAGAGTAGCTCTGTTGTTCAACCATATTGACAAAATATTTGGCCCCCCAACTGCTGTTCCTGAGTTTCGGTTTCGACGTCTT
The DNA here is from genome assembly GCF_943734655.1 of Sabethes cyaneus. NCBI lineage: Eukaryota > Metazoa > Arthropoda > Insecta > Diptera > Culicidae > Sabethes > Sabethes cyaneus. The sequence continues at coordinate 110,066,955 of NC_071353.1, read as the reverse complement.
CTTCCGTTACTAGATGAACAGATTGTGGTTTACCCCTTGGTGTATTCATCCTAGATCCTCGAGATCTGCAGGTGCGCGACGTATGACCGACTTTCTGGCAAACAAAACACTTCCATTCCTTTGCCGGACACGTACTGGGATGGTGGTTTCTGCCACACCTGTAGCAGCTTTGACGTGTTACTCGTGGCGTCGACTGATGTGACCCCTTCTTCCCCTTCGACGGATGTTCCTTAACGGCGTGTATAGTACCTGGAGCCATCTCCTCTGTTTCGTGTTCGACGAGCTCAAATGTCGAAGCAATTTCGATGGCAGAAGTGAACGTAAGGTCCCGTTTACCGAGCAATTTCGATCGAAGACTATTGTTGATGATGCCCACAACGAATCGATCACATAGTGCTTCTTCCTTGAAGGCACCGAACTGACAATTCTCGGCAAGCGTTTTTAAAGTGACAACGAAATCGCCAATGGATTGACCGGATTCTTGACTGGACTTATTGAACCGGTATCGTTCGGCGATCTTATTAATTTTCTGACCATAGTGCTCCTTTAAAACTTTTACGAGTTCCTCATACGTCTTATCGCCTACTTTAGCAGGTGCAACTAACGACTTAAGTTTTTTGTAGCAGTCGTTTCCAATCATGGACACCAGACAAGACACTTTTTTGTTGTCCGTAATACCATTTAGGACGCAGAAATGGTTCAGCCTCTCCTCATACAGGGCAAAATCCTCCCCAGGAATGAAAAACTCGATTTGTCCAAGCATACCGATACGTTGAGCTTCCGACGGTTCTATTGATCTGGATGCTATCGGTGAAGACGGTTGAACTGTAGACAAAGATGGTGGTTCCAAAATCAATTTCGCGGGTTTTATTAGCTTGGCGTCCTTTTGAGACATAACAATGGCAGCTTACAGCGTCAATACGGAAGGAAACAATGGCGTCAAATTAACTCATTTCTGCATTTTATTAATGAATTTAACTGATCCGAAATACGTTTTAGGCATATTTATCGTGGTTTCAACACTTTAGATGCCACGATGACAAGACGTTACACATAAGTCGCTCTCTTATGGCTGGGCTGGATCCACACAATAGACGGTGTACGGTATACTAGCAATGTAAAGCGCGAATATCGCAGTAACCAGACTTTTTGCTATTGTGCCATTATCTATATTTATCACTTATTGTTCCATTTTAGACGTTTAACACTGATTTTCTCGTCGCCAATTTTCTATAGTGGACGGAATGAAAGACTGCACGTACGTCTTAACAAATATATATTATTAGCTAGTGATAAAGTGTGACCGTATCAAGGTGGATCTAATAGCGACTGACTCCAAAGACGGTTATAGGATTCTTCTACAGCAGTACGGGTCACTCAGAGCATCTGAGTATCTCTATAGCAAAGAGAGAAGTGCAACTTCTAACTAACTGTTATACATAATCTAATTACAACTATATAACAATGGCAAATTTACATTCGGCGATTACAAAACCCCGGTCGAACAAACATTTTCGTCCAAATTGAGAAATGCAATATTTCTTAATCCGCCATATTGTATCTGTTATTTTGAATTGCGCAAATTTGACCTCAGATTCGTAATTAGCGACCAAGAAAACCTTCTACCAATGATAATGGTCGTGATTATTGAACAAATGGCAAAGCAAGCCAAAGTCTTTTCATCTTTCTTGAACGTATTTTACTTGAAACTATATTTTTCAATCAAATTTACAGCAGAGGGCTTGAAAATTCTCAAACTTTAGCTTGTTTGCGGCCAAATCAAACGACTTATGCGGTTAATATCTTGTTCATAAAACTAGAAAGTATATTTATTGTCAAACAACCAACTGGTTTTAGGTCTAACCGAGCGATAGCAAATGTCCTCCGGCGACGCGTAACCTCTCCTTCCGTGTCATCATCGGCTCTGCAGAACTCAGCTGAAATAATTGATATTTTTCACCTTCCTCGCGAGCTTAAATGTCATAGGCCCTTCGACCGCGATCTGATGTGTGAACACGCAAGGAAACCAATCCACATCGAACTAAATTATGTCCGAACATGCAGGGATTGCGCTGATGGCTCGTGAAATATCTCAAGAAAATATGCGACGACGACGAATCCGCGCGCGCTGCTGGTTTCGGGGGATCGGTTGGTGCGGGCAGCGAGGGCGCAGTTCGTCATCGCTCATCGCCGATGAAATAAATATCGCAGGAGAAATAAATCTGTCGCGAAAAAAACCCATTTAAAATGAGCAATTACACCAAATAGTATCATTGTACGTTCAAGGCTGCTCGTGCGTCAAGACTTATGACTTATTTTGACGGTAATCAGGTGGTCAATAGGTGCTGCGAGCTTAAGCTCTTCAAAAAACTTAAGGCACTGCACTGTTTTTCATGAAGTTTAATACTTTTTGATATCCACAAAGCGGTATTGTGGAATTTGAGCTTCTCGGAAGCGTAGAATGACAATTTTCATAACACCGATGCAGTAGCTTCTGGCAAGTCTCATCCTTGGACGATCGTTGATAAGTATATGATGTCTGCCATGTTGGTTTTGATCTGTTTTCTCTGCAGTCTAATTTGGAAACGTGTAGTACAGCTAGAGCGCGCTGCGCATGCTATTGTCTGAAATGTCAGCCAGAATGCGCTGAAACGCACCAAGAAGAGTTCAAGACCATATCGAATCGATCGAGCCACCGCAAATCTATACCGAGCGAGCGTCCTGCGTACCGAATCGTGTATGGCCACGGTTAGGCCACTTCAATGTTAATGCCGTGAAACCTGCACCCGAACAATGGCTGGCTTTTGTTTAATTCATGCAGGTTTTATTTTTACGCACGAGCCCTCCGAGCATGGCAGACCGCGCCGCGTCCGACCTCCAGGCAGACTCTTATTGATATTTAAATCGATTCCCGTCCCACACGCGGGCAAATTAATTTCGCATAAAGAGGTAAACCTGTGGTCACGCCGGCCGGTACCACTGGAATCTGCTGCTGGGAAAGCAGGGCGATATTGCATCACCGGGTGGATACCATACGGGTGGTAGCATACGGTTCGTTGCCGGTGGACTGATTTGACAGTCAGCATCAGCAACAGCTTAGAGGTTGCGACGCAAACTGATGACGACATGAATCATCCATCGAAATTAGATGAATTTGGTAATCTGCCTGCAAAGTCTTCCGGCTGTCGGCTCGATTTGCGTTTGGCAAAGCTTAAGTCGCCGGTGATAGGCAGTAGTAGAATAACGAAATCACATGATTATCATTTGCTGTAGAATAGAAAAAGAGTTGACATTTTAGAATCAGCGTTTCTCCCAATTTAACCACACAAAACCATCGTTTTTGGCTAATAATGCCTTGAGTTCAAAGAAGACAAACAACAGATGCTGCTGGAATCTTCCCTTATGAATACGAATATTTACATAAAAGTAATGACAGAAAATTAAACTAATATTAATCATTTCTTTCCAAGTTATCGCACGTTTCAGTTTCGGTAGATGCTTCAAAGGATTCGGCTTGTTTAAATATTTATCAATTATAATGCGTTTCATTTGTTATCTACACATTATTTGCATGTATTTTTCTTTTTGATCATCTCGTGTCCTTGTCCTCTGTGTGGAGACCAGTTGAGTCCGGAAAGTAAGCGCCTGGTCCAACTGCGAAGCCGTCACGTTATTTCCGAAGACGAAAATTGGCAGAAACTGATGAGCGACTGTCAACCACGCCGCGCTCTGAAAAACTGACAGGTCATATTTTACCCATCATATCAGCACTCTACTTATGCAGTGTGCCAATTAATCTTCGACGTATCGGTCGGAACTGTGTCGCGTCGTGTTGTGAGGTTGTTTATTTATCATCGGGTAAAAATGTGAAAAACCAAACCACCATCAGGAAAGCCTTGACAGGACACTCGTGTTCGATTCATCATTAACGAAGCACTGAACAAGGTGATAATTTTTGAAAAGAGGTAATTGAGAAAGCTGTGTGTGACGTAATGCCTGGCTAAAAGTTAATCTGGACGCATAGAATAACCTATAATTTGGGACTGGAGTGTCACAATAAAACCTTAAATTGGATTAAACTGGATTGCAGTACTTTTATTCAGCTTTAAGTTTTGCAGTATTACATCAGTGCATTTCTCTGGTTCTGATGGAATATTAAACTTTTTTATAAATAGAACTTCTACAGATGCGACTGAATCAGCATGTTTCATCCGCTTATAACGTAATTCTTTACACATTGTGTAAAGTCGTTCGCCCAAGTCGTTGTTTGACAATTGTTCAAAAAAATTTTAATGGGTCGAAACTCTGGACAATTTGGATACCTCATAGCCTTCTCAAGGCAGGATATTCTGCGTGGTTTGATAATTGACATCGTACCCCCTTGCCATTACCCGGAGCGAGATGCTTGCATTGGACTTAACGCATCTCGAAATCCTCCTCTTCAGCTCGCGGTCCCTAATTCCGGGTTTCTTGAAAAAAATTTTCCCCAAATTCGGGCAAATTTGATTCAGATCACTCTGGATGCTCCTCGCCGTTCGAGTTCCATTATGTACTGCTCCGCAACGTAAAGCAACATTTTAATGAACCTTGGATCAGTTGCTCTTGTCTTATCTTATCTTATCTCACACTAACGCAGCCAATACTTGAAGGTATCCTGGAAAATGACGATTGCTTGAATCGATCATTTTTCTTGTCAACGGCCAGGCCAACTGCGCAGCATGTACCGCAGAGAGAATTCCAAAGAATCAAGTGGAATTAAAAATGCTATTTAATTCCATTCAACTCATTGAAATCAAGGTGAAGGAAGAAAGCTTGGACCTCCCGTACCAAACGCTTCCCTTGAAGATATTGATTAATTTACAGATTACATTATGCAGTATACAGTCGCTAGGAGTATCTTTGCTAATAAAGGTTAAGTGATACTCCGGACCCTCGGGAATGAACTTGTGGCATTAACCATAGTCAGGCTACAATAAGCCAAGGGTATAGCCAAGGGTATAGTACTTGTTTCGCTCTCTGAAAATAGATAAAAATATACCCAACTACCCAACCATAGATTAATTCAAGTTACCAAAATGCATGATACTATGTAATATTTATTTTAACGTATTGCAAATTTTAATTTAAATATAGGGTAGTCGCACCAATAGTAGTGGTAGTACCAGCAGTGGTGGAAACTTGAATTATTTCATTATTTTTGCAGATTTTGGTACAAGTTTGATAAGTATCGAACTGCCAGTAACAGTATTATTTGATAAGTATCAAACTTATACCAAAATCTGCTAAAATAATGGAATAATTCGAGTTTCCACCACTACTGGTACTACCACCACTAATGGTGCGTCTACCTTATCTAAATCTTTACCTATAAAAATGGATTTCTGTCTGTCCGTATGTTCCTTATAGAATCGAAAACTACTGAACCGATCGGCGTGAAAATTTTCATGTAGGGGTTTTTGGGGCCAGGGAAGGTTCTTATGATGGTTAGAGACCCCTTCCCACACTAAGAGGGGGGGCTCCCATACAAATGAAACACAAATTTCTGCATAACTCGAGAACCAATCAAGGAAATGGAACAAAATTTTACATGTGGGTGTTTTTGGAGACAAGAATTTTTTCTATGGTGAATTGAGACCCCTTTAGGAGGGGAGGGGCTCCCATACAAATGAAATACAAATCTTCATAACTCCAGAACTAATCAAGCAAACCAAATCAAGGAACCAAATTTAGCATGTGGGTGTTTTTGCAGGCAATTTTTTTTTCTATGATGAATTGAGACCCCTCCCCTCTTTAGGAGGGGATTTATGACCCAGTTTGAAGGTTAATCTGCTTCAGGCCGTGGTTTCCTCTGCTGTACGAAGAAGTCGTCTCCATTCCACTCGGTCCATGGCCGCAATTCGCCAGCCACGTAGTCTACGTAGGGTCCGCAGGTCGCCTTCCACTTGATCGATCCATCTTGCTCGCTGCGCGCCCCGCCGTCTCGTTCCACTCAGATCGTTATTGAGAACTCTTTTAACCGGGCAGTCGCCCGACATCCTCACGACATGCCCAGCCCATCGCAGGCGACCGATTTTTGCGGTGTGAGCGATGGGTGGTTCCCTAAGCAGCTGATGCAATTCATGGTTCATTCGCCTCCTCCACGTTCCATGTAAAAGACGCCGGTCTAATCAGAGTCTTGTAGATTGTTAACTTCGTGCGGTGGCGAATTTTGTTCGATCGCAGCGTCCTACGGAGTCCAAAGTAGGCACGATTTCCTGCCATAATGCGTCTTTGTATTTCTATGCTGGTGTCGTTGTCTGCGGTAACCAGTGAGCCCAGATACACGAACTCTTCTACCACCTCGATTTCATCACCGTCTAAATGAATCCGGGGAGGGAGGTCAGCATTCACTTCTCTAGAACCTCTTCCTTTCATGTATTTTGTTTTCGATACATTAATGAAAAGTCCAATCCGTTTGGCTTCAGATTTCAGTCCGATGTGCGTTTCCGCCATCCTCTCAAAGGTACATGTAATGATGTCAACGTCGTCAGCGAAACCAAGAAGCTGGACAGACTTCGTGAATATCGTGCCACTCGTGTCTATACCCGCTCTTCTTATCATACCACCTAAAGCGATGTTGAACAACAAACATGAAAGCCCATCACGTTGCCGTAACCCTCTTCGAGATCCAAAGGAACTCGAGACTGCCCCTGATACTCGAATAATACACATTACTCGATCCATCGTCGCCTTGACCAATCGCGTTAGTTTATCCGGAAATCCGTAGTAGTGCATAATCTGCCATAGCTGATCTCGATCGATCGTGTCGTACGCCGATTTGAAGTCGATGAATAAATGATGCGTTGTATTCGCGACATTTCTGCAACACTTGCCGAAGCGCGAAAATCTGGTCCGTGGTGGCACGGGCACCCATGAATCCCGCTTGATATTGCCCCACGAACTCCTTTGCAAATGGTGATAATTAACGACATAAAAGTTGGGAGAGTACCTTGTAGGCGGCGTTCAACAGTGTGATTGCGCGGTAATTGTAACAATCCAACTTGTCGCCCCTTTTGTAGATCGGACACACGATGCCTTCCATTCACTCCTCCGGTAGTAGCTCATCCTCCCAAATCTTGACAATGACCCAGTGCAGCGCTCTAGCCAGTGCGTCACCACCGTATTTCAGCAGCTCGCCGGGTAGCTGATCAGCCCCAACCGCTTTATTGTTCTTCAGCTAACCGATCTCTTCTGCTACCTCCTGAAGGTCGGGGGCTGGTATTCTGTCGTCTTCTGCACGTGCTCCAAGATCTATTGCCATATCGTCACCTCCATGTTCAGCTACATCGCTGTTAAGGTGCTCGTCATAATACTGCTTCTACCTCTCGATCACCTCACGTTCGTTCGTGAGAAGATTACCGTCTGAGTCTCGACACATATCGGCCTGCGGCACTTTTTCCTCCGGAAGACCGAGTTTTGCCTGTTCCGTGCTTGTTTATATCGATCCACATTCGCCCTCCTACGGTGTTGCAGCATTCTCGCACGTGCTGCATTCTTCTCCTGCACTAATTGCTCGCATTCGTCGTCGAACCAATCGTTTTTTTCGGTTCGGATTCATTGTACCTAGTGCCGCTAGAGCAATATTACCGATGGCGGTCTTAATGCCTTTCCAACCATCTTCAAGAGTTGCTGCGGCATGTTGCTCTTGGTTGCCGTTGGTAGCGCTGCTTCCAGCTGCCGCGCGTATTCCTGGGCAACTCGGGTGTCTCGTAGCTGCTCGATGTTGGGTCGCGGCGTACGACTTCGACGCGTGTTATGCACCGTCGAGAGTTTTGAGCGCATGCAGACTGCAACTAGGAAATGATCCGAATCTATATTCGCACTGCGGTAGGTACGAACGTTTATAACATCAGAGAAGAATTTACCGTCGATTAGAATATGGTCAATTTGGTTTTCTAAATTGGTCGGTTCACAGCAATATCAATGCTTTGACTGAAGTATAATAGCTGTATTCATCCGACTATAAAATGGCTTTTAGGAAAAAACTAATTTCAAAGATGCGGGAACCTCTTATAATCTTCCCAATGCATTAAAAGATAACACAATACGGTTGGAAAACGTTAAGGAAAATTATGACAAAGGTATCTAATCATCTGAATAAAAATAAAATAGTTTGCATGATCAGTCTTATCTTCTATATGTCCATTGATGCTCCCTTTTACTCTAACAGTTGGAACTGAATAGCCAATGGCAATTCCAGATGCAGCAACGTCTTCTTGATAATACTCTTTCACGCAGCTCATAGTTATTCAAGATTATCCTTTATTCCAATACTTTTGTATTCTTCCTGTTACGTTTTCTATTGTGTCTTCCATTTTCACAAGAACTTCAGCTACGGCAGGTAGGTTGAATAGAAATGGTTTCTCACCGTGCCCAAAGTCGCCCAAATGATCACTTTACATCACTTCTCTTAAACCTTACACCACCATCCTAATGGTTACTGTATTTAACACAAAAAATCACCATTTTTCTCAAAAATAAAACGAGTGAAATTTTTTCACGTCCGATTAGACCCATGCTTGCTGCGATCTCTCCCTTTGACCAGTTGCTCTTGTGTAAATAAAGTTATGTCAAATGGTTCCAGCTCCTACCACAAGAGGAGTGCCAGTGATGCAGGAACATTCTGCTACGAAGAGGCCGTGGTTGAACTCGTAGCCTAATACGGTTGAGAAGCCATGAACAATCAGCCCTCGGCATCAGGATTTCAAATACAAGGATTGCTTAGCGTAGATTTCTCCTGGTGTCCATTAGCACCAGGCGCGCTTTATAATTTGGTAACTGGAGCACGCTGTTCCATGGCAGGCGATATAGGACGAATCGGACGAGAATGGCCAAAGCAACTCAGTATCTCGCGAGTACTCTAATTGAGTTTCTTTAACTTTTCCTCTAACTAACCATCTCTTTCGCTAAAGCTCGCTCTGCCTTTCTCTTCCTCTCGCTTTCTTTCTCTAGTCATTTTCTTGCAATCTACCTGGGAATTTGGGTTTACGACTCTGCCTCTTTAGATGTTAGATAACTGATCTGGATGGACACAATACAATAAGAAGCGATTTGCCATGCATCGCTGAATCATCCATTTCTTCTTTCAGGGCGCCATATTGGCGATCCTGCCAGAAGGTGGAAATAAAAGACGATAGAAATTGAGACGATCTTCACTGCTGTCCCAAACATGATATTCATTGCGATAACTTCGTAACTTCGTATTCTACAAAAACGTGTATTCTGAGTATGTACAATGTATTCTTTTGAAATTCAATTAACAAAAGTTGGGTATGAAAAACGCATTTGTACCTAGCTTCCAAAGAAAATGCTCTATACCTCTACATCCGTTAGAGATAGAAATAGACCTACCCCGTATTTTTGTCTTGACCTTTGCAATGAGTTCGGGCATTTAATTAATTTTTTATAACGTTAGTTTTTTCCAATCGACGGAGGGAACGAGAAGAAAGAAGTGAAACAAAGCTGTTGATAGTGTCTCCAGGGCGAAACAAAACGTGAAGCAATGTATGAATGTACCAATGTACACCGTAAATTCAACACGTCTATCGTAAACAACTGAACCTTTTGAATAGAGTTTAGCAATTCTAGATAGAATTAACCGAAGGACGAATGTCGCAAATTAAACAAAACGGGTGAGTCATTTTTTGCTGGACCTGCATAGGAAAATCAACCCTCACCCTGTTTGTTTACGCTTGCGACATTCGCTCTTTTGTTGATGGTGTCTTCATATAGGCAATTGCATGAGTTTAAAGGGATGAGTCGCGAATTGAAGATAGAACCAACAAAACGGCGAATGTCGCAAGCGCGAATAGACCGAGCGAGGGCTAATTTTCTTATGCTGGTCCAGCAAAAAATGACTCACCCGTTTTGTTTAATTTGCGACATTCGCCCTTCGGTTAATTCTATCTAGAATTGCTAAACTCTATTCAAAAAGTTGAGTTGTTTACGATAGACGTGTTGAATTTACGGTGTACATTGGTATCCTTTTATGCCGCAATGGAGCTGTTAAAAACCCGCAATCTGGCTGCACGGTTAATGTTGGAGTTAGCTCCAGATACCCCAGGGGGGAACTATTGCTGTCAAATTCCTTACATGTGTGCGTTACCGCAGATGGTGTTTGGTCCATGACGTTTGTACTGTCATGGACCAAACGGCTTATGATTGATTTCGAGCCAGGGGACTCGCAACTCTATTTTTGTCCGCTGCAGTTGACAGAAACTCAAACCCAAACACGCAGCGCAATTGTCGTTTGTATTGGTTTGATCCCGATAATGCATTTATCTGGTCTTTAGCGTAAATAAAACAAACTAAGAAACTTTTCGCAAGCTACATATACAGGCAAGAGCAGCAAATCGGTAAGAAAAAAAGTAGCAAGAACTGCATTGAAAATTATGGTCACCTGCCTGCCCCTTCACATGTGAGTTTCACAATTCCTTACCGATAGATTCCCCCTGAGATACTCCCCGACTGATAAATAGCATAAGTACAGCGAGAGTACATTGGAATAAGACGTGAATGTGTAGAAGGTTTAAAAAACTACCAGGTATACAGCTCTAAGGGTTGTACTCTAAGGGTGACGTAGGACTATATCAGATCATCAGATCTAAGACTAATGTAAACTGCATTTCTGGCATATGTATGTTTATGAGAATCTGTGAGTGCCATTGTGTAAGTGAATGTTTAGAAGAAAAGAGCAAAATATTCAGATTCGATTCTTCAACGAATGCAACGGTGGCTATGAAAATACGTGGACGAGATTTCATGAGTACAACGCCTGCAACCTTTCAGACATAGAGATTTCTTTTAAAAATCACTTGTGTGCATCATAAAGGTTGGAATGGATAATGAATGACAGATTATTGTATTGAATATTAGCTTGATTAGTTTCAATAATCTTACTTTAACTCGTATGTGGCCTTTAAAAGGCCCATTGGTTACAAATAGCATTAAAGCCAAAGCACGTTCATCGCAAATATGATATGAAAATTCCTGCCTCTAAAAACCCCCACATGTCAAATTTGGTTCCATTTGCTTGATTAGTACTCGAGTAATGAGGAAATTTGTATATTATTTGTATGGGAGCCCTCCTCTCCTAAAGAGGGGAGGGGTCTCAATTTACCATAGTAAAATTCTTGCCTTCTGAAACCCCCACATTCCAAATTTGGTTCCATGTGCGTGATTAGTTCCAGAGTTATGAGGAAATTTGTGTTTCATTTGTATAGGAGCCCCCCCCCTCTTACGCCCTCCTTAAAATTGTTCTCTTACTGCCCTATAAAATTGCTGGGCATTTTATCTATCCAACGACACATAAATTGTTCAGTTTCGTTTAGTAGTTTAGTAGTTACTAGCATTTGAAATCTTTCATTCAAACGTTACACTTCTATTTTCATTTTCACGAAGCGCTACCCAATCCCAGTATAGTAAACAAAGACGTAGTCCTACGTCAAAAGTGCTCGGTAACAAAATCTTATAATTAATTGGTTTATTCGGTTTAATTATAGTTAACATATTTCGAGACCTCAACTCTTATGCCTGATAACTCTACTGAGAATAGTGATTTATATGGTTATGTGATTGGCATTTAATTACCTATAGTGTAAGTTGCTCATTCAATCTACCTCGTGGTTAGGGGACTTTGCCTAAAATACCTACAAAACCTACAAAACTGCTATCAGAAGGTGCTTCTTCCGAAAATCAGCAATTCCCAACAGGCGCTAGTAGTCGTGTCTTCAGGATTATAGAAGAGTGAACTATATTGTTAATATAATATATTTGATTTCAGTAGAGCATTAGCAAAAATATATGCATTAAAAAGCTGGACTGAGTTATTCTTCTTGCAACGTTACCAGTTGATTTGCATGTAGCAGTCATGGCGAAAACAGTCAAACAAGTACGCTCGATGCTTTGTTCGTACTGCCAGGTCCACCCCACAGCGAACAAGTTAGACATGGTGAAGCACTTCGTATGCACTGAATAGAGCCAACCTGCCAATTACAACATCCTCCCCCGCGAAAGCATTGTACGGAAATCTGGTTCAAGACACGCGACAATGCTGCTCGACCGTAACGTGCACCAGTAGCTGAAGACGAAAACCGAGAGCAAGGTGATCTCATCGTTCCGTGCCTGGTGCCGGGAGGTCGGAGTAACCGAGGAAACGAACCGTCGCAGTGGTCAAATTTTCCGACAAAAAAACCGACTAAACGACGAAGAATTACTGGGCCAAAATGGACATTTTTATGCGAATGGCTGTGTCGGATAGGTTGTAATCGCCCAGCGAGCGACTGAATGTGCTGGTGAAAACATCTTTCCGGTTAACTACGATGTCGTGGTCATAATGGGTGATGAAAACTACTTGACGCTGGCCAGTAACGACTGGCAGAGGACCGAGTACTTTACGTCCACGACCAGTAAAATAAGCGATGATGTCAAGTATATCTCCCCAAGGAAGATCTTTCTATGGCTGACGGTTAGCGAGAAGAGAATGTTCTAGTCGATGTTGTTTCGTTCGGGGTTTACGGCGAACGAGAAGATATGAAGAAGCTTGAAGTACCTACCGGAAGTTGCTGCCTTTATCAAGAAGTACCGCGCAAAGGACACTCAAGTTTTGGCTCCAGCATACCAAAAGATCACTAAAGGAGATGAAGATATACGTTGTACTGACGATTATCAATTCTACCAACGTTCCCCAACTGCTACCAATAAAAATTTTTAGGTGGCCTAAACGAAGAAAGAACTGATCGCCAAGGTCACGAAATAGTTGAATAAAATGCCGGCGTCTTATTTATTTATTTATTTATTTATTTATTTATTTATTTATTATTATTAAAGTCAACAGGTAAAACATCACCCCAATGACAGAGCTAACTACACATCTACAGATAAATTATACTACAAGCAAATATACAACAGAAATCAACATAAAACACGTCTAAAACTACACTTATTTGTTTCTCGCGATACACTAAAATTAAATACATAGTAACAAGAGTTGAAAATACGAGACACACTACGTACTGGCTCATGTAAACCATAATTTGTTCTTGCTGGAGTAACGTTGAGAAACGAATGAGATCGAAGACTACGGCGACGTTTATTGATATCCAGCATGCTGAGCAGTGTAGAGGAATCAATATTACCCTGCAGAAGATCACCAATAAAACATGCTTTTGCCACATTTCGTCTCTCCTCTAGTAAATCCAAGTTGATGAGCATACAACGACTTTTATAGCTGGGTAGGTTCAATGGAGCCGTCCATCTAAGATGACGTAAAGCAAAGCGGATGAATTTTCGCTGAATAGTCTCGACGCGTTGAGTTTCATTTTGGTAATACGGGGACCAGACGACCGACGCATATTCCAGCACAGGTCGCACAATTGAGCAATATAATGTTTTAGGCAATAGATATCCTTGAATTTTTTCGCAAAGCGAAATAAGAAGCCCAGCTGTGAAGAAGCTTTAGTCACTACGTATGAGATGTGGTCCTTGAATGTTACTTTAGTGTCCAGCAGAATTCCCAAATCCTTAACTGTGGATTCACGGTGCAAACGTGCGCCTTCTATGGCATAGTCAAAGTGAAAAAGTGAGCGTTTTCGGCCAAATGAGATTACCGAGCACTTAGATACATTTAGCGATAAACGATTGATTCGACACCATTCAGCGAAGACTTCCAACTGTTTCTGCAGAAAGACTGTGTCATGAGGCTCCTGTATCGCATGGTAAAGTTTCAAATCGTCATCATACGAGAGTTTCAGGCATTTTAAGATAAAGTTCACATCGTTCATGTACAGTAGGAATAAAAACGGCCCTAGGTGGCTTCCTTGTGGAACACCAGAACAAACTGGAAATGGCGATGGAATGTGATCACTGATTTTTACAAACATGCTTTGTCCGCTAAGGTATGATTGAAGCCAGAGAAGCAGATGTTAATTCATGCCAAGTCGTTCAAATTTAGCAATTGCGATTTGATGATTCATTTTATCAAATGCTGCGGATAGGTCAGTGTATATAGCGTCTACTTGATGACCCTTCTCTATTTGGCGTATTACAAACGAGGTGAGACAGGTCAAGTTGGTTGTTGTAGATCGCTTGGGCATAAATCCGTGCTGATCCGACGAAATGTAGTGATTGTATCTCTGAGTAAGCTCCTGAAGAATTATCAGTTCAAACAATTTAGACGTGGCACTTAATGCATCTTTGCCCCGATAGTTCGAGACGATTCGCTTGCAACCTTTTTTAAAAACAGGGAAAACATATGATTGTTTCCAGCAGTTTGGAAATACGCCAGTAGCCAAGGATAGGTTGAACACTGTTGTAAGCGGTTTAGCAAGTGTCTCCATACAGCGCTTCAAAATGATTGAAGGGATACCGTCAGGGCCATATCCCATGGAGGATTTTAATACTTTTCCAGCTAATGTGACCATATCAGCGGAGACAACAAACGGTAGCGCAGGAACGGAAAGTTGAGGAACATTTTCAGTGGCGACAGCTACATCCTGCGGTTCGAGATATTCGTCAGTGAAAACATTACTAAAGTGAGAACGGAATAAATCAGCAATGTCAACGGTTGAATCAGCTTCGATTTGTCCATTGGATATCGTAGAGGGCAATCCTGATTCTTTACGCTGTTCATTCACGTATCGCCAGAAACTTTTAGGATTTGCGTTCAGGCGGCGTTGCAGATTATTCTGGTAGGCGTTGTACTGGCGGTCGTTGAGTTGCTTGTAATTAATGTTTGCAGCTACATATCTTATCCTCGTCGCGTCAGTACGGTATTTGTTATATTGTCTGAGGGCTGCACGTTTAGCTGTTTTGAGGCACTTGAGATCGGCGTTTGTCCAGGCTGGTTTAGCCGGTACGTATTTAGATTTTACGGGTACGAATTGGTCGATAGCATACGCAATGATGCTAGAAATCGTCGTCGCTGCGAGACTGGCATCATAATCACAAAGAACTTCGTCCCAATCAACATGCGCCAGAAAATCTTTCATGCCATTGAAATTAGCCTTTCTGTAGTCATATGAGAGGCTTTCAGAAACGTCCTGGAAGCGTTGTTGTGGGTTAATCTTTAGCTGCGTTAGTATGGGAGGATGATGCTTGCAGAATTTTACTAGTGGTACCGGAGCCTTCATAACCGTGCAGTCTATACATAATTCATCACTAACGAAGCACAGATCCAAAATACGATGATTTTCGTTTTCAATCGCGCATATCTGTCTAAGTCCAGCGGTACTATATGCATCAAGTAGTTTTTTTGCAGCTGTACCAATAGAGGAACGAGAGGTGTTTGCAAAAAGAGAACTGCAAGAATTACGCTGCCAAGAGATCGCGCTTAGGTTGAAATCACCAAAAACTATAATTTTATCTCTAGGCTCCAATTGCGAAACTACCCAGTTGAGTGAATCGAGATGGCAATCGATTAGATTATCGTCGTTAATCCGATCTGGAGGGATATAGACTACACAAAGGTAGATAGTTGCGTCAACAGTGGCAATGGCGACCCACAATTGTTCGACTTTCGAACAATCTGGGGGGTTGACTATACGGGATTTAAAACTAGAGCGAACAGCTAACAAAACACCACCTCCAGTGGTTTTATGACTATTCGAAGGCGACCGGTCTTGCCGGTAAACGGAGTAAGAGTCGTTAAACAGCTGGCTTGTCGTTGTATTTTGATTCATCCAGGTTTCGGTTAGGGCGTAGACGTCAAAACAGCCGTCGGCGAAAGCTGACTGGTACTCAGCAATAGAGGTGTTAATTCCGCCAACGTTCTGATAATATATTAGGGCGTTCGAGGCAGCTGGTGTCGGATTAGCCATAAAGGAGGGCATCCTAGGAGTTGGAGGATCATCAGCGTCGATATTAGTGTTACTGCTAGGATACTTGCCAAAGTGAGAAGCTTGGAAGACCCCTTCACCGGCACTAGACTCAGGGCCGGGACGTCTTGGATGGCAGGAACGAGAGAATTGTGATCGGCTATCGGTAACTGCAACAGGCTTGACTGAGCTAGGTGGATAAGGGGCTTCCATGATGCGTTGTGATTGGCGTCCCGGACCGGATGTTGATGAACAGAACTGCGTTGGAGAACAACGAACAGGCGAGGCGTATAAATGCGGCAAAGATGTAGATGTAGCTAAGTTGCAGCCGGATGTGACAGCAAATGAACCCCGGCTGGAAGCGGATGAGCGTTGAGGAAGTGGGAGGCCATCGTATGGTACGTAGTTGCCTGTGAGAGTGGGTTGGAGGACCTCGACCGCAGGTTCGACAACAGGACCGCGACGACTATGATGACCGAAGGCAGCGAACGGCTGGACTGTGTCGACCTGGGAGGAGGCCTCCATAGAGCTTTCTGATATGCATCGCGTCTATTTTTTGATCGGCCATCGCGAAGGTTCCGATGAACCGTTGTAAAGCCACCTGGCAGGGCGTCAAAGCATTTATAGAAGGCTACATAAATGGTATCTAAGGATAATTTGTTTTATTACATTATATTTTGTATTTTTTTCATCGGCATCCGAAATTAGTCCATTTTTTTCATTACATGCGTTAAGTGCAATGAAGTATTAGATAAAGGGTGAATACAAAAAAATGATAAACCTGGACGGAACACTGATTTAGGAAACAAGGGGGTGCCAAATTGGGTTTCCGCCAAGGGCTCGTTACGATGTGTAAAGCTTTGTTTAATTCTAAATTATACTTGTGCCACTGTGATAGTTCAGCATTTCAAGATTTGGCCTTCTGTGACAGTTGTTTAAATTCGGTCATTTGGATTTCGGCTATTTGTTATTCTGCCATTTGCGTCTGGGCCATTCAGTACCAGCTCATATTTATTATCTGTCGGTAGAAGTGATATGAATCGACAAGACTATCACAGCATTAACTAACAGTTGAACACAGTTACGGAATAGTTCAACGGGATAATTCCAAAGACGTGTCGATTTCCATCTTGAATAATAAGTAAGATGGTAACAAAGGTTCCTTTCATCGCCAGGTAGATTAAATCGGGTTTTTCCTTATATAATAACATTGTCTATATTTAGCAATCAGAATGATCTCACATTGATACATACATATTTCGCTATCTGAAAGCTAGAAACTTACAGTTATTTTTTGATAATTTCACACTAGTTCACAAACACATGTGTCGATTGTGTCATACAAAGCGATGAGCCGTATCCCTTGGGCAGCCGCTAGTTGCGATTACAGGAAGCAGGCCGCGCGTGTCTTCGGGATTAAGCACAATCTGGCCGCGAGACAAATTGGGACTCATTTTTCGTTGTTTCATCAGTTAGGTACGTCTCAACCTCGGCGAGGTTTACCTCGCGGGGACAAAATTGTGATCTGGTGATCGAACTGAGTCAAGTCACGACACTTTGCGACATGTAGTGACATTGCCCTTTCAAAAGATTTGGTCACGGCGGCAACTACCGGTTGCCAGCTCGTGAGAAAGCGAAAGAAGAGGAACTTGAGTAAATATTATGTCTAGGGATAATATTTTTTACCAAATTGAGGAAGTGACATTTGTATCGTGTCTCGATGACCCTGAGGCGGAAAGTTTAAATTGACTTGTTAAGCCCATGCTGACATTCTATCGAGTTTCTCAATATGTTAATGACGCGAGTAAGCCAATTCTTGTTTCCAAGTCCAAGAGTGTTCGTTCCAAACCGATCAAACGACAAGGATTCGTCCTAAGTATTTGGCTTGACCATTTTATGACAAAAATGAGCACAAACCGCAATAAGACGATAAATTGGGACGAATTTGTTCTATCCTAGATGCGTGTTCTCTTCATTCAGGACAAGTAATTTCATTAGCTCGCACAGCCAACGTCACCACTCAGACCAAATTCAATTTAATTGAATCACAAATAAGAAAAAGTAGTTATCGTATATTTTTATTTTGAACGCAAGTCACCACACAATTTTTGAATAGTCACATAAATTCTTTTACAGAATCTTTTCGAACTATGTATTGCTTCGCTTAATACTGTCTAGGCGCTGACAGTTATAAGCTCATAAAGTTTATTTATTAGTGCCTCGCAGTTCAATTCCAGAACCGTAACCTTTTTCTTCAATACCGACGCATAATAACGTACTATTAGCACGAACCGAAACTACAATCGAAGGCAGCGGCCCCTCCTGAAAACGGGGCCGGCTAGATCACGCATAGTAATTTACTCGTAAATCGGCGTGTAATTTAATATGAAAATATT
Organism: Sabethes cyaneus; assembly: GCF_943734655.1. Taxonomy (NCBI): domain Eukaryota; kingdom Metazoa; phylum Arthropoda; class Insecta; order Diptera; family Culicidae; genus Sabethes; species Sabethes cyaneus. The sequence continues at coordinate 110,048,708 of NC_071353.1, read as the reverse complement.
ACCTACAACAATTGTAGCAATGTAATCGATTAATAATTTTTCACGGTTGAACAGCAGCCAGCGAGATAAGCAAGTCCCAAACGAACGAACGCCTGCAGACCGGCTGGCGGAGCCCCCGAAAAGGAAGCAACAGCCAAGAAAGGGCGTATAATCCACCGATCGTTTGCGATCCACCAGTCGTATAAATTAATCGACGCAATCGATGCTTTACGCGACGACATTATCAACCGCATTGAATGTCCGCTGTGGACTGCCCCCATATCTCAATAAAAAAAAATAATATATGTGACGGTGTGCTGCCGGTGTGCAAGAAACAAAAATATGATCGCGAAGTTGCCAGGCCGCCACGCCGTGCCCGTCCGTCGTAAGATGCCGGGGTTATAGTGTCATCGCTGGACGGGCAAATGCGCGGGTGGGTGGGACTCCGGGATTCGACACACGAAAAATAGCACCGTGACCTATCTGACCACTCTCTGTTAATACCTTCAATCTTACCAACTGTTACTGACTCACCTTGCACTCTGCTGGCTGGTGTGGTGAGTGAATCCAGTTTTCATCCTTTAAATATTTTGAACGTCGTCGATTTATCAGGATACCTAATCGACAACGGTTGCAAGTTTGCAGATGTGAGGTGGATAATCGAGATAAATGTCCTCTGACATTTAGTAATTTAAGCGGCATGGCAAACGGTGGCTCAGCTGAGCTGTGGGCGGCTGCGCAGGATGTTATGCCCCTTTTTGATTGCATCTGTTAATATTAACTTCGATTTTAATTCGATTGATAAAATCACAGCGCCATGTTAAGGTAAACATTTCTATTGTCCTTCATCAACTGTTCGTTGCATCAACCGAAACAACTTAGTGGCTAGTGACTAGAAAATTGCAGAAGCTTATACTTCTTGGGTAATTTTATACGATTTTTAAGCCGCTTCTCCAGTGGTATATAAATAGTCACCGATTGAACAAGATAATGAAATTGTTTTTTATTTTCAGGAATTCTTCGACTTAACTTCATTAGCTTTGCATCCTACCGTAGGTAGAAGTGTAGAACATTCTACTTCGCTATAGCTACACAGAATACTGTAATAAAAACTTGTCGGATGGTTGCTATTTACCTCGTAAATTCCTGTAACGAAAGTGATTTCAATAATTACATTGATACTAGGCGAGTGACTCGTTCGGGCGGGAAGCCATTGATACAGGCTTATATCTGATTGGCAACGGCAGCGGAAATATCGAACAATATAACTTCGTTCAACTCTTGTGTTACTTACTGCGAAACGAAAATAAATTACGGCGAATCTTGTATGTGATTTTCTTTACTTTGTTTATTTATAAGGAAACAATCTTTCAAAGCGCCTATTTTCGTTGCATTGTGCCTTAAATAAATTTTCGTTTACGAGCATTGAATAAGCAATGAGTTTTTTTTATTGTCGATACGCAAACTGTGAAAACGGTTCCGTAAATTCCCCATATAGTCCATAGAAAAGCTGCAGATTTCCAGAAACGCAGGTAAAATCGTTTATTTTGAGACTAAACCTATCTTCGAATGCACTTTATGATGCCTTAATCGACAGATCAGTGGGATCACATCCTTCAACAAGATCAATCAGCATCATATGAAGCAATATGAACGATCACTCCATACATATAGGTATTGAGCGATCCGTTTCAAATAGTTTGTGCAACCATCAAGCAAGCTTTCCTCACAATTGTAATAAGATTTGTGCCTCAAGCAACCTTAGACTATCAGGTACGTGGGTCAGAAATCACTTAGATTGCGTAGATAACCTGTTTGATCTCCTTAAAGTCATAGCTTAATACTGCGACCTCGATGATCCTTGATCTAAGTTCGACGTAACACGCTAACAACCTCAAGCCACCTTACTGGAACCTGTATGCAACTTCAATACAAATTCGATAAAATCCAGATGCAACATCGATGCAAACTTACTTTTATTGATTTCAATTATTATTATTCATTACTTACTTACTCGTCACCACTGTACTCGATCTTGGGCTACTTTTCACCGATCCGTTGAGCGTCTCGGCGTACGCAAGTCGGCTTCAACCTGATCAAGCCATCTAGCACGTTGGGCCCTATTATTTCTGATGCCAGCGGGGTTATTAAAGATAACAGATTTCACTGCACAGTTATCCGGCATCCTTGTGACGTGGTCGGCATACGCTATCCATCCGACTATCAGCAGCTGTACGATGGGATTCTCTGCAAGTCTTCCGGCTTCCATCTTGAACGAGGCGAGGGAAGCCTCTTCCTACCATATATTTGGTTTTGTCGGACTGATTTGTAACCCAAATTTCCCAGAAGCGGTTTTTAATCTGACGTAGGTATCCTCCGCCGTCCCAAAGTTTCTAGTAATAATGTCAAGATCGTCTGCGAAGGCTAGGAGTAGGCTACTCTTACTGAAGATAGTTCCTCTCGTTGCGATACCCGCTCGACGGATCACACCCTTAATACTTACTTAATCAGCTCCAGGCCGTGGTTTCCTCTGCTGTACGAAGAAGTCGTCTTCATTCCACTCGGTACATGGCCGCAATTCGCCAGCCACGTAGTCTACGTAGGGTCCGCAGGTCGCCTTCCACTTGGTCGATCCATCTTGCTCGCTGCGCGCCCCGCCGTCTCGTTCCAGTCGGATCTTAATTGAGAACTTTTTTAACCGGGCAGTCGTCCTCACGACATGCCCAGCCCATCGCAGGCGACCGATTTTTGCGGTGTGAGCGATGGGTAGTTCCCTAAACAGCTGATGCTATTCATGGTTCATCCGCCTCCTCCACGTTCCGTCTTCCATCTGCACTCCGCCGTAGATGGTGCGCAATACCTTCTGTTCGAAAACACTAAGGGCGCGTTGGTCCTCCACGAACATAGTCCATGTCTCATGCCCGTAAAGGACCACCGGTCTAATCAGTGTCTTGTAGATTGTTAACTTCGTGCGGTGGCGAACTTTGTTCGATCGCAGCGTGCTACGGAGTCCAAAGTAGGCACGATTTCTTGCCATAATGCGTCTTTGTATTTCTCTGCTGGTGTCGTTGTCTGCGGTAACCAGTGAGCCACACCAACTCTTCTACCACCTCGATTTCATCACCGTCTAAATGAATCCGGGGAGGGAGGTCAGCATTCACTTCTCTAGAACCTCTTCTTTCATGTATTTTGTTTTCGATACATGAATGACAAGTCCAATCCGTTTGGCTTCAGCTTTCAGTCCGATGTACGTTTCCGCTATCCTTTCAAAGGTACGTGTAATGATGTCAACGTCATCAGCGAAACCATGAAGCTGGACGGACTTCGTGAGTATCGTGCCACTCGTGTCTATACCGGCTCTTCTTATCGCGTTAGTTTATCCGGAAATCCGTAGTAGTGCATAATCTGCTATAGCTGATCTCGATCGATCGTGTCGTACGCCGATTTGAAGTCGATGAATAAATGATGCGTGGGCACGTTGTATTCGCGACATTTCTGCAACACTTGCCGAAGGGCGAAAATCTGGTCCGTGGTGGCACGGGCACCCATGGATCCCGCTTGATATTGCCCCACGAACTCCTTTGCAAATGGTGATAATCGACGACATAAAAGTTGGGAGAGTACCTTGTAGGCGGCGTTCAACAGTGTGACTGCGCGGTAATTGTAACAATCCAACTTGTTGCCCTTTTTGTAGATCGGACACACGATGCCTTCCATCCACTCCTCCGGTAGTAGCTCATCCTCCCAAATCTTGACAATGACCCAGTGCAGCGCTCTAGCCAGTGCGTCACCACCGTATTTCAGCAGCTCGCCGGGTAGCTGATCAGCCCCAGCCGCTTTATTGTTCTTCAGCTGACCGATCTCTTCTGCTACCTCCTGGAGGTCGGGGGCTGGTATTCTGTCGTCTTCTGCACGTGCTCCAAGATCTATTGCCATATCGTCACCTCCATGTTCAGCTACATCGCTGTTAAGGTGCTCGTCATAATACTGCTTCCACCTCTCGATCACCTCACGTTCGTTCGTGAGAAGATTACCGTCTGAGTCTCGACACATATCGGCCTGCGGCACATAGCCTTTGCTCGAACGGTTTAACTTCTCGTAGAACTTCCGTTTATCGTTAGCACGGTACAGTCCTTCCATCGCCTCGCGATCTCGATCTTCCTGTTGGCACTTTTTCCTCCGGAAGACCGAGTTTTGCCTGTTCCGTGCTTGTTTATATCGATCCACATTCGCCCTCCTACGGTGTTGCAGCATTCTCGCACGTGCTGCATTCTTCTCCTGCACTAATTGCTCGCATTCGTCGTCGAACCAATCGTTTTTTTCGGTTCGGATTCATTGTACCTAGTGCCGCTAGAGCAGTATTACCGATGGCGGTCTTAATGCCTTTCCAACCATCTTCAAGAGTTGCTGCTCCATGTTGCTCTTGGTTGCCGTTGGTAGCGCTGCTTCCAGCTGCCGCGTGTATTCCTGGGCAACTCCGGTGTCTCGTAGATTCTCGATGTTGGGTCGTGGCGTACGACTTCGACGCGTGTTATGCACCGTCGAGAGTTTTGAGCGCATGCAGACTGCAACTAGGAAATGATCCGTATCTATATTCGCACTGCGGTAGGTGCGAACGTTTATAACATCAGAGAAGAATTTACCGTCGATTAGAATATGGTCAATTTGGTTTTCTATTCGTTGGTCTGGTGATCTCCAGGTGGCCTTGTGGATATCTTTGCGGGGGAAGAAGGTACTTCGGACTACCATTCCGCGGGAGGCTGCAAAATTTACGCATCGTTGGCCGTTGTCGTTCGTTGCGGCATGCAGGATGTTTGGCCCGATTACCGGTCTATATATAGCTTCCCGTCCTACCTGCGCGTTCATGTCGCCGATGACGATTCTCACGTCCCGTCGCGGACAGCCATCATACACTTACTGCAGCTGCGCGTAGAACGCCTCCTTCTCGTCATCGGGTCTCCCTTCGTGTGGGCAATGCACATTGATGATACTGTAATTGAAGAAACGGCCCTTAATCCTCAACTTGCACATCCTTGCGTTGATCGGTTGCAAACCAATCACACGCTGGCGCATCTTTCCCAATACTATAAAGCCGGTTCCCAGCTCGTTGGTGGTGCCACAGCTCTGGCAGAAAGTAGCCGCTCGATGCCCGCTAGATAGATGACGACGGCGATGAGGTTTAGGTAGATGACGAATCTACCTTGGCTCACTGGTAACAGCAGACAATGATACCAGCCGCGAGATTCGGAATTCGCTTACTATGGACTTCACAAGCAATTGTGGTCCTGCAGACTAAGTCCCCGTACAAAGTGTACCCTATACAAGACGCTTATAAGACCAGTTGTTTTCTACGGGCATGAAACATGGATAATGCTCAAGGAGGACCAGCGAGCGTTCGGAGTTTCCGAAAGACAAGTGCTAAAAACATTCTTCGGTGGCATACATGAGAACGGAGTATGGAGGCGGAGGATGAACCATGAATTCGCACAACTCTATGGGGAAACCAGTATCCGAAAGATGGCTAGTTGGACGGATACTATGGCCAGAACGGTGCAAAGTTCCACAACCTCTTATTCAGCAACTCCTATCTCTACCTCCTCGTGGTACCATCCGGGATACGTTCCTTAGTGGAAATCGGACAACCGATGGACAACTAGGGTTGTATGCGGACAGAGCAGGGGGCACTCATGCGAAGGAGTATAAACTCTCCGCCTGCAAGATGGTTCTTGTAACGTGGATGGTTTTAATAGCTGTTATCCATGGCTATTATGTAAAAACTTGAATGGATGAGCCCCAAATCCAAGGTGTGACGCGACCCGTGCCGAGGGATGAATGGTGCAGGGGGTTCTATAAATTCTCTCGCCGCAACGGAGCCTGTGGAGTACCAGGGCACCCTCCACAGTAATTTGCCCTTGCTGCATCAAACCGGTCACTGATGCAGTGGACGATTTCTTAACATGCTCTCTCTGCCGAAAAACAAAGAAACGAATGAGGTGGAGAGGATAGTAGGGGAGGAGCAGGACTTGAATGATGCGCTAGCAGAGGTTCAGTCCTGATCCTCGTCTATCCTCAACACGCCGACTCGTTGTGAGTCGACAAACGAAAATGTGGCTCTAACTCTCTACTCACGGGTCTAGATTCACTATGTCTGATCTCTGACTGTGTGCTTGAGGGTGGGCTGAAACAAAGGGACTGTACAATCGCTCAAACAATCTAAAAATATAAGGCGTCGAGGATAAGAGTTACCTAAAAGTCGCTAAGTCTCAAAAAGAGAAATCTCAGCAAGCTTACCTGCCTTGCGATAGGACATAGTCCGAGTAAATATCATCTTCGGAATCTCGGTTTCGTACAAGATGATATTTAACCTGGGAGCACTTGCTTTGCAATCGTGGAGCACAAATAGTACGCAGACTGCAGTATCTCAAAAAGGAGAGATCTGGTTGGCGTCGCCGATCAGGATACTAGGTTTATAAACCTAGTCATCCCTGATTGACACAAGTCTCGCTCCAGCTACCAGCCTGACACTTCCTCAATAAGTGATAGGTAAGCTTGAAGCGTATAGTAAATAATAAAACGGGGCATACCACAATAGTTCAAAATACTGGACGCAGTGGTAAGAATACCCAACAGAGGAGTGGAAAAAAATGGCCAGAACATGTTGCACGAATGCCCGACAACTACCCTGCAAAAATGATGTTTGCCTTAAATCCGGTAGGAACAAGACGATCAGGAGCGCAGCTAGCAAGATGGTTAGACCAGGTTGATCGAGATCTGGCGGGGTAGAGAGAGGGGGGGGGGGGGGGGCGTTGGGCACTCCCTTCTGCTCATACAGCCCTTGACTTTGCAGCAGAAGCTGATGCGTTCGTGTTGATCGGGCATCGGCCAGCCTGTCGTTTGTGTGTTTTGCCAAATATGTAGTTTAGCAAGCAGTGCTGCTCAGTGATCTGACTAGACAATTTTTTATCGGTTCGACCTCCATCAGCTCTTTAACGATCTTTCCGGACATATTGCGAAGGCGTATCCGTCATACTTGTGTAAGCCGTCGCACAGTGGAACCATTCTGAAAAAAGACGGTCAAAAGTCTTCTCTTGCCTTTCCTGACGTTTTTGAGCTTAGAAGTCTTCGGATAAGTTGTTTAAAATACTCTTTTGCATCTCTACATCTTTTCTTACAATTCGTTATTAGGGGATATGACACTTGGAAAAACTAACTTTTTGTAGGAACTAGATAGCAAGTTCATATGTTTTGCAAAATTGTAGAACTACAAATTTTATGAAACTTTGCCGAAGATACTAGATATCTAGATCGTATGGTTTGCGAGACATAATTGGCTTTCAGTTGTGACCCCTCAAAATCAGTTTATTAACCTTTTTGGCACAAAAAACCATATCTAACAGGTTTGACATGTTTTATAAACTTTTTGATATCATCGAAATACATAAATTTCTTGAAGGTATAAATATCGTATATTGCTTTATTTGCTTTATAAACTGATTTCAAACTAAAATTTTATCAATTTTACAAGCAATTTTTTTCGTTAATAGGCACTACTGGCAGCTATAGTTAATACCGCTTGAACAGCTATAGAATATAGCAAAAGTATGCCAAAAAATCACGGCCGGGTCAGCTCGAGCAAATCAGATTTTTCACTATTTTTTTTGTTATTTGAGTTATGTATTTATTTTTGAGTTTGAAAATCTTTAGAATTTAGAAATTCTTTAGAATTATTGTTATTATAAGAATATGTGTAAAAATTTCACAGCAATAAAAAATAGCTCCACGGATTGTTTCGAACTTAGGGACTAGTTTCAAATTGCTCTAGCAATCCATCTCGCAAGCCTCCTGAAGCTGTCCGATTGTGGCTAATTGATTGTATTCTCCGAATATATAAAACTGTCAAACAAGAAACGGATAAGTTTATTACTATCCCGATATTGCACAATAATACGCACAACGACTTCAAAATGCCTTGGCCCTTTAGTGTAGGTTCGTCTGCGAACCGCGACGCACGACAGCATAAATCTCGATCGAAATTACTTTACGACCCGTGGTGCAATCAATTTGTAAACATTGGCATTTACCGCGATTCCGCGAAATTACCGCTGGGCAACGTGGCGGGCAGAATGAAAAATTCACACCTCTTTGTCTACATTTGGTGGGCATTTTATGGGAAAAAGAAACCTAGTGGTCCTCGTTGCATAGTATATAAAGCAATCGACCTTCACAAAGAATGCACCGCGCGTCGGAGGAATGCGGAATACGTTACTAAATTAGGAACAAGGGGTACCGTTTTTTCGCATTGGTTTTCGTTCCGTTTTCGGGTGTTCTTATCCCGGTTTTAAGCCACCGTGATCAAAGTGACTGATTGAGGTGGTCCCCTTTAAACACCACATATGATCCAGTTTTATTTTATTCGCTCCTAGCGTCGTAGACTGCTTTTTTTGTCTATGTCTAAATATCATTCGATAAAAGGCTGACATTTATGCGATCGTGCCTAATTGTCAGACGGGTTTGATTTCAACAGATCGCTCTTTTCGAACGATTAGAACAACAGTCATGGCAGCTGGAGGTAAGTTTCAGTGCGTTAATAACATAAGCCGGTATTTGGAGTGTAACATATCACGGCGTCTGAACGGATTTAGATTCGGCCAAGATGTTTAATTGATCTGCCGAGCCGAGAACCAGCTTAAACAACTTAACGCAGGGCTCAAACCGCGCCTCCACACCTAGCTTTTTAAATAAAGCAACGACGTGAGTTCCTTAGTTTCGAGGTGTAAATGGAACATATTATCGTTGATAATTTTCAAGGAAACTATTGTGAGTATAGCCACCGGCTACTCACTTTCGAAGATTTACTAGCGGCGATAAATCTATCCTGCGTTTATAGTTTAATATTCAAATTGACAGATTGCTAGCTCGTCGTCAACGATCGGAGGTCTACCGCAGCGAAATTTGTGATTTATTTGGACGATTTCCAATTTTCGCTATTTTATTTTAACTGGACATGTGCACTTATCATTATCATAAAGCCACCGCCTTTTATCGCGCCACTAATTAATCAACGCTTGGCTGTTGAACATCGTTCAACAGTAGGACGTCTTTTATCGCTCAATCCCATCTCGCGGGTCTCAGCCGTGGACGGACGGTTGATGGTTGAAAAATACAAGATCTCTGATCGCGCAACGAGATGTTGCACCAGATAGTGTTGTTTTGTGGTTCGTATAAAAAATGGCACCATTAACGCAGCACGAACTGAGTTCGGAGCGTCATGTGCATATCCTGGGGAAACTGTCAACCTGGTAGAGGGTCTCCAACCTGACCGTCATCGTATCAAAATTGTAGCTCAGAATTGTTGGTATCTGCTGTTTTTTCCTACACACAACTTCGCTGAACCACGCCTTCGAAGGACAATTCAGATGCTATCTGACTGAGTTGCATTATTTACTACCCGTAAATGTCAACCGGAATGTTATTAGAGCAGGAATTCTCGTGGCAATGTCGATAAATTTCTATATTTGTGCTCAGTAAGATATTGAAAAGTCGTTCAACAGGAGGATGTGATTCAAAACATAATACTATAATATCATACCTCAAGTGACCACGACGGTTGTAATCGACCATCTCCGATTTTAACCTAATTTTGTATAACTGCTCAAGCTCACCCCACATTCAATTTCCCAAAGTTTTATTAATTTCTCCATCATATCTTTTTTTTGTAATTTAAAACGCAAGATGCAAATATCTCAAAACGCCCCCAGACGGAGGGAACGATAGAAGAAAGTAATGAAATCAAAGGTCCGCAAGTGAATCGTTCTCAACGTACCAAGCAGCTTTGGAGCATTCTACATTCTGTTCTGGTCTTGAATGGGGGGGGGGGGTCTAATCAAATTTCTCAAGGTCGAAAGGAGTCTGTATGGTACCAGGGTACTCTGTGCAATTAATTGTTCATTCTATTACAAGCTGGTAAAGGACAGTTGACTTTTCTTCGTAGCACAATACCACCATCTGTATAGAAAACTAGCTGACCCGACAAACTTCGTATTGCCACAAATTAAACTGTGTTGTACATAAATCTCGTGAATCGTGAATCTCGGGTGACCTTTGTCACAATCTTGAGTTTTGCAAGTTTTTGGGGAGTTCATGGGTGTTTTAATATACAAATTTTCCTCACAGTAAAGTAGAAAACAACACCCCCCATTGCTTAGCCTGATAAAATAAAGCGGATAGCATTTAAATATTAGCCATTATTACAAACCATTTCGCCGAATACCATTTTGCGGAACACCAATTCTCGGTTGACCATAACGCGGAATATAGTGTTTCGCAGAATACCATTTCGCGAAAAACCTAACGCGGGATGTACCATTTCATGGAAAATCTTTTCGTAGAAAGTATCATTTCGAAGGAGTGACCCAACTGAAGGAAAGTAATAGAGATCAGTAGATCTAGGAAAATAAATAAACCTTGATAGAGGTGATCTCTACGGGGGCCTCCCCCGCAGTGACCGGCACTTTCGACGGCAGGTCACTGGCAACACTCGCGGCCTATGGCCGTCTCGCGCTGAATTATCTAATGTTACTATTGATAGTTTTTGGTGGTCTTGTTATTGATTAATGCTTTATGAAAGAGTCTGAAATTTCTCGAGTTCGATTAGTTTTTGAGTTACGCAAAAAATTCTGTTTTATTTGTATGAGAGTCCTTATCCCCCTACCACAAGGGTGAAGGGTCTCAAACCATCATTAAAAAAATTCCTGCCTCCAAAACCCCCCACATGCTAAATTTGATTCCATTTGCTTGATTAGTTCTGGAGTTATGAGGAAATTTGTATTTCATTTGTACGGGAGCCCCCCGTCCTAAAAAGGTAAGGGATCCTAATTTACCATAGAAAAAAATCATGCCTCCAAAACACTCACATGCCAAATATGGTTCCATTTGATTGATTAGTTCTCAAGTTATGAGGAAATTTGTATTTCATTTGTACAGCAGCGCCCCCTCCTCCTAAAGTGAGGAGGGGTCCTAATTCACCATAGAAAAAATTCTTGCCTCCAAAAACCTTCACATGCCAAATTTGGTTCCATTCGCTTGATTAGTTCTCGAGTTATGAGGAAATTTATATTTCATGTGTATGGAAGCCCCCCCTTTCAAAGGGGAGAGGGGACATAATTCTCCTCCTAAAGAGGGGAAGGTCTCAATTCACCATGGAAAAAAATTTGCCTGCAAAAACACCCACATGCTAAATTTGGTTCCATTTGCTTGATTAGTTCTCGAGTTGTGAGGAAACTTGTATTTAATTTGTATGGGAGCCCCCTCCCACCCCTCATAAAAAGGTAAGGGGTCTTAATTCATCATAGAAAAAATTCATGCCTCCAAAAACACCCACATGCCAAATTTGGTTCCATTTGATTAATTAGTTCTCGAGTTATGAGGAAATTTGTATTTCATTTGTATAGGAGCCCCCTCTCCTAAAGTGAGGAGGGGTCCTAATTCACCATAGAAAAAATTCTTGCCACCAAAAACCTTCAAACGCCAAATTTGGTTCCATTTGCTTGATTAGTATAGATTTGTATGGCTGCCCCTCCCACCCCTCTTAGTGGGGGGAGGGGTCTCTAACCATCAGAAGATGGTTTCCTGGCCCCAAAACTCCGTACATGCAAATTTTCACACCGATTGGGTCAGTAGTCTTCGATTCTATAAGGAACATACGGACAGACAGACAGACAGAAATCCATTTTTATAGATATAGATTTCATCAAAACCTGCCTAGTTAGCTTTTTCTATAAGCCCAAGACTTCTGGTGGAGTGAAGGACCTAGAAATGAAACAGAACTTCATCCTCGACTGCGTATCGTTGAAAAGAGGCCTCTCGGTTTCACCTCTGAGCCTGAACTCGCAACCAGGGAATGAGGAGAGTTGCATGGATAACTTTTCCGGTCCGGCGATGCCACTAAAGGAAAAGGGGCACCCTGAGACATCCGGCGACGTGATCAAACGACGCCGACGCAGTGTTCTATTCTGTCATCTTTAGAAATTGCAGAATTCGCAAATTGAATAGATACCCCGAGCATCAGCACACTCTTCCTGGCAAGTACAGTAACGCGTATTTCATGCCTCCCACGTATACGTGCGTGTTCTCAATACTATGGATGCCTCCGTCCAGCCCTCAATATACTTCATTGGTCCTAACCACTCTTCCGACTGGAACGACTCTGCAACGGTTGCAACAGATAGCGATGAAAACTCGCCCGTCACTATTGCAGATAATAACTAATTCTACAAATGGATTGGAAACTCGGGACGTGTAACTGCCTATGTCTAAACTTCCAAGGGACGCAGGTTGAAAATCAAAAGCTATTTCTTCAACATTAGCATCATCAACGTGCACAGCCCTCACCTCAGAAGTACCGATGACGACAAGAATGAATTCTCCGCGCAGTTGGAGAGTGAATATGACCACTGCCCAAAACAAGACATCAAGATCGTTATCGGGGATTTCAATGCTCAGGTCGGTCAGGAGGAGAAGGAACACAAATTGGTAATTGGAGAGTACAACGCACACCAGCTGACCAATGAAATGGGCTTAAACTTATCGACTTTCCCGCATCCAAGACCTTGGCCTTACGTAGTACCTGCTTCCAGCACAGAATCTTACACAAGTACACCTGTAGATCACAAAATCGACCACGTTTTGATCAATTATCGGCACTTCTCAGACATTATCGACATCAGATCCTATCGAGGCGCTTACATTGACTGGGACCACTATCTAGCGATGGCTAAGATCCGCCCAAAACTCTCCATTGTAAACAACTCTTGGTACCGACGGCAGCTTCGGTAAGATCTCGCGAGGCTGAAGCAACCAGAGGTCGCCGCAAACTATGCGCACTCACTTGAAGCTGCACTGCCGGAATAGAACGAACTGGACGAAGCCTCTCTCGAGGACTCAACGCCATCAAAAAAGTCATCAGCAGTGTAACGAACAACAACATCGGGCATATGGCTCGGAATCAGCGGAACGATTGGTTTGACGATGAATGTAGGAAGGACGATCAAAAAGCCCCACCGTTTAGAACGTGGCAAGACACAGAAACAGAAGCAGATGCAGCGAAACGAAATCTTCCGGGAGAAAAAGCGCTACCTGGAAGAACAGGAATATGCAGAGTTGCATCGACTGTATCGCGATAGGTCTACCAGAAACTGAACGAATTTCGCAAAGACTTTGTTCAGTGAGCCGAAATGTTTCAGGATGAGAATAACTAACTAACCTAAGTATAGTTGTAAGGTGATCGATAGCTAGAAGCAGCACTTCAACGAACACCTGAATCGCTCCCAAGCGGAGAAGACCGATTTCGACCATCATGCAGCTAAGGAACAATAAATCTGCTGGTAAAGATGACATCGGAGCAGAGCTTATTAAAATGTGACCAGAAAAACTGGCTGTATGTACGCACCGGCTAATTGTTAGAATTTGGCATACTGAACAGCTACCGGAGGAGTGGAAATATGGAGTTATCTACCCGATCTACAAAAGGGGCGACTAGTTGGACTGTGAGAACAATCGTGCGATCACCGTTTTCAATGTCGCCTACGAAGTGCTGTCCCAAATCATTTTCCACCGACTATCACCATCTGCGAAAATTTATTCGTTGACTTCAAAGCCGCATATGGTGCCATCGACCGGGAAGAGCAATGTAAAATCATGGACGAGAACAGCTTCCCCAGGAAGCTCATCGGAAAAAGATTTATTCGACGATGGATGGTACAAAGTGCTCAGTGGAAGTCGTGCCTACTATGGACTTCACAAACAATTGCGGTCGAGCAGACTAAGTCCCCGTACTGGGCCCGGTGTTGTGGAACGTCATGTATGACGAGGTGTTGAAGCTAAAGTTCCCGGTAGGGGTGGTGATTGTCGGCTTTGCGGACGATATCACATTGGAAGTATACGGTGAATCTATCAGAGAGGTTGAGTTGACGGCTGCCCACTCTATAAGCATTGTTGAAGATTGGATGCGATCCAGGAAACTGGACCTAGCGCATCCTAAAACTGGGGTTATCGTGGTGCACAACCGCAAGTCGGTGCAGCAAGCAAATATCAGCGTCGGGGGCTGCACTATTTCGTCAACGCGGTCCTTAAAACTCCTTGGAGTCATGGTCGACGACAAGCTCAAGTTCGGGAGTTCCACAGCTATTTCGGCATTGTCTCGTATGATGTCTAATAGCTCTGCGGTATATGGCAGCAAGCGAAGGCTTTTAGTCAACGTGGTCCAGTCCATACTCAGGTATGACGGGCCGGTGTGGTCATCGGCGTTAGGTACCAAAAGCTTTCTAGCCAAGCTGGAAAGCACCTATCGTCTCATGTGCTTAAGAGTGGCGAGTGCGTATAGTACAGTTTCACATGAAGCAATCTGCGTCTTAGCGGGTATGATGCCTATTGGTATCATCATCAGCGAGGACGTAGAGTGCTTCAACCAACGTGGAACTAGAGGCATACGGAGTACCACAAGAATGGCCTCGATGACCACATGGCAGCGGGTATGGTCTAATTCCACAAAAGGCCGGTGGACACATCGACTTATCCCGGAACTATCCGGGTGGGTCAACAGGCGCCACGGCGAAGTTGACTTCCACCTGACACAAATTCTGTCAGGCCATGGTTGTTTTAGACAATATCTGTACAAGTTTGGGCATGCGGAGTCTCCCGCGTGTCCCGAATGCGTGGACGTTGAGGAAACTGCAGAACATGCTTTCTTCATATGCCCTCGTTTCGCGGGTGTGAGAAGAAACATGATGGTAGTGAGCGGACATGACACTACTCAAGACAACTTAGTCCAAAGGATGTGTTCTAGCTCGGACGTCTGGGAAGCGGTCAATGCGCTACCCAGATCGTACTTGAGCTACAAAACCGCTGGAAAGCCGATCAACGGCGAATAAACAGCCTAACAGCCTACCATAGTCCAGTAGTTATCTAAGAGTGTGCATTACGCACAATAGCCCCTCCCTAAAGTAATACCGATAAGGTGGTGCCAGGGGGATTGAGGCTGGAGACTCGAGTAGGGTTTTAGTAGGTCTGGATCCTTCCCAAGCAACAATGTGGGTTTTATTGTATTCTTATGGTCGTCTTCAAGACCAATTTTGGTCTTAAATGCCATCGTAAGAAGGTAATAAAACCCAAATTGTTGCTTGGGTCACGCCCCAGTAGGGGGGTCGGGATACCAAACCCCACTCCCCGAGTTGTCTTCTCAGGTGTCTGATAGCAGATTTCCCTACTCGTTAAAAAAGAAAAATAAAGACTAAGTCCGTTCAAAGTGCACCCTGTACAAGACGCTTATTCGACTGGTGGTTCTCTACGGGCATGAAACATGGACAATGCTCGAGAAGAACCTGCGAGTGCTCGGAGTTTTCGAACGACGAGTGCTTAGAACGATCTTCGGCGGCGCACAGGAGAATGGAGTATGGAGGTGGAAAATGAACCATGAGGTTGCACAGCTCTATGGCGAACCCAGTATCCAGAAGGTGGCTAAAGCTGGACGGAAACGAAGGGCAGAGCATGTTGCAAGAATGCCGGACAACTACCTTGCAAAGATGGTGTCCGCCTCAAATCCGGTAGGAACAAAACGACCAGGAGCACAGCGAGCAAGATGGTTAGACCAGGTTGAGCGAGATCTGACGGAGAGTACTCGGTGTCCGAGGAATTTGAGAGTGGTAGCCCACAACCGAGTTATCTGGAAAAACCTTGTTCAACAGGCTTTGTCTTACGACGGCAAGCCACTTAAAAAAAAAAGAAGAAAAAAGGCAAAAAGACCACTAAAACTATTGTGATTTTTACGATAACTTCGATGAAACTTTGACTCAATGAATGTGCTGTGTTTCGCTAAAATTGGTAAATACACTTCTAACGGTCGCTATTGCGACTATAAACAGTCGAACGATATCACAATAGAATGGCCTCAATGGCAAAAAATGATATAATTTT
This sequence comes from Sabethes cyaneus, assembly GCF_943734655.1. Classification (NCBI taxonomy): domain Eukaryota; kingdom Metazoa; phylum Arthropoda; class Insecta; order Diptera; family Culicidae; genus Sabethes; species Sabethes cyaneus. Next base: position 110,032,760 of record NC_071353.1, on the reverse strand, counting down.
TTTCTAATTTCGTAGGTCTTAATTTATAAAACGGTTGCACGTATAACGTTAAATACTTAAATTCTTGCTAAATGAAATAAAACGCTTGTAAATGTGAATTTCATGGTAAATTCCAAGTGATCGCACCAACGCTTATACGTTGAAAGAATTACAATTGCTTTATTACTGATTAATTTTGGATAAAAAATGCTGCAATGGCTTTATAAAAGTTCCATTGCTTTACATTCAGAAATGCTGTCAACAGCATGCCAATTAAATAATTCAAAATGGAATAAAGAACAGAGACAGAACCTGTTATCGTGGGAGATGATAGTGTCTCGCAGGAAAACGTATCACTTGTTGTTAAAGTATTGCAATTATGCTGTAACTTTGAGGGACGAACCTGATACTTATGCATCGAGTTGGAAAATGTTAAATGACATGAAAGTATTTTCGCTATGGCTAAAGTTGCTGATTATATTTTGAATTGGATTTTATAATTTTTAACAGACTGCGTGTCTGGGATGCTTTTCAACCATTTTTGCCACGTCATTAAAATTGTTGAATAACATTACTGAAAATCAGTTGTGCTTTTTATGTTGCATCTGGTATTATTTGGTAGTATTTATTTTATTTCTCATAATTTCTTGATCACTTTTTGCTAGACATTGATTCCCCTATGGAAATTCTATCTGCTGAATTAGTTTTTTAATGAGACACCATTAGTTTTTAATCGAAATAGGGTATGTTGCTGCTTCGTCGTAATTGCCTATTCCCGTCTTATCCAACACAAATTATTTCAAATATCAGCGATTTTTACGACACACAATGAAAAATTAGTTATTCTCTTATATTTTATTTTGTTGACTATCATACGCGGTCAATCAAAGTGAGATCTATTTAAATGCTTTTTTTCATCAAAGAATTCCTAGCAGCCAAATTTTCTACGCTTTTTCGTGCGACGTAGGAGAAAATGTCGGCTAATCGTTTCAATTTCCGTCAGCCATAAAATGGAAATAACTAACTAAAGAATCTGACTAAACAAATCTACCTAACGCAACGCATTGTCGTTATTAAAGAATCTGACTAAAGAAGTGACAGGTAACTCATTTTCGGTTCGTCGAAACCAAGTGCGCATGAATCTCGATGAAACCTTCTGAATCTTTTGCTCGAAAACTTGCGGAGTATCAGTCGATGAACGCGACTGAAAATAATGACTGCAAGCAAACGGCAACAAATATCATTGTATCATCACGAAATCGTTCCGTGCTGCCTAACGAAAACACCAGGTAATCAAATTTGTATCGTACAGTTCATAAAATCGCCTAAATGTTGAACTCGAAAAAATATTGTTCGAACTTTTCCTAGCAACTTTGAACAGAGTCACGCACAACAATCATCGTTGAGCAAATCAGGTTTAATGATGACAGGAGGCCGCGAGTGACTGAGCTCCAATGTCTTTTCTTTAGTCAGATTCTTTAGTAAGTGTGGTTGAGTCAAATCAGCACAAGAACTTTTGGAGTATTCATTAAATCCACCTAAGAAATGATGAAAATTAGAGCGGCTTTCCTTACTAGGACGGGAATCTATACCTATAAAGAAGGATTTCTGTCTGTCTGTCTGTCTGTCCGTATGTTCCTTATAGAATCGAAAACGACTGAACCAATCGGCATGAAAATATGCATGTAGAGGCTTTTTGGGGCCAGGAAAGGTTTTAGTGATGGTTAGAAACCCCTACCCCCACTAAGAGGGGGGGCTCCCATACAAATGAAACACAAATTTCTGCATAACTCGACAACTAATCAAGCAAATAGAACAAAATTTGGCATGTGGGTGTTTTCGGTGACAAGAATTTATTCTATGGTAAATTGAGACCCCTCCCCTCTTTATAAGGGGAATTATAACTCCTCTCCTCTTTAAAAATACAAATTTCCTCATAACTCGAGAACTAATCAAGCAAATGGAACCAAATTTGGCATGTAAAGGTTTTCGAGGGCAAAAATATTTTCTATAGTAAATTTGGACTCCTCCCCACTTTAAGAGGGGGGGCTCCTGTACCAAAGAAACACAATTTTCCTCATAACTCGAGAAGTAATTAAGCAAATGGAACCAAATTTGGCATGTGGGTGTTTTTGGAGACAAAAATTTTTTCTATGATGAATTGGGACCCCTCCCCGTTTTAGGAGGGGGGGATTCAATACACATGAAATACAAATTTCCTCATAACTGAAGAACTAATCGAGCAAATGGAACAAAATTTGGCATGTGAAAGTTTTCGAGGGCAAGAATATTTTCTATGGTAAATAAGGACCCCTCCCCACTTTAAGAGGGGGGGCTCCTATACAAACGAAACACAAATTTCCTCATAACTCGAGAACTACTCAAACAAATGGAACAAAATTTGGCACGTGGGTGTTTTTGGAGACGAAATTTTTTTCTATGATGAATTGGGACCCCTCCCCACTTTAAGAAGGGGAGCTCCTATACAAATGAAATGCAAATTTCCTCATAACTCGAGAATTAATCAAGCAAATGGAACCAAATTTGGCATGTGAAAGTTTTCTAGGGCATGAATATTTTCTATGGTGAATTAGAACCCCTCCCCACTTTAAGAGGGGGGGATCCTATACAAACGAAATATAAATTTCCTCATAACTCGAGAACTAATCAAGCAAATGGAACCAAATTTGATACGTGGGTGTTTTTGGAGACAAAATTTTTTTCTATGATGAACTGGGACCCCTCCTCACTTTAGGAGGGGGGGGGCTCCTATACAAATGAAATACAAATTTCCTCATAACTCGAGAACTAATCAATCAAATGGAACCAAATTTGGCACAAGGGTGTTTTTGGAGACAAAAATTTTTTCTATGATGAATTGGGACCCCTACCCACTTTAGGAGGGGGGGCTCCTATACAAATGAAATTCAAATTTCCTCATAACTCGAGAACTAATCAAGCAAATAGAACCAAATTTGGCATGTGGAGGTGTCTGGAGGCAAAAATATTTTCTATGGTGAATTAGGACCCCTCCCAACTTTAAGAGGGGGTGCTTCTACACAAATGAAATACAAATTTCCTCATAATTCGAGAACTAATCAAGCAAATGGAACCATATTTGGCATGTGGGAGATTTTGGAGTCTTGAATTTATTTTACGATAGTTAGAGACCTCTCACCCCTGTGGTAGGGGGATATGGACTCTCATACAAATAAAACAGAAATTTTTGCGAAACTCAAAAACTAATCGAACTCGAGAAATTCGAGACTCTTTCATAAAACATTAGCCAATACAAGACCACAAAAACTATCTATAGTAACACTAGATCATTCAGGACGAGACGGTCGCCGGTGTTGCCGGTGACCCGCCGTCGGAAGCGCCGCCCACTGGGGGGCTTGCAAAACTCGAGATTGTGACAAAGATCATCCGAGATTCATGATTTATGTACAACACAGGTTAATTTGTGGCAATACGAAGTTTGTCGGGTCAGCTAGTTAGAAATAAACCCTACCTGTCAAGAGACTGAACAGACCACGGTGTGACGTCAATGCTGCAGTCAACAAACCATTTCCACTTTGCATACGATAACAGGACCATTTTTAATTTTGATTTGTTTTGCTGGAGTGTCTCAAAATAGTTAAAATGTAAAAAGTTGAAAAAACGCCTAAAATTAATCTTACAATCTTTATATTATACGGTTGACATCAATTCAGTGTAAACTGTTCCCGAAGTGAATAGCGCTAAATTATCAATCGTAAAATTCTAATGGGCCTATTTAGTCGGCCGGTTGATTAATCGATCTCCAAAAGTGTATGCAAATTGGAATCTAGTTCTAGTTTTAGCACGAAAACACTTTTATGTCTAAATTGAAAAAGTCAAACAAAATAAAAAAAAAAAAATGCTGCAGCATAAGTTCAGCCGACTTCGTGCTCCAAGCAAGAAGAAATTCGCTAACACACCGACGACATGTGTAATGCCCAGAATCAGACTCCATCGTCGTTAGCTGGCGGATATTTGCATAATAACAGGAATTCGTGAGATTCGCAAATGGATGGGCGACGTATACGGAAGATTAAAATTCGAATCGAAATCATCAATCAACGGAGCTTACACGAACGTCGGATGTTCAGCACCCTCTCCAGCCGACATGGTAATGTTTTTGCGCATTACATCTTAGTTACTGATAAGAACCCTGACCTCGAGATATATCCACGACTATGAGAACATTGCTGATGTAGTAACGTATAAAAAGTATGCTAGCGTAACTGTAATCATCCTTTGTAATCACATTTGCAGAATGTTTTTTACATATTTCGAACGAAGCACAGTTGCTCATAATAGCTCAAAACGAGTGGGTCTCTACTGCTTTTAGCTATCGGATTTCGTTTTGGTAATGTCAATGGTACGACTTAAATCCTCGCTGCCGCTAGGCAGATTGATGATAATAATTTTTCTCTTCCCCTGGGATGCTGGTCGTTTGTGTCGGGCAATCGAAGGTAAGTCAGAACACAGTTAATCCTCACGCCGAGCTTTTACGATCTTCATTTACGTTTCGGTTGTTTATTTTTTTTGGCACACTCAAAATTGGTAATTTATATCGGATTAAAGTGCCAACGAACTGCGTTCAGCACACGGACGTTACTGGGACATTCGATCAGTACTACGAGTTGGATAAGATCGGAAATCGACGAACGGAAGCGGTTCCGGTGGATTTCGATATGTACATCGAGATAAATAACTACCAGGAGGAAATTGCCATGCTACTGTCCAGTCAGGATCGGTCCAATGAATATCCAGACTTTGCGCGTACCTACGAAATTCGGGTTGGCAACGTGTACACGGTAATCTACCGGGAAACGTTGAAAATGCAAGCTTATCACACATCTAAGACGGGCCGCGCCCCGAACGGTCCAAAGGTAGCCGAGAACCAGTGTGGTTGTGGTGAATCTCCACCGGATTGCGTGGAACCCAAGCTGTTTCCGGCGAATAAATTTAAGATTCACTTCCAAGTGCTGCAGGAAGGCAACATCACCATCACGATCGATGACAACTTTCGGAAACCCTTGCTAAACGTGTTCGATGAGCACGGAGCGTTGGATGTGCGGTACATCAGCTTCGCGTCACGGTACAATGCGCACCCGATAACGTTTCACTTTGGCTGCATTCGGGAGGAGCCCAGCACGCAGGGTCCGGTGGCGGAAGCCCTAATGGGCTGCCCAGTGTGTCCGAAACAGAAATGTGAGGTGGTTGTGAAGGCGTGCACCGACAATAGCAAGGATGCTTCTGCGGCGGATCCGGACAAAGAAAAGTACTATTTCTACTTTAACATGTACCTTAGTAAGAATAAAGCAAAAGGCATGACACCGGAGAGCAACGTATTGGGCCAGATTCTGAACTGACACTGGCGATGTTTTGATTCATTTTTGTATCATTATAACCTATTTTATTTCTCTTGTTTTTTACAGCCCTTAAGACATACAATATATTGATTATGTAAATATTAGTGCAATAAATGAGGCTAAACCACAATTCAACATTGGTGTTGCATTTATTAATTTTTATAAATTGGACGATGCTAATCAAAAATATTCCTCACACTATCGACAGCGAAGTTCTCACTCCCGATTCGCGACGTTACCCGTTTCTTGTTCTAAACGATAAGGTTTATAGTGTTGTCATTGTCAGTATATCAGTAATTCCACCACACATATCAGTATACTGTACAGTATTGTGCTGTTTTCTCTGTTCCGACAACACGTCGTAGACGTTCGAACCTAGACCAAACGCAGCTGTGATTTCACTTAAACCGAACAACATGGAACATCCGCGCTTTGATATTGTTCGAAACATCCCATATTTTTATCCGAGAACACAGAAAGCATTGCCAAATGTCAAGGTCGAACATTCCAACGAGTTGAACTCCACTAGCGGTCGTACCCAGTAGTTTGACTAAACGGAATAAAAACAAACAAAAAATCACAAGCAAAGTGGACTGTAGAAATTGCGGCTTGGGATGTTTCATATTCCGTGTGAATAAATTGGCTACGTACTTACATTTAAATAGCTATCATCGCCCTGTCCTGACCATTCAGTTGGAGTTGCATGCGTGAAAATTGGTCCACTTAAAGTTGCCATGCACGCAGCAATCGCAAAGAAAGATCATGTTAAGTTTCGTACAATTATCGTAATATTTTATCCGTCTGCTTCGTCCGTCCAGTCTTTAACTGCATTTAAAGTCCTCCTCTCCCTGGACGATGCAATTGTCTGCCAGCATGGACATTATGGTTTCGAAGCAACCGCGTGGCAAATTCAATTGCATTGCAGTTCGATCAAAGTGACATCGTAATTTATATAGCTGTCAATGAGTGCTTCCTCGTGCGTCACTTTTGGGCAGACGTAAATTGGCTTCTGTAGTTGAGCACCAAAGTAAATCACCGTGAAAAGATATCCGACTTGTCGAAATGTCAAGTGGTGAAATGTTGAATGTTGCATCGAAATTGAGGCACAATTTAAAGTTGATTCAAGGCAACATTAAGGCGCAGCACAGGCGAACTTTAATAAAATCAAAATTCGAATTATGTAAACTGACAAAAACTAAAATAAATTATCGAGAGAAAACTAGAAAAACTCGGTCAGAAAGTCATACTTATATCGAAAATAAAAAAAATGGCGAAAATCTTCAATTTCACCCTACAATCTTCTTTTTCCTGAACAGCTTAAAGCTGGGGTAGCTCGTGCTGTATCAAGAACTCTTTTCCACTCGGTCCAGGGTTTCTTATTTCTTCTTCTACATAGTAGCATAGAACCGGAGTGGCTCTGGGTGTATCTAGAATTCTCCACCACTGTCCAAGGCCCTTGGCTACTCATCACCAATTCCTTGAGTGTATCGACACACGCAAGTCGGCTTCAACGTGGTCGAGTTATCTAGCACATTAGGTTCCTCTAAGGTGCGTGTGGGTTTCTTCCGAAACACGCACGTAGCACATCACTCACTCCAGGGTAGCTTTGATCAGCCGCGTTACTTTAACCGAAAATCCGGTCTCGAACGTTATCTGCCGTAGCTATCCACGCTCCACTGTATCGTATGCTGCCCTAGAATCCACGAATATATGACGGGCCCCAGTGAACCCCGTTTGAGAGTGCCCTACGAAATCTCTTGCCAGGGGTGGACTGGTCCACCGGGCAACTGGGCGTATGCCCGGTAGGCCCCCGAAAAAATTTCTGCGTCACGAAAAATAGCGAGAGATTTTCAAATCCTAAGCAACTCGTTTATCAGTTGAGTCCCCAAGATAATATGAATCGCATGTGATATAGTTTAAATGCCTACAAATTGAATTCTAGAATGTTGTTTTTTTTGTTTAGTAATTCTGAATCCAGGCCGAATGCCAAGAATTCTATAATTTTACATTGAACTGTCTGGGCCTAGGGCTGTCTAACCGGTAGTACCGGTAGTACCGAAACCGGTAATACCGGCCAATTTTTGGCTACCGAAATACCGGTTTTGGAAAGGCAAAAAACCAGTATTTCCGGTATTTTCTAATCTGCTTGTTTTTTACAACTCCTTATTCGAATAAGAGCTAAATCTGATAAAAGATTATAAAACTCTTAAAAAAACAACTTGGTGTTAATGCCGACGAGATTCTTCGACTACTAACAATGAAGTGAAATTGTGGGTCAAATAATTCAAATAGCTCTTGAACCCGTTTAAGGCACAGTAGAGTAACTTTGCTGTAAAAATTTTTCATTGCATGAGCCAGACGTCGCGTTTCAATTTATTTTTGAACAACTTGATATTCAAAAGCCACCAAATTATTCGACGCTTGATAAAAAATGAGGTTCATCACAATGCGATGTTATTAACCGTCAGTGCAATCGAACCGGCAGAGTGCAAACAAGGGGTGCTCAAAAATCAACTAAATCTGAACGCAATGGATCTTGAGCGAGCTCGGTTAGACATTGAAAATATTGCGTGGGACGATTTGTTCATATCAGAAGACGTTTTTCAAGGTTGAGAGGAATATTATCGACAAGCGGAAAAAATGTCCGACTTTCTACGTTCAATAGACATTTTAAATGTTGATTGCGAAAGTGATGTAGTTGTTGAAAATTCAGTGGATTTTAATTCACTGCTATTTTATTATACCATTTTCGGCATATTTTCTCGATATTCTCCAACGATAACGGAACGGCGAAGTTCTACAAATAGCTACCCCGAATGGTTTACACCAGCGCTGGTCAATCTAATGAAAGAAAAGAGATCAGCTTTGAAACGGATGCGTCGTTCACCCTCAAGCGAAAACGTGGCAAACTACAAACAAATCCTAAGAGTATTGAAAGCGGTTCACAGAGAAGCGTATCAAGTTTACATCGCGGATATACAAACTCGCTTTAAGACTAACCCAAAATCATTCTGGAGATTCGTAAATGGCAGAAGAAAAGGATCTGGCGTTCCGGATTGTGTGAATTACAACGGTGTTACGTCTACTGATCTTCAATCGTCTTCAGAACTCTTCGCGGCGTATTTTAAAAGTGTGTTTACTGAGGTTACCGGTAATATCAGGGAATTGCTCAGCGATAATGATGAGGCGCCGTATCAACTGTCCGAAGCTTGTGTGGAACGCGGTATCTGCAAACTCGATGCCAATAAATCAGCAGGTCCAGATACGCAATCGAACAAAATTCTGAAAGAATTTGTAACCCCTCTAAAAAGCTTGTTTAACGCGTCATTGGCTTCCGGTCACTTCCCAGGAATCTGGAAGATTTCGCACGTCATTCCGATACATAAAAAAGGGGCCAAAGGTGATGTAGAAAACTACCGTGGAGTTGCTATTCAATCGGCTATTCCGAAGCTTTTCGAGTCGCTGGTATATGGCCTTCTTTACGATAATGTAGCTAACCGTGTTTCTCCTGTACAGCACGGATTCTTGAAGAAGAAGTCAGTGGTCACGAATCTTTGCGAGTTCACCTCGGTGGTCACGGATTGCATCGCAAGTGGTTTACAAATGGATTGCATATACACCGATATGAGCAAAGCATTTGATGCTGTTAGTATTAATAGTATCTTAGAAGCAGTAGAAGACTTTGGCATCCGAGGCTCGCGATATAACTGGTTGAGGTCGTATCTTAAAAATAGAACTCAATTTGTAAAACTGCGCGGCAACAAATCCGGTTCGTTTACAGTGCAATCAGGAGTACCACAAGGTAGCCACTTAGGACCTTTATTATTTGTAATATTAATGAACAAATTACCTGAAGTTATTTCACACGCAACCGTTTTAACTTATGCCGATGACGTGAAAATCTTTTTTCCCATTAAGACAATGGATGACTGTCTGAAGTTGCAGCTTGATTTAGAGCATTTTGGGAGATTCTGTGACAGTTGCGGATTAAAAGTTAATACGAACAAGTGTTCAGTGATGACATTTACTAGGAAAGTTAGCCCTGTGATCTTCGACTACGTTCACCGAGGTAGTACTATCCCGCGTGTTGAATATGTACGTGACCTAGGGGTAACATTCGATAGGTCGCTTTCTTTTGTTAGACACATCGACAACGTGATTAGCGAGAGCCTGAAACTTTTTGCGCTTGTAAGGAGGTTCGGCCGTGACCTCGATGATCCGTATGCAATACTGGCAATCTACAAAGGTCTCGTCAGAAGCAAACTGGATTTCGCTAGCGTTATTTGGCGTCCGCAGTATGTAACGCATATTCAACGCATCGAGAGAATCCAGAAGAGATTTGTAAGGTTTGCTCTCAGGAATCTTGGATGGAACGGAGAAGAGCTAGCACCTTACCATGACCTCTGTTGTTTGGTGGACATTGACACGATACACTCGAGGCATAAGACAGCAGATATCGTGTTCTTCACGAACATACTCTCAGGACGAACAGCTAGCCAACCATTGACCATGAGATTAATTTTCAACAATAGCCCAGTGACACTTCGACGACGTAGAATCTTCGATCCGCCGTTTCGTTCTAGGAACTACTCACAGCATGAACCCACTTCCCGTTTCATGAACGCCTTTAACGAGCTTCAGCAAATTATAACCACTGACATGAGCGCAAATACCATTAAACATAGGCTTAGGTTATACTACAGAGGACAACTGCTTTAGTGATTGTATTTTTATTTAATATTTAACTTGTTCCTATATGTAGAATTTGTCCAATAATTGTTCGTAAATTAGTCTTAAGAAAGGATAACGGGCTCATAGCCTATATTCAAATACAAATACAAATTCGACGCTCTCAAATGACGAATTTAGGAAACAAGATCATGGCCCAGAAACGTCACTTACAATAGTAAATTGTTATTCAACAATGAAGTAATGAAGCTTCAATTTCAACAGAAGCAGCGCCGCTTCGTTTCAAAACTGGCTTCAATCAGCGTCATTGAAACGATTTTCACGTCATCATGACGACCGGTTTTAAAGTTTTAAAGTTGTATTTCTCTATCAAATATTCAGAAAAAGGTCAGTCTAGACTTTGAATGCGATTGAATTGATTTTGAGTAATATTTCCATTAACTTCGCCAGCAAATGACGGATCTTGGTAGTAACATGTTCAATGAACCTGGAAATACTAAGAACCTAAGCAGAGGGTCCAAAGCCCCTAAGAAGGATGGTTTTAATAGCTTTTATCCATGGTTATCACGTAAAAATCTAAATGGATAAACCCCTAATCCAAGGTGTCATGCGACCCGTGCCGAGGGATGAATGGTGGAGGGGGTTCTAGAAATACTCAGCCGCTAACGGAGCCTGTGGAGTACCAGGGCACCCTCCACAGTATTCTTGCCCTTACTGCATTAAGCCAGTCACTGAAGCAGCGGACCATCTTTTACCGAGCTACTCGTGGGATTCATATGGAGAGTCTAAATATAAATAAAACACAGGGCTCCGGCAGCCTGTCTCTGCCGGAAACGAAGGAGGAGGAGATGAGCATAGGGGAGGATCAGGAATTGAACGATGCGTTAGCAGAGGTTCCGTCTTGTTCCTCGTCTATTCTCAACACGCCGACTCGTTGTGAGTCGACGGATGATGAAAGCAACGGAATAACCGTCACAATCAGATCTGGACCTAAAGCGGAAGGTCCAGCTGAGAATGAAATTCCGTGGAAACGGAACCTGACAAAAGCTCAGAAAAAGAAATTAAAGAGTTTGCTTGCCTCTGGGCTTCCTGCAAAGGAGGCACGGGAGCAAGTGTTAGCTCAATCTGCTTCTGTGTCAGGTAAAAGGCAACGAGGATCGGAGCTGCCTAGCAGCGGAGAAAAGCCGATCCCCAAAAAACAGAAGCGAATTCTAAACCCTAGAGAGCGAGTGGGACAGGTCGTGCGAAAGCAAACCACCCATCCCGCTCGAAGGGGGGGAACAGGAGTGAGGTCTACGAGAGAAGCCCCCAAGCTTCCCTCGGACTCCACTACTGGTGTCTCCTACAGGGAGGCCGCAAGTCAGATCAGAGTTGGGATCCTCTCTGAGGACTATCCCAGCACTGAACTGAGTACGGCACAACTGGATTCGATACAAGATGCTCTACTAACAGCCATAGAGCAACAACGTAACGGGCAGGTTAAACCTAAGTCCTTTAACTGCTCGTACAAGTCCGGGTACCTGGTTCTTTCTTGTAAAGACCAGGAGACTTCGGAGTGGTTGAAGGAAGTGGTTCCTGGATTATCTCTATGGGAAGGATCAAGACTCGTTGCTCTGGATGCAAAGAACATTCCGCGTCCAGAAATCTATCATGCTTTCTTCCCACAAAGCGCGTCATTCGATAACGAGAGAATCAGAAGACTCATAGAGAGTCAGAATGAGAATCTAGTTACTGACAAATGGCGAATTTTGCAGCGAACTAATCCCAATGGGAAACATGCGGATTGGTCGCTAACAATTGATGAAGCTTCTATGCGTCAACTCGTGAATAGGGACTTCATCATAAATTTTCGGTTCGGCGAAACCCGGCTGAGAAAAACAACTCCGAGGCAACGTCAAATCACAAGTCAGCCTATGGAGGCACAAATCTCTGAGGCCAGTACTAGCGAAGTCAAAGTGAATCAAGGGTCCGCTGGCGCTGAGTCTCAAAACTCCAAGAATCCTAACAACCAGGGGATCCATGGAGCTACTGGAACCAAACAGGAGGTTCCACAGAATGCTCAAATGGCTTCCAACAGTGATTCTGGTAAAGAGAAGACTCATCGAGGTGAGTCTCCCATGCCCATGGATCTTGACAGTATGGCGGTGCCAGGGCCGAGTGGAACCAAAACAGTGGTCTCCACAAGTGGCCCAGGAAACTCCTGTAAGATCCGTGGAAAAAGCGAAACCACTCGAAGCCAGCCCCCCCTCGATTCAAACCGAGTTCGGGTGCTGGCAGTAAGAAAACTGCCACCATGAGGTCTAAACCTCCAGGGAATCCGTCTCTCCCAAATGCTAGTGAGCGGAAAATTCACAAAAATGCAGAACACTAAGGTTCTGCAGATAAACCTCCATCATGCGAAAGCTGCATCGGGCGTACTTTCCAGGAGGTTTATCAAAGATGCTGTGGACCTGGCCTTGATTCAAGAGCCCTGGGTCTACAAAGGAAGAATACAAGGTATTCAAACAAGAACATGTAAGTTATACTATGATGACAAGCATGACTCTCCGAGAGCTACTGTCCTGGTTAATGCAAATATTAATTATTTTCCCATTACAGAGTTCATTAAACGAGACATCGTCGCGATCAGAGTTGAGGTACCAACCGCCAGGGGAAAATCCGATATTATCATAGCATCGGCCTATTTTCCTGGTGATTGTCCTGAGGCTCCCACTCAAGAGGTTGCGGCGTTTGTAAAATATTGCAGAGAAGTCAACAAAGACTTTATCATCGGCTGTGATGCCAACGCTCATCACACTCTGTGGGGAAGTACTGACATCAACAATCGAGGTGAGTGCCTTTTAGAATTTCTCTCGTCAAACAATATCGATATTGCTAATAGAGGCAATGAACCAACATTCATTAATGCTATCAGGGAGGAAGTCTTGGACCTGACCCTGTGCAGTCCAGTAATTTCAGAGAACATACAGAACTGGCACATGTCGGACGAAGCATTGCTGTCTGATCATAGGCACATTATTTTTGAATGGGTGGGTGGTCTAGTGTCACAGGTCGCATATCGAGATCCTAGGAAAACCAACTGGGATCAGTATGCGCTTGAGCTCGAAACGAAAAACCTCACTACAAGAATTAGGTCGGTTCAACAACTTGAGTCGGCCTCAAATGTCTTAAACCAAACGTTAGTCTCTGCTTATAACAGTAATTGTCCACTTAAAAGGGTTACTTCAACTAGGAATGTTCCCTGGTGGAACAGAAGGCTCGAACGACTTCGCAAAATGGCGCGAAAACTGTTCAATAGAGCAAAGATTACTTCGGACTGGACTCAATATAGGAGAGCTCTAACCGAATATAGCAAAGAACTAAGACGATCAAAAAGGAAATCTTGGGTACACAATTGTGAAAGCATTGAAAGTACTCCAATTGTGGCAAGACTTAACAAGACTCTTGCTAAGGATCCACGTTCACAAAATCTCCGACTGAAGTACTAGACTTAATGATGAGGACTCACTTTCCGGGATCTTCCTCAGTTCATGCTGCTGCTAGCTCGGACTCTGATTGTGACATAGGATGTTCTCAAAGAAACTCTTCGGGATCTGAGAGAACAAACGAGATTGCAACCAGAGTCGCAGGGATGATAAAAGTTGTATTTATACCAAAACCAGGGAAACGTGACAAATCACATCCAAAAGCCTTCAGACCAATTAGTTTATCATCAGTATTGTTGAAAATTATGGAGAAGGTATTATATGAATACATTAAGTCTGAATACATGATCAGATATCCATTATCGAAACACTAGTTTGCTTACCAAGCTGGGAAATCTACAATCACAGCACTACACACGCTCGTGACAAAAATTGAAAAGTCTCTTTCAACGAAAGAAACAGCATTAGGCGCGTTTCTCGACATCGAAGGGGCGTTTGATAATGCTTCTCATTTATCAATGATAAATGCGATGAAGAAAAGACAGTTTGATAACTGTATAGTCGAATGGATCCACAGTATGCTCACACATAGGCAAATCACCTCGGAGATAGGAGGGCTCTCAACAACGGTGACTGCAACCAAAGGTTGCCCACAAGGAGGGGTTCTTTCACCCCTTCTTTGGTCATTAGTAGTTGATGATCTTCTGAGAAGCTTAGAGGCAAAAGGTTTCGAAGTTGTGGGCTTTGCTGATGATTTAGTCATCATGGTTCGTGGAAAATTCGACGACGTGATATCGGATAGAATGCAAAGGGCCTTAAACCTTACACTATCTTGGTGTAGTAAAGAAGGCCTGGGCATTAATCCTTCAAAAACAACCATTGTTCCTTTCACTAGGAAGAGAAAACTGGAGTTACAGTCTCTGCACCTTGGGAAAGAAGAAATTAAATGTAGCGTCTCAGTTAAATATCTGGGAGTAATCCTAGACGCTAAATTATCTTGGAACGCACACTTAGATTCAATAATCAGCAAGGCAAACACTGCCCTATGGGTATGTTCAAAAATGGTGGGAAAAACATGGGGCCTCAAACCAAAAATGGTGTTGTGGGTCTACACCGCCATTGTGAGACCTAGGATAGCTTATGCTTCGTTGGTATGGTGGCCAAAAACTTCAGAAGTCACGGCTATTAAAAAGGTAAACAAACTTCAACGATTAGCATGCATGGCCATAACCGGAGCAATGAAAAGCACACCTTCGAAGGCTCTAGAAGCTATTCTCCACCTGCTACCTCTGAATCAACACGTTCAGTTAGAGGCTAAGAAAAGCGCCCTAACACTTAAACGATGGAAAACAATACTCGACGGGGATAAAATCGGACACTTGAGTATCCTGAAACTTCTACCTGTTGGCCCAGCTGCGCAGATGAACAGTGATTGGATGAAAGCTAGAACCAACTACGACATCCCATACACGGTGAACGAACCATCACGTTCGGTCTGGGACGAGGGGGGACCTAGCGTCCGCAGTGGTTCAATCAAGTTCTATACCGACGGATCAAAGGTGGGAGTCAAAACGGGTGCTGGAGTGTACGGCCCCAGAACTAGAATATCTATAGCAATGGGAGATTGGCCAACAGTTTTCCAGGCTGAGATAGCAGCTATAATATAATGTGCTAACGTCTGTCTCAAAAGGAAATACAGACATGCCAATATCTGCATTTTCTCTGACAGTCAAGCGGCACTAAAAGCGCTTAAAGCTTTTAAGTGTTTCTCAAAACTTGTCTGGGATTGCATTTGTCTCTTACGGCAACTGAGCCAGGTAAACTCGGTAAACCTGTACTGGGTCCCTGGTCATTGCGGAATAGATGGAAATGAAGTCGCAGACGAACTAGCCAAATGTGGTTCTAACTCTCCATTCACAGGTCCGGATCCATTCTGCGGTATCTCGGACTGTGTGATGAAGAGTGGGTTGAAACAATGGGAGAGCCGAATGATTATGGCCAATTGGATGGCTGTACAGTCGCTCAAACAATCAAAGAAATTTATAATGCCTAGTATTAAGGTTACTCAGAAGCTGCTGAGTCGCAATAAGAGAGACCTCAGCACGTTTACCGGTCTGGTGACAGGACATTGCCCGAGTAAATATCATCTTCGGAATCTCGGTTTCGTGCAAGATGATATTTGTCGCCTGTGCAATACCGAGAGCGAAACCTCGGAACACTTACTCTGCAATTGTGGAGCACTAATAGGACGCAGACTGCAGTATCTCAAAAAGGCCCTACTAGAGCCTAGGGAGATCTGGTTTGCGTCGCCGATCAGGACTATAAGGTTTATAAACCAAGTCATCCCTGATTGGCACCTGTCTCGCTCCAGCTACCAGCCTACCACTTCTTCAATAAGTGATAGGTAAGCCTGAAGCGTACAGCAAAAGAAACAATGGGACATACCACAATAGTTCAAAATAATGGACGCAGTGGTGAGAATACCCAACAGAAGAAGTAGAACATTTCCTACAATTTAACGCATATTATGATTAATCTACTCAACATCGACAAATCGTGCCTGACTGTCAATCGCCATCATTTGACACAGTCAGTAACTTTAGCTGAAGCTTGCTTGAAACGTTGTGCTCAATAAATGATACAAGTCGCTTCATGTATGAAGCGAAGGTAAGGGAAAGTTAGCTTCATTTATTTGTTTCGAAGATGCCGGGCTCTGATCAGAATACGGGAATCTTTGAGCTCTGAGCATGTTTGCCATCAAAGGATCTGCCCGGAAAGAATTTGGAATATTTTTCAAGTCTTTCGAGTGATACATTGATTAAAAAAGGAGATAAAATCTACATCCCACTATCTTCGAATAGTGGGATTGATAACAGAGAAGAGAAAATATTTGTGAACGATGATGAAGAGGATGACGTTATGCAGGAGTTTAGGTTTGGGGATGGAGAAAAAATTGTTGAGAGGCTGTACGAGACCGGGGCATTAATTATGGGGGGCAATAATAATTAAAGGCGGGTTTCCCTTCTATAAATTTGAAGAAATGAAAGGAAAATTCCTGATGCGCTAAGAAACCATTCGCCAGACATCGACGAAACCGGAAGTTTTTTCAATTGCTGGAAGTGTTGGCAATAAAATTCGTTTTAGTAAGGGAATTAAATCGCTAAGAGTATAATATCTGCTTAAATTCTGCTTTGGTAGGCAACAATACTAAAACTGAAGTTTCAAAATAAAAACGATTTTCTATTTTACCGTATTTTACCGGTGTTCATCAGTGTTAACCGTAGAGCTATGGAAGGAGCGTACTCGCATCTTAAAGAGGAAGCTGCGAGGATAGGGCTTATCATAAATTCTACCAAAACAAAGTATATGGTCGCTGGTAGAGAGCGTGGTCGACGAATTTGTTTACCTTGGTACGTTAGTGACATGTGACAACGATGTGAACCGTGAAGTAAAAAAGCGAATAGAGCTGCCAACAAGGCCTTCTACGGATTACGTAGCCAGCTGAGGTCCCGTAGCCTACAACTCCGTACAAAACTCGCGCTCTATAAGATGCTAATTCTCCCGGTGGTACTCTACGGCCACGAAGCGTGTACGTTGAAAGAGAGCGACCGACGAGCTCTTGGCGTTTTCGAGCGTAAGATCCTGCGATCAATTCTTGGCGGCATATTAGACGAAGGAGTGTAGCGCAGGCGCATGAATCATGAAATATATCAAGTGTATAAAGATGCGGATATTGTGAAGCGACTAAAATACGGCAGGCTACAATGCCGGTTGAAAGACCAGCGAAAACATCATTTAGCAGAGAACCCGACAGAGGCCGACGACTTCGAGGCAGACCCCGTGCCCGTTGGATGAGCGCTGTTGACAAGGATGCTAGAACAGCGAGTGTTAGGGGCGACTAGAGAGCGCCAGCCCAAGATCGAGTATTGTGCAGACGGCTCCTGAATTCGGAATGGATTCGATAAGCGGATTATCGCCAAAAAAGTAAATTAAGTAAAGTAAGGGGCCCCAAGCTCTATAGAATGCTCGTTTATCTGGGAGGAAAAGCAGGAGTATATGGAGCAGCTGCATCGTACTCAGAAACGTAAGAGTTCTATCAGAAACTTAACGCCTCCCGCAATAGCAAATGCAAAGATATGGACAGTTGTGGGAGGCCATCAAGCAGCTGAAGAACAATAAATCAATTGGTAAGGATGGAATTGGAGTGGAGCTGGTCAAGAGGCCCGAGAGCTAGTCACTTGTCTACACCGGGAGATTGTTTGCTTCTTGTGATCGGCAGATTGTAAGACTTTTGGATACCGGAGGCGTGGAAAAATGATATTATCTACCTAATTTATAAGAAAGGCAACAAACTAGACTGAGTCTGTGAGTCTCGGCACTATAAGATGGCAGCCCCATCGCGAGACTCGGTAGTGTTGCCCCAGTACGGCTACACACCTAAATTTAAAAAAAACTTCAAATTAAAAAACAAAATTCAAGCAAATTCGGAGCGGAATATTCGGCATCGACCTAGGCGACGGAACAAGGACGACGAATGGAGACTCGGTACTTGGAACTGCAGATCACTAAATTTCGCAGGTTGCGAGCGGGTGCTGATTGAACAGCTTGAACCCCGCAAACTCGGCATAGTGGTTCTGCAGGAAAACTGTCGCAAAGGAGAGAAGGTATGGAAAATCCGTGGCGGAAAGGCCCAGTTTTATCAGAGCGGTGGCGCTACCAACGAACTAGGAACGGGTTTTGTAGTGCTGGGCGAAATGCAGGGTCGTGTGATAGACTGGAAGGCGATCAACGAGAGAATGTGTGTATTGACGATAAAGGGTCTTTTCTTCAATTATAGCATCACGTGCACTGCCCGCACGAAGGTAGACCCGACGATAAGAAAGAAGCGTTCTACGCGAGGCTGGAGGCAACGTACGACAGCTGCTCGTCACGGGATATCAAGATCGTCATCGGGGATATGAACGCCCAGGTCGGTAGGGAAGAGATGTATAGACCGGTGGTAGGACCCCACAGCCTGCACACCGACACAAACGATAACGGCCAACGATGTATAAACTTCGCAGCTTTCCGAGGCCTGGTGATCCGAAGCACCTTTTTCCCGCGCAAGGATATCCACAAAGTCACCTGGCGATCAGCTGACCAACGTACAATGAACCAAATTGACCACGTTCTCATAGAGGGCCGGTTTTTCTCTAACATCACGAACGTACGCTCTCGTCGAGATGCGCATATTGATTCTGACCATTACCTAGTACCAGTACACGTGCGCTCAAAGCTGTCCACCGTATACCGGACACGTCAAAGCCGCCCTCCTCGGTTGAACATCAGGCAGCTAGATAACCCACAAGCTGCCGAGAACTACGTGCGAGTACTGAATGAGACACTGCCTTCTTCCGAGGAGTTAGGTGCTTCAAACCTCGAAGACGGTTGGGGCAGAATACGCTTGGTCATCGGAGAGGCCGCTACCGCGGCACTAGGTATTAAGCCTCGGAGTACACAAAATGATTGGTTTGATGGGGAATGCCAACAAGCGGTGAAGGGGAAAAAAGCAGCTTGGAAAAATTATCTAAGTATTGCCCCTAGAGAGAACCTGGCCAAATACCGACGAGCTAGGAACCAGTTGACCACAAACCTGAGGAGGAAAACGCGCCATAAGAAGGACAGAGATCGTGAAGAATTAGAGCAACTATTCCGAGCTAATGATACGCGCAAGTTTTATGAGAAGGTGAACCAAACTCGGAAGGGCTACACACCGAAACATGTGTAGGGACGAGGGAGGGAATCTAATTACAAACGAGCGCGAGGTGATCGACAGATGGAAGCAGTTCTTCGATGAACACCTCAATGGCGAAGCCGCAGAAGGAGGCGGAAGGGAAATTAACCTAGGAGCGCCCATAGAAGATACCAATAAAGCCGCTGGGAAGGACCGCCTACCGGCAGAGCTTTATGACCATGGCGGAGAAACGCTAGCAAAGGCTCTACACTGGGTTGGGAGAAGGAAAAGCTACCGGAGGGATGAATGGAAGGAGTGGTTTGTCCCATCTACAAAAAGGGTGATCGGCTAGACTGCTGCAACTATCGTGGTATAACGCTGGTAAACGCGTTCCGCCGGCTCCCAGATCCTGTTACGCCGGTTGTCACCGATAGCACAAGGTTTCGTAAGAAATTATCAGGCGGGTTTCATGGGGGCTCGCGCAACTATGGACCAAATTTTTACTGTCCGACAGATCTTGCAGAAATGTCGGGAGTGCAACGTGCCCACGCATCACATCTTTATTGATTTCAAAGCAGCATACGATACAGCCGATCGAGACAAGCTATGGCAGATAATGCAGGAAAACGGTTTTCCGCACAAACTGACGCGACTGATCAGAGCTACATTGGATTGGAGTGATGTGTTTCGTACGCATCTCTGGGACACTCTCGAGTCCCTTCGAGACGCGACGAGGGTTGAGAGAAGGTGACGGTCTATCCTGCATGCTGTTCAACATCGCTCTTGAGGAGGTGATCCGACGATCGGGCATCGAAACGAGAGGGACGATTTTTACCAAGAGTAGCCAAATTCTAGGCTTTGCAGATGACTTCGATATCATTGCCAGGAACTTTGCGACGGCGGAGGCAATCTACGCCAGACTGAAAGCGGAGTCTAGGAGAATTGGGCTAAAAATAAATGTGTCGAAGACCAAATACATGAAAGGAAGAGGCTCAAAGGAAACAAATGCGCGCCTCCCACGGACGGTAACCGTTGACGGCGACGAACTAGAAGTGGTAGAGAAGTTCGTGTATTTAGGATCGCTGGTTACCGCGGATAACAACACTAGTAAGGAGATCCAGCGGCGCATCCAAGCGGGAAATCGGGCCTACTTTGTCCTCCGTAAAACGCTACGATCAGGAAGCATACGCCGCCGCACGAAGCTAACAATGTACAAAACCATGATTAGACCGGTAGTTCTTTATAGACTTGAAGCCGTGACGCTGCTTACGGAGGACATACGCGCCCTTGCCGTGTTTGAGCGGAAAGTGCTGCGGATGATATTTGGCGGAGTACAAACTGAAAGCGGAGAGTGGCGGAGGCGTATGAATCACGAGCTACAGGCATTGCTTGGGGAGACTCCCATCGTACATCTAGCGAAAGTTAGCAGGCTACGGTGGGCCGGACACGTCGTAAGGATGCCGGAAGACTGTGCGACGAAAATAGTCCTCTTCAACAACCCCACCGGCACCAGGAACAGGGGGGCCAACGTGTACGATGGCTCGACCAGGTCGAAAGCGATTTGCGACTTCTGAGACGACTAGGAAATTGGCGACGAGTGGCCCAAGACCGAGTTGAATGGAGACGAGTGCTTGAAACAGCACGAGCTACCCCGGGTCTATGCTGCTGAAGAAGAAGAACGATAATGTTCGTACATTGATAAACGAGTTGGTGTTTACTGGGCGATGTGAGCCGCGAAGTAAAATGGCGGATAGCGGCTGCCAACAGGGCCTTCTACGGATTACGTAGCCAGCTGAGGTCCCGTAGTCTACAACTCCGTACAAAACTCGTGCTCTATCCCAAGTAACAATTCCAAGTTTTATTACGTTCGTATAGTGGTTTTCACGACCAATTTCATAAAACCGCTATTAAAACTATGAGCTCCACCAGAACTTTCTGATGACCGCTATAAAACTGCTGTCTGACCAAGTGGCCCACTCCTCAGAATGTTTTTATAACCGCTATAAGAATTTGGTTATAAGCTCAAGTAGTCGTATCATGCTCTGCTGAAAGCAGCAATAAAACCGGCTAAGCTTTTGCTGCTTGACAGCCATCGCCATACTTTTAAAAAAGCTTTTCGCTTTTCGTTTTTCGCTTTTCGCGTTTCGCTTTTCGCTTTTCTGGCAAAAGCTAAATAAGTTGTCAACTTGAAAATATATCCGTGATCAGAAAAGTTTAAATTTTACTGACAGACCATTCTGATCGATTTGGTTGAAAGCGACCAGAATAAAATATCCCATAGAATATTTATTAAATTTTAAGCAATTTCATTGGTTTGCAGCATGTGCGCAATTAATTTCATCGTGCATGATATGCATCGCATATGATAGGTCGATTAAATCAACGCGCCACTGAAATTTTGCAATTTTCGAAAACTGGTTGTTTTAACAAATTGAAAATATTCAGTTAGTCAATCTCAATTTCTAGCAAAATCATTTTAGTTGCTTCCTCTGACAGGAAAACCGATTGATAATAACTTTCTTTCTGCAAAACACTTTGCTTTGATGAACTGTTGTTTGCGAGCTAAAACAAAATACTACTATATGGCAATATGGTTTTGCATAAAAAAATGATTTTGGTGTTGAACTTTGGCATTCTTCATAATACAGGTATACCTCGATATAAGACAGCCTCGTTATAAAACAACCTCGATATAAGACAATTCGATATAAGACAATTTTGTCTTATATCGAAACAAGTTCCTTTGACATAGCTGATAACGATACCAAAGCTGATTTTCCATTCTGAAATCGGTGCCATGAAGATGTTCATTATTTCAATATAACCCCAAAAATAGTAAAAAACTAATAGTTTAAACAATAATAAATAGTTCAAAAACCGTAAACACATAACACAGAGCAAAACTGGCGACCGCTAATGCAATTTTTTTTTTTTAAAAACCATGTTTCGATATAAGACAACTTTTAGAAATTATAAATTGTCTTATTTCGAGGTATCCCTGTAGCAGCAAATAAACTGTTTGGTTAGGGTGTTACCGTTTGAATAGCTCTATGAAACTAACAGATTTATTGCGGTTTGACATGTAACCGCGAAAAGATCAATTTTGATTGGTGCGCCATTTTGTATTGCCACGCCACACTTATGGTAAGTTTATTAGAGACGTGGTGCAGCCAACAAGTTTTAACGTGGTAATATAAGCAACCACAATAAACTTGCTTCATTAGCAGTTTTATTATGGTTTTCTAGCTAGCTATAAGAGTGTTTGGACTCGTATCCTCTTGGTATTGCGCAATACCACAATAAACCCAGAGGTAATGATTAATACCGCAATAAAACCTTTATAAAATTCAAGTAAAACCAGGTGGCTTTAGAATTGTTACTTGGGATAAGACGCTAATACTCCCGGTGGTACTCTACGGCCACGAAGCGTGAACGTTAAAGAAGCGCGACCGCCCTACTAGCACGGTTGTTACAAAGTAGTTGTGGTAACCGAATTATGACCAATTTCAGTCGTAATCCAGTTGCTTCAACTAAACGGACCTATAGTGTGCTACTTGGGCGACGCACCCTTGGCGTTTTCGAGCGTAAGATCCTGCGATCAATTCTTGGCGGCATATTAGACGAAGGAGTGTAGCGCAGGCGCATGAATCATGAAATATATCAAGTGTACACAGATGCGGATATTGTGAAGCGATTATAATACGGCAGGCTTCAATGGGCTGGCCACGTAGCAAGGATGCCAGATGAGAGACCAGCGAAAACAATATTTAGCAGAGAACCCGACAAAGGCCGACGACTTTGAGGCAGACCCCGTACCCGTTGGATGGGCGCCGTTGACGAGGATGCTAGAAAAGCGAGTGTTAGGCCCAAGACCGAGTATTGTGTTTTTGATAAAATCCAACATGGCGGCTAAATCCAAGATGGCCGCCAATTTTTTTTCACTTCCTGTATAAACCCTATCTCTTCTCTTTACAAAACCGTGTCGTTTGTAGTTTGTTTTATGTTTTATTTTGAAAATATCACAATGATTATATGAAAGTTGTGAACCTTGCTACAAATAACTGGTTGTTTTATTCAGTTAATGCCATTACAAACGGGATTT
Source organism: Sabethes cyaneus (assembly GCF_943734655.1). Taxonomy (NCBI): domain Eukaryota; kingdom Metazoa; phylum Arthropoda; class Insecta; order Diptera; family Culicidae; genus Sabethes; species Sabethes cyaneus. The sequence goes on along the minus strand of NC_071353.1, from coordinate 110,009,453 downwards.
CTTATAACAGTTTTTCTCAGCTTTCCAATGGTGGTCTTAAAATGAAAATCGGTTGGGGGCTTATGGTGAAAACGTCCATTTTTTGATAAAATCCAATATGGCGACCAAGTTAAAGATGGCCGCCAAAATTTTTTTACTCCATTTGAAAGCCCGGTTCCTCTTCTTTACGGAACCGGGCCATTTGTTAGTTGTTTCATGGCAAATTTATGAAATATCACATGATATAGAACTCAAGGTTTGCTCAAAATTAAACTTTTTGACGTAGGACTACGTCTTACGGCAAGTTGAGATAGGGTGTCATTCCAAAAAATTGAAAAATGCGAGCGTCACGAAAAATAAAAGGTTTTGAGCGCTAATAGCTCAGCGGTTTTCCGATCGATTTTCAATATTCTTACACCAATCGATCGGAAAATCTTCTAAGAATGAAAAAAAGTATGGATTCTTGATGTTGAACTATTGAAAAATTGAAAATAATGAACCTATGTTTTACCAGAATTCTCGCTTCGTGATTGGCTAGAAGATTCTTTATGATGATCTATTGATTTGATATCTGTGCTTGGGAAGTAAGCCAAAACAAGTGACAGACTTTCCTCCTTTCAACAAGATTTCTTAACACTGCGATTTAACCTAGACCATTTTGATGTCCTTGCTTGGGAAGTACGCCAGAGAGAGTGACAAAGCCCCCTCGTGCCAACAGATTTCTTACGAACGCGATTAAACCTAGTCCAATTTGATGTCTGTTTTAGGAAAATGTGCCAGAAAAAATGACACAAGTTCGTTGTCCCAACAGATCGCAAATTCTTTACTGCGAGTCGATTAAACCTCGGCGAAATTGATATCTGTGTTGGAAAAATGCGCTACAGCTGTAGTTTTCGGTTATAATACGACTCTGTATGAATACGCATCCTTGCCGTTTCATTAGAAGTGTAGTGAAAAAATGTGCTGTTGATAAAATAGGATTGAATTGGTAAAATCCCTTCAACGTGGGAATCCATGGGTAATAAAAACAATCTTTAATTTCAGTAAGGTAGCAGGAAAGCAATAGTTTGTGTTCTTGATTTTGTTAAATTGTTTTCAAATTCACAATCTTTTGAGAATTGAACGTATGCAATGTTACTACTTTGATAAATGTTACATACAACGCATGTAGCATGTATATATGTTGCATATAGCATGTATACATGAAAATCGAATGATTACAAGCATGAATACATGCTACTGTCACTACAAAGAGACTTACGTAGTACTGCGTCACCTATATATGCGGTCGTGTCTTGTACACAACCTCTCTAATTTTTTTGAAACTGTTAGGCCCCTTGGTGAACGAGAGATCCACTATTTCGATATCAAAAGTGTAATTCTTATTTTTAACCATTTTCACCCAATTAAGCGCAAAAGTTCCAATATTTGAAGACCTCGTCTCAGTAGTGACCCCGAGAATGACTCACATACAGCTCATTGCTCGGTAGCTGCCATCACTGGCTCCACCATGTTGTTTTTCATACTTTGCCTCCCCACGTCGAGTGATTCCAGCTTCGTTTTCTCTTGCAGATATTTTGCTACAATTGAAGGTTTCGAAGCGGCAGCTCCTGGCAGGATCGCCAAATGTAAAATTCGCTTAGGAATCACCCGGCATAGGGAGGATGATTTCCTCAGTGCTGCAGGTGAGCACAACTTACCTCTATCGTAGTTCACTTTACAATGACGCCACACCCTCTCAGTCTTTTAGGGTCAAAGCACCTAACTTCACAGCGACACAGCGCGCTTCAACTCGACGAAGCCGATTAGGACAATTCTGACAACGCATTTTCTTCTTGCCTTAGAATTTTCGCACACCAAACGTGCTATCTTGTGATGATTTATATAGCCACCAGATACTGCCACCAGCACAGGTTTGCCAAATGCACTTTGGAGCGAGATTGTGGCCAAATGAAACGTATCCCAAGCACACACGCTCTAAGCTCTTACCTTGATCGTTTTCTTCAGCGCACTGCATGAAATCATTGGACCAAAGTCGTATTAAAGGTAACATTGGCGACCACGAAATTCGCACTGGCCTGCCAGACACCGTTTGCCCATGGCAATGAAGAAGATTTTCCCGTGATTTTACGTGCCCAGAAGTTAACAGAACTTCTTATCGCGGGTGATGGGTTTCACTAATCGGTTGCGCAAAATGATCTAGTTTCGTATTCTATTCGTCGCTAAATTTGAAGATGTACGTCCGTATCGTGCTGTGTGTCAATGAGAAGAGAGCGTTCCCGAATTTTTCATTTGGCAGCTTCTTTTTTGCCAGCAAAACTGACAGATGTCAGCAGAGCGAGATTGGTTTCACCTTAGGTTCTTAGGGTTGCGTTTTCGCTTTGTGGCGTAGAGGTATTACACGCTAGAGGCGTTTTAATCTAATTTGACTTAACTTAACTCATTAAAAACGTAACGACTGCTTTGTCGATGGTTTTAGGCACAGATGTTCTACTATTAGGTAATGGCCAGAGCCGATATCCACACCCCACACCATTGATAGAAACGGGGTTGATTTGGATTCGGCCTATTATACAACCAGAACGAAAGCCGCCGATCAAATGTTTATACCCATGGCTTTTTTGTATTTTGGTAAGTTGCCTTGCCTGACTGACGCTACCAAGTCGCATAATAGCGCTGCCATTTTGGTTTGGAAGCATTCAAGACAACACGCTTTCAGACATTGTCGTGAGCCGATCCTAACTTCGAGTTCTGCCCTGCAATAGAGTCACTGTCAAAAACTAAAGTACAACGCTATGACAGTTACAGATGCGGCAGACGACTACGTTAGTTCACTCTCTATATTTAGCCCTCCCAGGTCTTTGAAATAACCCAATTTAGTGTTTTAGTGTGTGTTTCTCTATCATGGTTGTAAAGCTCATACGAATATTCAGTTGATATTACACGATCATCTGCTTTTGGTTCATTTAGGTTTGCTCCATTTCCGCTACTGCCTACTGTATCGACATTGAAGAATTTATTGGTCAGTTGATGCTTCTACTTCAATTATCCTCGTTTCGGACTCTCCACTACCTGTGAGGATAGAGAAGTGCTGCTCCTAACTCCTCTGCCGCGGGAAATGTCATTGATTAACTGTACATAATCCTCGGTAGCCTAGATATACCATAAGCGAGGGCTCATTTGTTGCTCGGCAAATGTCTGACACCAGCATTAGTGCTATTGAACGATAAGGCTTGAGAGAATTGAAGCTTGATGATTCTAACATTCTTAGAGTATTTCTAATAACAGAGACTCCGAACTATTATTTTGCTTCTACTTATTGTCATTTGTATTTCCTGAACTTTCAAGTAGTTATACTACATCTACATAACAAATTTAACGAGATAATTTGAATTGCAAGTTAGTGGAATTGTAGAGATATGCTTCAGCCTAATAAGTTAAATTCGAAAAGTACATTGAGATCGAGAAAAAATTAAATACATTACGTTAATAGTAATAGGAATAACAACGATAGTTTCTAAGAAATAGGACAGAGCTTAGCTGAAATGTCTTGTTTTCCGATATGTTGAAAATTTCTTGCTAACGTACACTCACTAAGTAGATTAAAATTGCTCTGACGTAATTGCTCTAAAACTGTATTGGAAGAAACGGTTTTCGTTTGATATGCGGACTCATGGCCCATTGCCATCATTGATCGCCACCAATCCAATCATCTAATCCAGTTTATTCGTGCTGGCTATATTGTTAAAATCAGAAGCGATAGCCTTGGCGTTCTTTCCGTTTTTGCTGAGGTACACATTAAAGTAGAAAAAGTACTTTTGCTTCTCGGCGTCGGTCATCTGGCTCAAATCCTGGGCCGTGTCGGAACAAGCGCGGACTACAACTTCACATTTAGCTGGCTTCGGGCAGACCGGACACTTGTTTTCGTCCAGTTCAGCGGCATCGTTCTGACTGAAGTGACCATCGCCTTCATCGTCCGCCGGCTTGGCCGTCAGTGCCAGTGGAGTGGTCGGTGGATCGCGACAGTGGAAGTACCAGGTGATCGGGTAGGCATTCATTCGTGATCCGAAACTGATGAAGTGTACATCGATAGCCGGATGTTCATCTACCACCGAGAGGATCGGCTTAGCTAAGCCGTCGATTTGAACGGTGATTAATCCTTTGCGCGTAATTTTGATATGTATTTGAAAATGTTCCGCCGGGAAGAAGTTAAACGAATGGCTGTGGTGTGCCGACATTCGAAGCGTTTCTTTGTAGATGACCGTGTAAACGTTACTGATTCGGATTTCGTAGGTTTTTTCGTAGTCCGGATGTTGCATTGAGCGGTTACTAGCGGACAGAAGTAAAGCAATTTCCTCCTGCATATTGGAAAGCTGTACGTACAAAACAAAATCGACTACAACCTTCTCGGAGCGGTTATTGCCCAAAGCATCGATCTCGAAGTATTCTTCGTACTGGCTGGTAATGGTCGTGTGGTGATCACAGTAGCCCGGAACTAAAATAAAAGACTATTTTGTTAATCAGATACTTTAAAAATATGACGAAAACTTACTGTCAATAGTAAGGCCTGCAGGGAATAAGCCAATCAGGCCGGCCCATATCATCAGTTCGAAAAATTTCATTTTTGCAGCCATCTAGAAAAAAAAACATGGAGATTATGTATATTTCTTTTTTCTTTCTACACTTTCAGATGCGGCTCAAAAAAATTGATTTAGCATTATCGCTAGTGCTTCAGCTGTTCTACGGATGCAACGTAGTGCTAGGGCACGGTCGGTTGATGGAGCCACCAGCTCGAAACGCTATGTGGCGCTTCGGGTTTCCCAATCCCGTGAACTATAACGATAACGAATTGTTTTGCGGCGGATACGCCGTACAGTGGGAGCAGAATGAAGGCAATTGCGGAGTGTGTGGAGATGCTTACAATCTGCGCAGTCCACGACCACACGAGGCAGGAGGCGAGTTCGGAAAGGGTATCATTTCAAGACGATACTTCGCAGGTCAAGAGATTAATGTGGAAATCGAACTGACGGCGAACCATATGGGACGGTTCGAGCTGTTCCTGTGTCCAAACAACAACCCGTACTACGAGGCTACCCAGGAGTGTTTCGATCGATATCCGCTGTTTCTGTCCGGCACGAAAGAGGTACGCTACACGATACCTCCCGAGTCGGGGAAAAAGGAAATCTTCCGGTATCGGGTGAAGCTGCCGTCGTTTGTAACCTGCACGCAGTGTGTGCTACAATGGACGTACTACACCGGCAATATGTGGGGTCGATGTGATAACGGCACTGAAGCAGTTGGATGCGGGAAGCCGGAAACCTTTAGAAATTGTGCTGACATCAGTATAGTGTCGATCTCCGGCGGTATTCCGCCGTTGTTCGTGGAGAGTAGCAAAAACCCATTCCTATTGTACTACAGAGATTATCGGGCACCGGAGTCAGACAATGTGTTCCCGCTTATTATTCGGTGAGTAGTCTTGTGAAATTTATAGATAAGTTTCAAAAAAAAAAAACATTCATGACACCATTAAGCTTCTATTTGAGATTTATTTAAATGCTATGAAAGTATATTGCTAAAATAGCTTCGATACAGCAATTTAGCAAGTTCTCAGAAGCAAAGCAGTTTTCAGCAGTTCATTCGTTTAAGCTACATATGTGGTCTTACTACATCATACGCAAAGAAGGACAGAGGTGCGTAAAGGTTAGGTTTAAGGTTAGAGGTCCAAGTCCAAGTCCAAGTCCAAGTCCAAGTCCAAGTCCAAGTCCAAGTCCAAGTCCAAGTCCAAGTCCAAGTCCAAGTCCAAGTCCAAGTCCAAGTCCAAGTCCAAGTCCAAGTCCAAGTCCAAGTCCAAGTCCAAGTCCAAGTCCAAGTCCAAGTCCAAGTCCAAGTCCAAGTCCAAGTCCAAGTCCAAGTCCAAGTCCAAGTCAAAGTCAAAGTCCAAGTCCAAGTCCAAGCCCCCAACAGCTGAAAGTCATCGTGGAAGGGCTCTTTCCACAACACGATCCTGTTTGGTGGCCTCCGACCCCGTACGGTCAATCGAATGATGTCCTCATTCCGGTCACGAATGAGGAACCCATCGTAATTGCCAGGGGTTTGAAAACGAAGAAAGCGCCCGGTCCTGACGGGATTCCGAACGAGGCACTCAGAGTGGCGATCCAAGCATATCCCGATATGTTTAGAGAGACGCTTCAGAATTGCCTAGAGGTATGCGAATTTCCAGACAAATGGAAAGTCCAAAGATTGGTACTGCTGCCAAAGCCGGGGAAACCGCCTGGTGATCCCTCGTCGTACAGGCCAATTTGCCTATTGGACACGCTAGGCAAATTGCTAGAGCGGGTAATCCTAAACAGGCTAACGCCTGTGGTGGAAAGTGATGTCGGACTGGCAAACACGCAGTTTGACTTCCGTAAGGGGAAGTCCACTGTAGACGCCATAAAGTCCGTGGTGGAGAGGGCCGAGAAGCCTATGAAACGGAAAAGGCGAGGCGACAGGTATTGTGCCATAGTCACAATCGATGTCAAAAACGCCTTTAACAGCGCTAACTGGGGTGCAATCGCGTTAGCGCTGTATAGAATGAGGGTACCGGACCATTTATGCAGGTTGCTTAAAAGTTACTTCGAGAACCGGACGCTAGTGTACGACACGGCGGATGGGGCGAATAAGTACAAAGTGACAGCGGGTGTTCCACAGGGTTCGTTTCTCGGCCTCACGCTCTGGAATGCCATATACGATTGGGTGCTGAGGCTCGAACTACCCACTGGGGTCGAGATCACTGGCTTCGCCGATGATATCGTCCTTACAGTGGTAGGCGAGTTTCTAGAGGAGGTGGAAATGCTGGCATCGGACGCCATAAGCATAATAGAGGGTAGGATGGCGGGCGTCAATCTACGATTGGCCCACCACAAGACGGAAGCGGTGATGATCAGTAACCGTAAGTCGGCCTTAGAGGCCAAAATAATCGTTGGAAGACAGGTGATTGTCTCCAAACGAAGTGTGAAGTACCTGGGTGTTATGGCAGACAACAGGCTGAACTTCACCAACCATGTGGATTATGCTTGTGCTAAAGCGTCAACGGCGGTTACTGCGCTGTCCAAGATCATGCCGAACAGCTGTGGTCCTAGCAGCAGTAAGAGACGCCTGATGGCCAGCGTTGCCATGTCGGAGCTACGGTATGGTGCACCGGCATGGACCCTGGCTTTGGAGAGTAAGCGCAATCAGGCATGTCTGAACAAGGTGTTCAGGCTGTTGGCATTGCGCGTTGCGTGCCATATCGTTGGATGCGATTGGGGTTATTGCAGCCATAATTCCCATATGCATACTTCAGAGTTAGACTGGACTCTATTAGGCGTTGGCAGACGGAATGGGATCACACCGATCACGGCAGGTGGACCCATAGGCTGACCCAGAACATATCGTCCTGGATCGGTAGAAGATATGGTGAGGTAACTTTTTCCTTACCCAGTTCCTGTCGGGACATGGATGCTTTAGGAAGTATCTACACACGCATGGGCGGGTAGGCTCACCCTTTTGGCCCGTTTGCACGGTAGCCGAGTAAACGGAGGAGCATGTGATGTTTCACTGCCCGCGTTTCACGTCCACTTGGCGGGTGATGCTTGCAGCCGTTGGGGAAGACACCAATGCCGACAACATTGTGCAGAGAATGTACGCTGAGCAGTGCGCATGGGGTGCCGTCGATGGGGTGGCAACGGAGATGATATCGGAGTTGCAACGGCTAGAACGTTTGCAACGACAGGGCCTGACATAGCTTAGCAAGGTTCAGTAAAGGCTGATTGGGCAGCCCAGGCCCTAGGTGAAGGGTAGTGGCGGTATGAAGTGACGTTCATCTAGTTGTTTTCATGAAAATTTTCATAGAACCGCTAATAAAACTATGAGCTCCACTAGTACCTTTTGATGACCGTTATAAAACTGATGTCCGACCAAGTGGCCCACTTTCCAAAAGATTTTTATAGCCTCCTTAAGAATCAGGTCATAAACACAAGTTGTCGTAATACACTCTGCTGAAAGCAGCAATAAAATCGATTATGCTTTTCGCTGCTTGACAGCCACTACCAGATCCAATTAAGCTTTTCGATTTATCCAATAAAGCTATAAATCATAAAGCTTGTTGCTTAGCCAAGTTGCTCAATCAGGCAGTCAGTTTTGATAACTTGAAAATATATTGCCGTGAAGAAAAGTTGAAATTTTACTGTCACATCATTTTGATCGATTTGATTTATAGCAACCATAACAAAATATGGGCTTTTGACAGTTTCCGTAGTTGTGCAGCATATGCGCATTAAATTTTATCGTGCGTATGCGTAGTATGATATGCGGATAAAATCAACGTGTCATAGAAATTTTGCATTTTTTAAAATTAGTAGTTTTAACAAAATAATTATACTCGATTGGGCAATTTTAATTTCTAGTAAAATCATTCTAGATGCCACCTGGGACATGAAAACCGATTGATAATAACTTTCTTTCTGCAATTTACACTTTAGACTAATCTCAAGTTTTTAGTCTTGACCTTGAAATGCGGTCATACATATATATTAATATTTTTTTGAAACGATGGTTCTACAATTGATGAAGGGACGGTAGGGGAAAGAAATGAAATTTTTTTTGGTGAAGGAGGGGAAGAGCGGAAAGAAAGGGGGGGGGGGGTATTGGTAACTATGCTTGACAAGTAGTCATTTTGACTCCTACCTTTTGTCCAATGCTGGAAGGTGCATGTGTCGAACCAAGCTGTAATCTGAGATTATAACCGGATTTGAACCCACAACACCCGCCAGGGCATGTGGTTCGCTGGTACTTGTACCTTTGAACCGGATTCGAACCCACAACACCCGCCAGGGCATGTGGTTCGCTGGTACTTGAACCAAAGCAAAGGTACAAGTACCAGCAAACCACATGCCCTGGCGGGTGTTGTGGGTTCGTATCCGGTTATAATCTCAGATTACAGCTTGGTTCGACACATGCACCTTCCAGCATTGGACAAAAGGTAGGAGTCAAAGTGACTACTTGTCAAGCATAGCTACCAATACCCCCCCCCCTTTCTTTCCGCTCTTCCCCTCCTACACAAAAAAAAAATTTTCATTTCTTTTCCCTACCGTCCCTTCATCAATTGTAGAACCATCGTTTCAAAAAAATTTACACTTTGCTTTCATGATTTTTTTGCGGATTAAAAAATTAGAATATGGTGTAAAAACCTGATTTAATCCACCTAGTGATGAAAGGAACCTTTGCTATACGATCTTACTTGCTATTTGAGATAGAAATCGACACGTTTGGCTTACATGAAATTTTTGGAAATTGAATAAGTTTACAAAATTTGAACCAAATAGAAGCACTTATAAATTTGGATAGTTCCTTTTCTCATGAAATTGCTGAGTAAGTTGTTACTAATGAGGGTAAGTCCAAGTAAAAGTAAGTTGTAAGACGAAATATTATTCGTTAACATATGCATTGCGTAGTAAAGGTCTAGTTTATAAGTTTTTGAACTATGCATAATTTCCTGTAATGCCATTCTATTTGATTCACAACAATAAAGTTTTCTTGAATAAATTTCATCAATTTTTATTAACTTTCGGTTACTCACGCTGTTGTATTTTGTACAACATGTGTAGGTTTTTGAATGCCATATTGTTATAAAGTTACAAATCGTATACTACGTATATACTAACGTATATTCTTCAGTAAACTTGTTATGAGCAAAATGTCAGAAATATTCAATGCATTAATACTTTAAATTGTTAGGAAACAAGATTAGCATAAACCGACATCACAGAAACGAAGCAAGTAGCATGTGAGGTGTACCGCAATTGACCCCAACTGGAATTTTCTCTCGTTTCTTCATATGGAAAAATGGTGTCTGTATGCAGCAAAACTACCAGCAAATGTAAAATGTTTAAGATGTATCCGTCTGTTGGTAATCGAGTAACTCGGGGTCAAAATCAGGTTATTTTTTACAATTAAAGTTCTGCAGTTCCTAAACAAGCAAACATAGAGGTATACTATTTTCAGCAAAGTTGTGTATTTTTATTATTTGTACAACTTTGTAATACATGAAAAAGTCATACAACAATTACAAGAAGAGTTAGAATAGAAAAACTGATTTCACAAATTCATATACAATAAATAAGATTTTTTTACCTTCACTGAAGAGATAGAAGGCTACTGTTTTCAGCAAAATTTCTCGTAATAATATGCTCTAAAAGTTTGTAGAACACATCAATGTGTTGTATTGAAACTGAAGGAAAATATTTTTTTTATTTCACTTTTAGGGGGATTAATCAAAATTCAAATTCTACCAGACGATAGAGCTTTCAATTTTAAGAAACTCTTCCAAAGGTTCGATAAACTTAAAACCAAGTTTTCCTAGTCAAAACTCTAGTGCGCACGTTTTCTTTGGTTTTGGGCTATTGTGCGGGCAAGTAACCGTGTTATAAAAGTTGGCGCGAGTGTTCGAGGGTTAATATTTACAAATAACAATATCTTTTGACCGGTAAAACCAATTCTTATGTAATTTTGCATATACATTCGTAGTGTGAAAACCTCTCGTTTGATATTAAAATAATTGAAATTAGGTAAATTATCTTGGTTAAAATCATTATAAATTATTGTTAATTTTGGTGTGGTGTATTCGATTGCTCATAACTTTCAAATTAAACGTCCAATCAGAAAACCATTCAATAGTGATCTATTCGGCTCTATTACCTGCCAAATGAAACTAATAGCGTGTAAATAGGTTTGGCCATCTCTGAGAAACAGGCGTTCATTTGTACCTAGTCAAAAAAAGTTTTTCAAGGCTAACTTTTAAACTGCTTGTCCGTTTTCAATAAAACTTAGCAAAATGTTTAGTAATAGTAAGAGCTTTCGTTTGGTACTAATATCGTTAAAATTGGTTGGGTGGTTCCGGAGAAAACCGTGTCACGTAGTTTTCACATTTTTGCTTATAACTTTCAAACGAAAAGTCAGACCACGAAACCATTTAATAGTGATATACTAGGCAATAATACCTTTCAAACAAAAGTAATAGCGGTCGAATCGGTTCAGCCATCTCCGAGTAACAGGCGATAGAAAATTCGGAGCGAACACACATACACACATACACACATACATACACACACACACACACAGACATTGCTCAGTTCGTCGAACCCTATCGATTGGTACATGTGACTCGGCCCTCCGGGCCTTGGATCAATTTCGTGTTTTTCGACCAATTTCTAAACCTTTGTTATATAGCATAACAAAGGTAAAAATATGTTTTCCGTGTGGAGCACCAAATAGTAGCAACAAATCTGTTTGGTCAGGGTATTACCATATTAATAGCCCCTTAACCAATACGATCCATTAGGCTTATTGCTATCCTCATTTACGAACGTGTGATTATACAGCATATTTGGCGTACAAAAGCTGGATGGAGTGAAACGGAGAACCAAACAATTTTAAAACAGTGGCATACAGGAACGGCGTTGTTTGAGCAGTTTGAAGCGGTGGAGATATCTTGTGCCTATTTTCGGGGGTAACTTTCGACGACATTAAGGATCTACAGTTGAACATGCGCGTGTGTTGCATATTTACGGGATATAATCTGCGGTAACGTTCACTGTGCACTAGAAGGCGGAAAGGCTAAGGTAGCACAATTAAAAGCACTTTTTATCCTGAGATTGCAGCTGCAAGCGGCTGTAATAGGGTGCAGGCAAATGAAATCACTCTGCAACGGTCACAGTCTTCAAAGCACACAGTGAGTATTTTGGACCGACTCGAAAAATGTCCTCTCATGTCAGTCGTTGATCTCGTGGCCCGCAGCTTTTATGGCAGGCGCAAGAATCGTGGCCCCACCAAGCAGAGTACGAGCTGACTGAGGTTGAACTTGGACCGTGCAACATTCATCTGAACGAGCAGCGACAGGAAATATTTGATTGGAGCCATTTTTCTAAACTGGAGAGGCTGCGGCGTGCCGTAGTCTACGTTTATCGTTTTCCAACAATTGCCAAAGAAAACGTTCGGAGCCACCGATGTTGACGTCATGCTTCATCAGCGAAGAGCTCAATAAGGCAGAGAATACACCTAGTACAGCAATCTGAATTTTCCACGGAAGTAACACAACGAAGCAGGCTTTGCAAGCCGTCACCACGAAAAATACTAAAGCACGGAACGAAGAACAAGGAAATTCTTACTGGAACAATCGGAATAGACCCACGCGACGAAAAAAGGACTATGGATTGGAAATTCGGGACGTGGAACTGCCGATCTCTCAACTTCCAAGGGAGCAATCGAGTGCTCTCCGACGTATTGAAGAGCCGCAAGATCGACGTCGTAGCGCCGCAGGAGGTGTGCTGGAAGAACTCAATGGTGCGTACGTTCAGAGATGGACATACCATCTACCTGAGTTGCGACAACACACACGAGCATGGAACAGCTTTTATAGTGATGGGCGAGATGCGGAAACGTGAGATTTGGTGGCCAATCAATCCTCGAATGTGCAGGTTGAGAATCAAAGGCCGTTTCTTCAATATAAGCATCATCAACGAGCACAGCCCTTACCTCAGAAGTACCGATGACGACAAGGATGAATTCTACGCGAAGTTGGAGAGGGAATACGACCGCTGCCCAAAACATGATATCAAGATCGTCATCGGGGATTTCAATGCTCAGGTCGGCCAGTAGAAGGAATACAAACCGGTGATTGGAGGGTTCAGCACACACCATTGGACCAGTTAAATGGGCCTACGACTTATCGACTTTGCATCCTCCAATAACAAGGCCGTACATAGTACCTTCTTCCAGCACAGAATCTTCCACAAGTATACTTGGAGGTCACCAAATCAAATAGAATCACAGATCGACCACGTTTTGATCGACGGTCGGTACTTCGCAGATATTATCGACATCAGATCTTATCGAAGCGCTAACGTTGACTCGGACCACTACCTAGTGATGGTTAAAATGTCCCCAAAACTCTCCGTTGTCAACAACATTCGGTACCGACGCCAGCCTCGTTTAGATCTCGCGCGGCTGAAGCAGCCAAACGTTGCCGCAAACTACGCGCATCCACTCGAAGCTGTGCTGCCGGAAGAGGACGAGCTGGACGGAGCCCCTCTCGAGGGCTGTTGGAACACTATCACAACAGCCATTAGCAGTGTAGCGAAGAGCTCCGTCAGATGTATGGCCCGGAATCAGCGGAACGATTGGTTTGACGATGACCCAGCAAACATTGTCGTACGTATATGAAAGTGACAAATATGATATATGTACCGATACATATCTAGAAAAATCGCATTCGATGCACGAAACCAGCATATGCGTACTGTTTTGGAGGCGATATACGTACTGCAAATTATATGAAAACAATTCACATTCACAGTATTTATATACGATGAAATCCGACTCAACATGATTAGTTCCATAATGCTATTAAATTCTGTAACGAAAATCGTATGTGCATCAGTTACTATCATTTTGTACGAATGAATTTAAACTAGGGTGAGCTTTTTTAAGCTTTATGTAAGATTTTGAGTTTGTTTGGTGATATTTAAGATGATTTTCACACATTATTATACGATTTGTGGTTTGCTGGTGAATGTAGGAGGGTGATGGATGAGGAGAACGCTGCGCGGTCAGCCAGGATGCGTAATGCCACACGTCAGAACGTGGAAAGACACAAACAAAAGAAGATGAAGAACCAAAAATGAAACCAAAACTTCCGGGAGAAAAAGCGCTACCTGGAACATGTAAGTCAGAACATGTAGAGTTGGAGCGGCTGCATCGTTCTCAGGAAACGCGAAAGTTCTACCAGAAACTGAACGGATCCCGCAAAGGCTTTGTAATGGCGGACAATGATACCAGCCGTGAGATTCGGAGGCGTATTATCAGCGGATGTTGTGCTTAAGTAAGCACATAGTATTATGGGCTTCACAAGCAATTGCGGTCGAGCAGACTAAGTCCCCGTACAAAGTGCACCCTGTATAAGACGCTTTTTGGACCGGTGGCTTTCTACGGGCATGAAACATGGACAATGCTGGAGGAGGCGAGTGCTTGGAGAACGATCTTCGGCGGCGTACAGGAGAACAGAGTATGGAGGCGGAGGATGAACCATGAACTCACACAGCTTTATGGCGAACTCAGTATCCAAAAGGTGGCTAAAGGTGGATGGATACGATGGGCAAGGCATGTTGCAAGAATGCCGGACAACTACCCTGCAAAGATGGTGTCCGCCTCAAATCCGGTAGAAACAAGTCGACCAGGAGCGCAGTGAGCAGGATAGTTAAACCAGGTGGAGCGAGATCTGGCGGAGAGTACGATCGTACGCAACAGGAATTGACAGCTGTCTGTCAAGGTAGCTCTCACACAAGGAATATCATTCTCTTTTTCTATTCATCCATTGCTAAGTACAGACGTATAATTATATAAGTGGAAAAATTAGATCCGTCAAGGGCAGCCCTGTATTAACCTAATATCAGTAAAAGCCCAAATGTAAGTCTCATTTAATTATGAGATTAATTTAACTAATTATACAATATTTGTAACATTTTTTCTCATTTATTAGAACTAGCCTCGAGCCACAGAACAGAAGTGGAAGTCCGAACGATTCGGCGATCAAAACTGGTAACAGAGTCTTTTTTATTTTTATTTTTCTTTGGGAAGGTTTTCGCATAGAAGCAAATAACAGCAATATAAGCAGAATGCTCGCTGCCAATCGCATAGCAGCTTTCACAGGCTTTCGTGTGCATTCGTATGCGTTCGGGTGTTTTCGTGGAAAAAAGTGACTCGCTACCGCCAGGTTCGCTAGTATCTGTAGAAAGTAGCATGTACGTGTTTGGATTTCTACTTCCACTTCTGTTCTGTGCTCGAGCTCAAGTTAACCCTACAAATTTGCGTGCTGCAAAGAGGCCCGTAAACGACCCAACACCGGTATTTCTTTATGGACTTCAAACCGTGATGCTGCTCACGGAGGACATACGCGCGCATGCTGTGTATGAATCACGAGCAGCTATAGGCACTGCTTGGACAGATTCCCGTCATACATTTGGCCGGATACGTCGTAAAGATAAAAACAGTTCTCTTGAACAAGTCCACCAGCACCCTGAATAGAGGGGTTCAAAGTGCAAGATGGCTCCACCAGGTCGAAAGTGACTTGCGACTTCTGAGACGACTGGGAAATTAGCGACGAGTGGTCCAAGATCGAGTTGAATGGAAACGACTGCTTGAAACAGTATGAGCCACCCCGGCTTTATGCTGCTAACGACGATGACGACAGGCTATCAATACCTATGGCGTGAAAAGCGATATTTTCATTGCTATCGGGACCATCAATCGCAGGAAATTTCCGTGAACGAGTGTATGAAAAACCCGAATTAATCCACCTAGCGGCGTGACCTAGCCTTTCTACTGTCACAATAATCATCATTTAATTTCTCAGGAACATCTATGTATAATTAACTTGACTATATTTTTAAATATCCGTTCCGTATTCCTCAAAATCCTTATTTGCCAGTAAAATTCACAACGTATTGCGTAGAATAATTAAATTTTCTTTCCTTGTGTGCGTAGATACTTGTAACACCTTATTTAGTTTTATAATCGGTCGGCCTAAACTTTCGGGCTTCAGAGCCACATAGGAAACTTGTTTTGAATTGACAATATGAAATATGTGTTCAGAACAGATTTGTTGCTAATTAATTAATACCATGTGTTCAAAAGTTAGCATCTTTGAAAAACAAGAGTTCAGAAAAATTATTATTATACTTCGCCTTTGAAGACAAAGAATATCGACAACAAAATGATTAATCTCAAAATTTTACTATTAGTTTGCTTGGCTTCAATTTTGCAATATATCTGAATTAGAAAAAATAACTGAATAGAGCATTAGATATGAAAAAGAGAAATTGAACTTTTTCTTAGCTGGCGCTCCTTCAGATAATTATTTTTGCATGAAAATCAAAACTTATGCTTTTTTTGAATGTACTTTCATGAAAAGATAGTCATTAGCTTGATCGCATCGTTTTTACAATGTTGGAGGGTTAGGAAAACAAGAGGGTTGCAAAAGCTGCGCCTTAAACATGCTTGAGAATGGGAAATATGATCGATATGATTTTCAGTGTTTGTCATTTTTGATTTATTTGTTGAAACATGATACATGACATAAGACATCTGTCCTTTAAAATGTCATTAACGAAAACAAATCTTACAAAATTACTACCGTGCAACGTTTACTTCCTATTTTTCATATAACATTTCTAAGCTCTATCTATTGATTGAAAAGAGCATCTATTGATGCGCAAAATTTGTTTGAAATTTGTATAAATTTATTTGGAAAAATCAACTCATTTTTAATCCTATACACCACTATACCTTCATGCTTAAATTAACTGCTTTTCTTCGCTGTTTGCTTTTCGTGTACAATTGTGAGTAACAGCAAGTGAACAAAATGACAATTGAAATCTGAAATCAAAGAAAAGAAAAAGCTTTTCGATTGAATCCCATTATTTAATATTTATTTGCAACAGATACGTAGTTCGCCTACGACGTGCAGGCTTCAACAGCATCTTATTTCAAAGCGTATACGTATCTGTTGCGAATAGATATTAAATAGTGGGATTTAGTCGGTAAAAGTTTTTTCTTTTCTTTAATTTCAAATTTCGTATTCCACTAAGAGGCTTCAAAAATTTCAGACAATTGATTCAGAAAAGTTAGAAACATATTTTTTTCTTGAATTTCAATGCAAATTTAAAAATTGTAAATTGTCATCCCAAGTAACAATTTGAGTTTTATTACACTCTTATGATGACATTCAAGACCAAAATTGGTCATGAAAACCACCAGAAGAGTACAATCAAACTCACATTGTTGCTTGGGATCACATACACACACATACATACATACATACATACATACATACATACATACATACATACATACATACATACATACATACATACATACATACATACATACATACATACATACATACATACATACATACATACATACATACATACATACATACATACATACATACATACATACATACATACATACATACATACATACATACATCACACACATTGAATACAATCAACATTTGTTTTGAATTCACACGTTTTAACGGTTTAATATACGGTGCTTAAGTGTTAAAGTTTAAATAACTTTTGAATGAACTGTCCGATTTTAAATAACTCGGTTTCGTTTGATAGATCTCAGTAGTAATTTTCAAATAATAATAAAATGTGTGATGTTTTTCATTGAATTAATGCTTATATGTTACAAAAATATGTTTTAAATACTATTTTTTCACATTTCTTTATGTAACTTTCAAACTACAAGCCCAATCGTCATGAAATTTGGAAGTTAAGGGTTTGCAAGGCCTCTTTCATATGCAATCAATTTTGTTCAAATCGGTTAAGGGACCTATGAGATAATGAAGTCCCATATTTTTCATATTTTTATACATAACTTTTGAACTAAAAGTCCGATCAGTATGAAATTCAATAGCGACCAATGGGACACCTAGACCTTTCATTTGACACTAAGAACATTAAAATCGGTCCAGCCATCTCCGAGAAAAGTGAGTGAGATTAAAAGCGTCACATACACACACACACACATACATACACACACACACAGAAAATGCTCAGTTTTCGAAACTGAGTCGAATGGTATATGACATTCGGCCCGCAGGACCTTCTTTCCATTTCCGGTTTTCCAAGTGATTTCTATACCTTTATACTATATATTTATATAGTAGAAAGGCAAAACGTCTGCTGCCTGAAGAAGACCCAAAAAATGATTAAAAACGAGAAGTAGTTTAAAGCAAACCGGCGAACAAATAGTTCGTTATACTAATTGAACTTTAAAAAAAAAAATATTGTGATTTTTTAAATGACACATTCCAGCGTTACGGGACACTATCCCTGCTATGCAGATCGGTCTCTGTTAAATCAAATCCCTGTTATTTTAGTGGAAAATAAAGTACTCTTTAAACAAGTATTTTACAAGGTATTTGCTAAAAAGTTAGTGAAACAGGAGGCGATTTACACGGTAGTAATGGGTTCTGATAACGCTGGAATGTGTCAAATAGACAATCAGGGTAAAAAACCGGTTTTAAGCAGTCTAAGCGGGTCACTGATTGTTTTACCTTATTACAAGCGATGGGTTGACTAAGTGGGGGATATCAGCATACCAATCTTCTTGCTCTATTAAGCTGTTACCATTGGAAGACACTATTGTTGAGCTAAACTTTTGATTTTCCGCTTTAAAAGTTGGAGCGGTGGAACTAATTTTGATCAGACCGAACATATTTTCACCCTGAAGGTGCTTTTTTAAGCAATCCTGAAATCTGAACTTTTTTAAGTTCCCGCAAAAAATCCCTCGAACTTTTCCCCCTATTCAGTAAGCTCGCGCTCCTATCCGCGACCTACTAATCGGCATCTGATGCGTAATCGGCATATCGTATCGGCATAGATGCGTGAAATGCCATCTGTCTAAATTGTTTATCGGGGCATACACTCACCGCACCGCTCGGCAAACGGTATTCGTCATCTCTTTTATTCTCTAGTGTTCTTATGGGAAACTGCGAGTTTGACGTCTCACTCGCTGCTCATAAGGATGGTGGGAGAACAAAAGAGGTAAACATAGCAGTACACACGGTCCAACTCAAAAATATTTTTTTTTCACCCGGTTAATCGGGTCTAAAAACCCGGATAATCGAATCCCCGGATAATCGAGTCCGGCCTGTAAAACTTTCGGCTAGTGACAAAGCCTTAGATAATAGAAAAAAAGAGAGTGAATAATATGGTATGTGACAATTGAGTGCTTGACTTTTAGAGTGGTTGTAATCAGTGCTGAAAAATGTGATGGATTCGTTAGTAGCGAGGTGGCGATTGCCTTCAGCAGCTGAAAAATGTACGTTTTTGGACAACAATTTTTATTTCATCATATTTCTGGTCGGAAACCCAGTAAATTGTGTTTGTGTGAACTAAATCTATGGTTAAGTGATTTATGAAGATGCTCCTATCAAAAGATTTTGAAAATATGAATAAAAAAGTGCATTTTCGGCTCATTTATTTTCAACTGATTAAAATAGGTGACACTGCTTAACTCGTTCCTTACCCTAATTTATTTGCACTTATTCTTCCTTCGCCGAATTTATATTGTACCACTTTTTAACGACGTGCAAATTAGTAAATTTTAGTTTATTAGTTACTAGCTGACCCGACAAACTTCGTGTTGCCACAAATTAACCTGTGTTGTACATAAATCATGAATCTCGGATGATCTTTCTCACAATCTCGAGTTTTACAAGTTTCTGAGGAGTTCAACCTTAGATGATTCTTTTTGGCAGTTACGTAACTATGAACGCATCCCAGGTAACCAATAAGCATCACCAATGCTATTCAAATGTAGGCCAATAAGCATTTAAGTCGCCTTAAATGCTACTTAAATGCAATTTTGGCAAAATATACAGCAACTTTACTGATAACCTTCTTATAGTGCTGACAATGCTAATTTAGAGCTAATTACCGACACGAATAATTTGAATACAATTTTGGATGCCAATTTACAACACCTATGCAGTCAAAAAGCTAGCATACAATAACGTGCAGTATAAAATGCTTATTAGTTACCAGGAATGGGTAGTTTAATATACAAATTTGCAATTTTTCCTCACAGTAAAGTAGAAAACAACTCCCATGTCCCCTCATTGCATAGCCAGAAAGCGTATAGTAATATTCGCCATGATTGTACAACATTTCGCCGAATATTATTTTGCGAAAAACCTTAAGCGGAATGTACCATTTCACGGAAAACTTTTTTGTGGAAAGTACCATTTCGCGATCCTCTCTTTACTAGCTGTCGCTCGTTCCAGGAAACCCATGTAGACCTAGGAAAACAAATAAACCTAGACAGTAGTGATTTTTGCGGAGAGTTGTCTCCCCCCAGTGGGCGGCGCTTCCGACGGCGGGTCGCCGGCAACACACGCGGTCGTCTCGTCCTGAATGATCTAGAGTTACTATAGATAGTTTTTGTGGTCTTGTTATTGACTAATGTTTTATGGAAGAGTCTCGAATTTCTCGAGTTCGATTAGTTTTTGAGTTTCGCAAAAATTTCTGTTTCATTTGTATGAGATATCCCCACAGGGGTGAGAGTTCTCTAACTATCATAAAACAAATTCAAGACTCCAAAATCTCCCACATGCCAAATTTGGTTCCATTTGCTTGCTTAGTACTCAAGTTATAAGAAAATTTGTACTTCATTTGTATAGGAGCCCCTCTTAAAACGGGAAAGGGTCATAATTCACCATAGAAAAAATTCTTGCTCACAAAAACACCCAGATGCAAAATTTGGTTCCATTTGCTTGATTAGTTCTCGAGATAAGAAAAAAAATTGCATTTCATTTGTATGGAAGCCCACCCTCTTAATGGAGAGATGGGTCATAACTCGCTTTCTAAAGAGGAGAGGGATCTCAATTCACCATAGAAAAAAATCTTGCCTCCAAAACCACTTACATGTCAAATTTAGTTGCATTTGATTGATTAATTCTCGAGTTATGAGGAAATTTGTGTTTCATTTGTATGGGAGCCCCCCCTCTTTAAAGGCAGAGGGGTCATTATTCCCCTTTTAAAAAGGGGAGGGGTCTCAGTTCACCATAGAAAAAAAAATTGCCTGCATAAACACCCACATGCTAAATTTGGTTCCATTTGCTTAATTAGTTCTCGAGTTATGAGGAAATTTGTGTTTCATCTGTACGGGAACCCCCCTCTTAGTGGGGGGAGGGATCCCTAGCCGTCATAAGAACCTTCCCTGGCACCAAAAACCTCTACATGCAAATTTTCACTCCGATCGGTTCAGTAGTTTTCGATTCTATAAGCAACATACAGACAGACAGACAGACAGAAATCCATTTTTATAGGTATAGATACAGAGAGATAAAAACCTATACAACTTACTGTCCGCGCAAATTTCATTTGGGATGCAATATAATAGCTGTTAATTTAAACATAAAACGGTGAAAAAACACTATCTGTCCCTACTTATCCTTGCATCACTTATAGCGAAAACAACCGCTATATACATATATTCACTCTTTCCTATCCAAAACACTCTAGAAGTTTCTCCAACATACCATTGGCCAATAAAAATTTAACGAACCTGAACAATTAACACAGTCAAACTCTGCAGTAAATTTTACTGCAATTTTTTACTCTCCAAATCGATTTAAGCACTTGTTCTCGCGGAAGCACCAATCAGTAAATCCGTTTTGAGCAGCTTTAGCACTGGCACTGGGACAGTTTTGCACAACTCACTTTTTCAATTCCCCTGGCCTGTTAAATATGATGGAATTTCCTCGAAGCTCTCTGTCACAACCGGATGATATCCGGCACCGAGTGAATTCCCCGCTTGTTTAAGCTCGAAAACTGTATCACGTGCTGTGCCGTTTGATGTTTGGCTGGCAATGCCGAGTCCATTGCATATTCCGGTCCGGCATGCCAGCAAAACTAGAAGACGCAACGATGCGATATGGGTTGGGGCCCGAGTGAGCGGAAAAGCCGAAAAGGACGAGTCGAACGCTCGGGCGATTCGTTCGTGTGTGCCACACGCTTCCGAAAACATTAAAACACCGTACGGGTACGGATGGATATTTTTTGACAGCCCGCTTTTGCCAACCAGTTGAAGGTTGAAAATAAGTGCGACCACCTTACTGCGCTGGGTGGTGGTTAGTGTCGGGCAGTAGTGAAAACGATGCGCCACCCACTGTCATCATTCCTCCCTTGAGGGCGCGCGGTGGGGCTCTGCATGACGGACCAGACCGACGGACAATCGTGGCGCACGGTTGCATGTTTTCAGAAAGTTCTCGACAGGCTATCATCATCAGCACGACTGCCGAAACCGAGAGGGTTTAGCAGAAAAAAAACGCAGAATGCGAAATTGGCTTCTAAGGTTTAGGTGGCGTTTTTGCTATTCAGGATGAGAATATATCAGTCGATGTCATATGTTTTGGATTCTGCATATTTCCTGCGGAAGTTATAATTCAATGTGATGATTAAGTAAAATGTAATATAAGGCCAAAAGTTGTACTTCTACCGTAGATACAATAATTTACCACCATCTGGCGTTGCTGCTAGATTGTAAGGTGCTGGAAATGCTTCTTGATACAGTCTTTAAATCAAGTTGTTTACCGCAAAAACCGACTGCGGTATTGGTTAGGTTGTGTCCTTCCATGAAAACAAGATTGGAGAAAAAATTCTGCTTCAGTATTTGAGAAAATAGCACAAAGGCACGATTAGGTGAATGCGATTGCTTCTTGTAGCAACGGAATACCAACACGAATCCACTCAATTTACTTCTTACTCTACAACCGGGCCACACTGTGGACAGCACCATGGAAGCTCCCGGCCTTCCCAACCCAGTCAAGCTAATCGCAGCCTGCGCTCATCACAGTCGTCCCGGTCCCGCGGTTGGTTGTGGTGTGGGAGTCTTCCAATCCGTAGCCTCAGGCGAGTACCCTTGCAACCCAAGTAATGAACTTCCGGTACCTGATACTCCGATTTTAGTTCGTCCAATATGCAATCAAGGCCGGACCTTGCGAACGGTGATGGTGCCAATGGCGATGTGCTCATCTACTACCAAAACGCTGGAGGGATGAACTGCGACGTGAACGAGTACCTCCTGGCTGCATCTGATGGCTGCTACGATATCATTGTACTAACCGAAACCTGGCTCGACTCTCGAACTCTCTCGTGTCAGGTGTTTAGTCCCGAATATGAAGTTTTTCGATGCGACCGTGGGCCCAGAAATAGTCGGAAGTTAATGGGAGGTGGCGTGCTTGTCGCGGTTAATCAGAGACTGAAAGCTAAACTGATCGAAAATGATCAATGGAGCAGTATTGAGCAAGTGTGGGTGTGTATCGAGTTCACTAACTGCAGTTTGTTCCTGTGTGGAATTTGCATCCCCCCCGATCGAGTACGAGACGAAGGTCTGATCGACGTTCACACCCGCTCAGTTATGTCAGTGATCGACTTGGCAACAGCAACCGACGAGCGCCTTATTATCGGTGATTTTAACCTACCAGGACTTTTATGGCAACCATCCAGTAATGGTTTTCTCCATCCGGATCCCGATCACTCCGTTGTGCACAGTGCAGCATTACGGCTTCTAGACTGCTACAGTTCTGCCATTTTGCGACAGATCAACCACGTGACCAACGAGAACATTCGCTGTCTGGATCTCTGCTTCACCAGCGCACAGGATGTTGCTCCAGTCGTTTCGCTCGCTCCGTCGCCACTAGTTAAGCAAGTGAGGCATCACCCTCCACTAGTGCTTACCCTCAGCAATCACCACTCGAATCTAACAAAAACTATCCCCTCTGTTTCGTATGACTTTCGAAATACTGATCACCGAAGCATTGCCGAATTCTTCGCCACTATCAACTGGTTTGATGTTCTCGACGGAAACGATGCCGACAACGCCGCCTTGACACATAATTGTGCACGCAATCGATCGTCACGTACCCAAGGTAGTACATTCGTCAAACAGCAAGCCCTGGTTGACCCGCGAGCTTCGCATGTTGAAGACTGAAAAAAGGGCTGCACTTAGGATATATTCCAAGTTTCGTACCCGCTCACTGCGTGATCAATACATAAAATTAAACACCGTATACAAAAGAACCAGTCGGACATGCTTTAGACGACACCTGCAGAGAATCCAGCGCAATCTGAATGTGAAACCAAAAACGTTCTGGAAGTATGTTAGCGATCAGCGCAAGGAATCAGGCCTTCCATCAACTATGATGCTCAATGGACAGGTTGCTTCGGAGCCCCAGTATGTCTGCCAACTCTTTGCCGATAAATTCGCCAGAACCTTTTCCGACGAAATCATCCCGGACGACCAAATCTCCCAAGCTGCTTGCAATGTTCCACTAGTGACTATGAATACTCTGTGTACGCTCAACATCGACGAAGAAATGATCTCTCGAGCCGCATCAACGTTAAAATTATCGACTAAATCCAGCCCAGATGGTATTCCGTCTGTGTTTTTAAAGAAGCACATTGAAGACCTGTTAATTCCTCTACAACTCGTGTTTGGTCTATCAATCACAAGCGGAGTATTTCCGCTTGCATGGAAAACCGCCCAAATGTTCCCAGTACATAAAAAAGGGGATCGGAAAGATGTCAACAACTACCGAGGAATTTCCTCATTGTGTGCCATTTCCAAGTTATTTGAGCTTGTAGTCATGACTCCGCTACTGTCGCACTGTAAACATTACTTGAGTGACGACCAACATGGATTCATCGCAGGCAGATCAACCACTACAAACCTCCTTTGTTTCACAACATATGTTGCCGAAAGTCTAGCGGATCGTGCTCAAACGGATGTCATTTATACTGATTTGTCTGCGGCGTTTGACAAAATCAATCATGCTATTGCGATTGCTAAATTGGAGAGACTCGGTATCAGCGGCAGTATGTTGCATTGGTTCAGTTCGTACCTCGTAGGTCGCCAACTGATTGCAACTGTTGCAGGTTTTGAATCAAATGCGTTTCCGGCCTCATCTGGAATCCCACAAGGTAGTCATTTAGGACCGTTAATCTTCCTATTGTACTTCAATGATGTCAACTATGTACTCAGAGGTCCTCGTTTATCCTTCGCCGACGATTTGAAGATGTACTTGAAGATACGTTCCAACCCAAGTAACAATTTGGGTTTTATTACACTCTTATGATGGTATTTAAGACCAACATTAATCTTAAAGACCGCCATAAGAGTGCAATAAAACTCACATTGCTGCTTGGGAAGGACGATACAATTTGTCTTCAACAAGAGCTTGAGACTTTTACGAATTGGTGTAATCTGAACTGCATGCTCATCAATCCTGAGAAGTGTTCCATTATTTCTTTTGCCCGGATCAGAGAACCCGTCATTTGTAACTACAAGCTACGCGGTACAGAAATCCAACGTGTCGACCAGGTAAAGGATCTCGGCGTTATTTTAGATAGCCAGTTATCGTTTAAACGGCATATTTCTTACATTGTGGACAAGGCATCCAGAACATTAGGATTCGTCTTCCGCATCGCTAAGAGCTTCACTGACGTCTATTGCCTCAAGGCATTATACTGTGGACTCGTCCGTTCGACTCTTGAGTACGGTTCCGTTGTCTGGCATCCATATTACCAAAACGGGATGCAAAGGATTGAATCAGTTCAACGCCGCTTCTTACGCTTTGCTCTCCGTCGTCTACCATGGTGAAATCCGTTCCAGTTGCCGAGTTATGAAAGTCGTTGCCGATTAATACATTTGGAGACACTACAGACACGAAGGAACATCGCAAGAGCTCTGTTTGCTGTCGACACGTTGCAGGGAAGAATTGATTGTCCTGCTATTCTTGGGGCGATTGATCTAAACGTGCGTCCCAGGGCACTGCGGAACAACTCAATGCTGAGGGTACCTTTTCAACGCACCAACTACGGACGAAACAGCTCATTGACTGGTATACAGCGAGTTTTCAATCGGGTTGCATTTGCTTTTGATTTTAATTTGTCACGTGAAAGGGTCCGTCGTAACTTCTCTATATTTTTTTCAACAAATGACGACTAAGAAAATTGTTAGTGTTTGTAATTGTAATTTCTTGACTGTGTGTGTTAGATTAAGCTACTTATCCAACATTGGGACTATTGTCTGTTGATGTTTATTAAAAAAAAAATTTAAAAAAGTATAAGGGTCCATGCCTAGTGGCACGGACGCAGGCTTGAAGTAGGACTACGAATGTAGAGCAATTCGTCTCCCAATCGTAACACCGGACAGAGCATTTCCCACCAATTTAAGCCGTTCTGCTTCCGCGACCAAAATTTGGGTTTTCTAGCTTATTTAATATTCTATTATAGCAGCTTATTGTCAATTGCAAGTAAAATTGTACCATCCAAAGTGCGATATCGCTCATAAAAGTGCTATTTTGCATTAAATCGTTTCGGTATCTTCGGCGCACTTTTTCGTTATCTTCCAAGCAATAAGTGCGCCGAAGAAACCGAAACGATTTAAGCTAAAATAGCACTTTTATGAGCGATTGCACACTTATTGATTGGACAATTTTCCTTGCAATTGACAATAATAGATCGATGTTTCGAATCCAACACGGTCGGCGTAATTTACACTCCACACCAAACAATAACCGGCTGCTGCCGAGTTTTACCACCTTTGCCGTGTCCAGAAAGGGAGATAAAATCGTAACTCTCATTATTATTTGTAACTCAAACAACGCGAAAATGATGCCGTTCGCAAAATCAATTCAACTGCTTCATATACTTATTCAGTAGTTCTTAAAAGAACTGATTGTTTTTTACCAGCTGTTAGTAATACGAATCGAAGAAATTTACTGCTTGGCAGCAGCTTTTTTCGGACCGCATTCTCCGTTAGAACTTGTTTTGGCTTTGGAGTTTTCGATGCCTTTGCTATGGTCTTCATTGACTTAGTAATCTTGCTTCTCACTAGCAAGTTTGGAAGGCGAACGAACCGGAAGCGCCAGTTCTTTGTTTGGACCAGCTTTCTCTTGTTGAAAACTAACTTCAAAGCCTTTTTCACGAATGTGTCCAACTTTGAAACGTCACAATTGTAGCTGGCGGCGATATACTTCTAGACGGCTTGCAACGAAGATCCGTTGACTCTTCGGTTTATTGGCGTCTCGCTTAGTGAATTTGGATGTCTTCGTTGCCTTATTCCGGGGAAGTAGCAACAGTTGAAGCTCAACGATTTTCGAGCGGATTCTATAGAGCGTAAATTAAATACAATCAAACTTTGATCCCTTTGATTCAAAGGGAATTTAATCCATAGCTCTTCTCCTATATATTTCTGTCATCCGTGTTAGGGAAGCATTGGCGTGGGAAGGCAAAAATTTTTAGCAAAAATAAAATTAAAGCAACGTCATGAGTTAGAAGACCGCGAGTCACCACATATTTAACGTTTTATAGATCAAATCAGAAGAAATTCTTCATGATTTAAAGAATCAGCGACATTTGGAAATTTAATTAAAGAAATTTAATATACAGAAAATTTTCATCTCTTCATAAACAAATTTGTTCGTCCTAAAAAGGACGGGTTGTGGTTGAAAATCCGGCCAGCAGAATGGCTTGAATGTTTGAAACAACACCTCCCAGGGCAATGGTGACAATGGTTACCGGACAGAGCATTTTCCATTGATACAAGCTCTTGCGCTCCCGCAACCAAATATTCTAATATAGCAGATAATAGATCGATGCTCCGGTACCAACGCGTTCGGCGCACTCTACACCAAACAATAATCGGCTGCTGCCGAGTTTTACCACCTTTGTCGCGTCCGGACAGGGAGATAAAATCGTAACTCTCACTCACTAAATCGTAACCCAAACAACGCGAAAATGATGCCGTTCGCAATATCAATTCAACTGCTTCGTATACTTATTCAGTAGTTCTTAAAAGAACTGATTGTTTTCTACCAGCTGTTAGTAATACGAATCGAAGAAATTTACTGCTTGGCAGCAGCTTTCTTCGGACCAGATTCTCCGTTAGAACTTCTTTTGGCTTTAGAGTTTTCGATGCCTTTGCTATGGTCTTCATTGACTTAGTAATCTTGCTTCTCGCTAGCAAGTTTGGTAGGCGAACGAACCGGAAGCGCCAGTTCTTTGCTTGGACCAGAAAATTTTCATCTCTTCATAAACAAATTCGTTCGTCCTAAAAAGGACGGGTTGTGGTAAATTATGTGGTTGAAAATCCGGCCAGCAGAATGGCTTGAATGTTTGAAACAACACCTCCCAGGTGACAATGGTTACCGGACAGAGCATTTTCCATTGATTCAAGCTCTTCCGCTCCCCGCAACTATTTGGTTCTAATATAGCTGATAATAGATCGATGCTCCGGCAACCAACGCGTTCGGCGCACTCTACACCAAACAATGATCCGCTGCTGCTGCTGCCGCTGCGCTGCGTTTTACTAGTTTGTCCTTGCCGAGTCCAGTGAGGGAGATACAATCGCAACTCTCTGCTGTCTGTTCGGCACCGTACCGATGCCAATGCGAAAATGATGCCGTTCGCCGGCTTACTTCTGATTATATACCAGAGCAAACGGCAGCAAGTTGTAACAAAGGCGGATCAACGTAGGGTAGAGAATCATAGACACGAAAGAAAGGCGGTACAACGTACAACGAAACCGTACATTGTTTGAACAAAACCGGTGTCCGGTGGTTCCTTAATGAAGAGCTACCAGTTTCTGCAGAGCAACCTAATATGAAGCATCGTCTTCATGCCACCGAAAACCAGTGGAAAGGCCGCAAAGCGCGATAGGAAAAAGAAGAAGAAGCCACGCCACTAGGAGAGCAACGCTATTTTCTTTCATTTAATGCCGACAGGGATGGCACGGCAACGGGCATGGCAGACGTGCGCTCACAGTTGTGTGTGGTTGTGCCGGGTGAGTTTGCCAAGCGCGCCGTCTCGGAAGGTACCAAAGTATAGCGGCCTATAGTAAATGTGTCTTGTCAGGCTTCTGTAACTATACAATTAGCCCTTTTTAGGGCCTAATATATAAATGAAGATGCAATTCGATTTTCTCACTAAACGCTTTGCCTCGAATTACGAAGTGGCGCAGTTTTCTTTTCAAAGAATTTTGCCAGGTAATGTGACTTTTCCGTTTCATGCTTTCCAGAAAGAATCACGAAATGGCATAATTTTGCATATGTAGGTAGGTATATGATCAGTTGTATTCATTAAGTATGTTATAGTACAGGACAATTATTCAATAACTTTTTCTGCTCATTAACGAGCGCTTTTATTGAAACTGTTGGAAATTGGTGTGGAACTTTTATATTTAATAATTTGGCTAAACTATAATGGTCTTTTCGACTCCATAATGGATCTGTTGTGGGAAAGTTGCTGGAAAGAAGGCAACTTATTAAAACAAAATGAAACTGTGAATGCTTGCATCTGTTTGTTCATTTGTTACAATAACCTGATGCTTTTAACATGAGTTCGCAATATTTGTCGTAATGCCGTTTAAACATCCAATTACTGTACGTGTTAAAGCTTGGATAAATAAACTGCCAACTTGTCATGTGCATTTTTAAATGAGGAATATCATTCATGAGAAAAATCAATTCAACTGCTTCATATACTTATTCAGTAGTTCTTAAAAGAACTGATTGTTTTCTACCAGATATTAATAATACAAATCGAAGAAATTTACTGCTTGGCAGCAGCTTTTTTCGGACCGCATTCTCCTTGGAACGACTTTTTTTGGCTTTGGATCGTTATTCTCGGTACCGATGCCCATGCGAAAATGATGTGGTTCCTCGGATTACCGTTGGTTATATATCAGAGCAAACGGCAGCAATTTGTAACAAAGGCTGATCCACGTAGAAAAGGGAATGGCAGAGAAGAAAATAAGGCGTGACTTTGTACGTTGTTTGAAGCTTCCAGTTTCTGTAGATCAAGCATTGTCTTCATGTCATGGCACCGACAACCAGTGGAAAGGCCGCAAAAAGCGATAGGAAGAAGAAGAAGCCACGCCGCTAGGAGAGCTACGCTATTTTCTTTCGTTTGTTGACTACGGCTCAGTCAAGCATAATATCAAGTTATAGTGAGTGTGGCTGGCTGCCGGGTGAGTTTGCCATGCGCACGCCGTCTCGGAACGTACCGAAACAGTCACCAAAGCACAAATACTCATAGTAAATGTATCTGGTCAGGTTTCTGTAACTATCCAACAATTAGCCCTTTTTAGGGCCAAATATATACATGAAGATGCAATTCGATTTTCTCACTAAACGCTTCGCCTCGAATTACGAAATGGCGCAGTTTGCTTTTCAGAAGATTTTACCATGTAATACAGTTTAAACATGACTGGCGGCTCGTACGCGCATAGTTGATAAACTTCCAATTTGTCATGTTCATTTTAAATTGAGGAAAAATGTGAGAAAAATCAATTTAACTGCTTCGTCTACTTACTCAGCAGTTCTTAAAAGAACTGATTGTTTTCTACCAGTAATGCAAATCAAGGAAATTTACATCTGGGCAGCAGCTTTTTTCGGGCCACCTTCTCCGCTGGAACGACTTCTTTTGGCGGCTTTCGGTGCCTTTGCTGTGGATTCCATTGGCTTAGTAGATTTTTGTTCGGGGGCAGCCGCATATTTACTCCAGTAGTACAGCTTTAATCGGAGCCGCATTTACAGCAGTTAGCAAATTTAATTTGTTATCGTCCGTTTTATCAACCTTGAACGAATCGGAAGCGCCTGCTCTCTTTGTTTGGACCAGCTTTTCGACCTTTTCGACAGCTACCTAATTTCAAAACCATTTTCACGAATGTGACCAAGCTTGAAACGTCACAATTGTGGCTGGCGGCGATTTACTTGAAGACGGCTTGCAGCGAAGATCCGTTGATTATTCAGGGCATTGATAGCAGCGAAAACCATATCGTTCGCTGGCGGACGAGTCGATGGCTTCTTCGGTTTGTTGGCGTCTCGCTCAGTGAATTTGGATGTCTTCGATGCCTCATTCCGGAGAAGCAGCAAGCAGCAACAGCTAAAGCCTAACAATTTTCGAACGGATTCTATTACAAGGCGTAAACTAAATACAATCAAAGGAAGCTTAAACTAGCATTGGGCGATACTGTATCTGTATCGAAAAAATCGATACTTTTGGGCCGATACATCGATATTTTGGATCGATACTGAGTGTCCCGATACCGGTCAGTATCGATGCTAAAACGCCGATATTTGTATCGATACCTTTATAGTAAAAGCTAGAGAAACTAAAATACTTATCCTAATTAATAACCTTACTTATACTAATGCGATGTCCGTTAGGATTTCACCTGCATAACAAACTCGGTCCATGGCTGTTCGCCTCCAATTTCTCGAATGTCCCACACTTTCCAGGACTTGCTCCATTAAATGGAGTCCATTTGGTCTAACCGTCGAGCACGCTGCGTACCTTTGCCACCTTGTACCAACCGAATTCGAGGCAAACATCATTTTTACGGAATTGTTTTCCGGCATTCTCACAACATGTCCCGCCCATTGTACCCTTCCAGCCTCAGCAACTTTCTGAATACTGGGTTCGCCGAAAAGCTGCGCCAGCTTGTGATTCATGTTTTTCCTCCATACACCGTACTCACATACACCAGCAAAGATGATCCTAAGCACACAACGTCCAAAAGTGGCCATGGCCGCTGCAGTGCGTTCAAGTCTCCGTCGAGCATTGGCCACGTTTCGTGCCCTTAGACTATCGGTCTTATTTGCGCTTTGTACATGGTACATTTGGTACAAGGATGAAGCTTGCCAGATTTTATGGTCTTGTAGAATCCGTAGTAAGTACGACTTCCGACAAGAATGGTGAGGTGCATTTCTCTGCTGCAGTTGTTATCCGACGTCATCAACGACCCGAAGTATACAAACTTGTTCACCACCTCGAACTTATAGAAATTAAAATAAGAGGTGTACCTAATTAAAAGTACGGCGGCTAATTTTTTTCGATAAATAAACTAACTCTGCAAAAATAGATACATTCCTAGTTCCAGTCTTAAATCAAATTTTAAGTAAAACTTCATTTTCAATTTGAAATCCAATTTCAAGTCGGATTTCTTGGGCGATGTAAAAAATCAAATTCAATTTCAAATCCTATTTCAAGTTCAATTCGAAGTTCCATTTTAAGTCCGATTTAACTCCAATTTCTGGCAAAGTTGTAAGCATAATTTCTAGTCAAATTTTACATCCAATTCAAGGTTAGTTACAAGTTAAATTTTAAGTTCTCTATTGTGTCCTATTTCAAGTTCAATTTCATGTCTCATTATAAGTTCTATTTCATGTGTAATTTCAAGTCCAATTTATATATTGTAGTCTGAATTGGTCCAAACTTAAGTTTAACGTTCAATTTTAAGTGTAATTTGAAATCCAAATTCAAGTTCCACTTTTAGTTTAATTTTAAGTTCAATTTAAAGTCTTAATTCCAGTTCAAATTTAAGTTGAAATTGATGCAAACTGAAGTCCAATATCATTTGATCATCAATATCCCGCATTTTGCACCTTACTGAACACCGCAGTCTAAAAGTGCGACTGGCACAAAAACTGCGACAATGCGAATGTTGTGAGTGAGAAAGAGTAACAACTGCAATGTTGCTGTTTTGTTTTGTCATATACATTGGCATTAGAGAAAATAATCTGGATTAATCCAGGTACAGCTGCAAAGCACAATATCAATTTGAAGTTCTATTTTAAGCATAATGCCATGCTTAATTCTAAGTTAAATTTCAGTTCCCATTTCAAGTTCAATATCAAATTTAATTTCAAGTTCAATTTTAAGTAAAATTTCAAGTGCAATTCCTGCTCCGATTTTAAAATTAATTTCAAATGCGATCAATTAGACAACTCGCAAGTTGCTGAGAACTACTCGCACTTGCTGAGTGAAGCTTTGCTTTCCTCAATGGAGCTAGCTGTCTTGGCACTCGAAGATGGATGTCGTTGGATACGCTAGGCCGTCAACCGCGTTGTTAAGTGAAGAAACCCTGAGTGCATGGAGTGACTTTTGACGGAGATGAACTGGAAGGGGTTGATGAATTCATAAATTAGGGATCTCTGGCAACCGCCATTAATAATACGAGTAAGCAGATTCAACGACGCATTCTAGCTATATCTGGTCTACTTTTCCCTTCGTAAGTGATTTCGATCAAGGAGCATAAACCGTACGCAAAATATAAGTGCATTTGCCGTATTTGAACGCAAGGTGTTGGTAACTGGGAGCAGAGAGCGGTCCAGACGTATAAACCACGAGCTGCAGGCACTACTTTGAAAGATTCCCATCGTACACCTGCCGGCTGGCATGTTGTACGAATGCACCATCGACACCAGGTTGAAACTGACTTGCGAGTTCTTGATATAGCAAACAAATTTCAGCAATGTTTAACTTTCATCTGTCTCAGCAAGTGTTACGTTCTACATTTATTTTAATGTTTCGATGTTTACTGTTTCGATGTTTTCGGTGCAATTTCCATGATAGTTAAGATTAGCTAACTTCGCCATAGCGTTCATACTAGAAAGCATTTGGCTCCACAGCGCGCACGAGCACGAGGCACCTCGGTTAAATTAGATATACCCTCAGCCATTAAAAAAATAATTCACAATTCTCCTCCACCTCAATACAATCCGCAAGTCGCACGAATCATTTCTAAAAGGGGCAGTTTGGTCATCGCTGATCTGAAGTCTCCAAAACACTTGTAGAGAAAAGTGTTTAATTTGGTTATCTGTATGGTTGTAGAGGTACATTCTCAAGGTCATCATATTTGTCCAGTTTTGTATGGCTTGTACCTTCTGTAGCGTAAACAGAAGTGGAAGGGGGTTAAATTAGTTGGTTTGTCGAATATAAATCTTAATCCGCATGTTTGGGCAGAAAATGTTCTGATTTTTTAGTTCGACCGATATGGTTACCTCGTTTAATATTCATAAGTTCCATTTCTAGCATTTTTGTCTGTAAGGTTGCTGAGTGGTCGATTTCTGGCCGGCCCGGCCGGTTTTTCACTTGCAAAGCCGGTGACCGGTCAATTTGGCAAAAAATCGGTTTACCGACTTAAGAAAACGGATTTGTATTTTTTGTTCGATTTTTAAAATTTATTTTTTATTTCCATCATTCCGCTAGATTTTCTAATAAATGTATTGCAAATTGCATCAAAAACGCGAAATGCAAGAAACTTGCAAACATTTTGCAAGCAAAATTCCAGCAGTGAGCCGTCAATTATTCATGTCAATTTATTGGGATTGACACTTGCAATAAGTTGACATAAATATTTGACAGCTCGCTGCTAGCATTTTGCTTGTAAACTGTTTGCAAAATTTTTGCATTTCGCGTTTTTGATGCAATTTGCAATATTAGCAATCCTGAGCAATTCGTTGCAGTTTCCGGTCAAAAGAGTTTAAAACCGCAGGCCTGACCAGTGCGACATCAGCTATTATTTCGTTCCTAACGAGATTTCGTATGAGTAGGAAAGAGAATCAACAGCAGCAAAAGCACACGCATATAATTTTCTAAAAATTAAGCTTATTTAGCTTAATAAACTTAAACAAAACTATGGTTTTCTTTGGGGTTGCGTGTACCCTGCCAGTGTATCGATACCACTGGTATCGATGCTTACCGCCCGATATTTCAGTCGGATCGATACTTTTTGAAAATTTGTATCGATATTCGAATATCGATACTTCTCGCAGTATCGCCCAATGCTAGCTTAAACCATAGCTCATCTCGTATATATTTCTGTCATCTGTGCTTGGGAAGCATTGACGTGGGGAGGGAAAAAAATGAAAATATTGAATTAATGAATGTTCGTCTAATATTTTCTTAATTATTACATGTCTGTTAGGGAAACATGTAATAAACTATGTAGAAATGAATTTTTTGAAAAATTTCCAATCGATTGATACCAATATCTCTAGAATCTATTGAGGGATGACTGAGTTATAAGCGTGTAAACCATAACCACTTTTCGTTACATGTTCCCTTTTCGTTTTTCTGAAGTGCACCCCAATATAGAAATCAAAGAAGTAGTCCTACTTCAAAAAAAGAAAAAGAAGTCTTTTATATATATATGGACAGACTCAAATACAGTATTTAGAATGGATATTGAAAAATCGTCAATCGTTCTTAAAATTAAAATATTCTACGCTTTGATTTTTAGTTCGTTGAATTTCAACCCTGCATTACTGTTCAAGGTTTTTGTCAGATAATTGCTAGTGTGTAGAATACTTGTAGGAGTAAAACAAGCAGCTTACCAGAGGAGACACCCGATAGTTTATGAATAAAGTGCTTCGCATTTTCAACTGAACTAAAATTGAAATCAATTTAGACTAACACAGCTATAATCAATGAACTGTTTCACTAATCGAATGCATTACCTTTTCTAGGGATCAAGTATGCCTTCCAACGGAAGCCTACCGAAATTTCATTGGCATGGAGGACTGGTGTCAGAACAACTGCCTGCGTTATCCACCCAACTGTCCGGAGTCGGTCTGCCATTGTCCGTAAGTATTCAGCCAATATTTCATTCGAACGAGTTCAATTTATGCAATTTAATCCGCTCTTATAGACAAACCTGCGACGCGATCGGTGAGCTGGAAGGACGCGATGGAGCCGATGTGTACTGTATGGATGAGTGCCTCACCTACCAGTCCAAGTGTCCAACGGAACGGTGTCACTGCTACTAGTTTGCTAGTGCTACCTACTAGCCGCCTAACGAAATTTTGAACCGCACAACTAGGAAATCTGTATTGGAAACTGTATAAAACCCGATGAGATTAGCACGACAACCAGTGGGGTAGCAATTTGTGAGGAAGTGTGAAGTCGTTAAGCAGAAGATAGAATAAACGAACGGAGGAAGAGGGATAGTGGGGGCGATAGTGTATATTGAACGCATAGCAATTTGTCCGATATTTTTTAAATGATTGTTCAAAGTGAAACAGAAATACTTGCCGAAATACGATTATAAAATAGACCCGGAAGGAATTTAATTTGGCACTGCCAGCAACTGTACATTATGACAAGCTAAAGCAGTAGATTTGTATTTTTTTAAAGTTATGTGGAGCCTTAGTTTTTTTTGGACCGTTTGTGAATTGCAATCGGAAATTTTCAAATTTGCTCAAATAAAGTGTGTATAAAAGTTTTCTCATTACGCAGGACGTAACTGTTCGAATGCCGAAATACCGCACTTCGCATTTATTAGCCGCCGTATAAAAGTTTTCTTTCGAATTGCGTTAATGTAGCTAACATTTAGGCGTATTTCATTTACTTTATATTGAAATAATACTCTACACGAAGGAGTTCCAGGAAAATTTGGTTCATCTCATCTCATCAGAATGAGGTGTTCTCGTGCAAAATGCTTGTTCATAATGGCATCTTGGTCGACCGAATACGGGTTACTGCTGCTGTATATTATCAACGCTGCTGTTATGGATTGTTATCGATGAGGAATTAGTGGAAGTTATCAACAGTAGACCAAACCGAGAATTGCCTTGGAATCATCCAACGATGAAGTAGCTAAATGACCTCGACCTAGCCGACGACATTGTCTTACTCGCCCAATGCCGGAACGATGTGCAAAGCAAGTTAGATAACCTTTCTGAGAGCTCCCTGGCATCAGGTCTTACAGTCAATGTAACTAAAACTAAGTCTTTGCTAGTGTATACGGACAATCTCGCAAACTTCACAGTAGTGGGAGAACAGGTTGAGCAGGTGGAGGCCTTTCAATATCTTGGTAGCCAGATAACGTCCGATGGTGGAATCAAGACTGATATAGCCACATGGATCAGGAAGGCAGGCTTGCAAAGCATCGTCGTGGCACGTACTGTTTCAATCAGTCGTCTAAATTTAACTCGATCTAGGGCAATTCATCGCCACCTTCCCAGTTGACTCAAAAGTCGCAAATCACTGGTGTCGATGTTGAAGAGAACTGCTTTCATCGCAATGTCGTCCAGCATCCTTAGGACGTGTCCGGTCCACCGGAGCCTACCGACTTTCACCAGATGTATGAAAACCGCCCAGTTAGCTCCGAATCATCGTAGGTTCGAATATTAGCTGGACGGAGTCAGTAGAGTCGTTGAACTAGTTCCGTAATTATCATATACTCCAATAACCGGCTACGAAGTCTGTCGATAAAGAAGGGTAATGTCCAAACACGGTTATATCCAAGGCTTAGTTTTAACGATGCAAATCTCTCCAAGAATAGCCTGTAGCTCGTGCTTTATACGCCTCAACCACTCTCCGCTTTTAGTTTGTACGCCGTCAAATGTCGTTTGCAGCACCTTCCGCTCGAACACGGCAAGGGTAATGCGTCACACCATAAAGAACTATCGGTCCGATAAGGGTTTTGTACATAGTCAGCTTCGTACGGCGATGTATGCTTCTTGATTTTGCGAAGGGCAAAATGATAGGAGGCGCGCGTTTGTTAGCTTTGAGCCTCTTCCTTTCATGTATTTGGTTTCATTGCATTTCTTTTTAGCCCAATCCTCCTAGGCTTCGCTTTCAGTCTGGCATACATTGCCTCCGTCGTCGCAAAGATCCTGGCTATCATATCAAAGTTATCTGCAAATCCTAGGAGATGGCTACGCTTGGTGAAAATTGTGCCTATCGTTTCGATCCCTGCTCATCGGATCACCCCCTCAAAAGTGATATTGTTACTCGGGCAGGCTTTGCAAGCCGTCACCACGAAAAATACTAAAGCACGGAACGAAGAACAAATAAATTCTTATTTCTAACAATCGGAATAGACCCACGCGACGAAAAAGCACTATGGATTGGAAACTCGGGCCGTGGAACTGCCGATCTCTCAACTTCCAAAGGAGCACTCGAATGCTCTCCGACGTATTGAGGAGCCGCAAGTTCGACGTCGTAGCGCTGCAGGAGGCGTGCTGGAAGAGCTCAACGGTACGTACGTTTAGAGATGGACATACCATCTAACAGAGCTGCGGCAACACACACGAGCTGGGTACAGCTTTCATAGTGATGGGCGAGATGCGGAAACGGATGATTGGGTGGTGGCCAATCAATCCTCGAATGTGCAGGTTGAGAATCAAGGGCCGATTCTTCAATATAAGCATCATCAACGTGCACAGCCCTTACCTCAGAAGTACCGATGACAAGGATGAATTCTACGCGCAGTTGGAGAGTGAATACGACCGCTGCCCAAAACATGATGTCAAGATCGTCATCGGGGATTTCAATGCTCAGGTCGGCCAGGAGGAGGAATACAGACCGGTGATTGGAAGGTTCAGTGCACACCAACGGACTAATGAAATGGGCCCAAGACTTATCGACTTTGCCGCCTCCAAGAATATGGCCGTACGTAGTACCTTCTTCCAGTCACAGTCAGTCGGCACTTCTCAGACATTATTGACGTCAGATCTTATCGAAGCGCTAACGTTGACTCGGACCACTGATGGTCAAGATGCGCCCAAGACTCTCCATTGTGAACAACATTCGGTACCGACGTCAGCCTCGGTTAGATCTCGGCTGAAGCAGCCAGACGTCGCCGCAAACTACGCGCATTCACTCGAAGCTGCACTGCCGGAAGAGGACGAGCTGGACGAAGCCCCTCTCGAAGACTGTTGAAACACTATCAAAACAGCCATCAGCAGTGTAGCGTAGAGCTCCATCGGGCATGTGGCCCGGAATCAGCGGAACGATTGGTTTGACGATGAATGTAGGAGGGTGATGGATGAGGAGAAGGCTGCGCGGGCGGCCAAGACAGTGCCACTCGACAGAACGTGGAAAGACACAAACAGAAGAAGATGCAGCGAAACCAAATCTTTCGGGAGAAAAAGCGCTACCTGGAAGAGCAGGAATATGCAGAGTTGGAGCAGCTGCATCGTTCTCAGGAAACGCGAAAGTTCTACCAGAAACTGAACGGATCCCGCAAAGGCTTTGTGCCGCGAGCCGAAATGTGTCGGGATAAGACTGGTAGTATTCTGACGGACGATCGGGAAGTGACCGATAGGTGGAAGCAGCACTTCGACGAACACCTGAATGGCGCCCAGGCGGAGAGCCATGGCGGCGGGCAAAGCGATTTCGACGGTGCAACAAACGGGGAAGAGGTGCCTGCCCCAACGATAGGCGAAGTTAAGGAGGTCATCATGCAGCTAAAGAACAACAAGTCAGCTGGAAAAGATGGCATCGGAGCGGAGCTTATTAAAATGGGACCAGAAAAGCTGGCCGTTTGTCTGCACCGACTAATTGATAGAATTTGGGATACGGAACAGCTACCGGAGGAGTGGAAAGATGGGGTTATCTGCCCGATCTATAAAAAGGGCGACAAGTTGGACTGTAAGAACTATCGAGCGATCACCGTTCTCAATGCCGCCTATAAAGTGCTGTCCCAAATCCTTTTCCGTCGTCTATCACCAATTGCGAATAGATTTGTGGAAACTTATCAAGCTGGCTTCGTCGAAGGTCGGTCTACAACGGATCAAATATTTACACTGCGGCGAATCCTCCAAAATGGCCGTGAATACAGAGTTCCCACGCATCATTTATTCGTTGACTTCAAAGCCGCATATGATACCATCAACCGGAAAGAGCTATGGAAAATCATGTACGAGAACAGCTTCCCCAAGAAGCTCATCAAACTGATTAAATCTACGATGGATGGTACACAGTGCTGTGTTCGGATTTCGGGTGGATTGTCAAGTTCATTCGAATCACACAGAGGGCTTCGTCAAGGTGATGGTCTTTCATGCCTGCTGTTCAACATAGCGCTACAAGGTGTTATGAACCGAGCGGATATCAACACGCAGGGCACGATATTCAACAAATCTAGTCAATTCGTCTGCTTTGCCGATGACATGGATATTATCGGCAGAACATCTGTGGCGGTGGCTGAACAGTACACCAGACTAAAGCGCGAAGCAGAAAAGATTGGGTTAAAGGTAAATACTTCTAAAACAAAGTACATGCTGGCCAGCGGAACCGAGGCCGAACGACACCGCTTGGGCAGTAGTATATTGATCGACGGCGATGAGTTTGAGGTAGTCAATGAATTTGTCTACCTTGGCTCAGTGGTAACGGCGGACAATGATACTAGCCGTGAGATTCGGAGGCGTATTATCATCGGAAGTCGTGCTTACTATGGGCTTCACAAGCAATTGCGGTCGAGCAGACTAAGTCCCCGTACAAAGTGCACCCTGTACAAGACGCTTATTAGACCGGTTGTTCTCTACGGGCATGAAACATGGACAATGCTCGAGGAGGACCTGCGAGTGCTCGGAGTTTTCGAACGACGAGTGCTAAGAATGATCTTCGGCGGTGTACAGGAGAACGGAGTATGGAGGCGGAGGAGGAACCATGAACTCGCACAGCTCTATGGCGAACCCAGTATCCAGAAGGTGGCTAAAGCTGGACGGATACGATGGGCAGGGCATGTTGCAAGAATGCCGGACAACTACCTTGCAAAGTTCGCCGCTCATCATCCTATCTAGCTATTTCCTGCCTTTCCCTACTTTAATCTAAGCTTGTTTCATTAATCATAATATCCATATCAATTTAAATCAGTATATAATCAAATCATAGCATATTTATCATCGATTCACTCCCATAGCTGGTCTCGATCAACTGTCTCGTGTGCTGCTTTGGAATCAATAAAAATTTGATGCTTGGGCACGTTGTACTCCCGACATTTCTGCAAGATCTGTCGAATGGTAAAAATTTGGTCCGTAGTTGCGCGAGTTTCCATGAAACTCGCCTAGTAATTTCCTACGCACTGTGCTATCGGTGACAATTGGACAGGATCTGGGAGTGTACCTTTCCCCATCTAACCAATCATTTTGTAATCTTTAGGACGTACCACCTAGTGCCACGGTAGCGGCCTCCCCGAAGGTCAGGCGTATTCTTTTAGGTTGGACCCTCGCAGTGAAGGCAGTTGAGCGCACATATTCTGCTACTAGGTGATGGTTAGAGTCAATTTCCGCACCCTGTAAGGAACGTATGTTCGTGATGTTAGACCGGTCATCTATGAGAACGTGGTCAATCTGATTCATTGTACATTGGTCAGGTAATCTCCAGATGGCTTTGTGGATGTCTTTGCGTGGGAAAAAAGGCACTTCGGGTCACCGGGCTTCGGGAAGCTGCGAAGTTCATACATCGTTGGCCGTCGCTAGTGGTATCCCGCCCCGTCAGTATCTAGTTTGGTAGCATATTTATACATCACGTGCTCGAAAAATTGTTGACATCATCGTGCATCACCCTCCAGTCAAGCGTCGATACCAGATCAAGGAACCAACAAGTATCCGGGGAAAGTTTAATCCATTTAAAATTGGTAGATTGGGCAGCTCCCTGGAATTAAGACGGTAAGTCTGCATGCTTAAAGCTGTCGCACGTTGCCTACAGCCTCATGTAGAACGCTTCCTTTCCATCGAGTCGACCTTCGAGCGAGCAGTGGACATTGATGATGCTGTAATCGAAGAAACGGCCTTTTATCCTCAATAGGCACATTCCCTCGTTGATCACCTACCAATCTATCACGCGATCCTGCATTCTGCCTAACACTACAACCGCTCTTGTAAAACTGGGCCTTTCCACTGCGAATCTTCCAAATCTTCTCTCCTTTGCGAAAGATTTCCTGCAGAGCTACGACACGGAGTTTACGTGGTTCACGCTGTTCGAGCTGTCCCTTGAGCTGTCGCAGATAGCGCAAAATTTAGCGATCGGCAGTTACATGTACCCAGTGTTTATTCGTCGTCTAGGTTTGATGCCGAATATTCCACTCCGTATTTGCTTGAATGTTTGTAGTAAAGTGAATTTGGGTAAGTCGCCTTGCAAGGGCCACGCTATCGAGCCTCGTAGTGGAGCTCCCATCATGCCTTTGCAACGCCCATGACCGACTGCACTAAATACTACCACATATTATATCAACCGATATAGGGTACACGCACCATTAGTGGTGGTAGTACCAGTAGTGGTGGAAACTCGAATTATTCCATTGTTTTTGCAGATTTTGGTACAAGTTTGATACTTATCAAATAATACTGTTACTGGTTGTTCGATACTTATCAAACTTGTATCAAAATCTGCAAAAATAATGGAATAATTATCAAGTTTCAACCACTCCCTTGACATTGTCAGTTCGGTGGTTCCCGGTGACGAACACGTGCTGACACAGTGCTGCACGGTGTAATATAATGAACTAGCCGTAGGACTAGATAATGAGAAAAACATAAATGGAAGTACAGCAGTGTTACGGATAGGAGATTGGTGGTCGATTCGGGACAATTTTAAAATTTGGCTCTGAAGTGTAAGATGGCAATACAAACTTACCGTGAATTTAGCGTTTTGATGGCATTTTATAACGGCGGTCAGTGGAGCACCGTGGACGGAGTCTTCCAAGGAACACCGAATTATTTTCCTCCCAATTAACCATTACAGGTGGAAAACAACTACACGCTAATGTAGAAGCGGTAGTAAATGAGTTGCATCGGTGAAATCCCAAAACGATGGGGCCACAGGAATATAGTCGAGACCTTCCATCAACGTTGAGTTGGGATGGGTTTACATACCATCTGGAGTAGACAGCATGGGTGGATCATGGCAGAGAATTGTGCTTTCAAGGAAAACTGCCTATTGCAGTTCGGATGACAAAACACTCCTACAGCTTGAGGCGTTGCTGCTAAACACTGCTTTGCAACGTGTATAACAGAGGGTGTAAGTGTGCAACGGGCTGCTTTGAAACTATGCGACATTCCTAGCAATCTTAGACTTAGATCGATTGACCTACATCCTTCCAAGCGCATGATGTAGTAGAATAGTAGTGGAGTCTGACTTAATTCGGGGAGGAACAGTTAACGACGCGTAGGGACGCGTTGAAGTATATCTTCTTCGGTGAATACCAAATCCCGAATTAATCTAAGACCTGTTTTGAAGTTTGCATATCTGTTACATTCTTTGCTAAATTAAACGTTATAATATGGTTATTTGGGCCGGGGAACAAAAAATGTTTGTTTTAGATGTCATTGCTGACCAACTTACTCGTATTCAGACATGGTGTGCTTCGGATTGTTTTGTGGGTCAAAAAATACAGGACGTCTCGCATTTTGGTTTTTAAATAACTTTCCATTAGTCTTTCGTTTGTCATTACTTGCTGCCAGCCTCTATTACTAGTAAAGAGTTATACAATATTATTCCCTTGTGGTTTTTACTTGTTTACAATTCATCGTCACCTTTCGCTCGGGCATGACTGCGGGCTAGATCGTGCTAGGAATAAGGGGTTTTCTTAGCGACTGCCGCAACGTCTTCATTTTCACTGTAATCAATTTCAATATGCCCGGCTTTCCGTTCGTTCGTTTGTTTAATCGCTCCTGGAACGTGGGGGGAGGAGTATTTTGGTAAATGTCACAACGGTCTTACGCTTTCTGGTTTACGTTTTTAGG
Source organism: Sabethes cyaneus (assembly GCF_943734655.1). Taxonomy (NCBI): domain Eukaryota; kingdom Metazoa; phylum Arthropoda; class Insecta; order Diptera; family Culicidae; genus Sabethes; species Sabethes cyaneus. The sequence goes on along the minus strand of NC_071353.1, from coordinate 109,966,564 downwards.
GTTTTCACTCTCGGCTGGAAAGTTTTTTTTGTTTGTTTTACGTGTTGTTCATATCGATACATACATTGAGCTTTCTTTGATTGATAAACAAATTGGCAAACTTTGAACTTGTTATATAATACGCAGAAGGTGCAGAGCTGCTTGAACTTGTAATTAGTTTTTTACGTTTAATTCTCGACAGTTTAATTACAGTTTTTTTGCAGTTTGTGTTTTTGCGTGTGAAGAATAAATGACTTATGTGAATGTAATATTTTCCTGTGGCTTAATTAAAATGAATTACGGTAAAATTTTTAATCATTCCTTCGGTGCCTTGAATTCGTCAAACCATCTTACAATTTGAGAACAATTTCCCGCGCATGGAACGCCGCAATCGATTCTAATCGAAGAAAGACACAGTGTGTCTCTACTACACTACACCTAACTGATAAAACATGGATAGTAGAACATTAAACAAAGCGTCAAAAAGTATGCGACGAAAGAAAGCTTTATACAGAAAACTCGGAAAACCTCTAAGCTAAATAGAATAACATTCGCTAAATAAGTTCGGCTGCTAACAGAAATAAAGAACGAAAACGTACGGCTCGCGGCCTTAAATAAATAATTTTCGGGACAGGTTTTGACATCACCCGTACCCTTCTACTAAGACACTTTGCGCACAGAAGTGTGGGTATTTAGGTAAACAAATTCAACAAATATGGCTTTATCTCTCGCGATGCTGACTCCTGCTGCTCCGTTACGTTACGAAAGGTTAGAAAACAAGCAACTCTCTTCTAAATGGATCGAAATATTTATTCCTTTTTCAGGGTATGCTTAATTCCTCTAATACTGATTTTACGTTTGCCTCGGTTTGCTTTTGAAAAGTATGCTTGATTGGATGTTGATTAGTTGGTACAAATGTTTACATTTTGATTTGTTGCTTAAGGTTACGATTAAATCTTTCGTTTTACCCCATTATTCCGTAGGTTGTGGTCCAGCAAGTTAAAATTACATGCAACTTTTCGTCCGGTTATACAAAACAACACAATTTTAGGACAGGAATTAAAATTTACATGCAAGCGGCGCTGCGTTCAGGCTGGGTCATCAGCCATCTTCTTAGGGATCTTACTTTTGGTTGTTGTGGTGATGCGAGCGGCGTTGATTGTGATGCTTGCAGTGATCAGCCCGGCGTAGAACTTCCGCGTACGATAGGTCCAACTTTTTGAGTTTGTGCAAGTCGTGACTGGCCGACGATGGCTTGAACTCTACCACCTCGCCACTTTCATCCGCTAGGTCCGAGTAACGGTTGGTGCTGCTGTTGATGGTACGATTTCCGGTTGCACTCGATGGCGTGATGGAAGCGGACTTCCAAACGGCTGCGTTCTGACCGGCGCTGGTTGGGGTACGGTTGGTAGTGGTTGCAGAGGAGGACGAGGGTGTTGGTGAGTTGATGCCACGATTGTAGATGGTCATGGAGTTGCCGTTCCATTCTGGATTCATCATGTTGGCTGTAGTGGTTGAAGGAGAGCTTCCAGATGGGCTGCTGCCGACGGTGTTTGGATTCCAGGGACGGTACGATGTGCGACCCTTTTTGCCGCTGCTGGTCAAAACTCGGGCCGGCGATGGAAGTGCGATTGGAGAATCTGATCGATCTACGGCATCGGTTCCGGATGATCCTCGGTTGCGACGGCGGCGAGACTTTTTCTTATTGACTCCAACGGCGACTGTGAGATATTCCAAGGGTTGGCGTTTGTATGGAGTCAGGATACGACCATCGGGCAACGCGGCGACTCCGATGGGTGGTTTGTTCTCTTGCTCGCCGCTGTGTTTTTCGGCATACTTTGCTTGCTTTTCGATTTTCTTTCGTTCGGAACGTGTAATGCATTCGGACATGGCAAACGACTGCTCGGAGACGGCCGAGGAAATTATGCTTTGAGTATCGTCACCGAACTCGCTGGGCGGTTCCTCGTTGGCCGGTGTAACCGGCGGAACCTTTGGAGCAGTTGCTGATGATTTGGCGACTGCTGGCGGATTTTGATCATCTAACAGAGGCAACTGTTCACCTTCATCCCGATTATCGGCGGCTTTCTTTAGAATACCGAATATCTCACGGAAGAGCTCCCGATGGGTTGGACTGAATCGGAAGCGCGAGTCTATAACGGTTTGGTCCTCGTAGATGCTAAACTTGCAGTCCTCTCCGTCGGCGATTGTGCACAGGAAGTTCCTCGGACGCTCATCCGTTTGGGTGGCTTTGTTACTGATCTCGTCCGAAAAACCAGAGCTGGTGGTTTCCGCTTCGGAAAAGTCCGTCGGAGTACGCAGCCCAATCTTACGACGGGTTCCGTTGCTACTCTGGTCGTCTTTCTTGCTACCATCTTCGTCGGTAAACTTCGTGTTCAGCGAGCTGAAGTCTCCCGATCCGAGCTCGTCGTGCAGTGATGGTTGCGTCAATGGCTGTGAAGCACCATCCTGCTGCTGCTGCTGCTGCTGGCCGACAGCGTGCTGCGGCTGCGTCCCTTGCGGTGGCGATCCACCCGTGCCGCCGGGCTTGCGCATCAGGGAATTCCTCTGGACCTCCAGCAGCGCTTCATATTTCTCCACCAACTCCCGGTACGGATTGTTTGTGCTAGCGTTCGACAGATCCAGGGTATCTGGCTTAGGAGAAGAAGTCTACAATGGGATAAAAGAAGAGATTAGTGGGCTGTGGCTAAGTATTCGCGATGCGCACGGAGATCGCAAAAGATAGAGAGCACGGGAGCTGGCTTTGGCTTCTTTTTTTTTGGTTGGTAAAGGAATCGTTTAAACGTTTGTACAAAAAACGATTACTACTATATTATCAATTTGTATTTCAGGCTAGTTACAGATTAGCAATATATTAGTACACCTTCTAGCTACGAATGTCTTTCATACTGGTAAAACTATACAATTTCTAAATAAAAGTAAAATAGATTTCCAAAATTGGTACTAAAAATATCACACTGTTTAAGGTTTGTTGTTCTTTTCTTTTTTTTTAGCAACCTGTCTGAATAAATAAAGTACCGACCGTTAGCGGTTAGCGGATCGCGTAAAGATGGCTAATCACACAGCAACCGTAGGTTCGCAACATCGATCATGGCTATTCCCCGTTTTGTTTTTGAACTTATAGGTTAGGAAATGCATTTAACGCCTGACTACTTGGCTTTTGTTCACTGGGTTTTCAGTTCACCTCTTAATATGTCACAGTGCCGCAGTGAACAGGCTTGGCACGGGTGTGGCTTCTAGGAAGGACGCCCACTATTAACAGAGTTAGTGTTTTCTCATTTACAAGTGAGAGAGTAAGAGGGAGAGATAGAAAGAGAATTTTAACTTTACAAAGAATTGGAAAGAGCGTTAGACAACTGTAGAGTAGATAAGTACTTCAAAGAACCGTGACAAGAGAATAAATACTTGTAATTTTCGTTTTTTTTCCTTGTTTGAGTGAAAGTGTGTAACGGAGAAAAGTAGTAAAAGAGTGTAATGGCGTCGCAGCAAGCAACAATATTTACATAAAGTTGAACTGATCGTAGCTCGGCAAGCTGATCATGCGGTAGATCAACAGGGCTGGCCACTGAAACAACTTCAGTATCCACTTGAGTATGGTAAATCGGCGCACCAGGGCGAGCCACAGTTCAAGCAATAGTTTGACGAAACTGACCGGACACTCATGCAGATATTTGGTCGAGTGTGCACATATTTGGCAAATTTGGGCCTACAATTAAAAAAAAAAAAAGAAGAAAAACAAGAGAAAAGAGAAAAAGAAAGAAGTAAGACAACAACGAAAACGACAAACGGAAAGGGGAAAACACAAACGAGTACAAAACTAAACAAACATAAACATGGAACCCGGAAGGCATTACCGAAAGTGAGACACATAAACAGAAACACATACAACAAATAAATGAAACAAAAAAGGCGTTTCCAAACTGTGATAACGGATCCTATCGTTAACGTTAGCGTCTAGTAGAACACATTTAAAATAGAATGCCACAGAACAGAAAGTGTGAACAGATGGCCCTTGATGAATAGAAAAGGTGCGTTTTATTGAGTAAGTCTGAATTGTATTAGGTTTCACTTTGAGTTTTGATGTTTGAGTAAAGAATTGAGAGAAGCCAAAGCCAGGACGAGAAAGATAGATACATGAAAAGTGTATTGCAGTCTAATGTTACAAGGTTGAACTTTGTGATAAAAAAAAAGCCGAATGCGGAGATTCACAAATTCAAAGTCTTTTAGTTTGCTTAGCATAATGCTGCTTCTACTGAATTTCTCGGCCTACAATCAAACCATTTAGGATGGTAAGTCTGTCATCACACTTGGAAAAAAGCACCGCATTCATGCGAAAAATTTCAGTGATACCAAACAATACTGTAGATCCGTAAACTTTAATATGTATCACCGAAATTTTCTCCGAACGTTCAACTGCTGAGATTTCGGTAACATTTTGCCGAACCGATTTGCCGTAATTCTCGTTGAAACGGGGCCACGATACTGACACGAGATCTTCCAATATTGGAACTTTCGTACTTGATTGGTTAAAAATGATTAAAAAACGAGAATTACACAAAATTTCAAACGTAGATTTTCAGCAAACCTTGATTATCTATATAATGTGATATTTCCTAGATTTGCAATGAAACAACCAACAAATGGCATGGTTCTGCAAAGAAGAATAACAGGGCCTTCAAAAGGAGTAAAAATTTGTGTGACGGCCATCTTGGATTTTGTGAACATATTGGATTTTATCAAAAAGTCACTGTTCTCGCCATGAGCCGGTTTTCCGATTTTCATTTTAAGACCACCATTCGTAAGCTAAGAAAAAAAAAATGAAAAAACATTCAAATAATACGAGTAACAGATCTAATAGCATGGAGATGCCGTACTCAGGGATCTAAGCGCGGACGTGCGGAACTTCCGCCGCTCACCTCACGGGTTCACGGGCGGTATGATCCTTGAGTTAAAGAAGGACGCCACCAAGAAGAGTTCCACATACAAATAGGTAGCGGAAGGAGTGCTCGGGGAGGGAGTGCAGGTACGTGCTCTCACACCAGAAATGACTCTCCAACTTAAAAAGCTGGATAAGATCACCGAAGTGTGCGAGGTCGTACAGGCTCTCAAAGAGCAAAGTGGAGTGGTGGTGGAAACCGAGGCGGTTCGCCTACGCAAAAGACTGACCGAGACCCAGGTAGCCCGCATACGAAACCCTGAAAGCTGCTAAGCTAAAAGTGGGATTGTCGGTATGTCCACTGAGCGTGCTCGAGCAGTCGGAGGCTTGCTTTCGGTGCTTCGAGCACGGGCATAAGACCTGGAACTGCAAGCGGCCAGATAGGAGTCTATTCTCGGTTCAAGAGGTTGTGCCAACTGCAGACGAGGGATTTGCGGTTGCCAAAGTGGGTGGAGTGTTCTACTGCAGCGGTTATGCTCCGCCGAGTTGGTCTATAGAGCAGTTTACGCGGATGGTAGACCGAGTATCAGTTGTGCTGACTGGTCTAAGGCCGGTGGCAGTGGCGGGCGACTTCAACGCTTGGGCGGAGTGGGGAAGTCGTCGCACGAACCATAGGGGTCGGATTCTGCTTGAGGCAAAGCTCCACGTAGATCTAGCCAACGTCGGCACCACAAGTACCTTCAGTAGGAACGGTACGGAGTCTATCATCGACGTGACATTCGGCAGTCCTGGTCTGATAGAAGACTGGAGGGTAGACATTGGTTACACTCACAGTGACCATCAGGCGGTCCGCTATGGTGTGGGTCAGACAACGAAGCGGCAGGCGGCGAGTAGAGCCGACACTCCAACCACCCGTGGATGGAAAACATCATACTTCGATCCCGAAGTATTTGTGGAAGCGATCCGAAGAGAATGCGGTGAACGCGGTATGCCCGATCCGAGCGCAGATCATTTGGTTGAGGTACTGTCGCGAACATGTGACGCTCTTATGCCTAGGAAAGGCCGACCTAGGTATAGTAGGTCACCGGCTTACTGGTGGACAGATGAAATTCTGGAACTCCGCGGAGCGTGCTTTCGTGCGAGGAGAACTATGCAAAGAGCTCATTCGGACGAAGGGAGGGCTGAATGTCGAGTAGCACTTGTTGCTGCACGCGCAGCGCTTAGGAGTGGGATAAAAGCAAGTAAACGAGCCTGCTTTGAAAGGTTATGTGCTAGTGCCAATGCGAACTCGTGGGGTGATGCCTACAGGGTCGTAATGGCAAAGACCAAGGGCGTGATGACAGAAGAACTCTGGCAGAGCGAACGCCAGAGATATTGGAGCGGATCTTCGAGGGTCTCTTTAGGCGCCATGGCCTTAGGTCGCTGAGTCGTTCATGGCCGACGTTCCAGTATCTTCGATCATAGCGTAAGATGGTCGTCCTCCCAGCCGAATATCCAAAGTAACGTGGCGACGGCGGTTTAAAGGTCAGGGAGGAAGCGACGTTTACGAACAAGGAACTCATTGAGATCGCTGAATCCCTTAAGGTGAGCAAGACACCGTGACCAGACGGAATCCCAAATTTGGCCATTAAAGCGGTTATTTCGGAGGCTCCCGAATTATTCGGGGCAGTAATGAGTAGATGCCTGGAAGATGGCCACTTCCCGGACAGAATAACAGAACCTGGTCCTATTGCCGAAGCCGGGAAAACCGCCGGGTGTCCCCTGGTCATATAGGCTGGTCTGTTTGTATAGGCTGGTAGAGGGTTATCTTTAACAGACTCGTACAGTGCACGGAGGGTACAAACGGTCCATAAAGGAACCAATTCGGCTTCCGAAAAGGCTAATCTTCGGTGGATGCCATTTTATCTGTTACTAAATCAGCCGAGGTGGCAATCCAGCGCAAGAGGACGGGTATCCGCTATTGCGCAGCTGTCATGCTCGACGTGATAAATGCGTTTAATAGCGCTAGTTGGGTCTCCAAAGCCAACTCGCTTTGGAACGTCCAAGTACCAGTGTCGCTATACAGGATTCTGGAAAATTATTCCCAGAATCGTGTGCTATGCTGCAACAAGGAGGAGGGTCAGAAGTGCGTTCCATTCACCGCAGGGGTTCCGCAAGGTTCCATACTGGGCCCGGTGATGTGAAACGTTATGCATGACGAGGTGTTGAAGTTGAAGTTCCCGGTAGGGGTTGTGATTGTCGGCTTTGCGGACGACATCACCTTGAAAGTCCACGGTGAATCTAGCAGAGAGGTTGAGTTGACGGCTGCCCACTCTATAAGCATTGTTGAGAATTGGATGCACTCCAGGTAACTGTAGCTAGTGCATCACAAAACGGAAGTTATCGTGGTGAACAACCGTAAGTCGGTGCAGCAAGCAAATATCAGCGTCGGGAACGCGGTCTTTAAAACTCCTGGGAGTCATGATCGACAAGCTCAAGTTTGCGAGCCACGCCGACTATGCCTGCAAGAAGGCTTCGACATCTGTTTTGGCATTGTCTCGTATGATGTCTAATAGTTCTGCGGTATATGACAAGGGAATGCTGTTAGCCAATGTGGTCAAGTCCATGCTTAGGTATGGTGGGCTTAGGTATAACTTGGCCGTATAACCTTAGGTATACTTGGCGTTATAAATTTTTTATTGTTTGAGCGATGTACGGCCATCCAATTGGCCATGACTGTTCGGCTCTCCCATTGTTTCAGCTCACCCTTCAGCACACAGGATAATCACAAATGGATATCACCATTGACGGCAGCAGTTTCGGCTTCTTCGGCTAGAGGATTAGTCCAGGCTCTCTTGTCCCACCCACAAGCTTTTGTCTTAGCTGCTCTGGTTTGCGTTCGCTTAATGCCGACTTTCGCTTCTCTGCGCTTGTCGATCATGGAAACTCTAAGAATAACATCCTTAGAGATCCGCCAAATTGGCTTCGGGGTATACGATGCTGGCCTAACAAGCTAGTCGTCGAATGTTCAAATCTTGGCTGGGAGGTGCTGCTATAGAGTCAGTAGCATCATTGCACTAGCCCCGTATTCGTCCTGTACTCTAATAATTGGCTGCGAAGTCTGTCGATAAAAAAGGGTCAAGTTCTCAACAGGACGCTTATACCCATGGCTTTGCTTGTAAGGATAACATCCATTTCGCCCGTTTCCGTATATTGTCTTAGAGACCGCCTGCACATGTCGGGATCCTCTCATACTTAACTTACGTCTATCAATAGCCCGGAATAGCGGTTTTAGTTCACGACGACGTCGCGCTTCACCGGAAAGATGTTTTTTTACCAGTACCTTCAACCGTCCCTTTTGGGTGATTAACTGCTACCCAGACACGGTCGGATTAGACCGACGCTTCTGTATAAAAATACTCATTTTGGTCAGGCATTTCTTAACCGTTTATTTGGTTGTTTCGACCTTCTGATCCCACGCGTGGAACGATGAGACACCTTGCTCTCGGTCGTCCTGTTTAGCTTCTGCTGCAATACCCAGCCAGCACCAACTTGCTTGTCAATGTACGAAATTTATCGCAAATATCTCTTAACAAACTCGGATTCGTAAATAAAACCTAATAAAGTGCGCACAAGTTGATATTCTATCGTTTATAATGCTAGTAGCTGAAAAACATACGATTTTCAGCCCAAAGTCGTATAGCTGATCGCACTTAATCGGAACTTCACGTAATTTGAATCTTGAAATTTTATATACAAAAATAGATTTCTGTCTGTCGGGATGTTCCTTATAGAATCGAAAACTACTGAACCAATCGGCGTGAAAATTTGCATGTAGAGGTTTTTGGGCCCATGGAAGGTTCTTATGATGGTTAGTGACCCCTCCCCCCACTAAGAGGGGGGGCTCCCATACAAATGAAACACACATTTCTGCATAATTCGAGAACTAATCGAGCAAATGGAACAAAATTTGGCATGTGAATGTTTTTGGTGACAAGAATTTTTTCTATGGTAAATTGAGACCCCTCCCCTGTTTAGGAGGGGGGCTCCCATACAAATGAAATACAAATTTCCTCGTAACTCGAGAACTAATCAAGCAAATGGAACAAAATATGTCATGTGGGGGGTTTTGGAGACAAGAATGTTTTCTATGGTGAATAGAAACCTCTCCCCGCTTCAGGAGGGGAGGCTCCCATACAAATGAAATACAAATTTCCTCATAACTCGAGAACGAATTAATCAAATGGAACCATATTTGGTATGTGGGTGTTTTTGGAGGCATGAATTTTTTATATGATGAATTAGGACCCCTCTCCCTTTTTAGGAGGGGGGGCTCCCATACAAATAAAATACAAATTTCCTCAAAACTCGAGAAATAATCAAGCAAATGGAACCAAATTTGGCATGTGGGGGGTTTTGGAGGCAGGATTTTTTTAATGATGGTTTGAGACCCATCACCCCTGTGGTAGGGGGTTGAGGACTCTCATACAAATAAAACAGAAATTTTTGCGTAACTCAAAAACTAATCGAACTCGAGAAATTTTAGACTTTCTACGAAATGATTTTCTGTGAAATGGTACATCCCGCGTAAGGTTTTTCGCGAAATGGTATTCTGCGAAACTCTATATTCCGCGTTATGGTCAACCGAAAATTGGTGTTCCGCAAAATGGTATTCGGCGAAATGATTTGTAATGAAGGCGAATATTTAAATGCTATCCGCTTTATTTTGATCAGGCTAAGCAATGGGGGGAGTTGTTTTCTACTTTACTGTGAGGAAAATTTGTATGTTAAAACACCCATGAACCCCAGAAACTTGCAAAATTCGAGATTGTGACAAAGGTCGTCCGAGATTCACGATTTATGTAGAACACAGTTTAATTTGAGGCAATACGAAGTTTGTCGGGTCAGCTAGTCTATACCTATAAAGAAGGATTTCTGTCTGTCTGTCTGTCTGTCCGTATGTTCCTTATAGAATCGAAAACTACTGAACCAATCGGCATGAAAATATGCATGTAGAGGTTTTTTGGGGCCAGGAAAGGTTTTAGTGATGGTTAGAAACCCCTCCCACCACTAAGAGGGGGGGCTCCCATACAAATGAAACACAAATTTCTGCATAACTCGACAACTAATCAAGCAAATAGAACAAAATTTGGCATGTGGGTGTCCGGTGACAAGAATTTATTCTATGGTAAATTGAGACCCCTCTCCTCTTTATAAGGGGAATTATAACTCCTCTCCTCTTTAAAAGGGGGGGCTTCCATACAAATTTCCTCATAACTCGAGAACTAATCAAGCAAATGGAACCAAATTTGGCATGTCAAGGTTTTCGAGGGCAAGAATATTTTCTATAGTAAATTAGGACCCCTCCCCACTTTAAGAGGGGGGCTCCTGTACCAAAGAAACACAATTTTCCTCATAACTCGAGAACTAATCAAGCAAATGGAACCAAATTTGACACGTGGGTGTTTTTGGAGACAAAAATTTTTTCTATAATAAACTGCGACCGCTCCTCACTTTAGGAGGGGGGGCTCCTATACAAATGAAATACAAATTTCCTCATAACTCGAGAGCTAATCAAGCAAATGAAACCAAATTTGGCATGTGAAAGTTTTCGAGGGCAAGAATATTTTCTATGGTGAATTAGGACCCCTCCCAACTTTAAGAGGGGGGGCTCCTATACAAACGAAATACAAATTTCCTCATAACTCGAGAACTAATCAAGCAAATGGAACCAAATTTGACACGTGGGTGTTTTTGGAGACAAAATTTTTTTATGTGATGAATTGGGACCCCTCCCCACTTTAGGAAGGGGGGCTCCTATACAAATGAAATGCAAATTTCCTCATAACTCGAGAATTAATCGAGCAAATGGAACCAAATTTGGCACGTGAAAGTTTTCTAGGGCATGAATATTTTCTATGGTGAATTAGAACCCCTCCCCACTTTAAGAGGGGGGCTCCTATACAAACGAAATACAAATTTCCTCATAACTCGAGAACTAATCAAGCAAATGGAACCAAATTTGACACGTGGGTGTTTCTGGAGACAAAAATTTTTTCTATGATGAACTGGGACCCCTCCTCACTTTAGGAGGGGGGGCTCCTATACAAATGAAATTCAAATTTCCTCATAACTCGAGAACTAATCAAGCAAATAGAACCAAATTTGGCATGTGGAGGTTCCTGGAGGCAAAAATATTTTCTATGGTGCATTAGGACCCCTCCCAACTTTAAGAGGGGGTGCTTCTACAGAAATAAAATACAAATTTCCTCATAATTCGAGAACTAATCAAGCAAATGGAACTATATTTGGCATGTGGGTGTTTTTGGAGGCAACCATTTTTTCTATGATGAATTAGGACCCCTTACCTTTTTAAGAGGGGGGCTCCTATACAAATGAAATTCAAATTTCCTCATAACTCTAGAACTAATCAAGCAAATGGAACCAAATTTATCATGTGGGTGTTTTTGTAGGCAAGAATATTTTCTATGGTATATTTTCCATGGATTTCCCCACTTTAAGAGGGGGGGGGGGCTCCTATACAAATTAAAAACAAATTTCCTCATAACTCGAGAACTATTCAAGCAAATGGAACCAAATTTGACATGTAAGTGGTTTTGGACGCAAGATTTTTTTCTATGGTGAATTGAGACCCCTCTTTTCTTTAGAAAGCGAGTTATGGCCCATCTCCCCTTTAAGAGGGTGGGCTTCCATACAAATGAAATGCAAATTTCCTCTTATCTCGAGAACTAATCAAGCAAATGGAACCAAAATTGGCATGTGGGAGATTTTGGAGTCTTGAATTTATTTTACGATAGTTAGAGACCTCTCACCCCTGTGGTAGGGGGATATGGACTCTCATACAAATAAAACAGAAATTTTTGCGAAACTCAAAAACTAATCGAACTCGAGAAATTCGAGACTCTTCCATAAAACATTAGTCAATACAAGACCACAAAAACTATCTATAGTAACACTAGATCATTCAGGACGAGACGGTCGCGAGTGTTGCCGGTGACCCGCCGTCGGAAGCGCCGCCCACTGAGGGGCTTGCAAAACTCGAGATTGTGACAAAGATCATCCGAGATTCATGATTTATGTACAACACAGGTTAATTTGTGGCAATACGAAGTTTGTCGGGTCAGCTAGTTATACATAAAAATGCTGACTGGGTACCTTTGGCCGGCTGGAACCTGGCTTCCGTTCGACGCTTTCACTCGGTTATGTCCAGCGGACACGAAGTGCCTCACAATGTCCAGTTTCTTCGCTCTGGTGTTGAGCTGGTAGTACGATCATCTTTGCTTGACTACTTTCATTGTGACTATTTCGGCGACAATCCGTTTATCGAATCCGTATCGAATTCAGCAGTCTTGTACAGGGGTACCCTTTGTACGGGGGCTTTGTCTTTTTGTTTTTTACGAGTAGGGAAATCTGCTATCAGACACCTGGGAAGACAACTCAAGTAGTGTGGGGTTGGCTATCCCGACCCCCCTAATAAGGCGTAAGGATGCTGACCCATTAAATCTTATTACTTCAGGGAGAGGCTATTGTGCCTAACGCACTCTCTTAGATAACTACGCCGTTGATCGGCTCTCCAGCGGCTTTGTAGCTCATGTATAATCTGGGTAGCAGCCGCATTGACCACTCCCCAGACGTCCGAGCTAGAACACATCCTTTGGACTAAGTTATCCGGAGTAGTGTCCTATCCGCTCACTGCCATCGTGTTGCTTCTCGCACCCATGAAACGAGGACATATGAAGAAAGCATGTTCTGCAGTTTTCTCTACGTCCACGCATTCGGGACACGCGATGGACTCCGTATGCCCAAATTTGTGCAGATACTGTCTAAAGCAACCATGCCCTGACAGAATATGTGTCAGGTGGAAGTTGACTTTCCCGTGGCGTCTGTCCACCCACTCGGATATTTCCGGGAAAAGTCGATGTGTCCACCGACCTTTTGTGGAAATAGACCATGCCCGCTGCCATGTGATCATCGAGGTCGATCTTGTGGTACTCCGTATGCCTCTAGGTCCACTCCATCCACTCTAGGTGGTTGAAGCACTCTACGTCCTCGCTGACGATGATGCCAATGTTATTAAAAAGTTGCTGAGGTTTCGTACAAGATGGTATTTGTCGCCTGTATAATGCCCAGAGCGAACCCTCGGAACACTTGCTCTGCAATTGTGGAGCACTATTAGAACGCAGACTGCAGTATCTCAAAAGGGCCTACTAGAGCCTAGGAAGATCCGGTTTGCGTCGCCGATAAGGGTAACAAGGTTCACAAACCAAGTCATCTCCGATTGGCACCTGTCTCGCTCCAGCTACCAACCTTCCTCAATAAGTGATAGGTAAGCTTGAAGCGTACAGTAAAAGAAATAAACGACAAAGAAGAGATAAACAATAGTTCAAAATACTGGACGCAGTGATAAGAGTAAGACGATCTCGCCATCATTACTAAAAACCTTGGGACGGCGGAGGCAATCTACGCCAGACTAAAAACAGTGGCTAGAAGGATATAGTTACAAATCAATGCGTCGAAAACCAAATATGTATATGGTAGGAAGAAGCTCCAGAGAAAGTAACGTTTGCCTCCCACGGACAGCGACTATTGACGGGGATGAACTGGAAGTCGTTGATGAGTTCGTATATTTTGCACCTCTGGTCACTGCCGACAATAATACGAGTAAGAAGATCCAACGACGCATTCAAGCTGAAGATCGAGCCTACTTTTCCCTCTGCAAGACGTTTCGATCTAAGAGTATGCGCCGCCGCACAAAGCTGACGATGTACAAAACGCCAATCCGACCGGTAGTCCTCTACGAACTTGAGACAGTAATTCTGCTTACGGAGGACAACCCAAGCAACAATGTGAGTTTTATTGTACTCTTATGGAGGTTTTCATGACCAATTTTGGTCTTAAATACCATCATATGAGTGTAATAAAACCCAAATTGTTACTTGGGATACGTGCACTTGCCGTATTTGAACGAAAGGTGTTGCGGACTATTTTTGGCGGAGTACAAACAGAAAGCGCAGAGTGGCGGAGGCATATGAATCACGAGTTACAGGCACTGCTTGGAGAGATTCCCATCGTACACCTGGCGAAAATTGGGAGACTACGGTCGGCCGGTCACGTCGCAAGGATGCCGGACGATTGTGCAGTGAAATCCGTTCTCTCCATGAACCCCACCGGCACCAGGAATAGAGGGGCCCAACGGGCTAGATGGCTCGATCAGGTTGAAGCTGACTTGCGTGTGTCGAGACGCGTAACGAACTGGCGACGAGTAGCCCAGGACCGAGTACAATGGAGAGGAATTCTGGATACGGCAAGAGCCACCCCGGCTCTCGGCTGCCAAAGTAAGTAAGTAAGTAAGTAAGTAAGTAAGTAAGGGCAAAATGAACCACTTCTCGTAGACTGCGCAAGACGGGACCACCACGATGGTGCAATGGGTCTCACGGTTAAGGTATCGAAAGCCAAGGCTTTGGTAGTGAACACTGACAATCCCACCAAATACACAGTAGTGCAACAAAAGGTTAAACTAATGGACGCCTATCAACATCTTGGTAACCAAACAACGCCCGATAGTGGTATTAAGCCCGGTATAGCCAGCCGGATCAGAAAGGCCAAAGGTAACTTTGCCGGTCTTCGAAACATTTGGCGTTCAAACCAGATTACTCTACATACGAAAACCCGAATTTTCAGCTCAAACGTGTTAAATCCGTTTTGCTGTACGCTTGCGAAACGCGGTGCGTCTCAGCGGAGACAGCACAAAACCTGCAGCTATGTATCAACCGATAGCTGCGATATATCATTCGTGGAAATCCAATTAGGAACTCCATCATCGGTGTCATCGACTACCGATAGCCACAGAAATTCGTGAACGTAGGTAAATGTAGATCGGACACATCTTTAGGAGAGGAACGAACAAGAACAACGAAGGAGAGACAGACCCAGAGGCTCACGGTGATCTGGGCAGTTGACGATAGCCTGTCCTGGTAAAAGCCATGGCGGGTAACCGTCGGTTGTGGAGATTGCTGATTTCATCCCTTTGTTTTGCCGGACCGGCGGACATGCACCAGTAAGTAAGTTATGTTATAGTGGAACGCGAAGAGTTTTTGGGGACAACAGAATGGCCTATACAGTAAGTTGTTTAACAACGCCATTGAGGGTAGGGTAGGGTTCGGTGAGCGCATAGGAAGGAGAGGCACATTTTTCAGCAAAGGTATCCAACTCCTAGACTATACGGACGAATTCGACGTTATCAGAATCTTTGAGACGGCGGAAATAATCTGCGCCAGATTAACTGCGGAAGTTAGGAGGATCGAATCGGGCTGAGGTTCGATGCGTCTAACACTTATATGAGAAGTAGAGGTTTAAGAGAGTACAACCTTTGCCTCCCTTCGCAGGTTAATGAGTGGATGTATTTGGAAGCTCTGGTTAGCGCCAACAACAACATTAACAACAACAACAACAACAACAACAACAACACGATCAAGGAGATTCAAACAGGAAAATGGTGCTGCTTTGCCTTCTTAAAGACGTTGCGATCAAGGAGCATATTTAGCTCTAACGCTCGGTTCAATGGTTCAAATTTATTCTGTAGAGCTTCTGAGTGTGTGCCTGCCCAGTGTGTAAACCGCCCAGTTAGCTTCGAGGTACGAAGCTGGTCTAATGAGCCAGTCGTCGTATGTTTGAATCTCGGCTAGGCGGTGCTTGCTAGATAGAGTCAGTAGGATCGTTGCACTGGCCCCGTAATTTTTCTGTACTCTAACAGCCGGCTGCGAAGTCTGTCGATAAAGAAGGGTAATGTTTAAAGACAGTATAAACACAAGGCTTTGCTTATTTCTGAAAAAATCATTTGACCGCAAGGTCTGTGCAGGACTATGATAGGTTGTCTTGTAGGAATGTCTCTTAGCTCAAAACAAGTCTGTAGTACTGATTTGGTGCCCCTCAAAAGAGCGGTTTTGTTTGAATATTCATAATTGTGCTGGCTCACCGAAAAAATGTCGATTCAAAAAGGTTAATCCATCGATGCAGTGGAGAAAGTTGGAGAGTGGAAACGAGAGATTAATTGCTCATCAAAATCCAAATTCCAAATTGGTCCCTACATATTGGTAAGTGTCAACAAGGGATGCTAAGTGATTTCGATGATAATGAAAGAGAATTGAATCTGTCTCGTAGGTTGTCGAGAATAATTATGTGCGATCTCGAGCTTATGAGTTAATCCAAATGCAATCATGGATTTATTTTAGATATAGTCCTTCACTCCCTACGTGTTAGTCTGTTGTGATATGTTCGGAATTGACAATTTTTGCAGTTCAGAAACCGTGGAGTTTTTTAAATACAGCAATAATAGATTGTAGTAGATAGTAGAGGATAGAATATGAGGTTTTGAATATGTTCATTTAGTTAGTTTTGCACAGCGACACAAAGCATTTTCATAAGCAATTTTTACAACTTTTTGGTTTTATTTTTTCATCTAGAAATTTTCGTTTAAAAGCAGTGAAATTGTAAATTATACCAGTATATATGAAACGCATTTCCCACGTCAGGCTAAAAAAGAAAAACGAAAATGTGTCTTGTACGACCCTCGACATGTCTAATATTTTTAGTAATCCAAAATCTGAATACAGTAAACGAACTTATTCTATAACTCGAATAGTAAACGTGAGTTGAGTGGTATTAAATTTCCTCTGCCATATCAAATTCGAATGTCACTTTCAGTAACTAAAATGGTTCAAGTGATGACTATAAAACTAGTCGTCATTATTTATTCGTCAGGCAAGATTATTTAGTTATTCCTAGTAATTAAAGCTGAAATAGCACCACTTCAAAACTCAATCGAAGCTGAGGTTTTCTGTTCATTTCTATACAAAATCAAAATCATGAGAGATGCTTCAAGTGTCTCCCTCATTAAACAGGTCATAAAGTTAACTAATTAACAATTTTTCTTTTAGGATTACAACGATCTAATCCCATCGAACAGCATTGTAAATGCTACAATTAATTTATCAATTATTCAACTAACAACTCTCGACATCTAAACTACAACTACCAGATCTGCTAGCGCTCTCCTACGCTATCATCTACGATAACTTGAGTTAGTAGGGGAAAAGGACAAACTAACATCAAGCGGCAAAAGCTGTGATCGGACGTGCAAACGAAAGTCCACAGACCGGAAACTTACTAGGTTATTTCTCTACCAGTGCTTTTCGGTTTTCGAAGACGCTGTGCGTTGCTTTCGTGCCAATGAGCCAATCCATAACTGACGGTAGAAGTCTAGCGCGTACGGTTCAACCAACTTTAATCGGTTCTATGCAACTAGTGTCCTACAAGCGCATGTGCTCCTTGTGATAGATTGAAAGGAAATGTGGGATGGATTATGGATATGGGTCAATGGAAGAGGTAAGATAATAACTGCCACCAAGCGGTAGATTTTGTACAATAAAACTTTTGCAAAATAAATAATGGGTGAGTTTTAGAAACAAAATCAAATAAAAATAACGTAAAGGATAGAATAGGCAAAAGAAAGCCGCCTTAAAAACTAGGAGTACGAAACGATATCACAGCGCAAACACCAATAGCTCATCAAGGAACGTTCCCACGGCGGGGAACTTGGTAAAAAGGTATCCGAATAACTTGTTAATCACCTTGATCGTCACCGAAGATCGGTAAACTTGCGGCGCGTCTGCATTCTGTATCAGATCCATCAGGCTGCGGTCGTCGTCCTCGGTGCCGGTGATGATGGAATCATCGTCTGCCCGGTCTTCGAAACCACGCAGGCAGCGGGTGCACATCTGGCCTTGTCTGCAAGCGAATTAATTAAGTATTAGCTCTATACGAAACATCCCTCACGCTGGCGTGCCACACTTACCGGACTTCCTCTAGGATCGAGAGTTCTTCGTGGACGGATTTCATCTCTTCAGGTGCGTTGATTTGCACTATTTTACTCTGCAGGATTTGATTTTCCTGCGCGATGGCAGCCAGCTGTTCCTCCAGTTCCGCGACGCGGTTCTGCTCTGCGATTAAACATTTGCGAGTTTTTTCCAGTTCCTGCATTATCCGCATCAGTTCTTCGTTCTCTTCGCTCAGATTCAGGTCGGTCATGTGTTGCTGCTGTTGGCTGTGATGGTTGGGCACTTGAAGCTGTGCGGAACTGTTCCCGGTATGGCTACAATCGGTCACGTCTGTCGAGTGCGACATATCCCGGAAGGCAAAGGAAAAGTTCTCCGGCTTCGACGTGTCGATTTCGGTGATCTGAGAACCCATACAAAATCGATTATGTAGCGTAAAATAATTTTCTAACAAGATAAGCTTTCATTTTACCTCATCCTCGTCCGGTCCGCTACCATTTCCGTCGTCTCCATCGTAGTTGACTGGTTGCAGCAGGACCAGTTCCTTGGCACTTTTTCCGCCATTTTCGGCGCCGTCGCTTCGCAATCGATCGTTTTTCTTCCGTTCCGATTCCAGCTGGTGCCGAAAATCGTCTAGTGTTTTGTTCAGTTCATCAACTTTCGCTTCCAAAGTTTCAATATTGCGACACAGGCTAGACGAGCAAAAAGAACGAAACAAAGCAAACAAAAAAAGATCGACATCACATCAGAATGTGGCATTTATAAATCAAGTGACGGAAGCGAGCGAAAGGGCGCACACGCCGGGTAATCGAAAATAACTCGCGCCGACGTTCATCTGATCGACAAAGGCACGACGTTTTTGCGCCGGAACATATTAACCGAAAGTAGATTAGGTAAGTCTGCGTCTCAAAGCATTCCGTTAACAAATGGGCGGAATATTTTTGGACACAACAGTGCGGACGTGCTTTGTCAAGTGATCTTTAAGGGGAACCGAAATAGACCGTTGTTTTTGTTGACGAGCCAACGCAAAACCGATGACGCTCGTGTGACATGTTTCCAATCGACGCGTAGTAAACGGAGAATGAACCCCGTTCGGAAGTGGGACAAGGTAAAGTAAAACGGAATTTTCGCAAAACAAAACCAATGGTCATTTTAGCTGTTTACGACAGCTTGCCGATTGAAAACATTTTTGCGATGATTGATCGGTATGAACGGCGTGAGTTGGTTTGCTGGCTACGAGTAGGCAGCTAACTTACGTTTTAACATGCTTTTTGTCAGCTTGGTTCTCTAACGCTAACTTGTACTTGTCCCGCTCAAGGTCCTGTATGCTGACTTCGAGCTGCTCGTAGATCTTCATCCGAGAATCGTTGACCTCTCGCAGGGCGCCATTTTGCTTCGTCAGGTACTGGAAGGAAAAGAATACGGAATATATAAGATTTATAATAACTAATGAATGTAATAGGTACTAGCATAAAATTAGATTCAAAAATTAGAAAAATCAACACAAAGTAGTTAAAATGCAATCAGATTAAAGTTCTTTACTTGCAGTGCTCGCATGGCGATCACAAACTGATTAACGAACCTGGATGGTTGGTTGGCATTGGTAGGTAAGCAGCTTTAGGAAAACGTTCAAGATTTAATCCCCGGTTAAAATTGTTTTCAGTCGTTTCAAAAAGAAGTTCACTAAGAACCACTCGCGACTAAGCCTTTTTCATTGAAGACAGCCCGCCCGCAAGCCACCGAAAACTTTTTGATGGCAATACCATTAGTTGGGGAACTTTATGCTCTAAGCCTGGCGGGCATCCACGCAAAATACGCTCGGTCGTCGCTACCACTTCGAACTTCGATTGTAAGGCACTATTTATTTCTTCCACTTTGTTTACGAGGAAAAATACGTATCAGTCAAAATAATACAGCAAAAATCACAAAAAAGCGGCAAAATTTTTTACAGGACATTTCTACGGAACGAGATATGTTTGAGAATATTTTCACTACACTGCATTTTTCTTCGACGGCGAATGCGAGCAATTAGTGTAGGAGAAGAATGCAGCCCGTGCGAGAATGCTGCAACACCGTACGAGGGCGAATGTGGAGCGATATAAACAAGCACGGAACAGGCGAAACTCGGTCTTCCGGAGGAAAAAGCGTCAACAGGAAGATCGAGATCGCGAGGCGATGGAAGAACTGTACCGTGCTAACGATAAACGGAAGTTCTACGAGAAGTTAAACCGTTCGCGCAAAGGCAATGTGCCGCAGGCCGATATGAGTCTAGAGTCAAACGGTAATCTTCTCACGAACGGACGTGAGGTGATCGAGAGGTGGAAGCAGTTTTACGACGAGCACCTTAACACCGATGTAGCTAAACATGGAGGTGACGATATGGCAATAGATCTTGGAGCACGTGCAGAAGACGACAGAATACCAGTCCCCGACCTCCAGGAGGTAGCAGAAGAGATCGGTCGGCTGAAGAACAATAAAGCGGTAGTGACGCACTGGGTCATTGTCAAGATTTGGGAGGATGAGCTACTACCGGAGGAGTGGACGGAAGGCATCGTGTGTCCGATCTACAAAAAGGGCGACAAGTTGGATTGTTGCAATTACCGCGCAATCACACTGTTGAACGCCGCCTACAAGGTACTCTCCCAACTTTTATGTCGTCGATTATCACCATTTGCAAAGGAGTTCGTGGGGCAATATCAAGCGGGACTCATGGGTGCCCGCGCCACCTGCCCGCGGCACGGGTTGGGGTGCCCTGGGTGCCCGCGCCACCACGTACCAGATTTTCGCGCTTCGGCAAGTGTTGCAGAAATGTCGCGAATACAACGTGCCCACGCATCATTTATTCGTCGACTTCAAATCGGCGTACGACGCCATCGATCGAGATCAGCTATGGCAGATTATGCACTACTACGGATTTCCGAATAAACTAACGCGATTGGTCAAGGCGACGATGGATCGAGTAATGTGTGTTGTTCGAGTATCAGGGGCAGTCTCGAGTCCCTTTGGATCTCGAAGAGGTTACGGCAAGGTGATGGGCTTTCATGTTTGCTGTTCAACATCGCTTTGGAGGGTTTGATAAGAATAGCGGATATAGACACGAGTGGCACGATATTCACGAAGTCCGTCCAGCTTCTTGGTTTCGCTGACGACGTTGACATCATTACACGTACCTTTGAGAGGATGGCGGAAACGTAATGAAAGCTGAAGCCAAACGGATTGGACTTGTCATTAATGTATCGAAAACAAAATACATGAAAGGAAGAGGTTTCTGAGAAGTGAATGCTGACCTCCCTCCCCTTTATTTAGACGGTGATGAAATCGAGCTGGTAGAAGAGTTCGTGTCTCTGGGCTCACTGGTTACCGCAGACAACGACACCAGCAGAGAAATACAAAGACGCATTATGGCAGGAAATCGTGCCTACTTTGGACTCCGTAGGACGCTGCGATCGAACCAAATCCTCCACCGCACCAAGTTAACAATCTACAAGACGCTGATTAAACCGGTAGTCCTTTACGGCCATGAGACATGGACTATGCTCGTGGAGCACCAACGCGCCCTTAGTGTTTTCGAACGGAAGGTGTTGCGCACCATCTACGGCGGAGTGCAGATGGAAGACGGAACGTGGAGGAGGCGAATGAACCATGAATTGCACTAGCTGCTTAGGGAACCACCCATCGCTCACACCGCAAAAATTGGTCGCCTGCGATGGGCTGGGCATGTCGTGAGGATGTCGGACGACTGCCCGGTTAAAAAAGTTCTCAATAACGATCCGACTGGAACGAGACGGCGGGGCGCGCAGCGAGCAAGATGGATCGATCAAATGGAAGGCGACCTGCGGACCCTACGTAGACTAGGTGGCTGGCAAATTGCGGTCATGGACCGAGTGGAATGGCGACGACTTCTTCGTACAGCAGAGGAAACCACGGCCTGGAGCTGATTAAGTAAGTAAGTAGGTAAGCATTTTTCTTCTACAGGAGGATGGTGTATCGTAAAACCCATAATGAGCCTGTCATAGTAATAATGTCGTACACCGCTGCCCGGAGATAGCTCGTATGCAGTTTGCTTT
Source organism: Sabethes cyaneus (assembly GCF_943734655.1). Taxonomy (NCBI): domain Eukaryota; kingdom Metazoa; phylum Arthropoda; class Insecta; order Diptera; family Culicidae; genus Sabethes; species Sabethes cyaneus. The sequence continues at coordinate 109,944,791 of NC_071353.1, read as the reverse complement.
CACTTCAGATGCAACTACAAATTGGCGAACAGGACTTCATCAAGCTCGAGGTTAGTCTAGATCAAGCGGAACTGGGATCACGCTTTTAGTTTATGTGCTTTAATCTGCAACAGTTCAAGTACGTGCTATCTTGGAAAACCCGATGACATCGAGCCGAAATGTGCTAACTGCGACGAAAACTATCGCGCCACCAACCATATGGCTAACCTCAAGTTAATGGATTTCAAACATCCAACAATTCAACAACATCGTCGTCGTCAGTGGCCTAGAGCAGCGGTGGCTCGTGCTATTTCAAGCTGTCTTCTCCATTCAACTTGATCTTGAACTTGAATTTCCCAGTAGTCTCAGAAATCGCAAATCACTTCCAATCTGGTCTAGTCATCTTGCAGGTTAAGCCCCCTGTTACTGGTGTCGGTGGGGTTATTGAAGAGAACTGTTTTCGTTGCACTATCGTCCGGCATCCTTACGACATCTCCGGTCCACCGCAGTCTGCTGACTTTCACCGGATGTACGATGGAAATCTCTTAAAGTAGTGCATGTAATTTATACGTCTCTGCCACTCTCTGCCAAATATCATACGGCAATCGAATACGGCAAGAGCGCGTATGTCCTCCGCGAGCAGCGTCAGACTTCAAGCCCATAGAGTCTAATCATAGAGTCTAGTCTAATACCGGTATTATAAATTGTCAGCTTCGTACGGCGGTGTATGCTTCTCGATCGTAGTGTTTTGCAAAGGGCCCGATTTCCCGCTTGAATGCGCTGCTGGATATCTTTACTAGTGTTGTTGTCACGCAGTTCAACATCAAGTAACCTAAAATACCCAGACTGGCTACAGACGCACTGATCGCCAGACATTCTTCCGCCTCGTAGGCAAGTCCCACACCTGGCCTTACTTTCGTTCAATAGCCAAGAAATCGCCTCTACGAATCCAGCAAGCGGCTTCCAGCCACAGTTCAGCTGACCACCGCCACACCACTCACTACATGCAGCTACCTAACCAGATCCGGATTCCATCTCCGCACCTGGATTGTCGCACTGAAAGAGCTCGTTCAATTTGTCTCAGCGGTTGTCGCCATCAAGCGTTACTGCAAGAAGCCGTTCAAGCTGTAATGTATATCGTCGGCAAGTATAAACCGTGAACCTTTTTCCATCGTTAAATGGAATACTTTCTAAGAAGAAAACATATCGGTCTGCTCGACGTTCTTAACGAGAAAGACATCGGCATTGCCGTCATCACGGAAACCCATTTCATGTCAGGAGGTTAGCGGCTACCGTTCAGACTTTCGGCTTTTATGACTCGACCGAACCAGCGTAGGAAAAGGGGATAGGGTCGTTGCTGTGAGTTGGACAACAGGAGACTGCTCAACCCCCTTATAAGACGCGACGTATCTTCAAACTCTAACATCTTCCTCGATCTATTGTAATCGAACCACCGAACTGAGCAGTTTTAATCTAACTCGTTTTACTCACGGGACGACGAAACTGTACAGGCACTTACAACGCACTGGGCACTGCACGTGACGTTGTTTGTCCGTTAGCGTGTTGGCCGCGATTCCCAACATGGATTTTCGTGTGGAGGATCCGAGGCAGCAAAGCCCAATTTTACTACAGCGTTGGAGCAACCAACCAGCTGGGAACGGGCAGGATCGCGTAATGGACTGGAAAGCGGTCAACGAGAGGATGATCAAGTTGAGGATAAAATGCCGTATCTTCAACTATATCATTATCAAGCATCAATAATAATTCTGTATTTATCTCGCGTTCATACAATCGAGACTATAATACATAGTCTCCATCTGCTAAACTTAAGACACCGAGGTGTTACTCAACGGTTGTTTTGTACAACATTAGTCCTCAGTCAGTGTTGCAAAAAACTATAAGCTAAGCAAGCCGTAAAATCATTAATACGAACACGGATTTTTCGATACTTAATTTGAAAGCACCATGTGTCCATCGTAACATCAACCTAGCACTTCGCAATTCTATCTATACCAGCTCTACCTTTCTCTGTGGAGCTAACGGGTGGCAACTAAAATTTTGGAATATTTTCGAGGCTCTTATGCTCAACAACAAACGAGCTCAGAGAGAAATGAGAGTATGTATTTGTTAGCTCTCTCTCTCTCTCTCTCCTGTTTTTGTTAATATTTTTTGTTTTGAAAAAATGGCGTTGAAACAAGAAGCATTTCGGGAGCGCGTTGTACACTTCTACGAACTGCAACAGAAATCTCGGCAAAAAGTATACGGTACAACATTTAGAAAGCAAATATGTTGCGGCTTCGACTGTTTACCATATCCTAAGATGCCCAACAACTATTCGCAAGCAAGGTAGTGGAAGACCTGCCAAAATTACGGACACAGAAGGACATCGTTCTCTTTCTCGTTTCTTCAACAACAAGCCTTCGGGGTTGGCTATCAATTATGATGCGCCAGACGAATGTTTGAAGAAAATTTTTATCCCGTTTCTACAAAAATATCATGCAGATGGACAATACGTGTTTTGGCCAGAGAGAGCATCATCGCATTACGCCAAAAAACACAATCATTCCTGAATACCCATTCGATCCCATTTTTACGCAAAAACCACGACCCGAAAAATCTGTCTCAGTGCGTCCAATCGGAGATTTCTTCGGGATTTTGAGTTCCTTGGTGTACAAAAATAACTGGAGAGCCACGAATTGCAAACAGTTGATTGATAGAATCAAGAGATGCATTCGCAAAGTTGACATGACGGCCGTACAACGCTCCTGTTTCGACGTCAAACGAAAGCTTCACCGAACAGCCGATTACGGACCGTTTTCAAATGTACACTAATTTTACTTGTAAACTAATGCACAATAGATAATGCATCTTTAATTTCGATAAATCAGATCTTCCTCATGTATCTTTGTCTTTTTTTTTTGACAACTTGAGAAAAAAATTTCAAAATTTTAGTTGCCACCCGTTAGATGCTTCGATCCTCGAAAACAGATGGAGTAGGATAAGCTCGGTCGTCAATGAGGCGCACCCGCGGTGCTAGGGGAGGAAACCTCGAGCGCACGAAATGATTGGTTTAACAAGCGAAGGAGAGAAACTAACTAAGCGTTGTCACGAGGGAAAATTTGGCCAAGTATCGACGAGCGTAGAATCAATTGACCACGAACCTGACGAAGAAAAAGCGCCAGAAGGAGGGCAGAACAACGTAACTAGCTAGAACAACTATTCCGGATTGATGAGACGCGTAAGTTCTATAAGAAGGTAAACCAATCTGATAAGGGACATACACCGAACCTTGATATGTGAGGGACGAAGTGGGAAACCTGGTCACAAACGAACGCGAGACGGTCGACAGGTGGGAGCAGTTCTTCGATCTTCGATGAGCATCTCAACGGCGATATCACAGAAGGAGATGCCACGAAGGTTATTCTAGAAGTGCCTACAAACGATACCAGCGCACAGGCTCCCTAGATCTCTAAGAGATCTGGCGAGAAATTGGTCAGCTGAAGCATAATAGAGCCGTCGGAAACGACCAACGCCCGATTGAACTCTACAAGAATGCCCAATACAATTCAGAAATGCAACAGTACTTTATTGAAAAATTTCAAGAATTTGGGAGGAGGAGAAACTACCGGAAGAGTGGATGGAAGGTGTGGTATGTTCCATCTAGAAAATGGCTGTAATTACCGTGGATTACGCTGATAAACGCCGGTTACAAGATGCTCTTGCTTTTTACGTCGTCCATCCCGACTAGCAAGAGAATTTGTAGGACAGTATCAGGCGGGCTTTCTGGGGACCGACAAGCTCTCCAGAAATGTTGAGAGTACAATGTGCCCATGCATCACATTTTCGTAGATTTCAAGAATGCATATAAACAGCCGAGCGCGGACAGCTATGACAGATAATACACGAAAACGGTTTTTCGGACAAACAGACGGAGCTGATTAAAGCTACCCTGGAGCGAGTGATGTGTTATGTGCGCGTTTCGGGGGCACTCTCGAGTCCTTTCGAATCACGCAGCGCAGAGGGTGGCGGCAAGCGGATGGACTGTCCTGTATGTTATTCAACATAGTTACTGAAGGTGTGATCCGGCAAGCGCGCATCGAAAAGAGAGGAATGATCTTCAGCAAGAGTAGCTAAGTCCTGGCCTCCGCAGATGACCCCGATATCATTATTATAAATTTTGAACGGCGGGGACAATTTACGCTAGACTAAAAACGGGAGCTAGGAGGGCTCGGTTATAAATCTCAATGCGTCGAAAACCAAATAGATGGTAGAAAGAGGCTCCAGCGAAAGCTGGTCTCTCACGAACAGTGACTATGGACGGCGATGAACTGGAAGTGGTTGATGAGTTTGTATATTTGCAATATCTGGTCACCGCCGACAATAATACGAGTAAGAAAATTCAACGACGTATTCAAGCTGGAAGCTGAGCCTACTTTTCCCTCCGCAAGACGCCTTGATCAAGGAGCATACGCCGGCGCACAAAGCTGACGATGTACAAAACGCTAACCAGACCGGTAGTCCTCTACGGACTTGAGACAGTAACTATGCTTACGGAAGGTATTCGAGCACTTGCCGTATTCGAACAAAACGTGTTGCGGACTGTTTTTGGTGGAGTACAAGCGGATAGCGGAGAGTGGCGTAGGCGTATGAACCACGAGCTGCAGGCACTACTCTGGGAGATTTCCATCGTTGGGATGAGCTGGCCGCGTCGCAAGGATGTCGGACGACTGTGCAGTGATATTCGTTCTCTTTAAGAACCCCACTAGCACCAAGACTAGAGGCGTCCAACGTGTTAGATGGCTTGGCCAAGTTCAAGACTTGTTTGTGTCGAAACGCTTAACGAATTGGCGACGAGTAGCCCAGGACCGAGGAGGTTGGTAAACGGCTAGATAATGCGGAATATAGACCCCATGGTCGTTAGTCTCTTATCCAGCAACTCCGATCCCGACCTCCTCGTGGTACCAGCCGGAATACGAGCAACCTTAGCGGAGATCGGGTAACCAACTCGGTGGAAACTAAGGTCGTATACTAACCGGGAAGGAGGTATAGTGAGTCTCGGCACTATAAGATGGCAGCCCCATCGCGAGACTCGGTAGTGTTGCCCCAGCACGGCTACACACCTAAATTAAACTTAAACTAACAACATTCAAGCATATTCGGAGCGGAATATTCGCATCGACCTAGGCGACGGAACAAGGACGACGAATGGAGACTCGGTACTTGGGGGGTGCTGATTGAATAGCTGGAACCCCGCAAACTCGGCAACGTAGCTCTGCAGGAAATCTGTCGCAAAGGAGAGAAGGTTTGGAAGATCCATGGCGGAAAGGCCGGAAGTTTTACCAGAGCGGTGGCGCTACCAACGAACTGGGAACGGGCTTTGTAGTGCTGGGCGGAATGCAGGAGCGCGTGATAGATTGGAAGGCGATCAACGAGAGAATGTGTGTATTGAGGATAAAGGGCCGTTTCTTCAATTATAGCATCATTAACGTGCACTGCCCGCACGAAGGTAGACCCGACGATGAGAAAGAAGCGTTTTACGCAAGGCTGGAGGCAACGTACGACAGCTGCTCGTCACGGGACATCAATATCGTCATCGGGGATATGAACGCCCAGGTCGGCAGGGAAGAAATGTCTAGACCGGTGGCAGGAGCCCATAGCCTGCACACCGACATAAACGATAACGGCCAACGACGTATAAACTTCGCAGCTTCCCGAGGCCTGGTGATCCGAAGCACCTTTTTCCCGCGCAAGGATATCCACAAAACCACCTGGAGATCACCTGACCAACGTGCAATGAACCAAATTAACCGCGTTCTCATAGAGGGCCGGTTCTTCTCTAACATCACAAACGTACGCTCCCGTCGGGGTGCGGATATTGATTCTGACCTAGTAGCAGTACATGTGCGCTCAAAGCTGTCCACCGTATACCGGACACGTCAAAGCCGCCCTCTTTGGCTGAACATCAGGCAGCTAGATAACCCACAAGTTGCCGAGAACTACGCGCGAGTACGGAATGAAGCACTGCCTTCTTCCGAGGAGTTAGGTGCTTCAAACCTCGAAGACGGTTGGGGCAGAATACGCTCGGCCATCGGAGAGGCCGCTACCGCGGCACTAGGTATTAAGTCTCGGAGTACACAAAATGATTGGTTTGATGGGGAATGCCAACAAACGGCGGAGGAGAAAAAAATGCTTGGAAAAATTATCTAAGTATTGCCACTAGAGAGAACCTGGCCAAGTACCGACGAGCTAGGAACCAGTTGACCACGATCCTGAGGAGAAAAAAGCGCCAAAAGGAGGACAGAGATCGTGAAGAATTAGAGCAACTATTCCGAGCTAATGACACGCGCAAGTTTTATGAGAAGGTGAACAAAACTCGGAAGGGCTACATACCGAAACATGTGTAGGGACGAGGGAGGGAATCTAATTACAAACGAGCGCGAGGTGGTGGACAGGTGGAAGCAGTTCTTCGATGAATACCTCAATGGCGAAGTCGCAGAAGGAGGTGGAACGGAAATTAACCTAGGAGCGCCCATGGAAGATAGTAATGTCCTAGCACTTGATCTCCAAGAAGTCAAGCGAGAAATCAGGCTGCTGAAGACCAATAAAGCCGCTGGAAAGGACCGCCTACCGGCAGAGCTTTATAAACATGGCGGCGAAACGCTAGCAAAGGCTCTACACTGGGTTATTTCGAGGATTTGGGAGGAGGAAAAGCTACCGGAGGAATGGCTGGAAGGAGTGGTTTGTCCCATCTACAAAAAGGGTGATCGGCTAGACTGCTGCAACTATCGTGGTATTACGCTGGTAAACGCCGCCTACAAGGTACTCTCCCAGATCCTATTACGCCGGCTGTCACCGATAGCACAAGGTTTCATAGGGAATTATCAGGCGGGTTTCATGGGGGCTCGCGCAACTGCGGACCAAATTTTTACTGTCCGACAGATCTTGCAGAAATGTCGGGAGTACAACGTGCCCACGCATCACATCTTTATTGATTTCAAAGCAGCATACGATACAGTCGATCGAGACAAGCTATGGCAGATAATGCACGGATACGGTTTTCCGGACAAACTGACGCGACTGATCAGAGCTACATTGGATCGAGTGATGTGTTTCGTACGCATCTCTGGGACACTCTCGAGTCCCCTCGAGACGCGACGAGGGTTGAGACAAGGTGACGGTCTATCCTGCATGCTGTTCAACATCGCTCTTGATTTTTACCAAGAGTAGCCAAATTCTAGGCTTTGCAGATGACTTCGATATCATTGCCAGGAACTTTGCGACGGCGGAGGCAATCTACGCCAGACTGAAAGCGGAGTCTAGGAGAATTGAGCTAAAAATAAATGCGTCGAAGACCAAATACATGAAAGGAAGAGGCTCAAAGGAAACAAACGCGCGCCTCCCACGGACGGTAACCGTTGACGGCGACGAACTAGAAGAGGTAGAGGAGTTCGTGTATTTGGGATCGCTGGTGACCGCGGACAACAACACTAGTAAGGAGATCCAGCGGCGCATCCAAGCGGGAAATCGGGCCTACTTTGCCCTTCGTAAAACGCTACGATCAGGAAGCATACGCCGCCGCACGAAGCTAACAATGTACAAAACCATTATTAGACCGGTAGTTCTTTATGGACTTGAAGCCGTGACGCTGCTTACATACGCGTCACATACGCGTCACATACGCGCCCTTGCCGTGTTTGAGCGGAAAGTGCTGCGGACGATATTTGGCGGAGTACAAACTGAAAGCGGAGAGTGGCGGAGGCGTATGAATCACGAGCTACAGGCATTGCTTGGGGAAACTCCCATCGTACATCTAGCGAAAGTTAGCAGGCTACGGTGGGCCGGACACGTCGTAAGGATGCCGGACGACAGTGCGACGAAAATAGTCCTCTTCAACAACCCCACCGGCACCAGGAACAGGGGGGGCCCAACGTGCACGATGGCTCGACCAGGTCGAAAGCGATTTGCGACTTCTGAAACGACTAGGAAATTGGCGACGAGTGGCTCAAGACCGAGTTGAATGGAGATGAGTGCTTGAAACAGCACGAGCAACCCCGGCTCTATGCTGCTGAAGAAGAAGAAGCCCAGGACCGAGTACAGCGGAAGGATAATTTTTAATATGCCAAGAGCCACCCCGGTTCTCTACTGGTAGAAGTAAGTAATATGTCTAAATTGTTACGAACTTCAGTGAATAAATAATAGTTAAGTTGTTTAAATTGAACCACAACGTTGCGACGCTGTTTTATAAAATATGCTTTGAATAATAAACGGTTTATGTGTGTCAAAGGGACAATCGATTTATTTCTTGTATACGGTGTCCATGACAAGCCACTACTGTCTGCAACGCGAGGGCCGAAAAGAACCAGTAAATTTAACGCCAGGTTATTCAAATCTCTTAAGAATTGATGATGGGGCCAGACATGTCAGAACTTCTTATAATTATATTCCGTTGTGTATTAGTTAAATTTATGTCATCTCTTAATGGTTTTTGGAACTGAATTCTTTAACTACCCGATATGTTAACAGGAGTTACAAAGTCAATTTAAGTTATAATACTAACCTCAATTTCTTGTGCCTGGTCCTCGATGACGTTCTGATGTTGTTTCAGTGAAATTTCCAGTTCCTTGTTCCGCTCCAGTAAAGTTTTCCCGAGCTCCGCTGCCAACTGTAGATCTGCAATGAAATAAGACAAAATTGCATCGTTAGAAAAATGCAGCCAGCCCAACAGGTAGGTAGCTATTTAAAAATGATTACGTCGTTGCAAAATCAAATCATCCAGGAAGTTTCGCACGAATTCGAAAAAATTCGTTAACCTGACTCAGACGTGAAATTATCGCAAATCAATCCAGAAAGGATTGTCCATTTATATCGCTAACAATCCGAACCGACCGAACCATAATTTGATTATCGTACACACCACAATCGAGTCTAATTTGCCGATCGGCCGAGCAGCCCGATGGATGGGCTGCCCAATAATATACAGAGGTATGCGGCAATCATCCAATCAAATAGCAAATTACTCGCGGATAGCCCAATCAACCATAAAAGCGCGTTATCAACGATTGAATGGTGCTCCTATCATACGTGGAAATTTATTGAATTGTCCGAATTAGCCAACCGAATTAAGAGCTCCATACAGACGTTTAGGTGATCTGATCGGGAAAAAGCTTGCTTTTACTTGAGCCATGGAAAACAAAAGCACACACTGCAAGTTGGATTACGACGATGGCGAAGCTAGAGCTAACGATGATGAGTGCGCAATATTGCATTCAGGAAAAATTGTGTTTTCAACCGTAGCTCGATGGCTCGATCGGAAGCGAGGTTGCGAATCTAAATGCAATTTGCAATGTTTTCAGCAGGAAAAGTTAAACAACACAACAAACTCGACAATGCTCGACTCGAATTCCATTCCGCCGTTTAGGTTTAGGTTTAGGTTAGAAAGATGACGATCGATATAGTGAAATGTTCCGGCTGGTGCTGCTACGATTACAATCGTTCCGGAGTTTTGCCGGACGCAGCAGCAAAGAACCATTGCAAATTTTGTAACTAATTAAGGTTGAAATTTGTTTGTTGATTGTGGCGAAAATAAATTGTTTTCAATACTGTACCTAGTTGTTTTTTGTAGTGAACGTCGCATTGCGTAATTTCCAACTAAATTTGAATACAACGACTGAAAAACTGCAAGTAACGGCCCGGCTGCTTTTGAGCTCACGCCAGCAACTTCAGGATGCAGTCATCGCATTGTGCGAATGGAAATGCACACTTTAAACAATCATAATTTTCATCAACGCAGCACGATTCGCTCTGATGAGCAGGGCGCCTCCTCCCAGGGTACAAACGAGGGGAAATAAATTCAGCTAGGCACATTAGCTGAGAAGATTTAGTCAACTGATATGCGCTTGGCTTTGCCCCTTGAATGCCACCAATTCAAGCCTCGGTCGCACTTCATAAAGTGCTAATATTATTCATTATTTTCCGTAATAAATTCAATAGCACTTCACCGTTGCCGGTTCACCCTGCTCCGTCGGCGGTTGTGCGGTGTGGCGGTGACGAAGCGGTGCCGCTCAAGGCCAAGCAGATCATCCAGCCAGCAGCGGAGCTGCTGTTGCTACCGAAGAGGATGCTACAAAGTAAGACATGTTATAAATATTTCTCGACACCACTTTTTCCGCCACCCGGTGGGAAAAGTTTATCTGGTTTACTCACGCGCGCGTGTGGATACAATGGCATGTTACGCCGGTAAAGAGGCTGGAGAGTAGTGCCCTAACGAGCAGCGATGAGTGCATTTGCACACAATTTGACTGCTAGAGCTAGTATAATTAATCCGTGTTTTAATGTGCACTTGTAACAACAGCCCAACAAAGTGCAGCAGCTGGCGCGGTCTACAAATTGACCTGATTTTCCGACCATCCGAAGAGGTTTACAAGCTAGAAATATGCCGGCCCGACCCCGACTCGACCGTTCATAACTGGATGTTTTGTTTCATTCATTTGTTTGTGGCTAAACGGTTCTTCCACGGAACTTTTAGCTAAACTGTTTTACTCTCGTTTTAAAATGCAGCAAATTAGTACAATAATGCTTTGTTGTTTTAATTTCAGCTGTTGAGAAGGATTAGTGGAAAGCCTTGGCCACCCATTTAGAGTCGCATAAATATAAGCCAAAATAGTTAAAAGTTGATTGAAGTTGGTGCAACATTCAACTACATATGGAATGTTCATTTAATAAAGTGGATACTTGTTTTCCAATGGTTCAGAGTTGAACTATGGATTATGAAAACTACTTCAGTGTGTATCTAAATTTCTTCGGAAGTACGCATGTGCTTTCTGAAGAAGTGAAGCGCCGCAAGTTCGACCTAATAGCGCAGCAAGAGGAATGCTTTTTTATTGCTGAGGTTTATTAAAATGTTTTAAAGGCAACTCTACTCTCTCAGCCCCTTCCGAAACCATCGTTAGGTATTACTTCGGAAGAGAAAACGTGTCTAAGCATTCCGCCGTCGTTCGTCGTTGAAACGTGTTCAAGCAACACCACCTATCATGGCCTAACTACTGCACCCGTCACCTAGGCTCTGAACTGCCTAACTGCCTACTGCCTACCCTTTGGTTGACCCTAGCTAAGCTATCCCAAGCAACAATGTGAGTTTTATTGTACTCTTACGGCAGTTTTCATGACCAATGTTGGTCTTAAATGCCATCATAAGAGTGTAATAAAACTCAAATTGCTGCCTGGGATGTCAGGCCCTGCCGTTGCAACTCGACCATCACCCCCGTCACCGCGCTGTCAATGGCGCTCCATGCGCGCTGTTCTGTATACATCCTTTGCGCGATGTTGTCGGCGTTGGTGCCTACTTCAACGGCTGCAAGCATCTTGCATCGAGTGGCTTCGAAACGTGGGTAATGAAACACCACGAGTTCCGATGTTTCCTAGGCTACAGTACAAACAGGGTAGAATGGTGATCCTATCATGCCATACCTCTGTGATTACTTGCCATGGATGCGGCCTGACAAAAATGGCGTGAGGTGAAAGTTTACCTCACCGTGGCTTCTGCCGATCCAAGAAGAGATATTTTGTATCAGCCTATGGCTCCATCTGCCGTGCTCGACGTTGTCCCATTCCCTTCTGCCACCTACTCATAGAGTTCGGCATAACTTCATCCTATTGTTTGCTATAACACCCAAGTACTTCACATTATGTTTGAGACAATCGCTTGTCCTCCTACCGTAATTTTGGCCTCTAGGCAGCTTGAGCTTCAGCACCTCATTGTACATGGCGTTCCAGAGCGAAGGACAGAGGATCGAGCCCTCTGGAATACCTGCTGTCACTTCTTATTTCTTCGCGCCATCGACTGTGTCGGACACAAGCATCCGGTTCTCAAAGTAACTTCTAAGCAGCCTACATAGATGGTCCGGTACCCACATCCTTCCGCAATGACTTTTAGCTTTTCCTTAGGTTTCCTCCAGCTTAAATCTTTTTCATCGCCACCAGGTAGGCACTGCCCAGGGGTTCGAGTCCACATCGCGGCATAGCTCCTGGAAACAAGATTCCCTGCTACGCCTGACCTCTTTGTTGAGCGCCAACCAGAACGCTCCGCATAAGCTCAATCCCACGAACTTCGATATCCAGGAGGCTAGCAGGAGGTAAGCTGAAATGTAATGAGGCATTTTGGTACGTATCGTATCGGGATGGCTACACCATCTGGCAAAGCTTCGACAACATACACGAGTTGGGCATAGCTTTTATCGTGATGGGCGAGATGTAGAAACCGGTGGTGGCCTATCAACCCCGAATGTGCAGATTAAGTATTAAGGGTCGATTTTTTAATATTACCTCACCTCGGAAATACGGATGATGACCAATACGAATGTTACGCACAATTGGAGCGGGATTACGACCGCTACCCTAGACATGAAGATCATCGGGGACTATAATGCTCCGGTTGATTAGGAGGATGTATCTAAACCGGTGATTCAGCGCAAACCCGCAAATAAACGAAAACGGTCTAAGACTTGTCGACGTCGCCGCCTCCTCCAAGAACATTACCATGCGTAGTCTCTTTTTCCACGATGACCTCTGTGATATCCTGCGATCCGCTATCTGCACGACTAACTCCCCACTCCCTTCCCAACTAGCAATTCTAAAGCCACTTGGTTTTACTTGAATTTTATAAAGATTTTATTGCGGTATCAATCATTATCTCTGGTTTTACTGTGGTATTCGCGATACCAAGAGGATACGAGTTAAAACACACTCAGTGCTAGCTAGAAAACCATGACAAAATTGTTAATAAAGCAAATTTTATGTGGTTGCTTATATTACCACGTTAAAACTTATCTGTTGTAAACTTACCATAAGTGTGGCGTAGCAATACAAAATGGCGCACCAATCAAAATTGATCTTATCGCGGTTGCTTGTATAACCGTAATAAAACTGTTTATATGTTTTAAAGACCTATTTGATCGGCAACACCTTGGCCAAAAAATTTTTTTGCTGTTGTTATGAAGAACACTAAAGTTCGACACCAAAATCATTTTTTTATGCGAAACCATATTTTCCGTATTTTAGTATTTTGTTTTAGCTCGCAAACAAAAATTCATCAAAGCAAAGTGTTTTGCGAAAAGAAAGTTGTTACCAATCGGTTTTCCTGTCAAAGGGCGCAACTAAAATGATTTTGTTAGAAATTGTGATTGACTAACTCAATATATTTATTTTATTAAAACAACCAGTTTTCGAAAATTGCAAAATTTCAATGGCGCGTTGATGTTATCCACCTATCATTTCAATATGCACGATAAAATTAAATGCGCACATGCTGCAAACCAACGAAATTGCTTAAAATTTATTAAATATTCTATGGGATATTTTATTCTGGACGCTATACCTAAACCAAATCGATCAGAATAATCTGACAGAAAAACTTTAACTTTGCTGCTCACGGATGTATTTTCAAGTTGATAAGCTGGCGAACTTATTTAGCTTTTACCAGAGCGAAAAGCGAAAAGCTTCATTAAATTATGGCGATGGCTGTCAAGCAGCGAAAGCTTAACCGGTTTTATTGCTGCCTTCAGCAGAGCGTGATACGACTACTTGAACTCATAACCTGATTTTCATAGAGGTTAAGAAAACATGCTGAGGAGTGGGCCACTTAGTCAGAAAGCAGTTTTATAGTGGTCATCAGAAAGTTCTGGTGGAGCTCATAGTTTTACTATCGGTTTTACAAAATTGGTCATGAAAACCACTATACGAACATAATTAAACTTGGAATTGTTACTTGGGTTTACACGGGAAGCTGTCAACCGACTCCCATATTTTCTCACTCTGTGAGTTACACGTTACCAGAAATTACCCAAACAATGTGTAAAAAACACACATTACACATTCCAGGTAAATCCACCCACATGGTACACATACTAGGACTCCACAACCCCCACCATCGGTACATCTGGAGATCACCAAACCAGACGGAATCACAAATCGACCACGTTCCGATAGAAGGTCGATACTTTTCATACATTATTGACGACAGATTGACATGGATCACTATTTAGTGATGGTAAAGATAGGCCAAAAAAACTGTCTGTTGTAATCAACATACGATACCGGCGCACGCCACGGTGTAGTCTAATGCGACTGAAGCAACCAGGTGCGTCGAAAGCTACGCGCTTTTTCTCGACGCTACGCTGCTGGAAGAGGATGTGGGCTATTGGAGTGGCGTTAAAATAGCCGTCAACAGCGTAGAACGCGGGAAACGTCTTAGGCCGTGTGGAACCGTATCGATGTACCAAATGGTTTGACGAAGAGTGCTAGCAGATATTGGGTGCGAAGAACGCATCTCGGGTACTAATGTTGCGTAGAGCCACCCGTCAGAATGTAGAGCTATACAAACAGAAGCGGAGACAGCAAGACTCTTCTAGGAGAGTCAGAGACTCGCCATCTGAAGGAGACATAGTAGGAGAAACTCGAGCATATCCGGTTTCACGATACACGGAAATTCTACTAAAGACTCAACGAATCTCGCAAGGGCTTTGTGTCGCGGGCCACAATGTGCAGAGATAAGGATAGATGTATCTTTACAGACGAAAGGTGGTCGAAAAGTGCAAGCGGCACTACAATGAACTCATGAAAGGCATGCAGACGGAAGACCGTGGAGCAAGTATCGCTTGATAGCGTAGGAAGTGACTTCATTGGTGCAGCAAACAACGGAGGTGTGCCACCTCCATCGATAAACGAAGCTAAAGAAGCCATTTAGCGGCTGAAGAACAACATAGCAGCAGGAAAGGATGGCATTAGAGCCGAATCTTTCAAAATAGGTCCGGACAAGTTGGACAGATTGTTTGCACTAATTGCTCATGATTTGGGATACAGAACGACTACCGGAGGAGTGGAAAAACGGGGTTAATTTCCATATCTATAAGAAAGACGATAATCTGGATTGTGAGAACTACCGAGCGTTCCCTATCCTGAATGCCGCCATCAAAGTGCTTTCCCAAGTCGTGGAAATGGGAAGTTACCTGAAGTTTTTGGAGCGCCATAGTAGAATACGACAGTTCGAAAAGAAACACTGATGAAACCTGCAAGTCGTAGGAGAAATACGTATCTGTCGGGAATAAATATTAATAGTAGAATTGAATTTGGGAAAAGTTTTCTTCTTTTCTTTAATGTTAGGAATGGGAAGTTATCAGGCCGGCTTCGTAGAGGATTGGTTTACAGTGGACCGAATCTTCACCCTGCGGCCAATCCTCCAGAAGTGCCACGAATTGCGAGTCCTCACGCATTAACTGTCCATTAGTTTCAATGCCGCATATGATAGTGTAAACAGACAAGAGCTATGGAAAATTATAGACGAAAACGGCTCTCCGGGTAAGCTTACTAGATTTATCATGACTACGATGGATGGGATCCAGTACTGCATGAGAAATCAGAACCTCGCAGGGGCAAAATTTTTAATAAATCCAGTAAATTCATCTGCTTTACCGACGACGTGGATGCTATTGGCAGAACATTCAAGGCGGTGGAAGATCAGTACACCTGACTAAAACGCGAAGCAGAGCAGCTTGGGTTGAAGAAAAATACGTCTTTTTTCTTTTTCTAACGACGTATAGCCATTGCATTGGCGTAGCTAGAGAGGGTACCTGGGCGACCAGGTCCACTCCAGAAATCTTCACCATTGGAATTTGAAAACCGGAAAAAAATTCACAAATTCAAAAATAATTCTCTCCTTATTTTTCTCACGCGAAAAAACCAAACGAATATCAACACCTGACCTGTGTAGGGACGAGGAAAGGAATTAAATCACAAACGACTGCGAGGTGGTCGACAGGTTTTTTGAGGTTATTTCCAAGATTTGGGAGAAGGAGCTATCGGAGGAATGGATAGAACGAGAGGGTTGTCCCATCTACAAAAAGGATGCTCGGCTCGACTGCTGCAACTACCGCAGCATTAAGCTGGTAAACGCCGCCTACAAGGTACTCTCCTAGATCCTGTTACGCTGGCTGTCAGCACAGGGTTTCGTAAGAAATTACCAGGTGGGCTTCATGGAGGCTCACGAAACTGAGGACCAGATTTTTACCATCTTGCAGAAAAGTCGGGAGTACAACGTGCCCTAGCTTCACATCTTTATTAATTTCAAGGCAGCATACGAAACCGTCGATCGAGACCAACTATGGCAGATAGCTTACGAACACGGTTTTGCGGATTTCGTGTGCATCTCGGGGACACTCTCGAGTCCCTTCAAGACGCGGCGAGGGTTGAGACAAGGTGACGGCTTGTCCCGCATGCTGGATATCGCTCTTAAGGGGGTGATCCGACGAGCGGGTATCGAAACGAGCGGGACGACTTTCATCAAGAGTAGAGTAAATTAACCATTAGTGGACCATTTAGTGCTTGAGCGGCTTTCTTCCACGAATTATTTTGAACTGGCAACGCCAAACACGCAACAGATGGTACTTACAATACGAGTAACTTTTGATTAACGCTAAAAAAATATCAATTTATGTTGCAAATCTCTATATTTTACAAATTTTTAAAACAAATTAGAATGTCAGTCTTCCTTTTATGGGCCTTTTGGTTTACCGGGTCCATTATAAGAATTTTATTGCATTGTGCATGAAGAGGGTCCACTAATAGCGACATATTTTGCATTGTTAACCGTGTAATGGACCCTCACTGGTTGAAAATGTCGATTTTAAAGCATTAATCATCAAATGCGGCTAAAATTTAGTAATTTGAACTGTGTGGTATGTTTAGTACTTTCCGTTTCATGTCATATATCCTCGGAAATAAGAAGTACAAACTAATACACCCCAAAACTGTACCTGAGGTCCACTATAGGTAAAGAGTCCACTATAGGTTAACTTGCCCTAGTCAACTCCTAGGATTTGCAGATGATTTTGATGTCATAGCTAGGAATACATAGAATATACATGTCCTTGCCGTCCTTCGAGCGGAAAGTACTGCGGACGATATTTGGCGGAATACAAACTGAAAAGTAGGTACGTCAAATTGGACACACACTTCCGGGTCCGCAGTTTTCAACGCTGTACAAGAGACAAGTGTTCCTGATGACGAACGATACATCAGAACAGCCAAATTTGGAAGGAAGGCCTTGGTCACAGGCAAGCAATCTGCTCGTGTGGATTGAAAAGTTCTTCGTATTTCACAACGGGTACAATCAACGGTGAGGACAACAGGACGGAGTACCTTAAAAAGCGACTTCTGCCTATTTGCCGAAAGCATACAACTCCTCCATTGTTTTGGCGGAACTAGCAGCTGCCCTCTATGCTGCTGCGAGTTTGACACTGCTCAGAACTGAAAAAGTTAATTTTCTACAAAAATGTCTAAACTCATTAAGCTGCCCAGGACTGTGACCCATTGAAAGATGCCAGGCTATAATCAAAAGGCATCTCAGAAAGGATGGTAGAGAAGCTAACTCCGTTGAAAGTTTCAGGAAAATGTGGCCTGCAGCACTACGAAAACTTTCAGTAAACGTTGTTGAACGGTTTTGGAAAACCTCATGAAGGAGAAGGATATCGTTAGACAAGTTAGAGCCGTCTTCAGATATAAGCAGTAAATCTTGTATTTCACTTTGATTCTATGATATATGGTAGTGGTCACGGGTTTCGTGCGAAAATATTTATTTTTTGACTGAAGTCGTTTAAATTTAAGTTCGTTTAAAGTTTAAAGTGACTTTAACGAAAAATAAATATTTTCGCACAAAACTCGTAACCGATAGCCAGTACCATAAATCAAACAAAACAAACGGTATTTGATCCTATCGCAGCGTACAATCGTGTTCATATATACAACCAAAACTTGATTGAAACTGGTTGGAACAAAGCTGGTGAAAAAATAGAATTAAACCGATGTTTGATTTCATTATGCGTTTATCGTCTATTTCATCGTACCCATCACTTTTACTGATTTTGTTTGTTTTTTTAAATTAATATTGATTTATAATTGCATTTTTGAATGCATGCAGTTTTCAAAATTAGTGCCAGTTCAGTGTGGTTGTAAAATTCTCCATTTGCAAGATCAACATCAGAAAGTCATGCATTCACGGATGATACACAATGAACCGACGAACAATTTTGCGAGCTTTCGAATTTCTTTTTCTTTTGATGAGTGGCCCTTTATATCATCGGTGATCTTACCACACCTCCGACGAACTAAAACAATCTTTAATTACTTATTATTGTTTGTACCATCGTACAAATAAGGTTTCCGATTGGCCTGTTCGTATTGTATCTTGATTCTTATGCCATACATATATGTTGGCTTTAAAAGATCGATACGTACTTCCGGCGTAAAAAATCATGTAAACTTGTATACAGCACAGTTGGATGAAAATTACCCATGTTTTTACATTACATTTTGACATACCGATTTTTTAGAGTGTATGGTACAACATACACTCCTAAATAAGTCTACCCCCCAAAATATGAAGAATTAAGATGAAGGTTGGTTGAAACTAGTTTTGATTATGTTCACAACCTCGGAACTCAGTAACTAAAATCATGCACGAAAATTGTTGCTGGTGTAAAGAACTTGTCTTTAAGGAGCAGTACCGGAGCAAGCGTTAAGATAGCCATTGAAAATGTGGTAAATGTTTTGTGTTTCACAACAAACACCGGACGAAAACTCCATCATATACGCGTTTGAATATGGTAAGACGGAGCAGTCTGCCTGTGTAGTCATGGTTGGGCCACGATAATTTTGAGCGCAGAAGTATAATTTTCGTTGGACAATTATACACGCAACATGATGAAATAAACAAAAATCTATACCTATAAAGAAGGATTTCTGTCTGTCTGTCTGTCTGTCTGTCCGTATGTTCCTTATAGAATCGAAAACTACTAAACCAATCGGCATGAAAATATGCATGTAGAGGTTTCTTGGGGCCAGGAAAGGTTTTGGTGATAGTTAGAAACCCCTCCCCCACTAAGAGGGGGGGCTCCCATACAAATGAAACACAAATTTCTGCATAACTCGACAACTAATCAAGCAAATAGAACAAAATTTGGCATGTGGGTGTTTTCGGTGACAAGAATTTATTCTATGGTAATTTGAGACCCCTCCCCTCTTTATAAGGGGAATTATAACTCCTCTCCTCTTTAAAAGGGGGGGCTTCCATACAAATTTCCTCATAATTTGAGAACTAATCAAGCAAATGGAACCAAATTTGGCATGTGAAGGTTTTCGAGGGCAAGAATATTTTCTATAGTAAATTAGGACCCCTCCCCACTTTAAGAGGGGGGGGCTCCTGTACCAAAGAAACACAATTTTCCTCTTAACTCGAGAAGTAATTAAGCAAATGGAACCAAATTTGGCAAGTGGATGTTTTTGGAGACAAAAATTTTTTCTATGATGAATTGGGACCCCTCCCCACTTTGGGAAGGGGGGCTCCTATACAAATGAAATGCAAATTTCCTCATAACTCGAGAATTAATCAAGCAAATGGAACCAAATTGGGCAGGTGAAAGTTCTCTAAGGCATGAATATTTTCTATGGTAAATTAGAACCCCTCCCCACTTTAAGAGGGGGGGCTCCTATACAAACGAAATACAAATTTCCTCATAACTCGAGAAATAATCAAGCAAATCGAACCAAATTTGACACGTGGGTGATTTTGGAGACAAAATTTTTTTCTATGATGAACTGGGATCCCTCCTCACTTTAGGAGGGGGGGCTCCTATACAAATGACATACAAATTTTCTCATAACTCGAGAGCTAATCAAGCAAATGGAACCAAATTTGGCATGTGAAAGTTTTCGAGGGCAAGAATATTTTCTATGGTGAATTAGGATCCCTCCCAACTTTAAGAGGGGGCTCCTATACAAACGAAATACAAATTTCCTCGTAATTTGAGAACTAATCAAGCAAATGGAACCAAATTTGGCACGTGGGTGTTTTTGGAGACAAAATTTTTTTTTATGATGAATTGGGACCCCTACCCACTTTCGGAGGGGGGGCTCCTATACAAATGAAATTCAAATTTCCTCATAACTCGAGAACTAATCAAGCAAATAGAACCAAATTTGGCAAATGGAGGTTTCTGGAGGCAAAAATATTTTCTATGGTGAATTAGGACCCCTCCCAACTTTAAGAGGGGGTGCTTCTACACAAATGAAATACAAATTTCCTCATAATTCAAGAACTAATCAAGCAAATGGAACCATATTTGGCATGTGGGTGTTTTTGGAGGCAACCATTTTTACTATGATGAATTAGGACCCCTTACCTTTCTAAGAGGGGGGGGGCTCTCATACAAACGAAATACAAATTTCCTCATAACTCTAGAACTAATCAAGCAAATGGAACCAAATTTATCATGTGGGTGTTTTTGTAGGCAAGAATATTTTCTATGGAATATTTTCTATGGATTTCCCCACTTTCAGAGGGGGGGGGGGGGGCTCCCATACAAATGAAATTCAAATTTCCTTATAACTTGAGAACTAATCAAGTAAATGGAACCAAATTTGGCATGTGGGAGATTTTGGAGTCTTGAATTTACTTTACGATAGTTAGAGACCTCTCACCCCTGTGGTAGGGGGATATGGACTCTCATACAAATAAAACAGAAATTTTTGCGAAACTCAAAAACTAATCGAACTCGAGAAATTCGAGACTCTTCCATAAAACATTAGTCAATACAAGACCACAAAAACTATCTATAGTAACACTAGATCATTCAGGACGAGACGGTCGCGAGTGTTGCCGGTGACCCGCCGTCGGAAGCGCCGCCCACTGGGGGGCTTGCAAAACTCGAGATTGTGACAAAGATCATCCGAGATTCATGATTTATGTACAACACAGATTAATTTGTGGCAATACGAAGTTTGTCGGGTCAGCTAGTTATTAAATAAAACCCAAATTACCCAAATTAACCAAATAAAACCTAGGGAGGTTCTGTTTGGTTTGTATTCAGATCGTCGGTTTTTTATGCAATCCAGTGTCACTACACTACTGCGATTTTAGACGGTGACCCAAACAGTACAACGCCGATTGACTTTGACAATATTTTTGCTCTTTACCCAAATGCTTCTAATTTTTTTATTTTTTAGGAAATCAGTTCGAAGTTTACTTGCAATATACCTGGTTTTTAAAACTTTGCAACGATGCAACGAACGTTTTGACCAAATGCCGAAAGGTGGCCCAAGCACGCCGACAGCACGCCGACTGATTACTCGCGAGGCCCCTATGCGCACTCGCTCGCTACCCCTACACGCATGTGTTAACGAGAACGTAAAATGAAGTGGAAAAGAAATAGTAAAGCAAAATTTACAGTCATACATCCTAGTGCGTCGCTAACCCTCGCGGGCTGCTCACGAGTTGTTGGGTTCGTGAGCGGACTGTGCAAAAATACGCTACAAGGCTGTGCGCTCGTGATTGTGTAGGCAGCGGAATGAAAGTACACAGCACCAGCGGTTGTTTATCGTACGCTTGCGTCGGCGGAGTAAGCGTTGGATGCTATGTTTCTTGCACTCGCTCGCGTGCGCTCTTGCTCGATTTGCAACTTGTTTAAAAAATATGACAAAAATAGTAAAATATGTTGAAATTCTATTGCACTACAGAAATTATATTAGGAACTTCAAATGTGCGAAGCAATGGAAAGCTAAATTTTTCACTTTTTTCCCGTACTCCAACGAATTATGTACAACTGCTAACGGGGTCAAAAATACGTTGGTTACCCTACTATTTATCCTAAAATTAAATAAAAAGAAGAAAACTTATCCAATTTAATTCTACTAGGGTAGACGCACCAGTAGTAGTGGTAGTACCAATAGTGGTGGAAACTTGAATTATTTCATTATTTTTGCAGATTTTGGTACAAGTTTGATAAGTATCGAACTACCAGTAACAGTACTGGTACTACCACCACTAATGGTGCGTCTACCCTATGTATATTTTATTCACGATAGATACGTATTTCGCCTACGACTTGCAGGGTTTCTCAGTGTCTGTATTTTTTCTAATTTTTTTCTACTATTCATGTGAATATACTACGGTCAGACAGTGAAAGGCTGAAAGTGAAGAATATAATCTCTTCAACAAATATAATGGTAAAGGATATATGCAGTATAGAACATGCCAAAGTAGAAAATGCAAGTTCGTATTGACAGCACAGCTGAAGGTCGGAAGTACACCCTGCCACAGTGCTTTAAAAGGGCGAAAAGCGGAACTTTTTTCCAAGTGTTTTTTTCTTTCATTTTATCATTTATGGTCTTCAGCATTTTTGTTCGTATCAATATCTCCCTCAATAAAAAATATAAAAACAAGCAACTTTGCTGAAGAAATAAAATTACTATCTTTATTGAGTGTTGAACTGTAATAGGCCATATTCTTTGAAATTTATTTAGAAATTAGTTTTCCATTCTTAGCTTTACTTGGTTGCATTTTACAATAATACAATGTTCTAGGAAATCATCGAAGCACTCAAAATACACGTTTTTGCAGAAGATCGCAAAGCCCTTGGACCTTTACTTGCTAAGTTATCGCATATTCAAGTTTAAAAATTTCCATAGCTTCACGAGCCCATGGGGTAAAATGGGGCAAGTGGTTTTATGAAATCAGTGCTTCATCTTAAAGTTTAAGTCGAGTACTTTAAACTTGTATGGGTTCCGCTTGTCCCCAACCACCCACACGAGCGTCCGGCAAGCATACGTTTTATGTGTTTCGCGTTCGCTATCGGTTCGATACACGTCCATTCTTTTATGCTAGCAGATAGACACATGATTGCTTCGGCAAAGTTATGGAAAATATAAGGACAAACAACTTTGCTTAAGAAATGACATTTCTGCTATAGAGCATTTTCCTTGGAAATTCTTTAAAAATTAGACCAAACGTCGTGTTTTTAGTCTAGACCTTGAAATGCGATCAAAGGGTATGAAATGGGGAAGGCAACTAGGAAGAAGCGCCCAACGTAGCTCTAGCCATCCCAAGCCCCTACCTAGCGCCTCCACGTGGCCATACCTGGAAATACTTCAATTTATCTAATTGAGTAGCCAAAAGCTAGGAGGTGCGGGGTCGTGCGATTTTCAGTTCCTAACCTTACAAATGTAGTTTTAGACGACCATTAAACCTCACGACTTTATTTTCAAGTATTATATGATTTAAACTAATATTTTTGGCAA
This sequence comes from Sabethes cyaneus, assembly GCF_943734655.1. Classification (NCBI taxonomy): domain Eukaryota; kingdom Metazoa; phylum Arthropoda; class Insecta; order Diptera; family Culicidae; genus Sabethes; species Sabethes cyaneus. The sequence goes on along the minus strand of NC_071353.1, from coordinate 109,921,691 downwards.
ACTAATCTATTTTCAGAGAGCGAAGTAAGGCGCTATATCCTTGGCCAATTGCAGCCTGGCTTCTGGTCTAACTGCCATTAGTTCATCCCTGAGGGTCCGGAGTATCACCTAACCTTTATTAGTAAAGATACTCCCAACGACTGTAACTAAAACATTATCTAATATCTATGTACATAGGAAGCGTTTGGTACGGGAGGTCCACGCTTTCTTCCGTCCCCTTGATTTCAAGGAGTTTATTGGAGTTATGTATTTTTTCTGGTTCCACTTGATTCCTTGGAATGCTCTCTGCGGTACATGCTGCGCAGCTGGCCTGGCCGTTGACAATAAAAATGATTGATTCAAGTAATCGTCATTTTCCAGGATGCCTTCAAGAATTGACTGCATTAGTGTGAGATTAGATAGATTACATTGACCTTGAAATACGGTCAAACATATATTGCTATTTCTTTGAAACGGTGGCGGTGGTTCTACAATTGATGAAGGGACGATAGGGGAAAGTAATGAAAAGTTTTTTTGAAATAGAGGGGAAAGAGTGGAAAGGTGAGGTGGTTATTGGTAGCTACGCTTAACAAGTTGTCGTTGTGACACCTACCTTTTGTCCAATGCTGGAAGGTGCATGGGTCGAACCAAGCTATAATCTGAGATTATAGCCAGATTCGAACTCATAACACCCGCCAGGGCATGTGGCTCGCTGGTACTTGTACCTTTGAACCACAGAGGCGCTGGAGAAAAGGAGACTGCGCAACCACCCTTATTAAGGTAGCGAAATGGGTTGGTTTTATTTTAGACACAGACCGTGCCTCTTCCTCCATTTACTGTAGAATGACCGACCGAGAAATTTAATCTAGCTTTGTGTTTACTGGCGGGACGATGACACTATGCAGGCCCTTGCGACTTACAAGGTACTGCGTACTGCGTGTGACGATGTTCGTCTGTCAGTGTGTTAGCCGCGATTCTCAGTGCGGGTTTTCGGGGGAGGGCTCCGTTTCTATGAAATAGACCAAACCCCATGTTTTTAATCTTGACCTTGAAATGCGGTGAAACATATATTTTTTTTTCTTTAAAATTATTTGGCTGAATTGAGAAATCAGTAAGCCGAAACGCAAAGAACGTAAAGTTTTTTCATCGTATTCACCGAAAAAAATCAATTTTTTTATCAATTGTACACATAATCGACCGGTGACTCAAAAATTCAAACTATACCCGATCAGACAAACATAATAAAATTATAACAAATCATGATATTATGTTATGACGGTATTTCTAACATGATTTGCTATAATTTTGATCTCGTAAGTAGTTAAAATATCAAAAATTCTATCTGAACGTCTTAGCAGCAGTAACAAAAATGTAATAAAATTTGTTATATTTTGAACAAAATTACATCAAAATTTGTTATGATATTTGTAACAGGTTTTGTTATAATTTTGTTAAAATGTAACAAAAACTTCTTTGCCTTTATCTGCTATATCGACACCTTATTTCGGTTGAATTGCCAAAAATAGTACAACTATTTATCAGGAACATTCACAAATAGCACAGAAAAAAACTTTCATACATTTTCAAAAACCGCTCCGGCCTCGACCGGAATTGAACTCACGACACATCGCACAGAATGCAACAGTCTTAAGGTGAAACGGTACTGAATCCAAACATGGCCGGAAAAATGGCGCCCATATGAGGCCATATCCACATATTAGCCCCAACGGACAATTTTTTGTCTTAAAATTATTGAATACTCGGAGAAATCCAACCATGCTATCGGCAGTCTCGTATTTCGTTCGTTTGGCTGGAATATACAGAAACCCACAGTTTCGAAAAACACTTCGTTGTATCTGTAGTCGAATACTTGTGAGAAAGGCTGGACACTGGAAGACAAACGGGGAATTCTCAGTTTGAAATTCACACCGCTGAAGTATATAAGGAAAATCAATGGTCCCAAGGTGCTACCTTGAGGGATTCCAGACAGAGCATCAAATTCCCCGGAACAATTATTATCGATTTTCACCGTTAGCTGATGACTAATGAGATTCGAACGTAATCAGTAGATAGCTCTGCCTCAGAAGCCTAATTTTTTCAAATTCGACATTAACCACGAAATCGCTTTCGTGGTTAATGCTGTCGAAGGCTGCCATCAGGTCGAAGTAAATTGCACCAGTGTGCGTAGCATGATTATAGCCATCCACTATGTAGAAAGTAAACGATAAAATATTGGTCATAGTAGAGCGCTTTGTCATAAATCCATGCTGGTCCTTAACATTATATGATGGCAAAATGCAAAAATAGGGTTCAATACGAGGAATTCAAACAACTTGGCGACCGAGCTCAGGGCGGAAATTCCACGAAAATTATCAATATGATTTTGTACCTCTTTTTAATGACAGGAAACAAAAACGACGATTTCTAAAAGGTTCGGAACTTGTTACCAGCGAAAGACATAGTACTAAAAATATGATGCAGTGGAGTTAAACCACGTCAAGTAAGACGCTATGAGTTTGCTCATTGCTGCTCTTGTGATTGATTCGCCAATCACGATATGGTTGAATGACTGACCAATAAAAAAGGGACAACTGCAATAGCAGATTCAACTTGCTCCAGCGTTAAAAACCTACTCAGAAAAAAACGCTGTTAAATTTATCGGAAAATAGATCGATAATCATCTGTAAGTCGGAGCTCTAGTGACATTTGTACATCATCGAAGAAAGTAGTCGTGATTCATGCCTTTGTTCGTTTACAAAGTTCCAAAAATATTTTGGGTTAGATTTTAATTTTCGTTGCATCGAGTCGATGCAGAACCGAAAACATGATTGGCTCAAACGACGAAATGCATGATTAACTCTCACATAGTGGTGCCTTAAAATCACACTACAATGCTTGAAAAGCGACGTAAAACTGCTCGTATAAAGAAATAGAATAATAGAATGCGGTCATACTATTCTGGAGGCGATATGCGTGATTAGGAATAATTATAAGCGTTACGACTATATAAGTATTTATATACGATAATATCCGATTAAGTGCGACTCGCTTCGTAATGCTATACAATTTTGCGCTGAAAATCGTCAGTTATTAACATTATATGCGATAGAAAATCAGCCTGGGCCCACTTTATCTAGCTTTAGTTACCATTTCGAATTTGTTAAACGGTATTTACGATAATTTTCGTACATTGATAGACGAATTGATGCTAGCTGGGTAGCCGTCGATTACATAAATCACAATATAAGAGAACGTTTGTACTGCAACATCGATTTCTTCACATTTTTATTGACTTCAAAGCAGCGTACGATAGAGTCGACCCACCTATGGTAGATAATGAATGCACAAACACGATATTCCGGACAAACTGACGCGGCTGACCACAGCTACACTGGAGCGAGTGATGTGTCGTGTGTAGAATGTGGTAGATAAGTTTATGCTAAAAGAACACTAGTAAGGATATCTAGCGGAGCATTCAAGGAGGAAATTAGGCCTACTTTTCCCTTTGTAAAACACTACAATCAAGAAACATGCACCACCGGACGAAGCTAACAATGACAAAGCTCTTATTACAAAGGTAGTTCTCAGTGGACTTGAAGCTGTGACGCTGCTCACGGAGGACATACACGTCCTTACCGTGTTCGAGGAGGTGTTGCGGACGATATTTAGCGGAGTACAAACTGAAAGCGGAGGAGACGTATAAACCACGAGCCACAGGCACTGCTGGAAGAGATTCGCATCGTGCAACTGGTATATAGTTACGTTAGGGGTTCATTTATATTAATAAAAAAATAAACTTTTATTCACCATCACTTAATCTAACACAGAGTTTACACGTTTTCACTACCTTGAGGTCTAACAAGAACTGACTATTGCTACCGCTAAAGTCTACTTCTGAACCTAAGCTGCTGGCACATTCTGCGTTGTCAGGATTTTCGTGTCCGAACATGCTCCAGGTGTATCCAGGTTGCATCGAAGGATGCATTCTGCTGTGTCAGGAATCCGGGCGTGCGAAAGTTCCGGGCGTGCGAAAGTTCTCCAGCACGCTGATGTCAATCGATATTGGTGCCGGATGTCTGATGTTGAGGTCGGCAATATTTGTGTTAAGCGTGGCGTGCCGGATGTCTGATGTTGAAGTCGGCAATATTCGCTGCTAAGCGTGTGTTGGCGTCTTTGTCGGCTGTTCCATGTTGAAACAGGGAAGAGCCCACGTGTTGTTGATGTTGGTGCCGCTAATGTCCATAACTTCCCCCACGTTAAATTGAACCGTCCCGGTTCAACTTACTGCGTTGAATTGGGCTGTTGATTTCGTATGAATTTCCTGATGAAACAAATTTCTTTGATGAGGTACGCGAAGAGAATGGTCGCGAATAAGGCGATTATGACAATGCCTCCAATATTCACTATGACGTCTTTTCGGTTAGTGATTTCTAGGTGATCTATCCTGTGGCGGTTGTTGGTTTGCAAGTCCTGTAGCATCTCAATAGGCTCCATTATCACCTCTGTTTCGTTAACGGTCACAAAGTGTAGTGGGAGAATGGCGGGTTTGTTATCAAATCGAAATGTCTTGCTGTTGAAATGGGTGTTTCCAATGTTAATCGAACAGTTGTTAAATGTTATGAAAAACGTTCCAGTAAGATTCTTTGGTCCATAATCACAAGTATTGTTAAGATGTATGGGGGTGAACGCATTCTTTACCAGGATGCCTTTGTTCTCGATAACTTTAATTTCAGGAGAACTTGTGTCGCTGACGAACACACATCTGCTTGGTTTACCTCGTAGAAGTTTGTGGTAACAGTCATTGCGTGTTACGTTGATCAGGTTTTCAATATTGCACAAGGAAGTGCTCTCGATTTGGTTGCATTTTTCATTTGTTAGAAATGATTCTTCCTTGCTAGTAATAGCGAATTTGCTATTAATTTTAATTAACTTTCGATTAACTGGTATTGGTTCGATGCGTAGTAATTGATAACTCCCTCTTCTCAGGCTTGGTATTTTGACTATGAAAATGATAGAGGAGTCATTATGGATTGCTGTCATTTCCAAATATTCATACGTTTGGTCGTAGCTTACGACTTCGATTTCCTGTGATTTCAAAAGGCGGGTTGCCAGTTCTAGTTCTGAAGGGTATAACAAAGCTGTTGAAATTACGTTAAGTCGGGAAAGTTGGACAGCTTCAAATATGGTGTCTAACTGGTGATGAATGGTATCCAGGTTGAAAATGATGTTGTGCATGTGCAGCATGTGTTGCCAATCGACTGACCTATCTAAATTCATACCAGCTTGTCTAATAAACCTACTGATCTCTACTGATTGTCTGTAAGCTTCTTTTGTTAAATTGTTAATTCTTTTTTCAAAAATATCATTAATTTTTATCTGTTCATTATTTTCTGTAATCAACATATTATTGGAAATTTTCAACAAGTTAATTTGGTTATTTAGATTTACGAGATCTTCGTTGTCGAGGTTACCAGTAATTGATTTAACAACAGTTCCCAGAATATTAATACTTCTTTGCTGTCTGCGTTTTGGTGTCAAATTTTGTAAAGTAATGCTAGCTTGATTATGCTTTTGTTTAAGAATTTTGGTTATTTCCCCTAGTTGTGAATTTTGTTCTAAATCTGCAATGATAGTTTCGTATTGTCTCAAGATAGAATGAAATGGATGAAGTTTGAATTCATGAATTAATTTATGGTAACCTTGTTTTATAAAAACTCTTCCTGATTTAATGGCAAATATGCCGGGGTTATTACTTAGGTCGGTTATCTCTAGATGAGATAATGGACTGGGTGTTGATATGATGATAAGGGATAAAGTAACAAGGATTGCGTTTATCATATGTGTCATGTTATTGCTGAAATGGTAAAGAAAAAGAAACAGAAAAAATTAATATTGGTTACAATTAAGTCTTCCTTTTGCGTTTCAGTTTAGTTTTATGAATTTTCCTTCCGTTTTCGTCGATGATGTTAGTACGCATGTTATCAACTACTGTTATTTCTCGGTATCTTTCTTGGTGTTTCAGATTATTTCTTTTCCTCTCAAAGACTTTGTCATTTGGTAGAAATTCTTCAGGTTCTTCTCTGGGCCTGTTGATTTTGTCTAGGTCTTTTATCTTCATTCTTTCGTGCCTTGTAGAAAAGTTCCTGTAGAATTCTTCTTTTTGCTTGATTCTTTCATCAAGGTTTGTGGGGACAGAGTCTTCGTTACGGAATCCGAAAAATAATTCTTTTGGGGTCAACATGGTTTTTGAGTGTATAGAGTCGTTGTAAATAGACACTGCTAGATTTATTTTTGCTTTATCTGATAAATCTTTGGTTGACTCTTTGTTCGTTAGAATGTTGTGCAATTCTCTTAATGTTCTATGGACGATTTCTACGCACATAGGAGTATTTGACCCAAAAAGTTGGCCATAAGTCCGAAATATGAAATGCATGATTTTAATTTATATGAAGTATCTGTAATCTCAGCATAGTCTACTAGTCACGTTAGTATGATTTTGAACTGAATTCATGCTTTTCTTAGCTCAGTAAGCTGCCTATTTAGAACGCCATTCGGCAGTAAATTTTTTCGCTTTTAAAATGCGTTCTTCCGCTCGTTGGTGCAAAAACCTAAAAATCCGAGTGAAATAGTGTCTATTCACCATGGGTAAGTATTTATCAACAAAAAACAATGTTTTTCAATAGTTTTAATGTATAATTGCATAAAATAAATGAATGTCTTCGATACGAATAGTGATTATGAAAATCACCCCAAAAATAGTGGTCAGATCTTGATACTATAATCAATGTTTTAATAACCTTCCGAGCATGTCCCGGCAAAATTTCAATCACCATCAGATAGGTCAACCATCACAGAATATAGTGGAATCGAAAAATCTTCCGCATGGTTCCGCTTTATTGTTTTTTAAACATTTAATTATTTTAAGGTAGGAGTCGTGCGGGTAAGACCGGCACATGGGATAAGACCATCTCCCATAGAGTTTAACTAGAATGCATTAATCAGTTGTGTTATTAAACACTCAACATATTTGTATTCATTATTTCAGATGTTTTAAAACAGATCAAGCTTACTAGAAATCGTCAAATATCAAAATAATAAACAAAACAAACGCGAGTGTCGCTGATGCGCAGCCCGTTGTAACTTTTCGCGAGTAGGTTTTAAGCTTTATTTCACAGAAGAAGTTTCAAACTAAATTTTAAGATTTTATATATTCTAGCTAGTAATGGGAGTAAGACCGGCACCTTTCGAACGGGGCAAGAAAGGCATACTTGCAGGTCGCCGGCAGCAGTCACAGTCTGCGTTTGAGTGACTATAGTCTGATCAACAAATCAGTAAACTGACCACTTTCGCGGAGGTCAACGGAAGTTATTCAGCTCTGGTCATTAAGGTATATGATTTGACTTCTATTGGGCTTGCCATCGAGTTCTAGAGTGATACGAGGAAGTACACGATGGGTAGTTAATTTTAAATTTCTTTTATTCTCATATTATGTATACACGGTTTCAAACACTTTCGAAATTACAGACTAAACTTCGGAAGGCATGTTGAAATTATTCTTAATAAAAACAATATACTGTACTAAATAAAACTTTGGTTGGACATTTTCAAGAACACAATGCAACAGAGATGTTTTGAATAGACTTCTGCTTAGTTCGGATCCATTGCTTAGCAGCTCAATAGGCAAATCAATTTTAAACAGAACATGAGGAATGCAGCAACTATGAAACAGAAGACTAGAATGTGATGCTTCTATACGTATTCGTACACATCTACACATTAACATACATACATAAACTTTTACATCACACATACACCTCTACAAGCTCACATACATACAGACACACGTACATACACACATCTCAACACCTAATGAATGGTAATGTTCTTAATCGGTTTTTTATAAATATAAGTGAAAGACGCGAATTGCACTTTACAGGGGATTAGTTGGCAATTTCTTTAACTTTATATGCAGAATTGGGAAATATTTAATTTCTGATCATGTTTTATCAATATCGACTGGAAAGAAGCAATTTAGAATTTTGGCCAGCTTTTTGGGGCAAATACTCCTATGTGCTACGGTTCCATTTGACGAGGATTGCCCAACACATGTGAAATGATATTCTATGTCATGTTCTTCGAGAAATTCTTTTATAGTTGTGGATGTAAAAGAAGCTTCTTGGTCCATGACGAGAAGGGAAGGTTTACCAACATTTGCCAAATAGTGTGTTATTGCTTTTAGTATATGTATAGTGTTACGGGTTCTTATAGGAATAGCCATGGTTAGTCGCGAAAATCTATCGCAAAGCGTTAGGAAGTTATTATTATTAATGATGAAGATATCCATATGAACAATTTGCAACGGCTTCGTGGGTGTTGCTGTTAATTCATATTTTTGTTTATATGGACGTCTTTCGTACTTAGCCTTTTGACAGGATTTACAGATGTTAATGAACTTCGTGATTTTACTTTTCATGCCTGGAAAGAAATATTTTCGAGAAATATGGGCTTTTGTTTCATTGATGCCCCTATGGTTAGCATTGTGTTGTCTTTGAATGACTAGGTCTTGTTCGAGTTCGTCTGTGACGTCTTCGAGCATTTTTTCGGTCCAAAAGATTTTAAATGTTTTTGCTCTAGAAAAATAATTCTTATAAATCGTTTGCAAATTAAGGAGTGTGTGTTGGTCACAGAAAAGGCCGTTAGCACAGTTCGGTGATGCACGTTCCTTTAGAATGTTTATAAGTATAGCGGGGCTGAACACTGGTTTTTTGATAATTGTTCTATGGTAGTTTCTAAAGATTGTGTTGCACTCTATGCTATTTTCGTTAGAGATTTCTAAAACTATTTGGTTTCTAAAATCATTGGGCGGTCTCTCGGTTGAGGGAATGAAATCACTGTCGTCAGTGTCTGCAGAATGTTGTGTCATGCTGTCACTGGAAGTGTTTGCGTTTGCTTCTATTTCAGGTTGAATTGTGGAAAGAGCATCTGCGTTACTGTTTTGTGTCCCTTTTTTGTAGTTTATTTCGAATTCGAATTCTTCTAGGGCCAATTTCCAATGAAGAAGTCGTTTGTTGAGATCGTTTTTCTGTCTAAGCCAGATTAACGGTTTGTGATCTGTTCTGATTTCAAACTTAGTTCCAAATAGGTAAGGTCTAAAATGCTTTACGGACCATACGATAGCTAATAATTCTTTTTCCGTTGCTGAATATCCCACTTCGGTATCATTCAGTGTACGTGAAGCATATGCAATTGGGTGTTCTTTGCCATCGTCGAAGCGTTGGGACAAGACAGATCCTAAAGCAAAATCGCTAGCATCGGTTTCGAGAATAAATTTTCTTTCGAAGTCAGGGTATTTCAGCAGAGGGTCTGTAGTTAGAATTTTTTTACAATCATTGAAACATTGGATGAATTCCGCATTATGTATAATCTGTGCATCTTTTTTTAGACATTTGGTCATTGGTTTCGTTAATTTCGCAAAGTCTCGGATGAATTTTCTATAATAACCCAGAATACCGAGAAAGCCTTTAATTTCGGTTGGTGTTTTTGGTATTGGCCAGTTTATAATTTTATCGATCTTGTTCGGGTTCGGTTTGATTCCATCTTGTGTGACTACATGTCCCAAGAATTCGCATTCTTTCTGAAGAAACTCGCACTTGTCAAGTTGTATCTTCAAGTTTGCTTTTTCTAGTTTGTGTAGTACTTTGTTCAGGTTATCCAGATGTTGCTGCAACGAGTTTCCGAAGATTATAATGTCGTCTAGATAAACTAGGCAACAATTTCCAATCAAATCGCCTAAGATGCTGTTCATAGCTCTCTGGAAAGTTGAGGGAGCATTTTTAAGGCCAAAGGGCATTCTGATAAATTCAAAGTGTCCTTTGTCTGTGCTGAACGCTGTTTTCGGGCGGTCTCTTGGATTGACTTCGATTTGATGAAATCCAGATTTAAGGTCAAGGGTAGTGAAGTACATGCTTCTTCCTAACCTGTCTAGAATTTCATCGATATTTGGAATCGGAAACTTGTCGTCGATTGTCCGTTCATTTAGCTTTCGATAGTCTACGACTACGCGCCATTTCTGTTTCCCGCTGGCATCGGCCTTTTTTGGCACGATCCAGATGGGCGAGGTCCAGGGTGAAATCGAGTGCTGTATTATTCCATCAGCAAGCATTTCATTGATTTGTTTTTCGACCTCTTGCTTATGAACGTGGGGATACCGATATGTTTTTGTATGGATGGGTATGTCGTCAACCGTTTTTATTTGATGTTGTATGGATGAAGTGCACGATAATTTAAAATTTTCGTCGTGTATAATATTTGAATGTTTCGAAAGTACATTAAGTAAAGCATGTTTTTCTTCTATGTTCAGGTGCGAAATTCTAATGAGTTTCGCGACATCCTGACAGCTTAGCTTTTCGTGTTCTGAAGTTTGGTTTAAATTAATTTCGACTTTTGAGAGAATTCCGTGTACTTGTGCAGGTTTTGTCCATTTGAATGTGATTTGTTCGCCATAATTCATGCTTAGAGCTTTAATAAATCCATTTTGAGATTTGTAGAGTCCGGCAGGAACTTCTGCGTCTCCTATCCTGATTGGTCTTTTTAGTAGAACGTCACCACTTTTTTCTGTTACTGGTATTTCCAAAACTGTAGCAGTGTGAGCATTAAGTTTAATTTCCGGTGATCCAAGATTTCGTATGTTCAGCTTGACCGTTTGTTTTGGTAAAACGAGTCTGTGGTTTGCAATATCCAAAATTGCTTCAAGTTCTGAAAGAGTTTCATATCCCAAAATACCATCAAAAAATGAATGGAATCTGAGAAGGTAAAAATTAGCTTTTTCGCCAGTAGCAAACAATTTAATGGTTACCTTTTCACTGCTTTTGTGACTACCTGAGCTATTTGAAATTTTAATTGTTTTGCATGGAATCCGTACGTTTTTTGGAACCAAATGTGGAGATATGAAATTTTTATTTGCACCACTGTCTATAAGGATTTTTGCCTGTTTGCCAAAAATGTTAAATGTGATAAATGGTAGGCCGTTAGTAGCATTTATTTCATAATGTCCTTGTAAGAGCCTATCTGAAAATTTGACTCTTCTTCCGCTTCTGAAGCTTCACTATCTGTTTCAATTTCTTCATCCTTCTCGGCAGTATGGTTAAAAAGCCTATTTCGTTGATTAGATCTAAGGGATGGGTCGATATCCATGGGCGTAATTCTGTTTCTGTCCGATGATGGTCCAGGTTTTGGATTGGAATAATTTTTCTCTTGATTGAATGGTTTGTAGTTCTTTTCTTGGTTAAATGGCTTGTAAACTTTGCTATGGTGAGGTTGCTCGTGTGCAGGTTGTGTTTGAGATTTCGTTTTTTCTGCGTTTTGGAAGCGACATAAGAATGCGTATGCCGTTTCTAAATCGCTTGGCTGAGCAGTTTGGGCATACCCGAAATATGGTTTACTCAGTCCATTGATAAAAGCTGCTAGAACTTCTTGTTCTAAGAAATGATTTATTGCAACCCAGTGTTGGTTGTAAGTATCGTTTCGTTTGGCTAGAGATTTCATGTTTATCATGATCTCTTTCGTACGTTTGTAGTACGTGTGCAAGGAATCTTGCATTTTTGTTGACCATAGTTGTGTCTGGTATGTAGCAATATTGTTACGATCACCATAAACACTTTCTAGGACTGTTGCCACCTCTTCGAACGTCGAAGGGTTTCCATTAACACAGATCGTATCACGGGCTTTGCCGTCGATCTTGTTTATTATAGCCTGTTCGTAAACAGCGAGTAATTCGGCTGTTACGAGTGGCCTGAATAAATTTAAAGTTCTTCTAGCTGATGTCAGCCATGAACTTAATTGTTTCTTATTCCCATCAAAAGAGGGAATCGTTCTAATAGGATCAGGAATCCTATAGAAATCAATTCGCCGGTCCTCCACAACGGGGGCCTGCTGCTGTCGTTGCAACTGTTGCTGTTGCTGATTTTGTTGTTGTCGGAGATTTTCATTTTCCAACTGGAGAGCGCCGATTCGCTGCTCCATATTTTGAATCGAGTCAAACAGGTGTTGGAAGTTTGGCTCCATTTTTCTAGTATATTTTAATGCGTTAACTCTAGGAACGGGGTTAAATCTTTTCATAAAAAGGGAGAGGAAATGAGTTACTCACGGTTCTTTACCCTTGAAGGATGAAAATCCACCAACTTAGTTGTTTCCGGTCCGAGCACCACAAATCGCCTGCGGGTTGAGGGATGGCCGTCGTCTTCTCGATGAACACTGTAGCCGGGTTCTCGTAGTCAATGGTTTGACACTAGCACTTTGTCCGAAACAGTTTTTGATTGTGCACTATTTTCTATGCCACGGGTTGGGCCTTTTCACTAATAGATTAATTTGGCTTGCTAGTCCGAGTTTTCACTAAGTTGTAGGGTAAGCCGTACGACTGCGCCAGTTACGTTAGGGGTTCATTTATATTAATAAAAAAATAAACTTTTATTCACCATCACTTAATCTAACACAGAGTTTACACGTTTTCACTACCTTGAGGTCTAACAAGAACTGACTATTGCTACCGCTAAAGTCTACTTCTGAACCTAAGCTGCTGGCACATTCTGCGTTGTCAGGATTTTCGTGTCCGAACATGCTCCAGGTGTATCCAGGTTGCATCGAGGGCTGCATTCTGCTGTGTCAGGAATCCGGGCGTGCGAAAGTTCCGGGCGTGCGAAAGTTCTCCAGCACGCTGATGTCAATCGATATTGGTGCCGGATGTCTGATGTTGAGGTCGGCAATATTTGTGTTAAGCGTGGCGTGCCGGATGTCTGATGTTGAAGTCGGCAATATTCGCTGCTAAGCGTGTGTTGGCGTCTTTGTCGGCTCTTCCATGTTGAAACAGGGAAGAGCCCACGTGTTGTTGATGTTGGTGCCGCTAATGTCCATAACTATATATCGGTAGGTTACGGAGTGCTGGACACGTTGTAAGGATGCCGGGTGACAGTGCGGCATAAACGGTTCTCTTGAACAACCCCACTGGAACCAGAAGCAGAGAGATTCAACGTTCGAGATGACTCGATCAGATTGATAGCTGCTTAGGTGATTAGTAAGACCTTTGGAAAATTGGCAACGAATGGCCTAAGATCGAGTTGAAAGGAGTTGATTCTCAATCAGCATTTTCAAGAACCAATTCACACCTCGCCTATCAACTTGGGTGACTTGGGTGAAACGAGTTCAATGGTTGCTCAATAAGCTCAAATCAAAAGCAAATTTGGTGAATGATCAAATGGTTAAAACCACATTGAAATTTAAAAAAAAAGTAAAGTTCATGTCTAGATCATTTCATGAGCCCTTTTGAAAGGAACTTTTATTTCCTCTGGGTGCCTCAGCTTTTCCTTCCACTGTATTTTTATTTGTTTCCGTTTTAGTTATTCAGCTGAGGTCTGAATATACCCGCGAGCTGTTGTGGTTTTAACCATCTCAGAGATCAGAGATTAAAAAGCAAATCTGCATGATAGCAGTATCAAACGAAAACTGCTACTTAATATTGGCAGATATAAGTCATTTCGCCTTCATTGTTGAACCGAGAATAAAACCGCTTTTTTCTAAGTGAAGCATTAACTATTGAAAACGGAAATCAAAATTGGCCAAACTTTCTAATTCGAACGAGTTTTACACAACATGTTTCTTACATGTTAAAAGTTCAATAAAACCTGCTATCTATCCTGATTTTTTCCATTCAGAAGTACAAATATAAACTACGTTGTAACACGTCTTAATTCAGCATCGAATAGTCATAAAGAAGTTAATTTAGATCAAGTTTCCAGTGCAGTGGTGTGCAGTACTAACCACTTCGACAATTGAGTTTTATGCCTTGCCAGACGTCAACCATTATCTTCGTAACATCTACGTTAATCTGCAGTAAAATCGAAAGGCCGCACGTGCTCGGTGCCACCACAAGGTGAACCCCTTGCTAACCCATTTGTCGTATAATGCAAAAGGGAACGGCAGATTAGAGACCCATACTGGACCGACTAATAAGTGCTAGCCTGCTCGGTTGAACCAATTAAACTAGGTCAGAAATGATAGTACAAAATAATGGAAATAATTAGCTGCAAAATATATATAGCCAAAATCGACTAACAGTGCGCGGCTTCAGCAGGTGAAACAATCAACCGCGATCGTTAATTTATGCATGGTTTCAATAATTGCTTTACAAGGGGTCCGCCGCGTACAAAATGCGAGTTCTCCCGCACTCCTTTCCCGGTTCAGTTTTGGTGTGCTAACCAAACCGATAAACGATTGCCCACTTAGCCACCACCGCACCAACCGTCCACCCACCCACGGTTTTTGTTACTTCGGTGGGCTGGTGCGCATTAATTGGTCTTTGCCTAATCGATGCTCGAATACTAAGAGAAACGTAAATAAAATCGTGGAAGTAGCAGAACAGTAGAAACAAAAAGAAACAAAAATACGATACTCTGCCAATCACTTCACGGCGACGACGGCCACCAGGCGGAAAACCAATCAATCCAATTGCACGCTACCGCGCACGGCTTGGCCATTGTCGTAACCCGCTTTTTCTGTAAAAGTCCGAATCTGCGTGCGTTCGGTTGATCGATCGATCGATCGATCGATCCATCCGACGGACGGACCGGACGGCGAAAGCAAGTGCATGCACTTTTCCACTCAATTTCTGATAATTTAATTAAAAGTGCAATCGATGCCTATCCGGAGCCTTCCGGGTGTGTGTTGTGTTGTGCCGGACCGGGCGGGGAACCGATTTGCCAATCTTGTGAGCAAGCAATTGAGTAGCAGTCATTATCGCAAGTTGGTTTTTTATCTCTGTTGTATATTTTCACTCTTCGAGCGTCTCCCCCCGGAGGGTGTGATCTATGAACGGGCGAATTTGATTGGAGTAACTAGCCGCAGGAGCAGCAGCAGTAGCCGTTTGTGCGCTGCTGTGAAATTTGATGATCGATTTCGTGCCAGGACGCGCTACTGATGCTGGTCATGAGGGTTAAGAGGACATGATAAGCGGTTACCTACCTACGAGTTAGATGGCTTGTTCAGCGAAACGCTGCATTACTCCCTTTTGAATGGCATGGCAGCTAATATATACTATCGTGTAGTGTTAGCTAGTAATGCGATCTGACATCCGAGCGAAAGTTGGCTACGTGAGTTGAGAAAAGGGGGTGAGCTTTGCTCACATGTCTGTCTGTGCCGCAGAAATTTGCGTCAAAGCAGGTGAACCGAACGGCTTGAATCTAATTATAATAATTATTTGATTGCTGTCTATTTTCTTTTCCCGAAGCGACGGCGGAGGTCAGGTGTGAAATTCAACGTCGGCACGGAATCCGGGTCAATCGGTTATAGTTTTTTCTATTACGAGGGAAATTGGCAATTGCAAAAAGAGTGCTTGCAGTGTCGGCATGCTCAAAGAGACAGATGAGTTACTATTTAATGACTGCCTGTCTGGTGACCGGGACAGGTATCAGTACGATATAACGCTTTTACGATGGAATAATTCCATAGTGTAGCTAGATTACTACAACGACATATTATGACTTATTGTTTTAACATTAGTATGCTTCCTAATAACCTTTTATTGACCTACATGCACAGATGATCATAACCACTGCTCTCTGCAATGGAAGCGGGACAGCATTTTTACGCCATAATATCTTCTGCTTCTTTTTTCCACTTAAAATTTCCTTTAGGCTAAACTAATTGTTAACAACTAGTATTACAACTGGTCTTATTGAGATGACATGGGAAATAAATGCCAAAGATGCATCATACCGCGTAATAGCAGACCACGTAAATGTTCAACTTGAAAGGACCGCGGAGGTTCTCAATCGTGTTTCTTGGTATTGAATGCCAGTGAGTGGGGGAAAAGCGGGTTCTGCTTTGGTGGAATGAACAACGACCAGTATTTTGTTAATCGTGTGACTCCTTTTATTCAAATTCTATGGAGGCGCTTGGTATCTCAATCTAATTGAGACACGCTCAGATTTAGAATCAAATTCTCAGAACTGTGCAATAATGTAATAGACCTATAGTGGACAGAAAACATATTTTGTATTCTTAGCAGGTTGGAAACTATAAGACAACTGAAATTTATTTTCTACACTTTCAGTTCCACATTTTCCACCGCGACCCGTAATTTGACTTATTGTGGCAGGCCCCTACTCATTGCTAAGTCACACCAGGGTGTAATATCACTATTATTATATGTGATTCTTACTTACTGATTTTACTCTTAATTTATTTGATCACGTTAGTTGACTGTTATTTTAGTTTTCATAAATCTATTTCAATTTTGATGACATGAACTTGCATGGTTTTGCATTTGCTGCGTTTATCAATATTTTTTGACCCAATTGAGTAGCATTTTCAACTCCTTCGACGATCTTAATTTTTCAAACCATTTAAAATCTGCACATAGAAAAGAGTCGGTGCCAATAAATCCGCATTCCACCCAGCAATGCAGCAACGTATTGAACGCTGCTGTTCGATCCGAATAATTGAATTGACTTTCCCGAAGCCTGACAGATTGCCGCATGTGTGGCGTCGTTAGTGTTGTTACGTCAGCGATCAATTTCCGAGACGCGATCGACTAAGCATCTTGTACGACCACTAGGCGGTCAGGCAGGCAGACAGACTGCTGCGCACTAGCGAAGCGTATGAACTAAATTGTCCGCCAAACTAGCCATTTGCCGCCGATCATATTCCTGGCATTTACACACACGCGTACACGTAACTAGCAGATAGCACCGGTGATTAAACGCACGGAGCTGATCGGTGAAACAATGTGGAAAAATAGCCTTCGAGTTGTTGCTTGATGGATTAGCTAGCTAACTCAGTCGTTATAGACTATCCATAAGATCTGATCTGTGGTTTCGCATCGTTCAACGGTAACTCACGATAAAGATATCTCACAGGGAGGTCCTAAATAGGTGTGGCGATGTTCGTAAGGTGATATTTGTGCAATGAAGAAATTTTATCATGTTTGTTTTTCCCGCAAAGGCTTTTGCCGCGAGCCGAAATGCGCTGGGATAAAAATGGCAGTGTTCTGACGGACGAACGTGAGGTTGCAGGAAGCAGCACTTCGACGAACACCTGAATGTCGCCCATACGGAGAACCATGGTGGCAAACAAACGGCACGGTGGCACAAACGAGGAAGAGGTGCCAACCTTAACGATAGGCCAAGTTAAGGCGGTCATCGTGCTGCTTAAGAACAACAAGTCAGCTGGGAAAGATGGCATTAAAATGGGACTAGAAAAGCTGGCAGTTTGTATGCACTGGCTAATTTCTAGAATTTGGCATACGCAACAGCGTTCGGTAGCGTTCGACCACCGTTCTCAATGCCGGCTGTAAAGTGCTGTCCCAAATCATTTTCCGCCGACTATCACCAATTGCGAACAGATTTGTGAGAACTTATCAAGTCAACTGCGTTGACGGTCGGTTTACAATCAGATTAAATATTTATACTGCGGCAGATCCTCCATAACAGCCGCGATTTCCCAAGCACCGTTTGTTCGTTAACTTCAAGGCTGCATATGATACTTACTTACTTACTTACTTACTTACTTACTCACTTACTTACTTACTTACTTACTTACTTACTTACTTACTTACTTACTTACTTACTTACTTACTTACTTACTTACTTACTTACTTACTTACTTACTTACTTACTTACTTACTTACTTACTTACTTACTTACTTACTTACTTACTTACTTACTTACTTACTTACTTACTTACTTACTTACTTACTTACTTACTTACTTACTTACTTACTTACTTACTTACTTACTTACTTACTTACTTACTTACTTACTTACTTACTTACTTACTTACTTACTTACTTACTTACTTACTTACTTACTTACTTACTTACTTACTTACTTACTTACTTACTTACTTACTTACTTACTTACTTACTTACTTACTTACTTACTTACTTACTTACTTACTTACTTACTTACTTACTTACTTACTTACTTACTTACTTACTTACTTACTTACTTACTTACTTACTTACTTACTTACTTACTTACTTACTTACTTACTTACTTACTTACTTACTTACTTACTTACTTACTTACTTACTTACTTACTTACTTACTTACTTACTTACTTACTTACTTACTTACTTACTTACTTACTTACTTACTTACTTACTTACTTACTTACTTACTTACTTAAGTGTCCATATCCGCCGGTCCGGCAGAACAAAGCGATGAAATCAGAGATCTCCACTGTTGACGGTTACTCGCCATAGCTTTTACCTGTCGCCATGACAGGTTCTCGCCCACAGTCTGGATGTCGTTGGCTAAGCTGCGTCCCCATGAGCCTCTGGGTCTGCCTCTTTGACGCTGAACTTGCGGTCTGCAGATCTCGTTCGCTCCTTACCTCAAGGTGCGGCCGATCCACTTCCGCTCACGTTCACGAAGTTCTTTTGTTATCGACCGTTGATGACAACGTCGATGGAATTGCTCATTGGATATCCAGTTTTCAGACCACCAGGCGCGAATGATATATCGCAGGCACCGGTTAATAAATACCTGCAGTTTTTGTGTTGTCTCCGCTGAGACGCACGACGTTTCGTAGGCATACAGCAGCACGGATTAACCGTTTGAATTGAAAATTCAGATTTTCGTATGTGGAGTGATCTGGTTTGAGCGCCAAATGCTTTGCAGACCTGCTAAGGCACCCCCCAGCTTTCCTGATCTTGATACCAAGATATTGAAAGGCGTCTACCTGCTCAACTTGTTGTCCCGCTACTGTGAAGTTGGTGGAATACTCAGTGTTCACTACCATAGACTTAGTTTTTGCTACATTGACTGTGAGACCTGCTGCCTGGGAGCTGTCGGAGAGGTCATTTAACTTGCTCTGCATATCGTTTCAGCGTTGTGCGAGCAAGACAATGTCGTCGGCTAGGTCTAGGTCATTTAGTTACTCCATCGTTAGAGGATTCTAAGGCAATCCTCGATTTAGTCTACTATCCATTGCCCCAAACAGTATCTCATCCATAACGATGAGAAACAGAAGCGGTGATTAAGTGCTGCCCTGGCTCACGCCAGCAGTAACCCTTATGGGGTCGGACAAGACGCCGTCGTTCAAAACCTTGCACGAGAACGCCTCGTACTGAGCCTCGGTGAGATGGACTAGCTTATCTGGAACTCCTCTACACCTAAGTGCGTCCCAGATGTTTTCGTGGTTGAGTCGGTCGAACGCCTTTTCGAAGTCAACACCGGCAGAAGAGAGTTCTGGAGTTCGTTGATCTGCTCCAATATAATGCGGAGCGTTGTGATATGGTCTACATATGATCGGTCAGCACGAAATCCTGCTTGCTGCCGCCGGAGAGTAGCGTCGATCTTCTCCTGGATCCGGTTGAGGATTACCTTACAGAGTACAGGATAATACTAAGCAACGTGATGCCACACCAGTTACCGCAGTCAGCTAGGTCTCCTTTTTTGGGGGTTTTGACCAACATGCCCTGTAACAAGTCCACCGGAAAAGCTGCAGTTTCCCATATATTGCTGAAAAGCTGTTGCAGCATCTGGCCTGACAAAGATGGGTCAGCTTTGAGCATTTCGGCTGAAATACAGACTATTCCTGGCACTCTATCGGACTTCATACTCTTGATGGCTGCTTCAATTTCGATCCAGCTATGGCGCCTCCGAGTTGACGCGATTAAGTCGACGAACTGTTAGCGCCATACGTTGCTGGATTTGTTGGTCTCTGACATTTGAAACTCGGAAGAGTTGTTCAAAAACGTTCAGTCCATCGCGTAAGCTGTTCTGTGCGGTCAGTCAGTAGCTAACCAGCTCTGTCCTTTAGCGGCATCTTTGTGTTCATCTTGGTACTACTATGGTGGCGAGAAATATCGTGCAACAAACGGATATCACTATTGGCGGCGGCGATTTCCGCTTGTTCGCCTAGGGTGTGAGTCCAGGTTCTCTTGTCCCGCCTACAAGCTCGCTTAACAGCCCTCTCCAGTTCGGCGTATCGTTGATGGGAAGCTGTCTTAGCCGATCTGGTTCGCGCTCGCTCAATGCCGACTTTCACCTCTCTCCGTTCGTCGATCTTCCTCCAAGTTTCATCCGATATCCACTCCCTCTGCCCGCTGCACACTTTGCCGAAGGTTTCGTCACTGGTCGTGATGAAGGCGTTCTTGATGGCGGTCCATTGCTCTTCACCGGTTTCACCAAGTGGCAACTCCAAAGCTCGGGATCCAGCTTGTTTGGCAAAAGCCCTTTTCACCTCAGGATTCTCCAACTGGCGGACGTCGTAACGGCATCCAATTTTCTCCTCCAGTCATTGGACACGCGCGACGCGGAAACGTATCTCAGCAATAACAAGATGATGGTTGGATGCAATATCAGCACTGCGTTTGTTGCGTACATCAAGAAGTCTCCTTCACCATTTTCGGCTGATGCAGATGTGGTTGATTTGGTTTTCAGTGCGGCCGTCGCGGAGAACCCACGGGACTTTATGTACTGGTCTATATGGAAAGAGCGATCCACCAATGGTCATGTTGTTATTACCACAGAATTCTGTAAACAGCTCCCCGCTTTCGCTTATCTCTCCTAGGCCATGGCGTCCCATGACGCGTTCAAGGTCCGCATTGTTTGAGTCAATCTTCGAATCGCATTGAAGTCGGCCAGGTGGATTTGGATGTCTCTCTTCGGGATTTTCTCAACCACACTGTTCAGCTGGCAGTAAAAACTCTCTTTCTCCTGCAGGTCGGTAGCATCTGTTGGCGCATAGCACTGGATTGCCGTGAAGTTTCTAACCCGTGTTCTGGCAATCTGGCAACGGTTATTCTTTCGTTTATCGGTTCTCACTTCATCAGGGCCGCATGTGGCCCAGGACTCAGAAGTTGTCCAACCCCTCTTTCTCGAGTAGCATTTTCACCTCGTATGCCAGAGTAGAGCAAGACATATGATACCATCGACCGAAAAGAGCTATGAAAAATCAAGGAAGAGAACGGCTTCGCTAGGAAGCTTATCGAACTGATCCAATCTACGATAGAGAACTTTGTCAAGGTGATGCTCTCTTATTCCTGGTGTTCAACATAGCGCTACAAGGTGTTATGAACCGAGCGGATATCGAGACGCGGGGCGCGATGTTCAACAAGCGCAAAGCAGTAAAGAGTGGATTATAGGTAAATACGTCTAAAACAAAGTACATGCTAGTCGGCGGAACCGAGGCTGACCGATGCCGCTTGGGCAGTAATGTAACGATCGACGACGACGAACTGGAGGTAGTCGATGAATTTGTCTACCTCATAACGTTAGAACGAAGAAACTAACGTAAAAGTTGTCTACTCTGGTTTAGTGGTAACGGCGGACAACGACACCAGTCGTGAGATCCTGTGGCGTATTATCGCCGGAAGTCGCGCTTACTATGGGCTTCATAAGGAATCGCGGTCGAACAGACTAAGCCCCCGTACGACTAAGCCCTGTGCAAGAAGTTTATCGGACCAGTTGTTCTCTACGGGCATAAAACGTGGACAATGCTCGAGGAGGACCTGCGAGTACTAGGAGTTTTCGAAAAACGAGTACAAAGAACGATCTTCGGTGGCGTCCAGCAAAGCGGAGTATGGAGGCGGAGGATGAACCATGAACTCGCACAGCTCTATGGCGAACCCAGTATTAAAAAAATGGCTCAAGCGGGCAGGGCATGTTGCAAGAATGCCAGACAACTACCCTGCAAAGATGGTGTTCGTTTCAAATCCGGTAGAAACAAGACGACCAGGGGCGCAGCGAGCAAGATGGTTAGACCAGGTGGAGCGAGGTCTGGCAGAGAGTACGTAGCGTCCAGGGAAGTGGTGAGCGGTAGCCCACAACCAAGTAAATTGGAGAAACTTTGTTTACCAGGCTTTGCCTTAGGACAGCAAGCCAGCTAAGTAAGTAAAAAGAAAAATTTGTTTTCTTCTGTTCCTGAGTTGTTCTCGTTATTTACATATAGCGCACGGGAGGGTATTTTCAGCCCATTAGGCGATGGTATCTATTTTTTCGGCCTATGGCCTAGTAGAACTGAAAGAACAGGTGGTTTTGACGTTTTATGAATAAAAAAAACAGTAGATTACTTACAGTCTTGAGAAAATAGTTATAACGTAATAAAATTGTATGTCGGCAAAGTATTTTGATTGGCGAAAGAATAGGCAAATAGACTGAATTTAGAAACCTGCTGAAAATACCCTCCCGTACCCTACATGTAGATTCAATGCTCCGTTTATACTGTTATTGTTGAGGGAATTAATTGCCAATTATAGGGTGAGCAACTAAGTTCCCGCTTTTTGTCAATAGATGGCTTTTCGTTTACGTTATACGTTTATGTTTTAAGAAATTATTATTTTTGACGTAGGACTACGTCTTTGTTTGCTATACTGGGACTGGTTTGCACTTTGTGAAAACGAAAATAAAGGTGTAACGTTTGAATGAAATATTTCAAATGCGAATAACTAGTAAACTACTGAACGAAACTAATTAATTTGTATGTCGTTGGATAGATGAAATGATTAGCAATTTTATGGAGGGTGCAAGAGAGCAATTTTATGGAGGGCGTAAGAGGGGGACCACTAAACAAATGAAATACAAATTTCCTCAAACCTCGAGAATTAATCAAGCAAAAGGAACCAAATTTGGCATGTGGGGGTTTCACAAGGCAAGATTTTTTTCTATGGTAAATTAAGACCCCTCCCTCCTGGGGCTCTGTAGCCGCAAGGTTACCGAGTCTGCTTTGACAAGCGAATGGTCGTGGGTTCGAATCTTAGTAGAATCAGGCCATTCGATGTCAAAGTGACTTTTAGCATGGGTTTATTCTCTGGCCCTTCATCACCCTTCCTTCATGCTGAGTTCTACATTATCCCGAAGACGCTTCTTATGGTTAGTATACTGGTATGAGGACCTAATGAGGTAGGTTTTGAACCTCAGGAGGACTCGCCAGTGCTAACTATAACGAGGCGAAACAGGTTTGGTATAGTAGGACATGCATCGAAGCATGGGTAAAACCCTCAACACATAAGCACGCATAAAAAAATATAAGCTTATCGTTTACTCAATAACGATAAAGCACAGAAATGCAGTGCAGAATACAGCATACACCTGGGCAACAATACAATAGATCAATAATGTTGTGGTCAAAGTGATAAGCCCATACAAAAAAAAGACCCCTCCACGCTTTTGGAGGGGGGGGGGGCTCCCATACAAATAATATACAAATTTCCTGATAACTCGAGAACGAATCAAGTAAAAGAAACCGAAATCGGCATGTGGGGGTTTTCGGAGGTAAGAATTTTTTCTATGGTGTACTGAAACCCTTTTCCCTTCTAAGAGGGAAGGCTCCCATACGAAAGAAATACAAATTTCCTGAAAACTCTAGAATTAATCAAGCAAATGGAATCAAATTTGGCATGTGGGGGTTTTAGAAGGTAGGAATTCTTTCTATGGTGAATTAGGACCTTTGCCTTCTTTAAGAAGGGGGATCCCACACAAATGAAATACAAATTTCCTTAAAACTCTAGAACTAATCAAGCAAAAGGAATCAAATTTGGCATGAGGAAGTTTTTGGAGCATCAATTTATTTTATGATGGTTTGAGACCCCTCACCCCTGTGGTAGGAGGATAAGGACTCGTATACAAATAAAGTAGAAATTTTTGGGTATGTGCCATATTTTCTGCTATCTAGCAAACGGTAAGCTGTGGAAGTAAACTAGCAAAATCTTCTCGGAGCAAAAGACAGTGAATCGACGCCGCTAACTTACGTGACTGTTGCCATTCATGTCAAAAGAGAAGAACATTCGAATGACATGTCACATTTGCGATGCCCGTGCTTTTGCTTTAATTTCAATTACGTAGCTTTAATGTTATTTGTATGTATTTGTATGTGTATGCCATTGTACCAATGGCCCTTTTAAAGGCCACAAGCGAGTAAGATTATTGAAACATATCAAGCTACGCATAATCATATTTAATACAATAATCTGTGTGTTGGTCATTCATTACTACCATTATGATGCACACAAGTGATTTTTAAAAGAAATCTCTATGTCTCAATGGTTGCACGCGTTGTACTTATGAACCCCTGTCCACGTATTTTCAAAGCCACCATTGCATTCAATGAAGAATTGAGTCTGAATATTTCGCTCTTCTCTTTTAAACATTCAACTAAACAATGTCACTCACAGATTCTTATAAACATACATATGCCAGAAATGCAGTTTACATTAGTCTTTGATCTAATGATCTCATATAATCCTACGTCACCCTTTCGTACAAACCTTAGGGCTATATACCTTGTAGTTTTTTATAATAGATCCACAGACAAACAGACGAGACACTCGCGTTAATTCCATCGTCCATTCAAAAACAACTTATTTTTCAAAAAAGCATGTTTCGCAACATGTCCACACCGCGGCGCTTGAGTGTTGCTTCGAGTTTCCAGTATAAAAACATTCAAATGTAAAAAACCTATACAATTAAAACCCTGCAAATGTAAAAAACCTACAGTATCAAAAACCCCACCAAATGCAAGCTACTCCGCAACATGCATAACAGAGGGCGCTAGTGTTGAAGCAAATTGTGTAGGACGATGGTTTTTGAAGAATTTTCTTCTATGTGTCATGTCAGTTCGTCAGTGACAGATCTTTAGCTATGTAAGTACACTAAGATTAATTTGTACGTAAGAATTTCCCTTGCAGTCCTTTGAAAGAGACAACATATGATTTATTCAGGTCGTTCAGCAAAAACGGCTGTTTTATACTGCCTGACGTTTCGGCCCTTGATTTTTGGCCCTTTTCAAAGGTAATACGGTTACGTTTTCTTCTCTAGTCGTTGGCTATCAACGGATACTAGATTAAACTAGATAAGAAAACGCAAACATATAGCTGCTGCCCTGCTGTTGTAAGTATGTTCATTGATTGCTGCATTGTTTGTGGAGTAACACAAACATTCCAAAAATGGACCACCGAAGCCGGCCATTCTCGCGGGTGTGAGCTTTGCGCGATTTAGGTAACATAATTTTTCCGTAAATGGACAGGAAGCAAAAAGTGTGCACTTGCTTCTTGACTTTTCCAATGCTACCTCATAGCATTCCGCGAGGCACAGCACTAAAAAGCAATCAACATGGCCAATTAAATGGATGATTGAAACGAATAAAAAACAAACGAGCGGGAAAACAATTCGATACACAGTACGCAATGTTCACGCAGCCGAAAGGCCGACTGCCACTCGATGGTGGCCGGTGTGCGTGACTTTACACGCTTGTGCGGAATAATTGACCCAGAGGGTTGTTTGTTTTGTTTTTTCTTCTTCTTATTTTTTGCGCAAAATAGGAAGGTCTTCTGTGACAGTGGTCAAGCATGATGACAGCGATGGTGGCTAATTATCGTTCACGGCATCGAATTGAGTAAAATTGGAAGCTACACTGAATGTTGAAATACTATATTTTTTCAACCAAAGTTTATACAATGCCGTTTGATTATTTCTATTCTAAACAACTTTAATTTAGCGTGTTTGCTCACAAGACTCTACACTCTTAAATGATTCTACCTGTAAATAGGTTGGATTTAGTTAAAGCTAGGTTGAAACTACTCAAAATGCCCTTAAAGTGTACAAACTCAAACTTTGGGTAAAAATTTCCACCAATTTTTTTCTACTTGCTACCGATAATTGAATTATTCTCTATGACAAATAACGCACTTTTAAGTTCCTACTACCACTTTTTTGGTTGGAAAACTACTCAAAATCTGAGTTTGTACACTTTAAGGGCATCCGACCTATTTACAGGTAGAATCATTTAAGAGTGTAGGATTTAATTTGTACCTCAAAGTGCCACAGAGCAGTCAAAACAACAAACGTGGCTACGAATTGCGCACTACAAAATATTGTTAACCAGAATTATTAGTTTTTCTTAATATTTTTCCATAGAGCGATATGTCTGTCAACTTAACCAGTGTAAAATGCATTGCAGAGCTTTATACACACTGTGTCCGAGTATAATATTCAAGGTGCGTGACAATAGCTTAAGTAGATTTCATAACTATTTCAATGCTTGTTAATCAAACATTTAAGCAAACAGTGTCTCGCTGCTCGATTGGCTCCCAAGATGGCTGCTTTCGCGTATCTCTCTCCTCTGGGTATTTCTAGGCTGAACAGGATAGTGAACCTTACCGGATGGCGATGATCGAATAAGCTTTTCAACACCTCGTCGATAGTAGGTATGTTTACATTTAAGGAACGACGTAACCATCGCCAAAGGTCGGCTCTATCATCAAACCGCCCAACAATGCGATTGAACCCGACCGATCAGCCAGTGAGGATGCAACTGAAATCGGTAGGTAATCTTTGGGTGTGACCTTTGTCTGCCGTTTAGTTGCTTCGTTCGGTGACTAGCCGATGGAGGGCCGGGTCGTTAAATATCACCATCCCAAACTAGGCGACTGGGTGGTTCGTTGGATCGTTCGAAAGAAACCAACCCTGCCAAGCTGTACCTCGATGATGTTTCAACGTTTTGCTTTTTTTTGTGCATCAGCGAAGGAGAAGTGCATTCGGTGAGCGGCGCGATTTTCATGAAAATTTTCCTATACAAACTAATCGCGATCGCGGCTCTGAATTCCTTTCGTCCAATTATCGGCCCGCGCGAACGGTCGGCGGCAGCACTAACCAGTGGAGGTAATTACCGAGGCGATTGCTGGTATTGGATCATTAAAGAAATCGCCGCACAAACAACATTATCGAGGCTTGTTTTGGCTGTTTCTAACCAGCAAAGTGTGGAGGCGCATAGTGCGCGTTCCGGAATCTAATGTAAGTTGGGACCGCGAGGGGGGGATCTCGCAAGTGGCTCTTTCCTAATCCAGACCACCACAGCAGTGAAAGGTGAACGTGGAAACGTCGTTGGTTGGCTTAAGCTTAACAAACTGAAATTAATGCTGTTCATATCCGATTATATCACATTTCGTTAACCGTCCGCTTTGATGGACCCCTCACTGAATGCACTTACTGAGCGAGTTAGTTCAACAAGCTTCCTCTGCAAGGTGCTTCCGGTGCGTGCAATTGTTTGTTTCACACGACAGTTTTTTTTTCATCGAAATTACACCGGAGATTCGCGAAGGGCATCTTTTCCGGGACTAATTTTGCACATCGAAGTGCTTGCTCAGATTGGCTTTTTAGGAAAGTCATCTTCCCACGCAGCACCGCACCGGTACGTTGCTCGAATGGTGCCCTGTCGTAATAGCAGGCCAACACTTAGATTGCTGATGATTGGATCGCAGGCAGTGACGTAGGTGATGAAAGTGTATGTCAGCCGCGCTCGGAAATTATGCCAAATATTCGCAGCTGTTTCCACGGCACCGAGGGGAAATGCGCTTCCTAATGGGGTTGCCTTTTGCCATTTTTACGCTATGTTTCCGATGATGGTTTATGGTGTCGGCGGCGGTTGGCGAATAGTTCATTGACCTAAAGGCCATTGCAATTAAGCAACATCAAGCTGGAATGTGATGGACTTGGTCGCTTGTAGGTCCAAATATTGTACGCCATACTGTTATGTATGAGACTGAAGTGAAAAAGACGCTACGCCGTTTCGATTATTCCGTGTGCAGTTTTGCTTCAGTTTGTGGTGTCCTATGACCATTTACATTACGCTTTATGTGAACGAATTTTTCGATATGCAATATGCATGTATTCAATTAGCATGTTTGAGAACTCTGGTCTTCTGGCAACGCTGACGAAATGTCAAAAAATTAAGCGCGAGAATTCGCTTCGTTCAGATTCATTGTGTTCAGCAGACTGCGGCTAACCACGTGTTTGATTTTACACTATAACAACAGAAGTGGGTTCTGATACCAAATTGGCAAGTCAGTTGAGTAAACCCGACTTGACAGACGGGCTACAGGAGTGGAATATCAATTTCCATGCATTAGCCACCGTCCGGCATCTACGTGCTTTGTACAGGGCCCTATTGCCGCTTTCCGATGAATACCAGCAGGAAGATGCCGAGCAGGACGAAGCAGAGATCGACTAAAACGGGGCTATGCTTGACGAGAAGATCCACATCCTTCAGAAAAGGAAACTTGTCGCCGACCTGCGTCGGAAACTAGCAGCTAGTAGCACGCAAGCCGTTCCGCCATCAGAATTCCTAGACCTAATGACCTAAGTGCCTAATGTCAATGTCTGCGGGCGGTGGATGCCACATGCCTGCAAGGTGGCTAGAGAACTTCGAACGTGCCTGTAATTCGGTTAAGCGAGATGCTGAATTCCGCTTAAAGAGCATCAGCAGACTTATGGAGCCAGGTACCGAAGATAAAATGTTTATGCATGTAGACATGTTGAAGACTTACGAACAATTCCGTACACAATTCCTGACATGTTTACAACTCGCAGACTCAAAACCATGCGTCAGATTGGGACTTACAATTAACACCGCCAAAAAAAAGTACACGGTTGCTGGCAATGACCACGGGAGTTCAAATGATGTTGATGCCGAATTGGTGTCGTGGTGCTTGATGGGGAGCGATATAATGTAATGGAGAATTTCATCTATACCTATAAAGAAGGATTTCTGTCTGTCTGTCTGTCTGTCTGTCTGTCTGTCTGTCTGTCTGTCTGTCTGTCTGTCTGTCTGTCTGTCTGTCTGTCTGTCCGTATGTTCCTTATAGAATCGAAAACTACTGAACCAATCGGCGTGAAAAATTGCATGTAGAGGTTTTTGAAGCCCGGAAAGGTTTTAGTGATGGTTAGAGACCCCTCTCCCCACTAATAGGGAGGGCTCCCTTACAAATGAAACACAAATTTCTGCATAACTCGAGAACTAATCAAGCAAATGGAACCAAATTTGGCATGTAGCTATTTTTGGAGGCAAGAATTTTTTCTATGATGCATAAGGACCTCTCCCCATTTTAGGAGGGGGGGCTCCTATACAAATGAAATACAAATTTCCTCATAACTCGAGAACTAATCAAGCAAATAGAACCAAATTTGGCATGTGGAGGTTTTTGGAGGCAAAAATATTTTCTATGGTGAATTGGGACCCCTCCCCACTTTAAGAGGGGGGGCTTCCACACAAATTGTTACGTCTAGTGGCCAGCGTTGAAGAAATTCCTTGCTCCGGAATTCAATCGTGTAGAATTGGGGTAAAATGTCCTTTCCGAGGGGAAGTATATCCGCCTAATCACGTCCTAGATTCGTCACACCAAGTAATATCGCCCAAATAATGTCGGTGATTTTCGGTTTAATCATTCACTCCGATTCGGGATACCAAATGAAAATAATTTATTTGAATTTTAACTATTTAATCAACCATGAAGTGAGTCGAAAGAAACCGATATAATTGTAATATTTATTCCGAAAAACGCGTCTGATAGCCTTGGCGGCTTTCCAAAAAGTGATACAAAATCTAATGCTACCGCTACCACATTCTCCTGTATAAGAGTGAACATCAACTTAACGAAACTCGTCTAAAGAGTCATTGGGCTACTGTGTCTAAACTACTAGAAAAATGCGCACCCAAACATAGCCACCACCTTGAAACAACGTTTCAACTACTACAACTATTATTTGTCCTACTACTATTGTGTATATCATTACATTTCATAGAGCACTCAGCTATCAAATAAAGCACACGATATCTGCTACCTTTCTTAAGTACTACTAATTTTGTTCATTTTCCGTTGTTTCTCCGCTAATTGCTGACGACTGCTGCAGAAGACGTTGCTGATCATCCGCAGGAAGGAGACATATTTGTGATACCGGTCGTCTGAAGATTCCGCTAATTGTTTGCACGAGAACCACGCGTATTACTCCGTCGATACCTGGTTTTGCCTCAATTATTCGTGCCAGAGGCCATTTTGTTGGATGCAGCGAGTCGTCGCGCAGAATCACCATTGTGCCCACCTTGATTGGCACTCCACGTACTCTAAAAGGCTTGGAATCCCGTTGCAGTTCCTTTAAGTACTCGTTTCGCCACATATGCCAGAATTGTTGTGTTTTTTGTTGCAGCCGCTGGAATCTGTTTAGCCGATTTAGAGGGATGTTTCGCAAATCTCGATCCGGTAGTGCATGAAGAGAACAACCAATCAAGAAGTGACCGGGTGTTAATGCCGATAGGTCGCTTACGTCGTCCGATAAAGGTATCAGTGGCCGGGAATTCATACAGGCTTCTGCCTGTGCCAGGATAGTTACCGTGTCCTCGTAGCTGAGAAGTGAATTGCGAAGCTGCCGGTAAAGGTGTTGCTTTGCTATCTTGACTGCGGATTCCCACAGTCCGCCAAAATTTGGAGCCTTAGGGGGGATTAAATGCCATGAGATTCCTTTTGATGCACACTCGTCGATGATTTTGTTTAATTCCGTTTGAGTATGCAGCCGTGTGTAGATTTCGTGAAGTTCATTCCGTGCTCCGATAAAGTTTTTTCCATTATCAGAGAATATATCTGCAGGTTTTCCTCGACGAGCTATAAATCTGCGCAGTGCTGACATGAAGGTTGCGGTCGATAAGTCTCCAGCTAACTCGAGATGTACCGCTTTGGTGCTAAAACACACAAATACCGAAATGTATGCTTTCGTAGGAGATGCCTTTCGATGTGGAGAACGAAGATAGATTGGGCCGCAGTAATCAACCCCCGTGTTGGTAAATGCTCTGCTCGGTGTTACTCGCAAAGCTGGAAATTGTCCCATGGGTTGCCTTACCGGTGCCGGTTGTGCTCGAGTACAGTTGTAGCAGCGTCTAGCGATGCCCCGTAGTAGTCGCCTTCCATTTACTGGCCAGTAGTGTTCACGAATAACTGCTAACATCAAACGAGGTCCAGCGTGAAAGAGTTGATGATGATAGCGCTGGACGAGAAGCTTAGTAAAGGGATGATCACCAGGCAGCAATATTGGATGTTTGGTATCGTAAGGTTCATCGGAGAGTTGCAGACGGCCCCCAACGCGTAGCATGTTTATTTCATCTAAAAATGGGTTCAAAGTTCGAATAGATGACCGGGATGAAACGAGGTTTCCAGTCTGCAATGCCTTTATTTCCTCGGAGTATGATTCAGATTGTACCAGTTTAATGAGCTGGGTTTTGCTCGATTCCAGTTCCTTCACCGTTAGTGTGGGTACCAAGAGTAGATTTTCACCAATACGCCGTAAATGACAATTATGCCGAAAGCGTTGTAACCATGCCACGATGCGAATAAGTTTGTTATAGTGCGAATAGCGGGTGAATATTAAATTGTGCCTTTCCATATTCGAAACCACAGCCACCACCGTTTCCCTTTCCATTATATCCTCAGGAATTTTTTCAAATGCCGTTTCTTGCGGCCATACTTCCTCCGATTTGCATAGCCAGTTGGGACCGTTTTTCCATAATGTGCTTTGGACAAAGTCGTTGACACGCATTCCCCTTGATACCATATCCGCAGGATTCTGGGGTCCTGGGATGTGTTTCCACCGAACGTTCCGTGTGGTCGTTTGAATTTCGCTAACCCTGTTGGCAACAAAGGTTTTCCAGGTGTAGGGTGGAGATCGAAGCCAATTTAGGACTACTGTAGAGTCCGACCAAAAGTGGACCGAATGGTATTCCAGTCCTAGTGCTTGTGTTACCTTGTTATATAACCGGGATGCGAGCTGGGCGGCACACAGCTCCAGCCTAGGGATGCTTAACCGTTTCAATGGAGCGACTCTAGATTTTGCCGAGATAAGTTGAACCTTTAACATGCCGCGTTTATCTTCCGTCCGTGCATAAATGCAGCATCCGTATGCGACCTTCGATGCATCCGCAAAACAGTGAAGTTGGATTGATTTAGCATCAGAAAGTAGCACAAACCGATCGATTGTGAATGTTGATAACTGGTTAAGCTGAGCCCGAAATTCCTCCCATATTTCCTTTCGATCGTTTGTCATTTCGTCATCCCATCCGATAGGAATTAACCACAGCCGTTGCATAATTATTTTCACCTCCGTCATAAGAAAAGTACTGAATCCAATCGTCACCGAGTTGACGATGGTCGATGTCGAAGGTGTAGCATTTTTATGTCAGGAATCTACGTGTTCTTCCGATGTTAATGTCGTTACGTTAGACGTCGTATTAGAACCAGCGAATCCGGGATGAATGATAGTATGGTGTTTTCCTTTGCAGGTTTTACAGCGAAACTTGGACAGGCAATTTTTTACGAAATGGTTTGAATGAAAGCAATTGCTACATAAACGTGCTGAATTAACCAAATCTAATCGTTTTTCCAGTGGCATTTTTGGAAATTCAGGGCACTCCACTAGACGATGGCTTTGGGAACAAGCTACACAGTTGGAATTTCGATTATCAGAGGTAGCGTGAGTATACACCTTTCCAGAAATGGGACGTTTGAAAGAGAAGGGAGACTGCTGCGGCGGCGGCGGCGTCGAATGCGTACTGTGCGTAGTATTCACTGAGAAAGATTCGAGAACACGAGTTCTGCGCTGCAAAAACTCGATAAGTGTGCTGTAATTCGGTTCTGGTATAGTTGATGCATGATCCTCCCAGATTTTTATAGTGGCGTCGTCTAAACGTGCACAGAGTAAATGTACCATAATTGTGCTCCAACTATCCACCGGTTCTTGCAGTTGTTTTAAAACCTTGCTATGCCTTTCGAATGAATCTATTAGTCCATGCAGTGCATTAGCCGACTCTCGCTTCATTTTAGGGTAGTCCAGCATTGCTGCCAAATGCTTCTTTTTCAACAGATAACTGTTCGAATAACGATCGACCAAAATTTGCCACGCTACGGGATAGTTCATCGCACTGATAGTGAGAGACTCGATTAGCTGAGCTGCTTCGCCCTTAACAGCTGCGCGTAAGTAGTGGAATTTTTGCACCGTTGATATTTCAGCTGAGGAATGAATAAGTGCAATGAACGTATCATGAAATGTGAGCCACTGGTCGTAATTCCCGTCGAATTCTGGTAGGGTAATGGTTGGTAGTTTGACTCCTGAAAGATGCGATGCGTTGGGTGGTTGATTAGCATCACGGTTAGCGTTGTGTGGTGTATCCGGCACTTTAGCAAGCAGCGCTCCCTTTACTCGAAAGTATTTAGATTCGAATTTTTCCCGTGTGGCCATTTGATGAGCCTCAGCTTGCAGGTGTTCTTCGTGACTCTCGATATCAGTTTGCACTTCTTCGAAAGTTGCCCATATTTCATCCAAGTTGTCAAGTCGTAGTTTAATTTCACATCTGTCGCGTTCGGGATGGCATCGTTCAGCAAACTCCTCACAACGATCCAGCGACGCAAGAAGATTTATGCGCTTCTGCTCCAGTTGACGAGTTTTCCTCTTCGGCATGATGAAATAAAAGCGATGCGAATGCGTTCCTTAAAACAAAGACCCGGTAGAGACGCACGATGGAGTTAAAATGCTTGGAATCACACTCACCTTTTTCAAGGCGGAATAGAGCCTTGTATTATATATTAATACGATGTAATGAATAATCCAGTGGGGTTCCAGGTTTACGATGGTCTTTGCGTTCCCGCGAAAAGTGACGCGCTTAGTTGCCCAGTACAAAATGGCGGATTAGGTTGATGAAGGACACACAAAGGTCACGATGAATAGAGCCTATTGTTAACCGAACGCCGGATCCTGGTCACGGCACCATTTTTCTGTTACGTCTAGTGGCCAGCGTTGAAGAAATTCCTTGCTCCGGAATTCAATCGTGTAGAATTGGGGTAAAATGTCCTTTCCGAGGGGAAGTATATCCGCCTAATCACGTCCTAGATTCGTCACACCAAGTAATATCGCCCAAATAATGTCGGTGATTTTCGGTTTAATCATTCACTCCGATTCGGGATACCAAATGAAAATAATTTATTTGAATTTTAACTATTTAATCAACCATGAAGTGAATCGAAAGAAACCGATATAATTGTAATATTTATTCCGAAAAACGCGTCTGATAGCCTTGGCGGCTTTCCAAAAAGTGATACAAAATCTAATGCTACCGCTACCACATTCTCCTGTATAAGAGTGAACATCAACTTAAC
Source organism: Sabethes cyaneus (assembly GCF_943734655.1). Taxonomy (NCBI): domain Eukaryota; kingdom Metazoa; phylum Arthropoda; class Insecta; order Diptera; family Culicidae; genus Sabethes; species Sabethes cyaneus. Next base: position 109,887,748 of record NC_071353.1, on the reverse strand, counting down.
GAAACTCGTCTAAAGAGTCATTGGGCTACTGTGTCTAAACTACTAGAAAAATGCGCACCCAAACACAAATGAAATACAAATTTCCTCATAATTCGAGAACTAATCAAGCAAATGGAACCATATTTGGCATGTGGGTGTTTTTGAAGGCAACCATTTTTTCCATGATGAATTAGGACTTTTTACCTTTTTAGGAGGGGGGGGGGCTCCCATACAAACGAAATACAAATTTCCTCATAACTCTAGAACTAATCAAGCAAATGGAACCAAATTTAGCATTTGGGTGTTTTTGTAGGCAAGAATATTTTCTATGGTGAATTAGGACCCCTCCCCACTTTAGGAGGGGGGACTCCTATACAAATGAAAAACAAATTTCCTCATAACTCGATAACTAAACAAGCAAATGGAACCAAATTTGACATGTAAGTGGTTTTAGAGGCAAGTTTTTTTTCTATGGTGAATTGAGACCCCTCTCCTCTTTAGAAAGCGAGTTATGACCCATCTCCCTTTTAAGAGGGTGGGCTTCCATACAAATAAAACGCAAATTTCCTTTTATCTCGAGAACTAATCAAGCAAATGGAACCAAATTTGGCATATGAGAGTTTTAGATGGCAGAAATTTTTTCTATTGTGAATTACGATCTCTTCCCCTTTTAAGAGGGGGGGCTCCCATACAAATGAAATATAAATTTCCTTATAATTTGAGTACTAATCAAGCAAATGGAACCAAATTTAGCATGTGGGAGTTTTAGATGGCAGAATTTTTTTCTATTGTGAATTAAGACCCCTTCCCCTTTTAAGAGGGGGGGTTCCCATACAAATGAAATACAAATTTCCTTATAATTTGAGTACTAATCAAGCAAATGGAACCAAATTTGGCATGTGGGAGTTTTAGATGGCAGAATTTTTTTCTATTGTGAATTAAGACCCCTTCCCCTTTTAAGAGGGGGGGTTCCCATACAAATGAAATACAAATTTCCTTATAATTTGAGTACTAATCAAGCCAATGGAACCAAATTTAGCATGTAGGAGATTTTTGAGTCTTGAATTTATTTTATGATAGTTAGAGACCTCTCACCCTGTGGTAGGGGGATATGGACTCTCATACAAATAAAACAGAAATTTTTGCGAAACTCAAAAACTAATCGAACTCGAGAAATTCGAGACTCTTTCATAAAATATCAATCAATAACAAGACCACAAAAACTATCTATACACTCGAGTCTTTTTTTACACGGTTTGTTTTTTTCGATTACTCAAGAACGGTGCAATTTAGGATACAATACGTGACGAATGTCGGGCCTCTCCCAAACGTATTGAGAAATAAATGAATGGCCCCTAAATAGCCCCGTTCTCAATATTCGAAAAAACAAACCGTGTAAAAAAGTACTTGAGTGTAGTAACACTAGATCATTCAGGACGAGACGGCCGCGAGTGTTGCCGGCGACCCGCCTTCGGTAGCGCCGCCCACTGTGGGGTGGCAACTCCACGCAGAAATCACTACTGTCTAGGTTTATTTATTTTCCTAGGTCTACCTGGGTTTCCCGGAACGAGCGACAGCGAGTAAGGAGAGGATCGCGAGATGGTACTTTCCACAAAAAAGGTTTCCGTGAAATGGTACATTCCGCTTAAGGTTTTTCGCAAAATGATATTCGGCGTAATGTTGTACAATCATGGCGAACATTACTATTCGCTTTCTGGCTATGCAATGAGGGGACAGGGGAGTTGTTTTCTACTTTACTGTGATGAAAAATTGCAAATTTGTATATTAAACTACCCATTCCAGGTAACTAATAAGCCTTAACGTAAGCAGCAAATCAGCGCATCTCGCATTTTATACTGCACGTTATTGTATATTAGCTTTTTGACTGCATAGGTGTTGTAAATTGGCATCTAAAATTGTATTCAAATTCTTCGTGTCGGTAATTAGCTGTAAATTAGCATTGTCAGCACGATAAGAGGGTTATCAGTAAAGTAGCTGTATACTTTGCCAAAATAGCATTTGAGTAGCATTTAAGGCGACTTAAATGCTTATTGGCCTATATTTGAATAGCATTGGTGATGCTTATTGGTTACCTGGGATGCTTTCATCCCAGTAACTGCCAAAATGAATCATCTAAGGTTGAACTCCTCAGAAACTTGCAAAACTCGAGATTGTGACAAAGATCATCCGAGATTCGTGATTTATGTACAACACAGGTTAATTTGTGGCAATACGAAGTTTGTCGGGTCAGCTAGTATACATATAAATGGTTAATAAAACCAATGACCTTCTTGGGATTGAGTTGAGTTGGGATTGAGAAGACGCAAGTGATCCACAGAAGCAGATCAGATGCACTGAACTTTCTAGTTCTGAGTTTTAAAAGTGGCGAATGTCAGTTAGGACCCTGCCTATTTTTGATGTAGGACTACGTCTTTGTTTACTATACTGGGACTGGGTAGCACTTTGTGAAAATGAAATTAGAAGTGTAACGTTTGAATGAAAGATTTCAAGTGCTAATAACTACTAAACTACTGAACGAAACTGTACAATTTATATGTCGTTGGATAGATAAAATGACCAGCAATTTTATAGGGTGGTAAAAGAGCAATTTTAAGGAGGGCGTAAGAGGGGAGGGGGGCTCCTATACAAATGAAACACAAATTTCTTCATAATACGAGAACTAATCAAGAAAATGGTACCAAATTTGGAATGTGGAGGTTTTTGGAGGCATGAATTTATTTTGAATTTATTTATTTTATGATGGTTTGAGACCCCTCACCCCTGTGGTAGGAGGATAAGGACTCTCATACAAATAAAACAGAAATTTTTGCGTATGTGCCATATTTTCTGCTATGTAACAAGCGGTAAGCTGTGAAAGTAAACTAGTAAAACCTTCTCGGAGCAAAAGACAGTGAATCGACGCCGCTAACTTACGTGCCTGTTGCCATTCATGTCAAAAGCGAAGAACATTCGAATGGCACGTCATATTTGCGATGAACGTGCTTTGGCTTCAATGTTATTTGTAATCAATGGCTCTTTTAAAGACCACATGCGAGTTAAAGTAAGATTATTGAAACATATCAAACTACGCATAATCATATTTAATACAATAATCTATGGCGACCAGTGATCATTACAATTTCAACCTTTATGATGCACACAAGTGATTTTTAAAAGAAATCTCTGTGTCTGAAAGGTTGCAGGCGTTGTACTTATGAAACCCCGTCCGTGTATTTTCAAAGCTACCATTGCATTCAATGAAGAATTGAATCTAAATATTTCGCTATTCTCTTTTAAACATTCACTTAAACAATGGCACTCACAGATTCTTATAAACATACATATGCAAGAAATGCAGTTTACATTAGTCTTTGATCTGATGATCTGATGTAGTCCTACGTCACCCTTTCGTACAATCCTTAGGGCTGTATACCTTGTAGTTTTTTTAATAGTAGGAACCGGTGAGAAGTCATGTGATTATGCGTAGTTTACTACGCATTAAGGTAAGTAGACTGCCCAGTAGTTATCTGTGTAGATAAACTGTGTAGCTTGTCTACAGCCCTGAATGCTGAATGCTATTTCTAGCTTTTTTGATCCATTTGACCACTTTTTGATCCATCTGTAAAGAAAGAGATGATACTGGATGGAAGAACGGGCCCTCCAGTGTTCTAGCCAGGTAACCAATAAGCATTATCAATGCTATTCAAATAAAAGTCAATAAGCAACGGATGGCAACTAAAATTTTGCAATTTTTTCGTGGACCTTATGCACAACAAACGAGTTCAGAGAAAAATGAGAGCACGTATGTGTAAGCTCTCTCTTTTCTCTTTTTGATAATATTTTCTGTTTTGTGTATGCTTGCCCAGTTTTGCTAAAAATGGCGTTGAAACAAGAAGCATTTTGGGAGCGCGTTGTACACTTCTACGAACTGCAACAGAAATCTCGGCACAAAGTATACGGTACAACATTTGAAAAGCAAAACTGCGGCTTCGACTGTTTACCATATCCTAAGATGCCCAACAACTATTCGCAAGCAAGGTAGTGGAAGACCAGCCAAAATTATGGACACAGAAGAATATCGTTCTCTTTCTCGTTTCTTCAACAACAAACCCTATGATTTGGCTATCAATTAAGATGCACCAAACGAATGTTTGAAAAAAATTTTGATCCCGTTTCTACAAAAACATCATGCAGATGGACAATACGTGTTTTGGCCGGATAGAGCATCATCGCATTACGCCAAAAAAATACAATCGTCCCTGAATACCCATTCGATCCCATTTTTACCCAAAAACTACGACCTGAAAAATCTGTCTCAGTGCGCCCAATCGAAGATTTCTTCAGGATTTTGTGTTCCATGGTGTACAAAAATAACTGGAGAGCCACGAATTGCAAACAGTTGATTGGAAGAATCAAGATATGCATTCGCAAAGTTGACATGACGGCCGTACAACGCTCCTGTTTCGACGTCAAACGAAAGCTTCGACGAACATCCAATTAAGGACCGTTATCAAATGTACACTAATTTATTTTCAACAATGGATAATGTATCTTTAATTTTGGTTAATCAGATCTTCTTTATGTATCTTTGTCTTTTTTTGATAGCTTGAGAAAAAAAATCCAAAATTTTAGTTGCCACCCGTTATTTAAGTCACTCTAAATGCTACTTAAAAGCTTAAAAGGTAAAATATACGGCTACTTTACTGCTAACCTTCTCATAATGCTGGCTTATTTACAGCTTATTACTGACAAGAATTAAATTAGAATGTTGGTTGAACTAGTACGCTATAGTGACCAATGCGCCAGCCGTGAGATTCGGAGGCGTATCATCAGCGGAAGTCGTGCTTACTATGGGTTTCACAAGCAACCGCGGTCGAGTAGACTAAGTCCCTATACAAAGTGCACCCTGTTGTCGAGCGACTAGTGCTAAGAACGATCTTCGGCGGCGTACAGGAGAACGGAGTATGGAGGCAGAGGATGAACCATGAATTCGCACTGCTCTATGGCGAACCCAATATCCAAAAGGTGGCTAAAGCTGGTGGGATACGATGGACAGGGCATGTTGCAAGAATGCCGGACAACTACCCGGCAAAGATCGTGTTCGCATCTAATCGGGTAGAAACAAGACGACAAGGAACGCAGCGAGCAAGATGGTTAGACCAGATGGAGCGAGATCTGGCACAGAGTACTCGGTGTCCGAAGAATTGGAGAGCTGGCAAGCCACCTAAGACTAAAGTGACCATTAGGTCCCCTTCGAGTACGTTACGGCACCTTTGCACTCCTGTGCACAGGATTCAGTTTTCTTCTTCACTTGAAGATGTAAAGGCAGTAAGCACAACATTGCCTCCATGGCTGCAGTTAATGTTGTGCGCATGGCGCACGGGTCACTGACAAATATGCCAAGTGTTGCACTTTGTTTAGTTTGGCCTGAGCTGTCACCTTGTTTATTTTTAGCCACCATACCAGAGTAACACGGGTTAACCTAGGCCATGCAAAAGTAGTGCAATAGTTAGTTCTTGAGTGCCGATTGACGAGGAAGGCGTGCAAACGAAAAATACGTCTTCTAGTGTTGATATATAGGCGACTAAGCCATGCAGGACAATCGAGATTTCCTTGAAGAGGATCGCCGACGAAACACGCCTTAGCTACATCGAGCCTTCCTTCCAGCGGTTCTAAATTAATCCGCTTTTGTAACTCGGTGGGTTACGTGGCGCCTACGCCTATCTAATACATTTCCGCTGAACTGCTTCAACTCGATGAATTGCATTTTGGTAAAAAGGTGACCAGACAATGGCGGAGTATTTCAGCATAGGACGAACCAACGAGCAATATAGAGATTTAAAGCAATATACATCCTTGAAGCTTTTAGCAAAGCGGAACCAAAATCCTAGTTGCGAGGAAGCCCTGGATACAACGAAGGAAATATGGTTCTTGAACGTTAGTTTCGAGTCAAGTCTCCCAAGTCTTTAACAGTTGTTTCACGCTTTAGCTGCGTCTCACAAAGGGCGTAATCGTGCAGATACATGCTACGTTTACGACCGAAAAAGCACTTGGACACATTGAGTAACATCTTGTTAATTCAGTACCATTCGTCAAAGGTCTCCGGATCCTGTTGCAAGAGATGGATGTCATTAGGACTTTTTACCGTATACCTTTTAAACCATCCGCATAAGATAATCTCAAACATTTGAGGGTCATGTTCACGTCATTCATGTACAGCAGAAACAGAAACGGTCCCAAATGACTGCCTTGGGGAACGCCGGAGGTTACTGCGAAGGGTGACGATACGCGTTCGCCGATTTTGACTAGCGTAGTCCTGCCTGGCTGGGTAATGCGCACCATCGGTGCCTTGTGCACTGGGCATAAAATAGACCCCACAGTGGTCCACAGCCTCTTACCCAGCAACTCCTACCCTTACCTCCTCGTGGTACCAGCCGAGATACGAGCAACCTCGGTGTAGATCGGGTAACCAACCCCGGTGGAAACCAAGGTGGTATGCTGACAAGGGAGGAGAGCTCCTTCGAGCTACGTTGGCCCTCCGGCGATACTGTGAGGTTGGTTTTGGGCTTTGCAAGCCTAAACCACTAAAAAAATCAAAGCAATGGACTCCGTAAGTAATAATAATAACTCTAATCGGAACAATCGGCCCAGGCGACGAAAACGGACTAACGATTGGAAACTAGGAACATGGAACTGTCGGTCTCTAAATTTCCTCGGAAGTTCCCACGTGCTTTCTAAAGAAGTGAAGAGCCGCAAGTTCGACATCGTAGCGCTGCAGAAGGTATGCTAGAAAGGAACGATGGTACGTACGCATAGAGATGGTCATACCATCTACCAGAGCTGCGGCAATACACACAAGCTGGCCACAGCTTTTATAGTGATGGGCGAGATGCAGAAGCGGGTGATCGGGTGGTGACCGATAAACACCCGAATGTGCAGATTAAGAATCAAGGACCGATTCTTCAATATAAGAATAATTACCGTGCACTGCCCTCACCTTGGAAGTACCGAAGATGACAATGACGAAGGAGGAAGGAGGAATTCAAACCGGTGATTGGATAGTTCAGCGCACACCCGCAAACGAACGAAAAACCGGCTTAAGACTTGTCGACTTCGCCGCCTCCAAGAACACGGCCATACGTAGTATCTTCTTCCAGCATAACCTCTACCATCGGTACACCTGGGGATCACCCAACCAGACAGACCACGTTCTGATAGATGGTCGGCACTTTTCAGACATTATCGACGTCAGAACCTATCCGGGCGCTAACATTGATTTGGATCACTACCTAGTGATGGTAAGGATACGTCAAAAACTATCTGTTGTGAACAACATACGATACCGGCGCCCGTCACGGTATAATTTAGCGCGACTGAAGCAACCGGATGCAGCCGAAAACTACGCGTTATCTCGAAACCGCACTGCCGGAAGAGGGTAAGCTGGATGAAGCCCTTCTTGAGGACTGTTGGAATGCCGTGAAAACAGCCATTAACAGCTTAGCGGACAACGTCCTAGGCCGTGTGGCACCGAATCGACGTAACAAATGGTTTGACGAGGAATGGCAGAAGATATTGGCTGAGAAGAACGCAGCGCAGGTACAAATGCTGCGTAGAGCCACCCGCCAGAATGTGGAGCGATACAAACAGAAGCGGAGACACCAAACCGAACTCTTCAAGGAGAAGAAGCGCCACCAAGAGGAGAAGGAGTGCGAAGAACTGGAACAGCTGTACCGCTTTCACGACACACGGAAGTTCTATCAGAGACTCAATGGATCTCACAAAGGCTTTGTACCGCGGGTCAAAATGTGCAGAGATAAAGATAGAGGTACCTTGACTGACGACCGTGCGGTTATCGAAAGGTGGAAGTAGCACAACGATGAACATCTGAATGGCGTGCAGGTGGAAGACCATGATAGCGGAGGAAGAGACCAAATTGGTGTAGCAAGCCACGAAGATGTGCCACCCCCATCGATAAGGGAAGTTAAAGAAGCCATCCAGCGGCTGAAGAACAACAAAGCAGCGGGAAAGGATGGTATTGGAGCGGAACTTATTAAAATGGGCCCGGACAAGTTGGCTGGCTGCTTACATCAACTGATTGTCAAGATTTGGGGGATAAGCTGGATTGTGAGAACTACCGAGCGATCATTATCCTGAATGCCGCCTACAAAGTGCTGTCCCAAGTCATCTTCCATCGACTATCGCCAATAGCTAATAGATTTGTGGGAAGTTACCAGGCCGGCTTCATGGAGGGTCGGTCTACAACAGACCAAATCTTCACCCTGCGGCAGATCCTCCAGAAGTGCCCCGAATTCCGAGTCCCCACGCATCACCTATTCATCGATTTCAAAGCCGCATATGATAGCGTAAATCGATAAGAGCGATGGAAAACTTTGGACAGAAACAGGCTTGCAAGAGCCTCACTCATGTACTGTATTTGAGGCGAGCATGGCAACGAAACACTTCGTTATTTTTAACCTCATAGTGAGCCTTGAAGTGTTTCAACACGAAGCTCCCGAATCATTGGAAAACTGCACTTCATGAAATATTCCATTTGAAGAGCGCTTGAAGAGCAGCTTTCCTACACATTGAGGATTGCACATTGAAAAATTTCAATGGAACATTTGCTTAAGAAGATACTTCTTCAAATCTTCTTTTTTTACGCACAGTTAGTTACATTCATTTTTTATGTTTTATACGAAAGCTATTTTTTGATTCAGGAACTTATCCATTTCAGTGTGGTGACAACAGAGTCGTAATCGATTCATCTGGTTTCCGTGAATGCGGTATTCCGGGAAAGTGTTCCCGGGGAAGGTTTTTTTTATGTTTTTGGATATGAAAATCAAATCAAATTATGAAAAGCATAAAATTTCGTGAAATTATTCCGGAAGGTAATTTTTCATTTGATGATTGGTCCTCGGAATGGCCATTCTGCAACGGGTTCCCGTAGGAATCCGCGTGGCCATGGATGTTTTTGGATAAAATACCGACAATATGGATATCAAAATTTATAAAATACCCCAGACGGTCATTTTCCATTGTTTTGAGACATTTTGATGATTTATGATCGAACTATTGATAATGGTACGATGCTGGCCTTACAAGCCTTACAGGCCTTACGTCGTATGCTTGAATCTCGGCTGGGAGGTGCTGCTATAGAGTCAGTAGGATCATTGCACTAGCCCCGTAAATGTCCTGTACTCTAATAGTCGGCTGCGAAGTCTGTCGATAAATAAGGGTCAATAGATGCAATTGTACATCAGAATTGCTGGGAATCGCTGGCGACCGAAGACACCGTGGGATTCTGACGTATTCTATCTCAGGCAACACTTTCAACCATTTTAGCCATTTTTCGTACAGAGTGTCGGGGATTTCCTCATCCCATTGAACGCCGGCTCGCCACACTTCTTGGAGGAGAACTTTGAGAAACATAAGAAAGTGCGAGATTAAACCTAGAGGATCGAAGATGGTCATGAGAACCAGGAGCATCTGTCGTTTTGTCGGCCGACGACGTCCGGTAAGCAGATCAGGATTGTAGCGATTCCATCCTATTTTGTACACGAATTCGTCGGATGTTGTGCACCACCACATGCCGAGCATTTTCTCCGTTGCCATTGGTCCCACTGTTAAGTCCGTACTGTTCTCTGCAGTACTGGTCTCAATTAATACAGTCAACACTCGTCGCGAGTTGCTCGTCCAGTTACGAATTTCGAATCCACCCGCAGAATGCAATTGTCGAACTGCTTGTGCCAGACGAATAGTATGCTCAGGCGTCTGAACGGCGTCGTCTCGGTACTGAACATCGCGTCGTCCACGTAATGGCGTTTCTTTATGATGTCGACTGCCTCTGGCAACTCTCCCATAAAGCGTTCCGCTTTTACATTTTTTACGTACTGAGCGCAGGCTGGGGAGCAACTAGCTCCGAACGACATTACGTTCATTACGTACACCTTGATCTCGCCAGCATCGTCCTTCCAAAAGAACCGATGACATTGTTGATCTTCCTCTCGCATAAGAACCTGGTGGAACATCTCCTCTATATCCCCTGTTACGCCCACACGATATTCCCGGAACTGCAGCAGTATTGCAAACAAGGAGCACAGTTGGTCGGGGCCTGTTAACAAAGTTGAATTTAGAGAAACACCGAAGACTTTTGCAGCACCGTCCCATACGATTCTAATTTTTCCAGGCTTATTGTGGTTAAAACCAGAAATACGGGCAAATACCACACTCTTGGATAGTTCCTGCTCAGCTCTTCATCGCTAAGTTTACGCACATATCCTTTGGCTTGGTACTCCAACATCTTCTACTGCAGAGTACGGGCTAGTTCCGAGTCTTTCTGCAACCGCTTTTCGAGGTTGTAGTAACGACGTAGTGTCATTTCCTTATTGTCTGGCAATCGTATCACCATAAGAGGCCGATTTCGTACCGAGTACCGTTGAATTTTGTAAGCGATTGAAGAAGTGAGATGGCTTGTTGATCTTCTGTTGACAGCAAATCTTTAATCATTTTCATAATGCCCAGACTATCTATCGAAAAATAATCCTTGACCATTTGATGTACGCCTTCATGTCGAGGGATTGGAATGGCAACATAAGCCGTTTCACGGTCCGAAGTCCCTTGAGTTCAAACTGCTTGGCATGATTCTGAGTTCCAGTGATTTTCAGGTCCACCACACACGAACTCTCCTCGTTACGTTCGGTACCTGCTGTCCATCGAAGGCGCAACGGGCTGACAGGACCCTCTAAGTTTAATTGGTCAGCTAGATCTATTGGAGTTGTCAACATAATAAGTATATTGGGTAATGTTGCAGCAGAATTTCACAAAACAACATAAAAAAACCTATAGCGATAAAACACATAATGTGATGATAAATTTTTTCAAATTTAGCTTGAGTTTTGCTCTCTGAGGATTTTCGAATTTGCTGTAAATACTACTCTTCAAACTTTGGTACCTTGCTGCCCATATTACTATGATTATATCCAAAACATAACAAATGTTTTAATTCCGGAACGCATCCTCGTAATACCGGATTTCCGGAAACCAGATGAACCAATTCCGACTCTGTTGTCACCATACTAGAAGTGGATATGTTCCTGAATCTTTGGGTACTAAGAGAATTCAAATTGGTCGAAAATTGCCAAAGTTACAAGCATTTTAATTTGTGGTACCCGGGTACCCTTGTCGAGCACATAACGGTTAGTTTTGATGAAGGATTTCAATGAACAAGTTTAAATTTCTGCATCTCGTGATTTGTGCACATATTACCCAAAATCAATTTTAGCAAGATGCACAGTTTTGAGTTTGAAAGCTTTTGAGCTGACATGTATGAGCGTGAAATATTTCGCTCCCGAAAACTCTGAATTTGCACTTCAAGGCAATCGGGAGGAGCTTTTTATTTCTACTCAGAGCGATATGGAAGTACAACGTAGCAGGCATGATGCATATGTTCTTCGCTGCATTTGCACTTCACTATTGATGAAGATGAAAATTTTTTCAGAGTGAGCCATGGAACTGCTCTTATGAGTTTGAAGTGTTTTTGCAAGCCTGGACAGAAACAGCTTTCCGGGTAAGCTTACTAGACTTATCATGGCTCCGATGGATGGGATCCACTGCTCTGTAAGAATCTCGGGTGGATTGTCGGACCCATTTTAATCTTGCAGGGGATTTCGACAAGGAGATGGTCTTTCCTGCCTGCTATTCAACATTGCGCTTGAAGGTGTTAAAAAACGAGCGGCTATCGAAATGCGGGGATTTTCAATAAATCCAGTCAATTTATTTGCTTTGCTGACGACGTGGATGCTGTCGGCAGAACATTTGAGGCGGTGGAAGATCAGTACACCAGACTAAAACGCGAAGCAGAGAAGATTGGATTGAAGATAAATACGTCTAAAACGAAGTACATGCTGGCGGGTGGGATCGAGCGCGACAGGGCCCGCTTGGGCAGTATCGTGGTAGTCGACGAGTTCGTATACCTTGGCTCGTTGGCAACAGAAGACAACAATACGAGCCATGAGATTGAAAGGCGTATTATCGGCGGAAGTCGAGCCTACTACGGACTCCACAAACACTTGCGGTCGAACAATCTGAGCTCCCGTACAAAGTGCACACTGTACAAAACGCTAATTAGACCGGTTGTCCTCTACGGGCATGAAACGTGGACAGTGCCAGAAGAGGACCTACGAGCAGTCGGAGTTTTTGAACGGCGGGTGCTAAGAACCATCTTTGGCGGAGTGCAAAAGAACGGTGTATGGAGGTGAAGAATGAACCACGAGCTCGCGCGTCTTTACGACGAACCAAATATTCAGAAGGTAGTTAAAGCTAGACGGATACGGTGGTCAGGACATGTGGCTAGAATGCCGGACAACTATCCTGCAAAACTGGTTCTCGCATCGAATCCGGTAGGAACAAGATGAAGAGGGGCACAGCCAGCAAGCGAGGTGGCAAGAGCAGGTGAAGCGAGATCTGGCGAGCACTGGGTGCCCGCGGAACTGGAGATCAGTTGCCAGGGACCGAAACAGATGGAGAAATTATACTGCGCAGGCCTTGTCGTAAGACGTCAGGCCAATTAAATGAAATAAAACTGGCTGTGGGACAGAAGGTGTGAACGACGACAATAGGTTATACAGTTTTACAGAAAGCGGAATGAAAATAGATGTTTGTTATGCTGAAATCCTTGTGTGTTATCCCGTCTTCGGATTGAACGCTTTGGATGGATTCTTTGTATGTTGCTGTATATTTTGAACATCTGAACATTCTGCGGTTTTTGTTATATTTAGGAGAAAGCCACACAGGCTTGGTGTGAGGACAACTTTACGGATTTGGTTTCTTCGAAAGAGTGGCCTGCCTCTTCGCCTGAGTGGAATCCTCTCGACTTCTATGTATGGGTTTAGATGCTAAGTAAACCAAGGATTACCAAAGGATTGACTATCGATGCTTTCCGGCAACGGTTGCAGAAGATTGGAGATGAAATGCCGCAGAATATCGTGCGTGCCAGCGCTTTTCAACAACGATTGCGACTAGTAATTGAAGCAAAGCGAGAAAGATCTGAATTAGACTAATTTAAAACAAATGTTTTGGATATAAAAGTATATCCTTAAAGACACGAAATACATTTAAAATTAAAGTTAATGCAAGCGTCTTATTTTTGTCTTTACTGACAGTCATTACTACTTACCCGGTATGGTCTAACATACAGCTTTTATTTCTCGCTGACAGTACACCACATGCAACAAAAGTGTTCAGCTGATTAGTACTGAATCGGGATACTGGTTTATTAATATAAAATCGATTACAAGTTTCGTTTCCGGACTCCAAATTTATATTGGTGTTTTGCTTATTAATCGTTTCGTAATATATCTTGCTATCGTAATTCATCAGTAATTTTCAATCGTTTACATTCATTTCAGCTCATTGTTTACATCCCTTTCTGATCATGTAATGGCATGTCATGCGTCTCAATTTCTCTAACCGATTATCAATAATTACGAGAGTTATTTCGAGCAATTTTTCTAACAACGGCATCAAATAAATGCTATTAAACTGTTATGCCGGGTTGCCATTATCCACTGCAATGTCCAAGAAAATTATAAACAAAACGAAAACTAGAGATAAAGAGCAAGTCGTTAAAAAAATTCGTAGCATGAGACAGCTCAACGAAACACATGGCAATAATAATTAGGCAATTAAAAGGTATAAACGTATTAGATGGTCTTTTCCGGTTGTCAACACACTGCTAAACATCTTAACTTTTCTGTGGGAAAAGTAAGCGCCTGAACTGAGAAATTAAAAAATGGATAAACTGAAAAGTTTAAGAAACATACCATGAAAAATATTGAATTAGAACAAGGGGGGACTCCGGTCCGGTCGAGTGTGTTCCCATTACACCACCGTGCAAATCTTTTATTGTATGGTCCAAATCTAAGTTTTGTTTTACTTTCCCAATTTTATAATTCTGATTATTTTTAAACTCTTCGTTGTAGACAAATTTGTTTACTAAATGAAAATCTTTGATGAAATTTCATGCATCGTCAAAATCAGCACTGAATTGAGTTCCGGAAAGGAATAAACGAGTCTTCCATACACTTTACAATCACTTTATCTTAATCAATTGTATAACAGATATCCAAACTATCATTTAATGGAATTTTGACTGTCATGTATCTAACGAAGTTCGTCAAAACCATTCCGGCTGCCAATTAGACTACGGAGAGTGCATTAATTTCGGTACATCGGTCGGTGCAACGGCAAACGTTACCCCGCTTAAAAGCATACTAACCAACCGGCAGTAGCGCCGAAATAGGAGGTCATCGTTCCGAGGGCCTAAATGCCGAATCAGATGATGAAAAGTGCTTGTAAAAGTAAGCTTTCGATTTGTGCACTCAACCGAACCGAGCCGGCCACTGCCGAATGACATAAACACACTTGTGGCGTAATTTCGTGCCTATCTCTTCCAAAATGGTTCAGTTGATAGGCCTACAAAGGAACTCACTTACTATTACCCCACCGATCGGTCCGGTCCGGTACGATATGGTCCGGTCCGGTAGCGTCTGCGCCACTTTTTTTCGGCCCGGCAGACAGTGTGTCCGAGGCTGGTGGCTGATGACCGGTGAATCATTCGGTGAATTATGGGCTTATAGTAATCTGATCTGGTGCCCCCTTTCATGATCGGTAGTTGGTTTTGTTTTTCGCAGTTTCCCCGGCTATGGTTCACGAAATGGAAATTTAGGGCTGGCTGAGTGTTGCTGGATCATTAGAGCTAATTGGTAATACGATAAGTACTGGTTCGGTCGGCAGAGGTTACGTACTTGTGTGTGTGTGCGCGTCTGTCTGAGACTGAACAATATGGTGTTCGAAAGGAAAGCATCTTTTCATTTGATTTCCGGTCGTTAATGAACGCTCGAGCGCTGCGCTTACCTGCAATGAAAGGGAGAGAAACCAGCAATTAGAATGGGGAAAAACTGTAACACACCGATAATGTTTATGAGCTGCTGAAAGCTGTGAAGTAACACCGTAAATGTTAACATGGACACATTGTCCAACCAACTTGACCCTTTCCGATCAAATGGTAATTAACAGAGTTCAGATCATTTGTGTAAGACATTGGATTGGTCCAATGTCATATGCATCAACTATCGAATGGTAAGAGATCTTTTCAAGCCAGAAGTTAACAGATTGCTTCCACATTTTGCACAAATGAGACCGATTGGTTGTTAAAGAAACCGAATATACCGGTGTCAATAATATCACTATTTAACACCACCGGATTGTTTTTCGTAATACGTCAATTTTGCAACCAAAACCGCAAATTACAGTCCAACCATCATTTTTCAATCCTTGATGGCTCATTAGAAATAAATAGCAGGTAAGTTTTGGCAAACCAAAAATCATCTCCGTTTCTTTTGGTCGAGCAGCAAACCACAGCAAATTCACATAATTTTGGTAGCAAATTTGCGCAACAGTAAGCCGATTTACTGACTGACTAATTCCCACGCCGTGGCCAGATTTCACCGTGGACGTAATCCGCTAGTGGCGGCAGCGGCGGCGATCGGTCGGTCGCTAGTTTGTCGCCACGTGACTTCTTACAGCGATCGTGTCCGATCACAAAATTCCCCATTTTCGAAGCGGCCATGCGCCGCCGCAGCAAAACAGCAAAACGCCGATAAATTGATCGGAAAAACGCGGGAAAGTAGTGCAACCATCGCATCACCACCGCTGCCGGCCGCCCCTGCCCGTGCCGGTCGCGTAATCTGTTGTAATCTGGAGCGGATTTTTGCATCGTGCGCTCAACAACCAACGCCAACGGCTGGCCGAGTCAATTTCAGCGATTGGAAACCGTTTACGCGAGCCATCCCCTTTCCTAGGCCTAGGCCGGCACGACAAGCTTTTCCTCTGTGCCGAATTGTAGGGAAATCCAACAAAAATCGGTCGTAATTGATGCTTTTACAGGGAAGAAGAAAAAAATTGCGGACGCGATGTCGTGGTCTGCGTTAAACGAATCGTGGTCCTTCAACTGTAAAGTAGTGATTTTAGTTTTCGATTTGGAACTGATGACCCTATGATATAAATATAACACAAGTGCAAAGCCAGGCAAAGGGTGAACATATGCATTCCATAACCTCTGTTCATTAACTCCTATTCCTACCTCCACGAGGTGCCGGCTGGGATACGCAACTTCGGTTGTCGTATGCTAACAGGAAAGGGGCACAGTGGCTCCCGCCCACATTAAGATGGCAGCCCCATCAGCGGGATAAGGACCTTAGGTTAACAGCCTACTGTACCAGAACATACCAAAAGTTACCGAAAATGAAAGAAGAAATCTCTCCGGATTATTGGCAACGACCTTTAGCATGAAAACACGGACACGAATCGGAACATGGAATATACTGACCCTTGCCCAGCAGGGCAAGCTGGCTCAACTTGCAAGGGAAGCTATCCGCCTGAAGCCTGAAATCCTGGGGCTGAGCGAGGTCCGCTGGCCGGGTACTGGCGAACACAGGACATCATCCGGGCAAGTCTTGCTCTACTCTGGCATACGAGGTGAAAATGCTACTCGAGAAAGAGGAGTTGGATTCCTACTGAGCCCAGGGGCACATGCGGCCCTGATGAAGTGGGAACCAATAAATGAGCGAATAATCGTTGCCAGATTCAGAACACGGGTTAGGAACCTTACGGCAATCCAGTGCTATGCGCCAACAGATGCTGCCGACCTGCAGGAGAAAGAGAGCATTTACAGCCAGCTGAACAGCGTGGTTGAGAAAATCCCGAAGGGGGACATCCAAATTCACATGGGCGACTTCAACGCGAAGATTGGCTCAAACAACGCGGACCTTGAACGCGTCATGGGACGCCATGGCCTAGGATAGATGAGCGAAAACGGGGAGCTGTTTACAGAATTCTGTGGTAATAACGACATGGTCATTGGTGGATCGCTCTTCCCCCATAGACCAGTACATAAAGTCACGTGGGTTTCCCGCGACGGACGAACAGAAAACCAAATCGACCACATCTGCATCAGCCGGAAATGGAGAAGGAACCTTCTTGATGTACGCAACAAACGCAGCGCTGACATTGCATCCGACCATCATCTTGTTATCGCTGAGATACGTCTGCGCGTCGCACGTGTCCAACGACGGGAGGAGAAAGTTGGGTGCCACTACGACGTCCGCCGATTGGAGAATCCTGAGGTGAAAAGGGCCTTTGTTGAACAACTTGAATCTCGAGCCTCGGAGTTGCCACCTGGTGGAACCGTCGAAGAGCAATGGACCGGCATCAAGAACGCCTTCATCACGACCAGTGATGAAACCCTAGGCAAAGCACGCAGTGGGCGGAGGGAGTGGATTTCGGATGAAACTTGGAGGAAGATCGACGAGCGGAGAGAGGCGAAAGCCGGCATTGAGCGAGCGCGGACCAGATCGGCTAAGACAGCTGCCCGTCAACGATACGCCGAACTGGAGAGGGCTGTTAAACGTGCTTGTAGGCGGGACAAGAGAGCCTGGATTAACTCCCTAGCCGAACAAGGAGAAACCGCCGCCGCCAATGGTGATATCCGTTTGTTGTACGATATTTCTCGCCGCCTTAGTGGTGCCAGGATGAATACAAAGATGCCGCTAAAGGACAAAGCTGGTCAGCTATTGACTGAGCGTACAGAACAGCTTAAGCGATGGACTGAACATTTTGAACAACCCTTCCGAGTTTCAAATGTCAGAGACCAACAAAACCAGCAGCGTATGACACCTACAGTTCGTCGAATCAATCGCGTGAACTCGGAGGCGCCATCCCTGGATGAAATTGTAGCAGCCATCAAGAGTATGAAATCCAATAGAGCGCCAGGGATAGATCGTATTTCAGCCGAAATGCTCAAAGCTGACCCATCTTTGTCAGCCCAGATGATGCATCAGCTTTTCAGCAATATTTGGGAAACCGCAACTTTTCCGGTGGACTGGATGCAAGGCATATTGGTCAAAGTCCCTAAGAAAGGAGACCTAACGGAATGCGGTACTGGCGTGGCATCACGTTGCTCTGTATTACTCTCAAAGTACTCTGTAAGCCGGATCCAGGAGAAGATCGACGCTACTCTCCGGCGGCAGCAAGCTGGATTCCGTGCTGGCCGATCATGTGTAGACCATATCACAACGCTCCGCATTATATTGGAGCAGATCAACGAATTCCAGGACTCTCTTCTGCTGGTGCTCGTTGACTTCGAAAAGGCGTTCGACCGACTCAACCACGAAAACATCTGGGCCGCACTTAGGCGTAGAGGAGTTCCAGATAAGCTAGTCCATCTCATCGAGGCTCAGTACGAGGCGTTCTCGTGCAAGGTTTTGCACGACGGCGTCTTGTCCGACCCCATAAGGGTTACTGCTGGCGTGAGACAGGGCTGCATTTTATCACCGCTTCTGTTTCTCATCGTTATGGATGAGATATTAGTTGGAGCAATTGACAGTAGACCAAATCGAGGATTGCCTTGGAATCCTCTAACGATGGAGCAGCTAAATGACCTAGACCTAGCCGACGACATTGTCTTGCTCGCACAACGCCGAAACGATATGCAGAGCAAGTTAGATGACCTCTCCGAGAGCTCCCAAGCAGCAGGTCTCACAGTCAATGTAGCGAAAACTAAGTCTATGGTAGTGAACACTGACAATGCCACCAACTTCACAGTAGCGGGACAACAAGTTGAGCAGGTAGCCGCCTTTCAATATCTTGGTAGCCAAACAACGCCCGACGGTGGTACCAAGACTGATATAGCCACACGGATCAGGAAGGCCAGGGGTGCCTTTGCAGGTCTGCGAAACATTTGGCGCTCAAACCAGATCAGATCACTCTAAAAACGTGGTGCGTCTCAGCGGAGACAACGCAAAAACTGCAGGTATTCATTAACCGGTGCCTGCGATACATTATTCGTGCCTGGTGGCTTGATAATTGGATATCCAATGAGGAACTCCATCGTCGGTGTCATCAACGGCCGATAGCCACAGAAATTCGTGAACGTAGGTGGAAGTGGATCGGACACACCTTGAGGAAAGGAGCAAACGAGGTTTGCAGAGCAGCACTCGACTGGAATCCACAAGGACAGCGTAGAAGAGGCATACCCAGAGGCTCATGGCGACGGAGCTTAGCCAACGACATCCGGGCTGTAGATGAGAACCTGCCCTGGCGACAGGTAAAAGCCATGGCGGTTAACCGTCAGCAGTGGAGATCTCTGATTTCATCCCTTTGTTCTGCCGGACCGGCGGACATGGACACTAAGTAAGTAAGTAAGTGCAAAGCCACTCAAGCGGTGGAGGGGAAAAAACTGCTTGGAAAAATTATCTAAGTCTTGCCACTAGAGAAAACCTGGCCAAATACCGACGAGCTAGGAACCAGTTGACCACGATCCTGAGGAGAAAAAAGCGCCCAAAGGAGGACAGGGATCGTGAAGAATTAGAGCAACTATTCCGAACTAATGACACGCACAAGTTTTATGAGAAGGTGAACCAAACTCGGAAGGGCTACACACCGAAACCTGACATGGGTAGGGACGACGGAGGGCATCTAATTACAGACGAGCGCGAGGTGGTCGACAGATGGAAGCAGTTCTTCGATGAACACCTCAATGGCGAAGTCGCAGAGGGAGGCGAAACGGAAATTAACCTAGGAGCGCCCATGGAAGATAGTAGTGTCCAAGCGCCTGATCTCCAAGAAGTCAAACGAGAAATCAGGCTGCTGAAGGCCAATAAAGCCGCTGGGAAGGACCGTCTACCGGCAGAGCTTTATAAACATGGCGGGGAAACGCTAGCAAAGGCTCTACACTGGGTTATTTCGAGGATTTGGGAGGAGGAAAAGCTACCGGAGGAATGGATGGAAGGAGTGGTTTGTCCCATCTACAAAAAGGGTGATCGGCTAGACTGCTACAACTATCGTGGTATTACGCTGGTAAACGCCGCCTACAAGGTACTCTCCCAGATCCTGTTACGCCGCTTGTCACCGATAGCACAAGGTTTCACAGAGAATTATCAGGCGGGTTTCATGGGGACTCACGCAACTACGGACCAAATTTTTACTATT
Source organism: Sabethes cyaneus (assembly GCF_943734655.1). Taxonomy (NCBI): domain Eukaryota; kingdom Metazoa; phylum Arthropoda; class Insecta; order Diptera; family Culicidae; genus Sabethes; species Sabethes cyaneus. The sequence goes on along the minus strand of NC_071353.1, from coordinate 109,867,723 downwards.
CGATAGATCTTGCAGAAACGTCGGGAGTACAACGTGCCCACGCATCACATCGTTATTAATTTCAAAGCAGCATACGATACAGTCGATCGAGACAAGCTATTGCAGATAATGCACGAACACAGTTTTCCGGAAAAACTGACGTGACTGATCAGAGCTACATTGGATCGAGTGATGTGTTTCGTACGCATCTCTGGGACACTCTCGAGTCCCTTCGAGACGCGGTGAGGGTTGAGACAAGGTGACGGTTTATCCTGCATGCTGTTCAAAAGCGCTCTTCCCAAGTAACCAGTAAGCACTTAACACTAGTCCTTGGACAACATTATATAAGCATACAGAACTATGATTAAATCATATTTTTTTTTATATACTTCTGTAGAACTCACATAATGCTAAAAAGGCGAAATAGCGGGTTATTAAAATGCTACGCCACAAGCATCAAATAAACATTATCAGTGTTTGTTTGAGGCTTAATCGAAATGTTATTTTGTCTACATTATCGACGTATCGAAAAAGTATCGACGGCATATCGTTTACTTGATATAGAAAATAAAAATAGATTCGGTCGGGATTTAAAAAACTAAAAAAGCAAACGATTTTTTTTGCTGCATCTCAAGGGGAGCAGGATAAACAGAACCATTTTTTGAAATGCTGGATAATGTTACCACCTAGACAGGGCTCGAACCGGGAGTTAGTCATGCAACCTAATTCGTTTCCTTGCACCTTTGCTATCTGAACCATAGCGGATGTGATTGAGTGAGTTGAAATTAGTCGTATTTAAATCTTGGTGATATTCCCTCTCATATCATAGTTACTTGTCCTGGATTACCAATACGGTAGAAAAAGACGGCTTTCGTTGGGTGGAAGAGGACACGAATAGTGGCCGTAGAATAGCAAAATAAGAAGTCAAGTACAAGCCGTTTATCAACACTTACGGCTCATTTTAATGCAATTGACTAAATGCATTATATTGTTACGTTATATGCGAATATATTGCTTTCTTTAATGCTGATTTACGTTAATGCTTCTATGCATCAACAATGTTATTATAGGTTTTATAAGCATTAAGATTGCTAATATACAAAAGTTTGGCACTAGGGATGCGGAATTATTTTCAATATACGGTTTTAGATTAATGCTTATGGTTACTTGGGTTGAGGGGGTGATCCGACGAGCGGGCATCGAAACGAAAGGCACGATTTTTACCAAGGGTAACCAACTTCTAGGCTTTGCAGATGACTTCGATATCATAGCCAGGAACTTTGCGACGGCGGAGGCAATCTACGCCAGACTGAAAGCGGAGTGTAGAAGAATTGGGCTAAAAATAAATGTATCGAAGACCAAATACATGAAAGGAAGAAACAAACGCGCGCCTCCCACGGACAGTAACCGTTGTCGGCGACGAACTAGAAGTGGTAGAGGAGTTCGTGTATTTGGGATCGCTGGTGACCGCGGACAACAACACTAGTACGGAGATCCAGCGACGCATCCAAGCGAGAAATCGGGCCTACTTTGCCCTTCGTAAAACGCTACGATCAAGAAGCATACGCCGCCGCACGAAGCTAACAATGTACAAAACTCTTATTAGACCGGTGGTTCTTTATGGACTTGAAGCCGTGACGTTGCTCACGGAGGACATACGCGCCCTTGCCGTGTTCGAGCGGAAAGTGCTGCGGACGATATCACGAGCTACAGGCACTGCTTGGGGAGACTCCCATCGTGCATGTAGCGAAAGTTAGCAGGCTATGGTGAGCTGGACACGTCGTAAGCATGCCGGACGACAGTGCGACGAAAATAGTCCTTTCAACAACCCCACCGGCACCAGGAACAGGGGGGCCCAACGTGCACGATGGGTCGACCAGATCGAAAGCGATTTGCGACTTCTGAGACGACTAGGAAATTAGCGACGAGTGCTTGAAACAGCACGAGCCACCCCGGTTCTATGCTGCTGAAGAAGAAGAAGAAGAAGAAGAAGAAGACCCTATGATATAAATATAACACAAGTGCAAAGCCACTCATCCCCGCTCTTTTCTTATTCCCTACCATTTGGTTGAAGGTTCGTTTCCAACGAACAGTTTTCCATGGAAAAGGCATTAAACATGCGGGAGATAAACTTCAAAGGCGTGTACAACTTATCATTGTGCATACTATTGCCATCTATGCCACCACGATCGCAGGAGGATGAAGGACCATAACAAAGGCGAGCGATAGTTATCCTAAATAAACTATTGCTCTTTTATGGCATCCAAATCGGAGACATGAAAAATCAACGCGAGGCGATTGCTGCGGTTTTACGATCACCATCCGGTGATGTATTCCTTGGAGGATATGCATATCCTATGCAAACCAACTCCAACGGTGCGCTGGCATCTGCTTTTCGTCTCGTTTCTGTTATCGTTTCGCTTTACACCGACGCAACGACAACCAACGCAAACACTCCGATGCTGATTAGGTTTTTTCCAGAGAAGGTTTATTATTTTATGTAGGGCTAGACTAGGGATAGTTTTTTAAGTTAGAAAGTGTATTTTATAGGGAAAATATAATTTAGTCGGGGATTTACTCTGGATGAAGCTCGTCGTCTTTATATCGTCAAAACTATATCACCGACCTATTATTCACAAACAAATAAGTGAACTACGACAAAGAAATGACGAAACCAGCCATGATAGTAATGCATCTACTAGTTATTCATTTTTGCTCGGTCAAATTTTCAACTCATGTCACGAGTCAAATTTATCCAAATATAACATCTTATCAGTAAATCGTATCTCATTTATGTAGTCAGTATTTTCGTATCTCATGTATGTAGCTTTTGGCTCCGGTCTTGTCAACCCATTGCGTCGTAATGCCCTATACGCGTCATACAATCCGACGAAGCAACGAAGCGAGTCAAAGGTAATCCGCATGACGCGGTTGACTCGATTGTTTTTCATGAACTAAAAGCATTTTCAATAAGGGTCAGCATCAGGGTAGGTAGGTATTTATTATACCTTCGACGGTGTGGAAACAATAAATTGTGCTGAGACGATTACGTGCGTAATAGAGTGATGACATTCCATTAGATTTAACGCTGATTGTAACTTTAATAACTTGGATCATTCGTCGCTTCTGCGGCGTTGAGATTTGAATCCGGTTCTTCGGCATGAGGGGCGTGAATAAATTAAACATTTAGTTAAAAAAGCAAGGCCTTGGGTAATAAACGTCCTAAGGACCTAACTTTTCTGCATCGATTGGTTTTGTTACACCAGCATCGTACCTCGAAGCTAACTGAACGGTTAAGTAAACTACCCAAGCAACAATTCGGGTTTTATTGCATTCTTATGATGACTTTTATGACAAAAATTGGTCATGAAAACCGCAATAAGAGCACAATAAAACTCACATTGCTGCGGGTAGTAACGCTTTCCATACCAATTGAGGTTGTGTCTCTATACTGCTCCGTACACCTGTCAAGACGTGAACCGATCCGGAGATGGCGACCAACATAATATCCAAGCCTGGTGCTACTCCGTGGTGCTTGCCACTTCGCCCCCGACGCGTGCAAATCGACGTTGGTAGTTCGCCGGTTATTTCTCCATTTTTGTTGCAGCTGCAACGTAATCTGTGGTACCACGTTGTTGATGGTATTCCAGGTGGTCTCCTCTCGATACATTTCATGCATCTTATTGACCACACTCAGGGGTGGCATCTCGCTCCGCACCGCGGCAAATTTTGGACATTCGAAGACCACTAACTGTGGTGTTTCTACCGTCCCTCTGCATTACGAATAGACTGGTGTCGCGGAGTGCCCGACCCGGTACAGGTATTACCTGCAGCAACCGTGATCCGACAGAAACTGGGTCAGGTGAAAGCCGACTCCTTCATGTTTTCTGTTCAACCAGGTCGACAGAAACGCTATAAGTCGGTACGTCCAACTACCGTTCTCGGTCCTGTTCTAGTGTCTTGCTGCCACTTGACTTTCGAGCTCTTCGGGTGCTTCTATGCCCGTAACACTCATTAGCTTCCACAAGCATGATGCCAAGGGGGATCGTTCCAGCGATACTGCAGCGCGTACGCGTACTGCCTCGGACGATATTGTCGTGTTCGCATTGGCGACTTTCACGGCCGTGAGCCAGTACGTGCAGTTCAGGTTTGCGTAATTCCATTTAGATCGTAACGTCGTGATCCAGGTTCGACTAGCGTTTTGCAGTACCTACGATGATACACTAGCCGCCTCTTGCTACTACTACGCCTGTAGCTATTGCGCATGATTCTAGCTACCGCCATGTAAGCCTTCGCAGCCTTCTCATAGGCGCAGTTTATATGGTTGTTGAAGTTCATCTGGTCGTTTATCATTACCTTTCCAGATGCTTGACAGCAAGCGTTAAAGTAATGACGTGTTCTCCAGTGGTGATAACAGCTTGCTGTGGTGCTTTACAGTTACTGACCAGCAGGACCTCCTTGCAGGTTTGTCCCCTGCAACCAGTCGCCTTGTCACCAGCATTTCCACCTCTTCCAGTGACCCGCCGGCCACCGATAACACGATGTCGTCCGCCTAGCCGACGCCTATCGCACCTCTGGGTTGCTTCAATGTCAGTACACCATTGTACATCCCGTTCCAGAGCGTAGGCCTGAGGATGGAGCCCTACGGAGCTCCCGACGTAATGTTCACTATCTTACGGCCCTTGGTGGTCTCGTGAACAAGCACTCGGTTCCGGATGTAGCTCTTCAGAATTCTACAGAGATATCCCGGGACCTCCATTCTATGCAGCGACTCGACGATGGCCTATCAGTTGGCACTATTAAATGCGTTTTATACGTCGATCGTTACAACGGCGTAAAAACGATCTCCCCTTCGCTTCTGTTCTGACGTTTTCGCGGCTTGCTCAAGTACTGTCCGGATAGCATCCACTGTGGACTTTCCTTTCCGAAACCCGAACTGCATTTCGTCACCTTGTCGGTCTATTCAGGATAGTCCTCTCCAGGAGTTTTTCACATATATCCAACAGACATATCAGTCTATATGACGTCGGATCCCACGCAGGCTTTCCTGGCTCCGGCACTAGTACTAACTTCTGGAGCTTTCATCGGTCCATGAAGTGACCACCTTCTAGGCATTTTTGCAACACTGTCAGGGACATTTCGGGAAACGCTTGTATTGCTGCCTTCAGGGACCATCCGCCTTCCTTCCGGACCGAGCGTCTTCTTGATTTTGGGCCGTCCAACCACTGCTTCTAGTTCATCGTTAGAGACTTGCAGACCATCAGCATTTGTAACTTTCTACTTCCCGTTCTGTTCTAAGTTAGAGGTTCCAGTTACTTACGCCAGTGACTTAAGTGCCACTCTCTTCCGAGAGGTCACTGCGTCGGTTCGAGTATTTGCTTCCTGAAATTTTACCTACGAACGAACGAAGCAAGCAGCTTAACCGAGTGCTTGTCCTAGCTACCGATGAGCCTAAGAACCGATAGAATCGGATTCGAAACCGGATGGCCGCACTGCAGGCCGATTAACGATGGACGGAGTAAATGCATCCCGGAGGTAGCTTGGTGGAGTCCGAGTGGCTTACCAAATAGCGATTTCGATCCTTTTCGAGTCGTATCGTGGCCCTTCAAGCCCAAAATTAGCCCCCACGTTGAATGGGACACATTTCACCCACTACGTTCTCCACGGTCAAGGGCAGCAAAGCGGCAGGCCTTAAGCATTCGAAAACCACATGTTCTGGTGTTTCTTCAACTTCTTCGCATTCTGGATATACTGTATTGTTGACCTTCCCTTTTCATGTAACTCTGCCTATTCTCGTCCAGCATGATGTTGCAAGCAATCATCCCAGCAATGACGCATACTGCCTCCAATGATACCATTCTGTATGCAGTCGTGACTCGCATGGCCATGAGGTGCAATGTGCTGTTCAGCTTTACTACATTTCATTTGCTTTTAAACGTTGGAATCCATGCCAGACCTCAGCAGCTGAGAATCAATAAAGAAACATTAGTTAAAAGACGACGCTTACTACTGATATGCCCCTGGCTCTTTGGCATAATTCTAGCCGCAGCCTTGATAGACTTCGCTGCTTTCTCACAAGCATGGTTCACGTGGCTATTCAAGTTTGGACGATTGTCGATCATCACCCTTAGGTGCTTTACTGTTCGCTTTGAGGTAATGGTACATTCTCTAACTGTGATTTTAGCAAGTGACGCAGTACATAATGAAGGTCTCGCAATTGGCGCTGTTGAAGGCATTTTCAGACGACTTTCATTATGACGGGGAAATATCGATCGTCCCTTCGCTTCTGCTAGGCCGACTTTTCGGGCTTTTCGACTACTGTTTGGACAGCATCTGGGTTGCCCTTCCGGAATCCGAATTGCGTCCACGATAGAGACCTTGTGCGTTCTCGTGAATTTCGTCAGTCTATTGAGGACAATTCTTACCAGCAGTCTTTGGTCTGTATGCTGCTGTGGCAGGAAAACGAAAGCTTTCGTTAAAAATAAGACAATGACGTCGGAACTGCACCAAAAGGAGTGCCTTCAAAAACGAATTTTGCTGTTCAAAGTTCAAGAAAGTGTGCGCCGCCTAATGAGCCATATTGTAATATGGCTTTCGAAAAAGCTCGAGAATTCCTTCGAAACCGTGACGAATAGTTTTATCTGTATTTTTTCCTAAAACTATGAAGAAAATGCTACATTTGTGTAAGAAAAGATCTTGAATTCAATAATAAATAACTGAAATACACCAATTGTTTTTGTTCCGATACTATCTGAAGTTTTACATATGTTATTGTAACGAAAATTCTCATAATGCAAGAAACAAAGCCCGTTTGCTTAATTTGAATTTGAATTTGAACTCCCTTTCCCAATTCCCTCCTGTTATCCAGCAGCCACTTGAAAATCAGTCCTCTCTATTACCCATTTAAACCTTCCTCTTGTCTCTCATAAGAGACCGTCAACCCCCCTGCGCTGATTGTTTTATGTCAAAAACCATGTGTTTGACAAACGAAGTTTGCTAAAAAACCGACCAGACGTTCCTGACTTATGGCGAAACATACATTCATACTACCGTTCTTCCTAACCACTCCCTGGAAACGAAACAAAGGTTTTTTCGTAAATCCCTCCTCGGTGAAACCCCCTCTTTTCCCAAAGTCACTTGCATAACTGGAATCGGTCGAAATGCAAGAGAAACGCAACTCCTTTTATTTATTCGGACCTCCCCTTCTTGTTGGGAACCCCCTTTTGTCAACCTCCTAGTGTTCTAGTGTTGATTTCCTTATGTTAAAGCATAGGTATGCCAAGTTTGGTGGAGAACGGTCAAGGCGTTCTAGAGTTATGAACTCCCCGCACTATTGCACCCCCCCTTTTCGTTAACCCCCTAGTGCTGATGTCCTTATAACAAGGAACATGTATGCCAAGTTTGATTGAGAACGGTCAACGCGTTCTAAAGTTATGAACTCCCCTCACTGTTGGGCACCTCCCTGTTAGGTCCCCCCCTTTTTGTCAACCCCCTAGTACTGATTTCCTTATGTCAAGGAACAAATATGCCAAACTTGGTAAAGAACGGTCAAGGTGTCCCGGAGTTATGGCCTCCCCCCCTATTAGAGACCCTCCCCCTCTGTTATGAACCCCCCTCCCCTGTTTTGTCAACCCCCCAGTGCTGATTCCTTTATATCAAGGAACATGTGTGCCAACTTTGGTGGAGATCGGTTAAGGCGTTCTGGAGTTAAGGTGGAACACACAAACATACAAACATACTTACGCTCACTTTTATATATATAGATTTACATCAAAAACTTTAAAATTTAACAAAAAAGGCCACCATTTTGGGTTAGCCGTTTTGAATTTCACATTTTTAATATCAATTTTGAAATCAGTAGCCCGAAAAACATGCAATCTCATCATCTTGAGGTTTTGGCCAAGAATTTTAAATTTCCGACCACTGTGCGCCACAAGTACGCTCTTAACCCTTCATAAATTTTTATTTTGCTTCTATAATTATATTGATGTCATTATAGACGCAAAACAAATATTTTTCGTTGGTGGCAAAATAATTGCCACAGCCTTACAAAGGGTTAAGCCAAGTGTCCACTATAGAGTTTTTCAGGTAGAGCTAGGGAAAAATCTCACGTAGAGATAGGTAGAGTAGTGTATACACCCTGTAGAGCTTACTGGTAGACCCCTACAGCAACTCTATGGGAGAGTTCCCTACTACAAAAAACTCTACAGTGTATACACGTTCGTTTTGTGTTTGGTAGAGCTCTACATATACTCTACGCTTCATCTAACCTGCTTGATAGAGCTGTAGAGAACGCGGTAGAGAACGATTTCGTTTTTGAAACTATTTCGCAATATGACAGTAGAATCAATATACCGTGGACCCCCGTTCGTTTAACCTTTTTTAATCTGAACGCTTTTTAATTTGAACCCCGCCGGTTTGCACGACGCACAATGGGGCAGAACCCGAAAAAGCTCGGACAAAACCTCAAAATTTTTATTTGAGATATTCTATCAAACTTAATATTCTACTTATAGTAGACACATAATCTATAAGAAATATACATAAATTGTTTTAATAAGTAGTTTTTCAATAGGCATTAAAGAAGGAGAAACAGAGTGTAAAAAAATTTTGGAAAATGAAAAAATAAATATCATTTAATCTTTTAGTATCTGGCTACCATGCTGCTTAAAGTTCTATACTTTTAAAGGACAATTCACATTAAAGGGATTATAAACTAATAGTTTAGGTGATATTAAGACAGATTTTTTACTAGTAGGCTTTGTTCTGACGAAGTGTTTTAGAACAAAATATTTGTTATTTTTGTCAATTTTCAATGGTGTGTAGCAAAAGATTTCCACAGATTTCCGCTCTGACACTACCATAAAATCAACGTTCAGGGTGTTAACTAGTAATAAGCAAAAAATTAGCTGCTACTAGTTGCGATGTTCGGAGATATTAAAGTTTTCCGAATACATGTTTTCCGGTATTTTAGGCTACAAATTAGCAAATGCGCGCGCCAGTGCGAAGTTCATTCCCGCTGTACGTTAAATAGTCATGCTTGTGTATGTAAGACATAGCATTATTATCGTTATGAGATACATCGGAGTCGATAAGGGGAATTCAGGATATTGTAAAGGCGACCACTTAACAGCTTTTTCCCAATTAGCTCTGTTTCAAGTCAAATTGGCAGTAGAATATGTTCGGTTGGACTTTAAGCTAGATTGAACTAGCCTCCATTTTGTTTATTTAGAGTCGAACATGTTGATACGTGTTTGCAGGATAAACAGATTGCTATACTCTGTCAGTTACTCGTTATTTTTGTGTTATATCTCGCCACTCGTATCCTTTTGCTGCGTATGGCCAAACTAATGAATTAAAAAATTTGCATGAATGCACTAACGCAGATAGTAGGGTAAGTTAACCTATATAGTAAACCCTCTACCTGTAATGGACCCTCGGATAAAATTTCGGTATTTCTTAGCTTATACTTCTTATTTCTGAGGATATATGACATGAAACAGAACGTTCTACGAACGGACACTAAAATTCCTATAATGGACCCGGTCGTTATTCTATTGTAAACCACAAGGGTCCATAAAAGGAAAGTGGACATTCCAATCTGTTTTAAAAAATTTGTAAAATATAGAGATTTGCAGCAGAAATTGATATATTTAGGCTTATTCGAAAGTTACTAATATTGTAAGTGCCATTGGTTGGGTGTTCAGCATAACGAGTTCAAAATAATGTATGGAAAGGTCCACAAATGGTTGATTTACCCTATACCAGAATAATAATACTAAATTACACTTGATATACAGATACAGATTGTGATAATTTGTATAGGAGGTCGTCAGATTACCAATTTCGACTACATACTTAAAAAAATGTGTTTGAGTATTTAAAATATTTATAACTTGATTCCCGTAAGTCCTACAATTTTGGTATGTTCAGTAACTTTACGTAACTTTACAGTACAAACAACTTTTCTGAAGATACAATATTTCTAAAGTCATTATTTAAAAAGTTAGATCTCAACGCCATCTATAGGAATAAAAATACAACTACTTGAAATTCACAGAAAGATGCGAAATTTTATAACAAACAATGTTGCTAAAGACAATAAAGCGCTACGAAGCATATGAAAGAAGTTATGAGGTTTTGTCCGTGCGCCGGGTCAATCTGCCCCACTGTGCGACGTGCAAATTAAAAATGGTTCAAATGTCATTCTCAACATGACATCACTTGTTTGTGCATACAATGCACATAAACACGATTTGTTTGTACTGACCTAGCGTGTTTAATCGGTTTCGCATTTCGTTTTCCAAACGATTAAGATAGAAATCCGATCGGAAAATGTAATATTCGCGCTTGCAACTGCCAACTAGATCAAACCACCAAACAATAACAAAGAGCAGGGCGGCCAGTTCACGCAGGTTTCAGCATATTTCGGGTAACCAGTTGTTCAAATTAAAAAGTAACCCCGTTAGTTTGCATGAGGAATCGTTCAAACGAACGGGGGTCCACTGTATATAGAATGCCAGTGTCGCTGCAGTGCTCGTGGTAAACGTCACACATTTGAAAATTATGTATTTACATTGTCTTCGCATATGTGTGAGTGCTCGTTTCGAAACGAGAATCTCATTGTCAAACTGAAAAGGCAACCCAATAAAAAATCCTTCCTGCTTTTCCGTAAATCACGTAGGATAAATCACCCGATTTGATCGTTTCGGGGTATTTCGTCGACAGGGAAAATTTTCTGTTGCGCAATTTGACAGTGTTGTTCTCGTATCCAAGACACGAACCAGCAAGATGTTTGCCATCAAAATATCCATGAAACACCAGCGACCCTGGCATTCTATATACATAGATATATATTGATTATACAGTGGACCCCCGTTCGTTTGAACGATTCCTCATGCAAACTAACGTGGTTACTTTTTAATTTGAACAACTGGTAACCCGAAATATGCTGAAACCTGTGTGAACTGGCCGCCCTGCTCTTTGTTATTGTTTGGTGGTTTGATCTAATTGGCAGTTGCAAGCGCGAATGTTACATTTTCCGATCGGATTTCTATCTTAATCGTTTGAAAAACGAAATGCGAAACCGATTAAACACGCTAGGTCAGTACAAACAAATCGTGTTTATGTGCATTGTATGCACAAACAATTGATATCATGTTGAGAATGACATTTGAACCATTTTTAATTTGCACGTCGTGCAAACCAGCGGAGTTCAAATTAAAAAGTGTTTAGATTAAAAAAGGTTAAACGAACGGGGGTCCACGGTACTAATATGACGCCATATTTTGCTGATGCAACCATCGCGACGCAAACAACTCGTGCATGTACATGTATGTGTATACGTATGCGTATATGAAGTGTGTATAAGATGTATTTCTTTATTTTGCATAGTACAGTGCTGCAGAATGGAAATTTAGTTGAAAATAATATTCTTCTTTGAAATTAGAAGAAAACGGCCTTTCAGTATTCGGAAAACAAATTTTTCATTCAGAAAGGCCTTTCTTGATGTGATGGTTGGGGTGGCTCTAATTTTCGCAATAATTGTAAAACTAACTTTTAATAATTAACTAATTTTTTCGTTACTTCGGTTATGCTTAGTAGGGTGGTTCTCATTTTTACAAAAACCGTGATACACTGAAGTCTATTTTGCGCGGGTTTTTAGCACGATCATTTGTACGCGACAAATCTCTATCAAATGAAATTTGGCTTCACCTATATTATGAATCATACTTTTATGTTTATCTATTCAAAAAATTGAACAAAACCATTTTTTAACTTATATAGAACTGGTTTGCGTTTTACCTATTTTCAATCGAAAAAAGCTCACACCTTCTCTCCTAAAGAACCTAGACAATGTTTATGGAAAATTTATGTTGCAAACCTGTTGTTTCAGGAAACATCCTACTTTACGCATTGAACGTATTTTATCTCATGAAGTATATAAGATAGAGTTCGGCACCAAGTTTTCAAAAGAGCCCAACTATAAAATATAAACAAACCGAGTGAGAGTTATTTTCTGCTGGACTAGCATAGCGAAAAGAACCCTCACTCGGTTTGTTTACATTTTGCTGTTAGGCCTGTTTGAAAAGTTGGTGCCGAGTTTTTCTGTCTTCTACGCAGGTTTTTTTTCTTTGATTATAGTCACTTTAACAGCTTAGGTCATTCGTGACTTCTGCGGAGTTGGGATTTGAACCCAGGTCCTCGGCGTGAGAGGTGTGAATGCTAACCACTACGCCGGGATTGACCCCTAAATTCTACGCAGGTGATTGTTATAAGCTTTTCAATTATTTGGATGAAGTTAGTGAAGCTTCGTCTCTTCGCAACACTGTGCTGATTCTATAGATGGGCAAATTGGTTCCTTTGTGTAAGTGGCTCTGAACTGTCCATTTTCTGCCGCGAACCGATACATATGAGCCGATTTGATATCGCGTTGAGCAATCCAGTCGAGCAGTCGAATCAAGTAGTCGAGTCAAGTAGTTGAGTCGAGCAGTTGAGTCGAGCAGTTGAATAAAGCTTTTCAGTGAAGCAGTCCAGTTGAGCAGTTGAGTCGAGCTTTCAAATCGAGCAGTTAAATCGAGTAGTCTAGTCGAGCAGTCGGGTCGAGTAGTAAGTCGAGCAGTTGAGTCGAGTAGTCGATTCGAATAGTCGAATCGAGCAGTTGAATAGAGGTTCAGTCGAACAGTTGAATCAAGCAGGTCAGTCGAACAGTTGAATCGAGTAATTGAATCGAGCAGTCGAACCGAACAATTCAATCAAGCTGTCCATTCAAGCAGTCCAGTCGAGCAGTCGAACCGAACAGTTCAACCAAGCAGTTCAATCGACCAATTCAGTACAGCAATTGAATCAAGCTGTCTAGTCGAACAGTTGAATCGAACAGTTGAATCGAGCAGTTGAGTCGAGTAGTCCAGTCGGGCAGTTCAATCGATTAGTTCAGTCGAGCGGTCAAGTCGATCTGTCCAATCGAACAGTCGAATCTAGCAGTGCAGTTGAGCAGTTCAGTTGAGCAGTTCAGTTGAGCACTCCAGTCGACCAATCCATCCGAGCAGTCTAGTCGGCCAGTTGAGCAATCGAGCAGTCCAGCAGTCGAACACTGACTGAGAATAGAGCCCATTGCTACGAAAGCATGACGCCCTGTCATGTTTTACGTAGTTTTGCGATCATTGTGTGAATTAGAAACACCCTACTTTCAATTATTACCAAAAAACGGTTTCCCAGCAAACATTTTCGTACATATAGCAAAGTAACAAATATGATATATGTACCGATATATATCTAGAAAAATCGCATTCGATGCACGAAACCAGCATATGCGTACTGTTTTGGAGGTGATATACAAATTATATGAAAACAATTCACATTCACAAGTATTTGTATACGATGAAATCCGACTCAACATGATTAGTTCCATAATGCTATACAATTCTGTGACGAAAATCGTATGTGAATCAGTTATTATCATTTTGTACGAATAAATGTAAACTAGGGTGCGCTTTATTGAGCTTTATGTACGATTTCGAGTTTGTTTAGTGATATTTAAGATGATTTTCACACATTATTATACGATTTGTGGTTTGCTGGGTTATCATAATGCAAAATTACTTTCCTGGATAATAAAAAGTTACCTCATAGAATTTCACATAAAAATAAAATATTCACTTAAATTTCCATTTGGCCTGTGAATGTGCTATATTTTTGACATTTATCTTACGCACACTTCGCTGTGTAAGTATACGCAATTTGTTCGCAGCAGTTGCATCAGAAAAATATGGCGTTATGTTGCGAAATCGTTTCAAAAGCGAAATTGTTCTCTACCGAGTTCTCTAACCTGGTAGGTAGAGCGTAGAGCTCTTTTTTTTTTTTTTTTTTAATTTTTTTTTTTTAACGAGTAGGGAAATCTGCTATCAGACACCTGAGAAGACAGCTCAGGGAGTGGGGTTTGGTATCCCGTGAAGATCCAGACCCACTAAAACCCTACTCGAGTCTCCAGCCTCAATCCCCCCTGGAACCACCTTATCGGTATTACTTCAGGGAGGGGCTATTGTGCTTAACGCACGCTCTTAGATAACTACTGGACTATGGTAGTTAGGCTGTTTATTCGCCGTTGATCGGCTTTCCAGCGGTTTTGTAGCTCGAGTACAATCTGGGTAGCAGCCGCATTGACCGCACCCCAGACGTCCGAGCTAGAACACATCCTTTGGACTAAGTTATCCGGAGTAGTGTCCTGTCCGCTAACTGCCATCATGTTGCTTCTCACGCCCTCGAAACGAGGGCATATGAAGAAAGCATGTTCTGCAGTTTCCTCAACGTCCGCGCATTCGGGACACTCGGGGGACTCCGCATGCCCAAATTTGTGCAGATACTGTCTAAAACAACCATGCCCTGACAGAATCTGTGTCAGGTGGAAGTTGACTTCGCCATGACGCCTGTTGACCCATCCGGATAGTTCCGGGATAAGTCTATGTGTCCACCGGCCTTTTGTGGAATCAGACCATGCCCGCTGCCATGTGATCATCGAGGCCGATCTTGTGGTACTCCGTATGCCTCTAGTTCCACGTTGGTTGAAGCACTCTACGTCCTCGCTGATGATGATACCAATAGGCATCATACCCGCTAAGACGCAGATTGCGTCATGTGAAACTGTGCGGTACGCACTCGCCACTCTTAAGCACATGAGACGAAAGGTGCTTTCCAGCTTGGCTAGATAGCTTTTGGTACCTAACGCCGATGACCACACCGGCCCGCCATACCTGAGTATGGACTGGACCACGTTGGCTAAAAGCCTTCGCTTGCTGCCATATACCCCAGAGCTATTAGACATCATACGAGACAATGCCGAAATAGCTGTGGAAGCCTTCTTGCAGGCATAGTCGACGTGGCTCCCGAACTTGAGCTTGTCATCGACCATGACTCCAAGGAGTTTTAAGAACCGCGTTGACGAAATAGTGCAGTCCCCGACACTGATATTTGCTTGCTGCACCGACTTGCGGTTGTTAACCACGATAACCTCCGTTTTATGATGCGCTAGGTCCAGTTTCCTGGATCGCATCCAATCTTCAACAATGCTTATAGAGTGGGCAGCCGTCAACTCAACCTCTCTGATAGATTCACCGTAGACTTCCAAGGTGATATCGTCCGCAAAGCCGACAATCGCCACCCCTACCGGAAACTTTAGCTTCAACACCTCGTCATACATGACGTTCCACAACACCGGGCCCAGTATGGAACCTTGCGGAACCCCTGAGGTGATTGGAACGCATTTCTGACCCTCCTCCGTGTTGTAGCATAGCACACGATTCTGGAAATAATTTTCCAGAACTCTGTACAGCGACACCGGCACTTGGACGTTCCGAAGCGAGCTGGCTATGGAGTCCCAGCTAGCGCTATTAAACGCATTTCTCACGTCGAGCGTGACAACTGCGCAATAACGAATACCTGTCCTCTTGGGCTGGATTGCCACCTCGGCTGTCTTAGTGACAGACAAGATGGCATCCACCGTAGATTTGCCTTTTCGGAAGCCGAATTGGTTCCTTGACAGACCGTTTGTACCCTCCGTGTACTGTACGAGTCTGTTAAGGATAACCCTCTCCAGCACCTTGCCGGCAGTATCGAGTAGACAGATCGGCCTATATGACGAGGGGACACCCGGAGGTTTTCCCGGCTTCGGCAATAGGACCAGGTTCTGTCGCTTCCATCTGTCCGGGAAGTGGCCAGCTTCCAGGCATCTATTCATTACTGCCCCGAATAATTCGGGAGCCTCTAAAATAGCCGCTTTAATGGCCATATTCGGGATTCCGTCTGGCCCCGGTGCCTTGCTCACCTTTAGGGATTTAGCGATATCAATGAGTTCCTCGTTCGTAACCGTCACTTCCTCCCCAACCTCCAAACCGCCGTCGCCCACGTTACTTTGGATGTTCGGCTGGGAGGCCGACCATCCTACGCTATGGTCTGAGATACTGGAACGTCGGCCGTGGGACGACTCAGCGGCCTGGGGCCAGGGCCTTGGCTCGTGGCGCGGAAAGAGGCCCTCGATGATCCGCTCCAGCATCTCTGGCGATTGCTCAGCGGGCGCCATCGCACCCTTGGTCTTTGCCATTACGACTCTGTAGGCATCACCCCACGGGTTCGCATTGGCACTAGCACATAACCTTTCAAAGCAGTCTCGTTTACTAGCTTTTATCCCGCTCTTAAGCGCTGCGCGTGCAGCAACAAGTGCTACTCGACATTCAGCCCTGCTTTCATCCGAACGAGCTCTTTGCATAATTCTCCTCGCACGAAAGCACGCTCCGCGGAGTTCCGCAATTTCATCTGTCCACCAGTAAGCCGGTGAACTGCCATACCTAGGACGATCTTTCCTAGGCATGGTAGCGTCACATGCTCGCGACAGTACCTCAACCAATATATTGACATAGTGTTTGGTTGAGCTCTACGCTCTACAGTTTCTCCAGTGGACACACCCCGTAGAGTGTGTAAGCGTTGGTAGTCTCCGCTTAGAAGGTTTCTGAGATTTATTGTATAATTCGTTTAAATGTTATTTATTGTAAAATGTAAAAGCTGGAAATGTTTGTCGTAGTAGATGGTTTTTCTCCCACAGTACCACCCAACACCACCCAACAGATAGCTAACAATCAGCCAATCAACCTTAAGTACGCAGCCTGTCACCTATCATATCCCACCACTAGGAGGAAACGATTGAAAATGAGGGCCGCGCGGATGACAGGACTCGCGTCAGATGCAAATATAAACAAGCTGGCGGAAGGCTCAGCTTATGTACTTGGCGAGGGCATTAACCGTTGGCGTAGGGCAATGACCTGGAACTAAATGCTTATTTAAGTTACACTCAACTTTCAAAAACAGCATTTAGAAAGAGGACCTCAAACCGAACGGTCAAAAGCAGTGACCTAGTACAAAGCCAAAAATTATATACCATTGTTGAAAGTGCTGTGCTGTAAAAGAAGTGAGTGTAACATAGCGAATACAGGTAATGCCATCCCTACGCCGTTTTGCCAATCAAAGCCCTCGCCAGCCAACTAACGCCTTCGATGTTTTTCTCCCAGAACCCCGCAGTGTTTGTTTTAAACCCCAGAACGATCATCCGTTGAGCCAGACTCCTTTGGCGGATCGGCAAAGCCCGAGTGAGTCCTTCATCCGACGCAGAAGAAGCGGCAAGGACCGCTGGTTAACAGTTTCGACGTGCATCCAGGCCGGAAGCGGCGATCACGTGCAGCAGCGATTGGTGGTAACCGGAGAGCACGAAAGGTGGTGCAGGCTGTGTGTGTATGCTGAAGAAGAGGGGCCCCGCCGAAGAAATATAAAAGGTTAGATAGATTAAGAAAGTGGGTGGTACAAAGATCAAAGATAGAAGGTAAAAGTCCAGAAAGTGTGAATAAATTTGTGAAAAGGTAAATCGTGAGTTTTCCATCGACTATATCAGGTATTTCCTTGCTTTACCGCGAAAACCCCAGGATAAGCGTGCCGACCCTGAGGCTTGTTTCAGGGAGTCTCAGCAACGCTCGCGGCTGAGGCTAAACCAGTATCTTACAAGTGCGTGGTAGAGCTCTACGTATAATTTCTCTGCGGCTTCTCTAGGTAGAGCGGTAAAGTGGTATAGATGCCTTATAGTGTACATACAGCTGGTAGAGTCTCTACGCTCTACGCTTTTTACTCTACCAAAATAACTCTATAGTGGACACTTGGCTTTAGGTTTAGTGTCTTCGCTTTAGGTTTAGTGTCTTCGTTACGCGCATTGGGCTCTACTGCCTCATAGAAGGAAAATCTGTAAATATCGTGTATGTAACTTTTGTAAAGGAAAAACAGCTTTACTACAGGGTAAATACAAAAATCATGTAATACTCTATTCAGAAAGACTGTAGATTACACTCAACTGTACAAACTGTAGGTAGTTACATACATGACTTCTACAGATTTTGCTTCTATAAGGTAGTACAGTCCACTGAGCGTAAGTGAGTGTAACTGATCGCAGCAACGCTGGTTCCAGCACTGCATGTTAAATGTAAGGTTTACATTCTAGTGCCTCAAAAGATCAAATGGGCAACTATAACAGCACCGAGCAGAGCTCGTTAGATGCTTCAGAGTTTGTTACTCCTAGTTGTATTTCAAAAGCCACAAAAACATGGTAGTTTTTGTCCGGCGTAGACACGAAACATCCGTCGTGTCTCGTTGCATGAAGGATGTGCCAATATTTACTCGTCGCAAGTTTGTTTTTTTTTGCTTTTGTGGTTTCTCAAACTTATCATCGTACGCGAGAACAAAAACGCACCAAAGATGGAGATTGTGCCGAATACGATCTGTTTTTTTTTTCTTCTTCTTCGAGGGGCTGCAATGCAATCTGGGGTTCCCACCGCAACCGCAGCGCAGGCGAAAAGAACTGAACTCCACCAGTCAGTCCTGGGCAGCGTCAAGCATCAAGCGCACAATCACGCTGCTGTCTGCCCAAATGCACGAAGAATTGAATTGACGGAACGCGCAGCTGGAATCGACGCCAGAACGCTTTCCACGCAATTCATGCTGATGATTACATAGCGGTTCGTCGGGCGGGGGCTCGTGAATAGTTTGTTTTCTTGTCTTGATACCACCATCTCCGCACCGCACTGCTCCACACCCGGAATACGGGAGCGCGGCCAGCGGGATCAAAGCCGTTCTAATTGCTGCGTGAGTGGCGGAAAAGCGTACATCTGCTATCGACGTGGTAGCGCAGGAGGAGGAAGCCGAGGCAGATGAGTGGAACCAACAGACGTTTCTGATTCTGGAGAGATCGTGCATCATCGAATGATGATTGTGCTTAAAGTTAGAGTAAGAACTTGCTGTAAGAATTAAGAACTGTAATTAACCGCTGTTCGCTTTAATACAAAGGATGTTCGGCTGAATGAATTTGAATGTTAAATTTGCTAGTGATGTAATTAAACAATTACCAGTCAGTGCTGCCGGCTTGGAACGAAACGTTTTCCTTAAATTTTAAAGTTATGATTGCATCCCCTGAATGAAAAAAATATGGCAATTTCACGAAAAGATATTATGACATCGCTAAATGGATTCTAAAAACTTACTTCCATGGCTGAAAAATCACTTTTTCACTACTCACACTTGGCACACAACATTATACCTAACGTATGTTAGACCCCTTCCTCAATAAAACTCAATAAAGCTTAAAATCAAAAGCTCAACTCAACTCAAGGCAAGTTTTATTGTTTGCTCTACGACAGTTAGGTGCCATTACTCTTTTGTGAAGCATAATGCTTATAGATTAATTTAGATAGACCTGCAAAGGGAAGTGAGTTTGCTTTCATAAACGATGTTGTTACGTCAAGAGTACACGACACAAAGTCAAAGGAAAATCTATAAAAAAAAAAGTAATTCGTTTGCACTCCATACGTTTGCACAGATGGTAATATTGCACGGTTTGTAGACGTAGGACCACGTCTTTCAGGAAGGTAGCTAGTATAGGGGGTCATTCCAAAACATCTATTTCGAAAAGTGGTCAGGTTTTGAACGATAATAGCTTAGCGATCTTCTATATATGTGCACCAATCGATCGGAAAAACTTCTACATGGCGATCCAAATAAAGAACGCTGTTGATTTTTAAGCTTTGACCAACAAGAAAAGACGTCATAAAAGTTTTAACGTATTTTTTTTTAAAGGTGACAGAATCTTCTCATCCCAACAGGTCGAACGACAGGTTCTGTACGACGATTAAACCTAGACCAATTTGATGTCTTGGCTTGGGAAGTACGCCAGAAAAACAAGATTCCTAACACCGCGATTACACCTAGACCAATTTGATGTCGGTGTTAGACAAGTGTGCCAGAAAAAAAGACAAAAATTCCTTGTCACAACAGATCGCAAATTCTATACGGCAAACTAGGCGAATTTGATAACTGTGTTGGAAAAGTGCGCTACAGCTGTAATGTTCGGTTGTAAAAATATGATTCTATATGTATGGGCTCGTTTGTCATTTTACTGAAAGAGTAGTGAAAAGAGAATGTAGGGTGATTAATCTATTTTGGACAAGCGTTACGCCTACTCTATTTTTGACATTTTCCATTTGATTTTGCCGTGAAAGTCCGAAATAGAGTACGCGTAACGCCTGTTCAAAACCTATAAATCACCCTATTGTGTTGTGGCAAGGATATGCCACTGATAAAAAGGGATCGAAATGGTAAAATATCTTCAACGTGGGACACGGGTTGGTAATAATGGGTAACGATTTGAAAAACATCAATTGAAGGCTGTTTCCCTGCTGGAAGGAACTGGGCTATAAACAGCGAATCTAGAAAACGAAAATACCCAGTGTCAGTGAATGATATTTTTTTACTCCGCTGGGTTTACGATAAAACGTTTATTTTTTGATTTGTTGAAAGGCAGAAGGAGAAGTTAGTTTGTTCATGTGCTCTAAATACTCCCAAATTATTTCTAGGTTACATGACCACAGCATTAGTTGGGTACGCAGTCTAAGCGGGTCACTGATTGCTTTACCTTATTACAAGCGATGGGCTGACTAAGTGGGGGATATCAGCATACCAATCTTCTTGCTATCTTTAGTTCTTCAAGCTGTTACCATTGGAAGACACTATTGTTGTGCTAAACTTTTGATTTTCCGCTTTAAAAGCTGGAGCGGTGGAACTAATTTTGATCAGACCGAATATATTTTCACCCTCAAGGTGCTTTTTTAAGCAATCCTGAAATCTGAATTTTTTTACGTCCCCGTAAAAAATCCCTCGAACTTTTCCCCCTATTCAGTAAATTCGCGTTCCTATCCGCGACCTACTAATCGGCATCTGATGCGTAATCGGCATAGCGTATCGGCATAGATGCGTAAAATGCCATCTGTCTAACTAGTTTATCGGGGCATACTCACCGCACCGTTCGGCAAACGGTATTCGTCGTCTCTTTTATTCTCTAGTGTTCTTATGGGAAACTGCGAGTTTGACGTCTCACTCGCTGTTCATAAGGATGGTGGGAGAACAAAAGAGGTATACATAGCAGTGCACACGGTCCGACTACAGAACTGTGTTGTCAAAGTAAATAACATTGAAACACAATAACACATCATTGCTTCATTAAATCACTGAGAAAATCTTCGAAAATTATTGAAAAAACTGTTTTTTCTGTTGTTTTTAATAAAGAAACATTAATTATGAACATACATTTCTCTAGAAACTATTGAACTACGTTTTCATCATTATTTCCAGAAACGAAGCCATGTCTTGGCAACACGATAGTTCATGAGCTACGCTTTGAGCAGCTGCTGCTGCTACTGCTGAACAGGTTCCGTCAATTCAGAATTTATTTTCAACAAAAAGGTGGTGGATAATATGGTATGTGACAATTGAGTGCTTGACTTTTAGAGTAGGGTCTTTTTCTAATTCCCGTCGTAATAAGGAAAGCCATTCTAATTTTCATCATTTGCTGGATGGATTTAGTAAATACTCCAAAAGTTCTTGTACTGATTTGACTAAAACACACTTACCTTCCGATCCGTGAACTTTGAAATCACTGAAAAGCGACTATTAAAGCATATTATTGAAATTACGCAACTGACTTCATTACTAAAATTCGTCGTACCGTTTTAAAATCCGTCCAACAAAATTTTTCATCATCCGAACTAAAAATCACAACAATGTTTACGAAGCTAACGCGCATGTATTTGTGTAGGACGGCATGACAAATGTTATTCTATAAAATTTCTGCAGATCAGGCAAGTTTTTCTGGCTGTAGAATAACGACAATGCCTTGCGTGAGTTATTTTCATTTATGAATGACGGAAATTAAAACGATTAGTCGACATTGTCTTCTTCGTCGCACGAAAAAACGTAGGGAATTTGGCTGGAAGGACTTCTTTAATGATAAAAAGCATTTAAATAGATCTCAGCTCACTTTGATTGATTGCGTATGATAGACAACTAACTAAAATATTAGGGAATAACTAGTTTTGCATTGTGTGTCATAAAAATGCTGATATTTTTAATAATTTGTGTTGGATAGGACGGGAATAGGCAATTACGACGATGTAGCAACATACCCTAAATCAGTGCTGAAAAATGTGATGGATTGGTTAGTAGCCAGGTGGCGATTGCCTTCAGCAGCTGAAAAATATACGTTTTTGGACAATTTTTAATTCATCATATTTCTTGTCGGAAACCCAGTAAATTGTGTTTGTGTGAATTAATTATATGGTTAAGTGATTTGAGAAGATGTTCCTAAGATGTTGAAAATGTGAATAAAAAAGTGCATTTTCGGCTCATTTATTTTCAACTGATCAAAATAGGTGACACTGCCTAACTCGTTCCTTACCCTATTGTGCTTCCCGAGAAAATATTTCGTTTTTCAGCTTCACATATTTGTGCGTACACTCAAGTCTTTTTTTACACGGTTCGTTTTTTTCGATTACTCGAAAACGGTGCAGCTAAGGAACTATTTACAATCTACGTGAGGAATGTCGAGCTGCTCCCAAATGTATTGAGAAATAAATGAATGGTCTCTAAGTTACCCCGTTCTTAATACTCAAAAAACTAAACCGTGTAAAAAAAGTACTTGAGTGTAAAGGTAAATCATATATTATTGGCGGTGCAAGTTTTTTATGTTTATGCACTTTGCCTCCCAGCCTCCCAGGCCTCGAGGCAAAACACTGGTCTAATAAGCCAGTCGCCGTATGTTCGAATATCGGCTGGAAGAGGCTGTTAGAGTCAATAGGATCGTAGCACTGACCCCGCACTGTCCTGTATTCTAACAGCTGGTTGCCAAGTCTGTCGAATAAAAACAGAAGGTCAAATTTCGATAACGGAATTAGCACCCAGGCTTTTTACTTATTCTTTGTTTAGACAATATTTGTTTTGTTCTATTACGTACAGACTTACAAAACAACACAGTTACACTGTCTTAATTTAATCGAAAATGATGAAATTTAAATGCTGCTTGCGTTTGTAAAAAATGTGTCCACGTTTGAACGGGCAAATACAAAGCAAACTATTATACCCTAGCTTTCAGTTGATGAGCGAGAGAGAAATATTGTTGCTTTTCTCATCACTCTTGCGTTGACAGTTTCTTATGAGATTTCGTGCGAGTGTAAAAGAGTTACTTTGACTGCGAGCAAACAGAACAGAGCCGCGCGCATAACTAAACTGGCAAAAGAAAAATTTTAGAAAATAATCGCAATACAGTGGACCCCCGTTCGTTTGAACGATTCCTCATGCAAACTAACGGGGTTACTTTTTAATTTGAACAACTGCTAACCCGAAATATGCTGAAACCTGTGTAAACTGGCCGCCCTGTTATTGTTTTGGTAGTTTGTTTTAGTTGGCAGTTGCAAGTGCGAATATTGCATTTTCCGATCGGATTTCTATCTTAATCGTTAGGAAAACGAAATGTGAAACCGATTAAACACGCTAGGTCAGTACAAACAAATTGTGCTTATGTGCATTGTCTGCATAAACAAATGATGTTATGTTGAGAATGACATTTGAACCATTTTTAATTTGCACGTCGTGCAAACCAACGGGGTTCAAATTAAAAAGTGTTCAGATTAAAAATGGTCAAACGAACGGGGGTCCACGGTATAAGGCTAAAGCTGACACCAATACCAATACACAGAATGCACATGGTGCGCACTTACACAACGATGAACAGTTGCATTCGAACTTATTGAACACCCTGTATAATTCCCTAAAACAATTTTTGCTGTTGCTGATAGATCGAAGTGGTATTTTCAGCTGAAAGAAAATTCAATTTTATCTTCAATTATTACTTGATGTTGAAGACCACTGAGGTTGATTGATGGATGATATTCACATTTATCCTGAAACATTTACTACTGTGTTACCTGACTCACTGCGAATATGCGTTGTGTCGTTGGATCGTGTTGGTTCGAAAGGTTTCGAAAAATATCGCCCTTGTATCGAAAATATCGTTAATTTTGATCACTAAAAATAACGTACTTAAACGTTATATTTCAAGTGCTAGTAGTACGCAATAATTGTATTGTGAAACTGAATTGTTATTTATGCAACTTTTTACAAATTAAATGCAATAACAAAAGCACAACTTATAAAAAATCGTTTGTTGTCGATATTAACTGCATATGCGTTATACACGAATAAAACCTATGGTTACGTTTTATTTCAATAATACGCATATTCGGAGTGAGTCAGGTAAAACAGTAGGAGCTGGAATGTCATGATATATATGTGCCTTTTGAGACAACATTTTGGCTAAGTCACTCACCAACAAAAAAAAGGAACGAAGATTCGAACCTCACGAGCGGTTTCCGTAGCGCATCTGCTCACTGTTTCAATGAGCCAAGCTGGAGGCGATAGATACTCATGAGCATACACATGCCAGAAATGTAGTCTGTCCTTGCTCTAATGCTCTGACATAAAGCAATACTTCATCGAGTAACACATGTTATCAATATAGTACAATATAATGTTAACATAGTCCTACGTCACTCTTTCGTAGCACCCTTAGGGCTGTATGCCCTAGGGCTGTATTTATAGTATCATTACAAAACTTTATTCAGGTTATTTCGAATTGAGCATGAATGGAATTGGTGCACTAAGCTGGACACGTTTAGTTTTATAGTTAAAAATTGAAAAAAATATGAGGGTCTATGCTTACGGGCACGATGGACTACGAATCCGTGTCATCGGACGCACAGCTTGTGGTTGAAAGGAAAAAATAAATAAATAATCTGGAGTATTATTGCGCTCTTCGCACTCAATTGACAAATTTGAGTAAAAACTGCCGGCGTGTCGCTACCTGCTGCGATGGTGAGAAAAACGAAAACAAATGTCAGATGCGGTATATTTCATAAAAAATTTTCAGTAAATTTAATTTTTAACTGGTTTTCGATTGAAAACTTTACTACATTTTTATTAGGTTTTGTAAGAAATTTGCTGTTTTACAAGTTACTTTAAAAACACTTTTAAAATAATGAATTGAAAGAGCATAAATTTGAAGAATACTGTAAAAGTTAGTGTGGCGACTTAACTAATCGAACACAGCAGCGATCCTAAAGCGGTTTTTGCATATTATTGGAATGTTTTTCTACTTTACAAGATCCTTATGCTTGTTTTGTATCGGTGCAAGTCAAAGTTCTGGAGATTCTAATATCGTTCAGTGTTATCGAACCATGTTGCTCCGGCACTACATGAAAATATGAATGTTCTCTGTAGTTATCCTGTATCTTGCTTGCAATAGCCTGGTTTATATTAATTTCACAAAAAACAAGTTTTTTACCACTCAAGCACGTGGATTTTTATAATTTAGCGTGATATGTAACCTGTTTGTTGTCGCATAAATACCGTGTACCCCCGTTGGTATGACCTTCTTTAATCTGAACATTTTTAATCTGTACCCCGGCGATATGAATGCGTTC
The DNA here is from genome assembly GCF_943734655.1 of Sabethes cyaneus. Taxonomy (NCBI): domain Eukaryota; kingdom Metazoa; phylum Arthropoda; class Insecta; order Diptera; family Culicidae; genus Sabethes; species Sabethes cyaneus. The sequence continues at coordinate 109,842,353 of NC_071353.1, read as the reverse complement.
ACATTAAAAACCGATCAAGCGTCAGACACAATTGACGTTAAAGTGGACCGGTAAATTAAAAAAAAGCAAAAAATCTTAATGCGTTTCCTCTTGCTCAGCAGCTTTGGCAATATAGCTCATATGCAACTTATCTCTCTCCAGCACTCAAAATAGACCATTTTAGACGAAACTGCGGAGCCAATTTCGTATTATACAAACCGAACCTTTAGAATTCGCGCATGTTTGAGATGTTTTCAAAACGTTTGTTTTCGTCAAATTAAAACAACAAGTTCATAGGGTACGCGTCTTGCGCGTGTGTGAAAATGAATAGAGTTACCAAATATTCAGATTAAAAATGAACTCGCCCAATCTGAACGAGCTGTTTTTCATATTAGCGGGGGTAGAGTGTATACAAAAACATTATTTTCTCGTATATACTGTAAATAAACCACTGACAAAGTATATACCAAAAATAAAGTAATCAATTTTCTTACATTTGGCAATAAAAATTTTACTTGTACATTGTTTCACTACATTAAGAAAATTAAAAACCCGAATTAATCCACCTAGCGGCGTGACCTAGCCTTTCTACTGCCACAATAATCATTATTTAATTTCTCAGGAACTTAATTGTAGATGTATAGATGTTATATTAGACTATATTTTTAAATATCCGTTCCGTATTCGTCAAAATCCTTATTTGCCAGTAAAATTCACAACGTATTGTGTAGAATAATTATATTTTCTTTCCTTTGGTGCGTAAATATATGTAAGCGTCATTTATGTTACTTGATGAACACCTTATTTAGTTTTATAATATTTGTAGAAAAATAATGTAAACACAAAAGATAATTTTTCACAGACTTGAATGAATATGTATAGAAAATTAGAAATTAACCCGCTAACGGGTCTACAGACGGCCTTAACTTTCGGGCTTCAGAGCCACATACGAAATTTGTTTTGAATTGACAATATGAAGTATTTGTTCATAGCAGATTTTTTGATATTTTGATATTCATTCAAAAGTTAGCATCTTTGAAAAACAAGAGTTCAGAAAAATTATTATTATATTTCGCTTTTGAAGAAAAAGGATATCTACAACAAAATGATTGATCTCAAAATTTTTCTATCGGTTTGCTTGGCTTCAATTTTGCAATATGTCTGAATTAGAAAAAAATTACTGAATAGAGCATTAGATATGAAAACGAAAAAATGGAACTATTTCTTAGCTAGCGCTCCTTCAGATAATTATTTTTGCATGAAAATCAAAACTTAAGCTTCTTTTGAATGTACTTTCATGAAAAGATAGTCATTAGCTTGATCGCATCGTTTTTACAATGTTAGAGGGTTAGGAAAACAAGATGAGGTCGAAAAATAGTGCCAAATATGATTCCCAGTGCTTGTCTTTTTTGATTTATTTATTAAAACATGATACATGACATAAGACATCTGTTCTTTAAAATATCACTAACGAAAACAAATCTTACAAAATTTCTACCGTGCAACGTTTACTTCCTATTTTTCATATAACATTTCTAAGCTCTAGTATCTATTGATTGAAAAGAGCATCTATTGATGCGTAGAATTTATTTGTAATTTGTACAAATTAATTTGGAAAAAATCAACTCACTAGTATTTTTGATTCTATACACCACTATACCTACATGCTTAAATAAACTGCTTTTCTTCGCTTTTTGCTTTTCTTGTACAATTGTGAGTAACAGCAAGTGAACAAAATGACAATTGAAATCTGAAATCAAAGAAAAGAAAAAACTTTTCGATTGAATCCCACTATTTAATATTTATTTGCAACAGATACGTAGTTCACCTACGACGTACAGGCTTCATCAGTGTCTTATTTCAAAGCGTATACGTATCTGTCGCGAATAAATATTAAATAGTGGAATTTAGTCGGTAAAAGTTTTTTCTTTTCTTTAATTTCAGAGTTCGTATACCACTAAGAGGCTTCAAAAACTTCAGACAATTGACATGTTTCTCACTTTTCTTGAATTTCATTGCAAATTTTAAAATTGCAAATTGTCATCACATACATACATACATACAAACACACATACATACATACATACATACATACATTCATACATACATACATACATACATACATACATACATACATACATACATACATACATACATACATACATACATACATACATACATACATACATACATACATACATACATACATACATACATACATACATACATACATACATACACACATACATCACACACATCTCATACATTGAATACAATCAACATTTGATTGATATGTTTTGATTTCACACGTTTTAACGGTTTAATATACGGTGCTTAAGTGTTAAAGTTTGAATAACTTTTGAATGAAGTGTCCGATTTTAAATAACTCGGCTTCGTTTGATAGATCTCAGTAATTTTCAAATAATCATAAAACGTGTGATGTTTTTCATTAAATTAATGCTTATATGTTACATAAATATGTTTTAAATACTATTTTTTCACATTTCTTTATGTAACTTTCAAACTACAAGTCCAATCGTCATGAAATTTGGAAGTTAAGGGTTTGCTCCTCTTTTATATGCAATCAATTTTGTTCAAATCGGTTAAGAGACCTATGAGATAATGAAGTCCCATATTTTTCGTATTTTTATACATAACTTTTGAACTAAAAGTCCGATCAGTAGGAAATTCAATAGCGACCAATGGGACACCTAGACCTTTCATTTGACACTAAGAACATTAAAATCGGTCCAGCCATCTCCGAGAAAAGTGAGTGAGATTAAAAGCGTCACATACGCACACACACACACACATACACACACACACACACACACACACACACACACACACACACACACACATACACACACACACACACACACACACACACACACACACACACACACACACACACACACACACACATACATACATACACACACACACAGAAAATGCTCAGTTTTCGAAACTGAGTCGAATGGTCATTCGGCCCGCAGGACCTTCTTTCCATTTCCGGTTTTCCAAGTGATTTCTATACTTTTATACTATATACACGGTGCTCCAAATAGCGTTATTATCAGAAAAAATTCTCCATAAAATCCGAGTATACCAGTCGATTTGTATTACTTTCCACCACCTTCAGTCAAAATTTTAAAAAAATCGTAGGCACAGTTTTGGAGAAACGGCCATTTAATGTCAAAAAGGCGTAAATCTCGTAGAAAAAGACAAAATACATATACAATTGTGCTTATTTTTTTCATGAAAATTGAAGACAACTTTAAATGTCGCACTTACACCCCACCTTACTTTAACGGATAATCACGAAGAAAATCGTAGGAAAGTTTTACGAAAAATAAAAATGCCCACTAGCGTGGCAAAAGTTCGTTTGAATCCAATTCATAATTACCAACGCATTATTTACTTGTCCATGAGGGGTCAATCCCGGCGTAGTGGTTAGCATTCACGCCTCTCACGCTGAGGACCTGGGTTCAAATCCCAACCCCGCAGAAATCACGAATGACCCAAGCTGGTTAAAGTGACTATAATCTAACAAAAAAAAAACTTGTCCATGAATCGCACTTTTGCTCCGCCCGTGAATTGCATTTTTGCCCTACAAGACGTTTTAAGGGGTTTGATCAAATTATGGAAATAGAAATATATTTTGAGAATTTCTTTCACCGCATTTTTAAAAAAGGAGTGATGCGAAACGCTGCTGCAATGTTTCAACAAGCAATAGCTTCTATATCAATAGGAGCCGTATTTGCCATATAACGAAATATTACATCAAAACCGCTCCAAAGTAACATTTACACTTAATTCAGCAATTATGCTTCATAAACAACAAATGTTTACGATAGATTCAAGCTATCTCAGTATTCGACTATTCATATAAATGTGGTCAAATTACGGGCAATCTGCACTGATAAACCATTGAATCACACTTTTGCCCCTCTTTACTCTACACATATTCACAAATACGCAGTTAATTAAAGCAAAATTCATTAATATACGAGAAAAAATTGAAAAACTCCTTTTAATACTACAATATTTTATGTCTAAAGCTTGCCACTCACTAGAGTCCGAGCCAAAACGGCTTGTAGCCTTCTTTAGTGAGTGGCAAGCGACTTTACATAATAATTTATTATTATTATTCAAAACTCATTAAATCATTCATATTTCCATTATATTGCATGCAGCATATCTCAAAAATATTAAAATACTTCTACCGATATTTGGTACTCTTGTGCGCACTAAACAAGCGTATTTGTATAGCTATTGCGTCAATTTGCTTATGATTTATGCTCTTTTCATTTTAAAAGGGCATATCTCCAAAACCGTGCCTACGATTTTTTTTAAATTTCACCCAAATATAGTGGTAAGTGCTACAAATCGGCTGGTGTACTCAGATTTCATGGAGAATTTTTTTTGATAATAACGCTATTTGGAGCACCGTGATATATTTATATAGTAAAAATAGAGTGACTATATACAGAGTGGCGACAAGTCATCCCAAATGTATGCAATGCGGTTTTTCCAATGTTTTTCTTTCTCTTTCCTGCATACGCGTTGGATAGGTCGTCTGCTCGATTGGAATGACACTGACAGATAATTATCATTCCAATTTTGACATTGTCGCCACTCTGTATATAGTCACTCTAAGTAAAAAGGAAAAAGTGAACTTTTTTCCGATTCTTCAAGCAAACTGTCAACTTTCTCACCGTTTGGCTAGTTCCAAAGACTACCACCGTCAGCGCATAAGTTTCTGTCGAACAGGTCAATTGGACTGCACAGTTATAAGGTGCAACCTTCAAAACTGTGATGAAAAGTGTGCTACTGATAATATCGCTAGTAATCTTATATCGATAATACCATCAAACTTTATCGTCACGGAAGAATATCGAAAATTTGAGGGTTTAAAGTGAAATCTTCTTCTTGGCTTGTTATTATTTTAACATTTTTGTTCTATTTCTTACGTATTTTTTCTTATACTGTCATATTATCGTTATTAATTATTAACGATAAGAAAACTTTATCACTAATCGTTATAGATTTTGATCGGCATTTCCCATCATTACAACTCTCCCATCTGAGCTGACATTTGATTTAGCAGTGGCGCCAGTACCAGTTGTAGGAAAAGCAAATAGTATTTAATTTTTCATTTATTTCATATATGCTGAATGCTGCATATTCGTTCATGTTATGAATTATGCATGGAATTATGTATTTAGAAACTATTTTTATATTATTCTTAGCGTCGATAACAACTCTACGTAAGCATTAGAATTCAAATAGGAATCAACCAAAATTCATGGGCTTTTCCTCACGAAATTTTGGCAACTTTTCTCACCTACAAAATGTGTGACTGAACAAGTGTGTTCAAAATCCAACTTTCAATGCAAAGAGCAATATTTACCACTGATTCACATTCGTCAATTTTCTTGCAATATGGATATGTTTATGTGGAGCATCATTCATTGTGACAGGTATGTGTGATAAATGACCAACTAGTTAAAACCACATTAAAAGTAAAATAAAAAAGAAATATTGTGTCAGGTTGATTTGAAAAATAATTGCTTTTCAACTACAACATACGAACAACCAGTTAAAATTAAGACAATTAAAATATCATCAGTTGGCTAACGTCTTCTGCAAATAATTAGTTCCTTTTGACACTCTGTTGAACAGTTATATTACACTTGACAGCAACACTTTCAAAAGTATGTAAACAATTGCATTCACGGATGCAAACTTAATATTGTAAAACAACAAATTAAACGCCCAAACCTATTTTCGGATCATACAATCGCTGATACTTCCTCACTTTGCTTTTTTAACTGTTCACTTTCAGGATATCGAATTGGATTAGGCTTATCGCGGTCCTAAGAAAACTTGTTAGGATGAGAGGCCTTTACCATTTTTTCTGGCGTGCTTCCCAAGCACAGATATCATATTAGTACGTATGGCCACAGAGAACAGACATCCAGGCTGGCATACCCAACCTGTGTAAATTTTTGTGACGGCCATTTCGAAATAACCCCTCGTTCACGTTAAAGTTACCCGAAGTTACCTCTCGCATTTGTTAGTTTGGTGATTCGTTTGATGGCGGTGCCACCCGCAAGCATCTGTCAAAACTGAAATCCAATATATTTCTTTCCCTTTTTTACTTATGCAAAAACCAAAAAAACATCAAAAGCTCATCAGTAAACAAACCGAACGATGGGAATGGTACAAAGGTATGTTGACACTATCGAAACTAGTGTGGTATCGATAGTATCGTCAAGCTTCATTGTTAGAAATGATTTGCGATTTGTCACACGAACGTGGAAAAATTCGGTCTTTTGATGTTATTGTGTTGTTATGCTAATTGTCATTATTATTACTGTTGATGTTTGACTAGTTTTGTTCGAAATAGTATCCGTCAAATCTTCGATAAATAGCCCCGTAATATCGATAGTTATTTCAAGTGTTATCTCTCATCGTTAACTGACGGAAATACTTGACGGTGATTGACAGTCAATTTAGTTTGGCGATTCGTAGGCTAGGCGACGTTTGATAACTGTTGTAATTTTAACGGTTTTTCGTTTGAATTTTTACACAGAAAATTACGAAAATTTTATTCTAGCTTGGATGTCTGTTCTCTGTGGTATGGCACCTTCGACCTGTTGGGACGAAGGAGTTTTGTAATCGAAATCACAATAAACAGAAACTATATTTAACTGTCGTCCCCGCCTATGAAGCAAGGCGATTTTCGTTAATTTTCATTCATTCGCACTATGAGGCAGAACAGCTCAGACAAAACCTTAGATATTATGCCAAACTTGATATTCTACTTATAGCAGACATTTAAAAAAGCAAAACCTGGGTGCCGCATTCCGTTCCCGAAAAGTTGCGTTCTGTTTTTATACGACGGACTTTACAGTCAGCTGTTAGAATACAGGACAATTGCGGGGCCAGTGCTACGATCCTATTGGCTCTACACGGGTACAAATTTAATCTCCATAATGCGAAAAATGACTCATGATTTCGAGAATTTAGTGTATTTTCATGTTATGAATATACACCATGAATAATGTTCATGATTTCATACTTTTCTTTATCGTAACGCAGCCTAAGCGTTACTATTTTGTAGGCGAAATACTGAAACCATGAATCTTTCAACTTAGAACCATGAATTAGATTCCTGATTTTTCGACTAAAATCATGAAATCATGATCTGTAAACCATTATATGGGAGCTCTTTTGACAGCAATTGGTAGTTTGTTTACATGGTGTTAGATTTTGAATTGACATTTCTCCCGACAGATAAAGATCAAATTGTTTGTTTTAATTGAGGGAAAAGTGATTTACGTACGTTTTAAAGTAATTGATACAGTCATCTTCCACGAAAATTTATAACGAAACCGCGAGATTTGACAAACTGTTGGTGGTGCGAGTTGCAGTAGCAGCAGTGGAACTCCAGTGGTAACAACATCACCACTAGCAGGAGCAGCAATAGCATGACCAGGGGTGCTTGGTACGCGCGGAGTAGGATTAGGTGACGCTGGCAGTAGAAGTGCTCACAGTTCCGGGCGAGAAAATGCTACAGAAGCTAGCTAAACTTTTTACTTAGGTAAGTAAGTGATATTTGCTACCAGTTCCAATACATCACTGCAAATTCCACTTTTCAGATGCTGATTGTAGGCAATTTGTCCCATCCAAGTGCATCAGCACGTGACCAATGTTATCCAGTGTTCAGGAGGGTTGGTAGTAATGTAAAACATTTTGATAGTTAATGTAAGATTTAATAACTGCTTTTATTTCTCTTTTAGAAAATCAAACTAAGGTATACCGATGGACACCATCAATATACGTGGAAGGTGGATACGAACAAATGTTCAATACCTACTATTCAGTAAACGAAGGCATGTCCGAGTGTGTAGGTGGAATTTATCCCTCTTTGAACGAGTCACTGGAGACATTCAACTCTTGGGATGGTTCTGTGGTTGCCGCAGATGATTTACGAAAAACCATTTACAACTTTAAACGAGGTGAATGCAACGATAAAATTAATCACGCGTTGAACGGCTGCGTCGACATTCCGGTGGTCCTGCAGATAACACACATCCGGCTAATTATACAATATACAAAAAACTGGCCATTTTATCTTTTATTACTTTGAAAACAGGAAATTGCTACGAAACATAGCTCAAGATCAGGGATGGGAAATAAGCGATTTTGATCAAAGCTGTGAGTTATCGCTACACGCACAGATCACGATCCTTATAGTACAGGATAAACAGTAAATCTTTAGCATTGATCATAAAATTTTATTCTCTAAACAAACTCATCTTACCTAGCTGCGGGAAAAAAGGTTACTCAAGTTGTTTTTATTGCGAATCATACGCTGCACAAAGTTGGCCTCGAGGTATTATGCTGGCCTAATAAGCCAGTCGTCGTAGGTTCGAATCTCGGCTGGGGGAGGCTGTTGGAATAAATAGGATCGTAGCAACTGGCCCAGCAATTGTCCTGTGGCTGCGAAGTCTGTCGTATAAAAACAGAATGTCAAGTTTCGATAACGAAATGTAGCACCAGGCTTTGCTTTGCTTTTACGCTGCACACAACCAATCATCGGAATCTGTTATAGGTATTTCGCAACGCAATCATGCAATGAGCATAAATTAACATGAGGTTTATCAATAGTCAGTACAGATCGCGACAAAGTTTTTGTCGTTTACGAGTAGTGATGTCAATGAATTTGAATCTGATCGGTAGAAGCGATTTTTTTCCATCCCTGGTCAAGAATTGCATGACCCAGCCCAGCCCAAATATCGTCAATCGCAGCTCAACAGCAACGGAAACAATGAGTCCAACAGCTTCAGCAATTGCATGCCCAGGTAATTTAATAAAATGTCAGCTGAATTTTATTATTTTAGTTTTTTCAATTAATAAAACTAGTAGTACTGTCAAGAAAATAATTCAACCATTTCGTTAAATTATAGCTAGTATGGTATTGTAATGATTGGACGTTACGAATAAAATTAAAATAATGGAACCTAACATAGTTATAATGGCATGATAATATTCAAACAGTATGCGGATCAACCATCGCCATTATATTGAACATATCCTACGCTTCAAAAATATGTATGGAAAATAACTTGTTTTTGCATGGTGAACGTTTTTAACGACTCATTGATTTTATCATTGCTTGACGAAAAATCATGATTGATATAGTTGATATTATTGGCCCTATTTTGTAAGTCCCGCCGGGCAGCTCGACTCGACTGTAGAGTGTCGAGTGTGGCAAGAACGGCCGGCATAGCAGTTGAATGCACCGCCAAAATAGAACAAACTCTGTCGTCATTTGCTCACGGTCACTAACTTTTTAGCGGTCGACTCAGTCGAGTTACGCGACAAAATCGTGTCGCATGTTACTTAGAGGGAAGTCCTGTATGACCGGACAGCCTCTATGCCCGAACACTAGCCATTCCTCAACATAAAAGAGTAGTAAAAATATTTGGTGCTTTAATGGTACTATTGTTCTAATCTTTCCAAATAATTTTATCATTCTTTGTTTCGCTAGTGTCCGTGTATGAAGGCTGTACGGCCATACAGGACTTCCCCCTCCTAATACCATAAGTAGACCAGTCGAGCAAAGTGACACTCGATGTGACTTATAAAATAGGGCCCTATACCAGGAAACAGTTTGGATACGGTAGCCAGAACCATTTCAAAAGCGGTTCTAGATAAGAGGACAGGTGATAATATTTACAGTTAGAGTATGGTTCAAATTAATGCGGAATGTTACCAGAGTTGCCTGGATCGATCGACGGATGGATTGGCAATTACTTGAAAGGTGCTCGGAGTCGGATCAATCCTCGTAGGCTCGGTAGGAGTCGGAATACTATCTACTGCACAGATGTGGTTATTTCGCCATAAGCTATTGCTACGCCAATGAAGGCGTATCGGTTTCTGCCTTCTCGGCTGCGTCGGTGATGTATGACGCAGGTTCTTCTTTCGGCACAATACTTGTTGGGTCGAGTAAAACGGCCATCATTGTTGCCTCAACGGAACTGCCGTCATTAAAACGGATCGATGGTTTGATGTCCATATCCAGAATATAGGATATCATAACTTTTCGACTTTTATCGTCTTCCCCCACTTTCACGGTAGCGGATTTTTCTATTTCGCTATTTTTCATTATAATAACACTTTTAACACACAACTCACGTCAACGAAACTGAAAATTACTAATCTATCTACTTTTTTGCTTATCAGTGACGGAAACCATCATAAAAACTGTACTTCTTCATTTAATAGAATCATCACATGCTACTAAATCACTAACATTGGTTGCTGTGATTTCAAAGACGCGATTTGACAGTTCGTGTAACGCTTGAAGCAATTATGAAGAATATTCACAAAAATGCTTGTTATAGTTCATGATATTGGTCGGTACAGTCATGAAATCATGGGTCATGGTAATGATTTCATGAAATTTCAAGCTTTTTGTTTTCATGATTTTTTATTCATGGAAACAGAAACAGATTTCTTTCCGTGTAACAGCCTCTCCCAGTCGAGATTCAAACATACGGCGACTGGCTTGTCAGACCAGCATCGTACCTCGAGGCTAACTGGGAGGCATTTAATCTACAAGAAATATGCATAAATTGTTTCAATTAGTGTTTTTTCAATAGGCACTAAAGAAGGTGAAAAGCAATGTAAAAAAATTTGGAAAATGGAAAAATAAATATCGTTCAATCTTTTATGTCTAACTAAAATCTTCATTAAAATTTTATACTTTTAAGAGACAATTCACATTGAACGGATTATGGGCCCTATTCTGTAAGTCACGTCGAGCAACTCGACTCGCCTCAGTCACTGTCGAGTGCAGGGAGAACGGATAGCATAGCGGCTCGATGAACAACCAAAACAAAGCAGGCTCAGATGTTACTGACAGTTGAGTCACTAGCTATGTAGCAATCGACTCGGTCGAGTTACTCGACAAAATCGGGTCGCGTGTGACTTATAGAATACCAACAGTGGACTGATCGAGCAAAATGGCACTCGACGTGACTTCCAGAATAGGGCTCATAGAGGTCAGGTGACAGTTTTTTTACTTAGTAAATTTTACTCTGGCGAAGTGTTTTATAACAATATATATTTTGTTTTTGTCAGTTTTTGATAGTCTGTTGAAAAATATTGTCACGCACGTCCGTTCAACATTCGAGGTGTTAACTAGCAATAAGTAAAAAATTAGCTGCTACTAGTTGCGATGTTCGGAGATATTCAAGTTTTACGAATGCATGTTTTCCAGAATGCGTTCGCCAGCACGATTCATTCCTGCTGTACGCTAAATAGGCGTGCTTGTGTATGTAAGACACAACGATAGTAAATATTGATACGGGATACATTGGAGTAGATAAGGAGAAATTAGGACATTGTAAAGGCGACCTCCCATTAACAGTTTTTTTTACCAATTAGCTCTGTTTAAAGCTCATAAGAAAAACGACTCAATGAGCCTCCATTTTGTTTATTTAGAGTCGAACATGTTGATACGTGTTAGCATGGTAAACAGATTGCTACTTTGTCGTTACTCGTATCCCGTTGCTGCGCATGGTCATACTATCAAGCAAAAGAATGTACCTAAACTTCAAGAAAGGAAATTTTAAAACACAGAATGACAAGATATCTTGGAATAAAAACAATCAAGTGAAGCGAAGAGTCCAAATCTGTCCAAGTGGCTATCCAAATTTCGGCAAATTTTGCTGAGTTTTTTAAGTGTGTATAGCTTTTAACTACAATATGGTAAGATACGTGTTACAACGCCATCCTTGTGTCATGTCATTGGCCTTGCCAGCGTTGCTGATATTGTTCATGGTTTTGCATGAGAAAAAAAGAACGAGAAGTATTTTTGCTTTTGTCAACACTCACGCGTTGACAGTTCGGCATGAGATTTCCTGTAAGTGCGAGCAGCCTACGAAATCTCTTTCACTGCTGGCATCGCCAATAACGATATTATCGCCAGAGCCAGAAAACTATTCACTTATAAGGTCTATTTTAAAGTTCCGATTTGTGATCTGGTGTCCTTATCAACAAATTCGCCGAATCGCTACTGTGTTACCTGACTCACTGCGAATATGCGTTGTGTTCGCGGGATCGTGTTGGTTCGAAAGGTTTCGAAAAATATCGCCCTTGTATCGAAAATATCGTTAATTTTGATCACTAAAAATAACGTACTTAAACGTTATATTTCATGTGCCAGTAGTACGTAATAATTGTATTGTGAAACTGAATTGTTATTTATGCAACTTTTTACAAATTAAATGCAATAACAAAAGCACAACTTATAGAAAATCGTTTGTTATCGATATTAACTGCATATGCGTTATAAACGAATAGAACGTATGGCTACGTTTTATTTCAATAATACGCATATTCGCAGTGAGTCAGGTAAAACAGTAGCCCCCACATTCGTTTAGGTGAAAGCTTTTGCTAAATTTTTTACCTAGAATCGTTTATGCAACGTACAATGTGTAAAAGTTGGACAATGTCAGCTGAATAGTTACACTTCGTATTACATTCGTTCTAGGAGTAGTAGTGGTCTCGTAGTAACAATTTTCCGCAAAATTTCGAAAAACGTATCGTCTATTTAAGTATAATGAAAATATTGTTTAGACAAATACGTATTTCGTTCCCGACTGCTTCGTCAAGATCGAATCAGGCACTGATTTTTATGAAAATTTTCAGCTGAATTTTAGCTAATATAGGTATCGAATAATTTTTTTTATCGTTTTCCGGGATTGCTGAAGAATCTACTTACATTTTTATTAAAATTATATGTTCTACCATGGTCTAGAATTGTCAATTTTGTTAGAGATTTCTGGAAAAGTCCTGAGACCTTGAATTAAATATTTTTTTTATTTTTTACTGATCAAATCCATCAACTATACCTACTCGTGTACAAAATTTCACAAAATTCTAAGACGTTTCGACCCAAACTGTATCAATAAACAAATAATGAATCAACTCTGTGCACCGAAATCCGATCGACAGTTATCCAAACACATACGTTATGAATCCAATTTGAATTATCAGCTCAATCTTTTTTTTTACGAGCACTAATAATCCGATAATAAATAATCCAGCGGATGTGGTTTGTAAAAACGTCAAAAACACAACCGAAGATAGCACACAATAATTAGGGTTGCTTCCGGTCGGTCGGTCAAGCGATCGTGACCGAAGCAATCCTCGCAATCTGATACGTTCTTGCTTAACCTTCGGTCTGAGCAAGGAAAAAAGCTGTTTTCGAACACAAAACAACACAACAAACAGCAACCAGCAAGCTCCAACCCCGGAAACTACAATGTTACTGTTGTTGATCGTAGGTGAGAGGAAGAGCAAAAGTCACAAAAACAAACCCGCCGCAATGTTCGCCACAAGAATGGAACAAGAAAAAAAAAACAAACACAAAGAGGCAAAGAGCAATTCCAACAAGAACGGTCCGTGTCTCGGTTCGCGTCTGTGATCGTTCGGGCAAGAATCGCCGCATTCATCGTCCGGTCCGAGAACCAGTTTTTATTACACCACATTTCTTTTGCTTTTCACTTCGGTTTTCGCAGCAGCACACACACGGATCGGCGCCGATTCGACGCACAGATCATTCTACCTACCTTCGGGTCCCCGTAGACACTCCAGCTCGATGGTGTAATCCCAGCATTCCATACTGTTAAGCCGGGACAGTGACGACAGAGACGGTGCTCCACTGCCGCCCCCCATGATTCCATTTCCGGTGGGAATGTCCCACAGTCCGCCTCCTCCTCCTCCGTTGGTGTGATGTTGAGGCTGTGGATGACTTTGCTGCTGGGGAGACTGGGGCGAGGAGCCACCATTCGACGTACCGTTCGGAATCAAGGTCTGGAGCGCGCCGGGATCCGGTAAGGGTGCCATGGCGGACACCAGGCTGGGCGGCACAGGGGTACCGTTGACACTTTGCATCTGCATCAAGTTTACCAATTGCTTGGGCCAGTGAAGGGTTCTGTCAATGGGTGGTTTGTACCATGGTGACAGGTACAGGGTTTCACTTTCGAGCGGAGGATTAAACGACGGATTGTTTTCAATTTCACTCGAGGGTTCGTGTTTGGATCACGGCTGTTTGGAAAGTGAGGCTTAGGCACGGATTTAAATTAATTTTTCTGAGCACCAGTTTCTAATGCTTGGACACCGCACGATTGTCTGTCTGCTGGGATCGGGGACGCGTTGACGTCTCAGGGTCGCGTTGCGTGCGGCTGCTCTAGATTCAAAACTATACCTCACATCGGATATTGCGCACCGAACGAAGCAACACGCAGCCGTGGAAAAGCGGTTATCGAAGTCAATCTGCGTTTTTCACAATTTCACTGCGGTAGCAAAGCTGCTTCCATGCAGGGCCGGCCAAGGGAAAGGAAAAAACTTTCAAAACGGCGGCGCTTATTGAAGCCTAACGAAGACACGATCATTGATCACCGCTGGGCTCTTCCAATGGACGTAATGTGGCGTAATCTAAAGGAGCGGCCGTAGTTGGCACAAAATTTCAATTTCGAGGTCGTTCATACTTCACTTTACTGACTATGCACGAGGCGAGGCGTGGCGAGTCGAGCCGAACCGAGAGCGCGAACCTGCGATCACTTCTAGCTTTCTTCGCCGTTTCTTCTCCTTATTTTGTTATTCATTCACTGACGATGAGATAGTAGTAATTATCGTAATCACGAGAAATGCTAGTTTTCACTTGAATTACATTCACACTTCGACGCTCCAAATATCACTGGAACGCGAACACGGCAGTGATAGCACCCCCGCACGTGCGCCACCGACAGCACTGTTCTTCCAAGTAAACAATCACGGCTCAAGTGTCACGCTTGATTGGTGACATCCGGCCAGTCGGCAGAACCCGAACTGAAGAACCACCGTTTTCCACAGTCCCTCGCATCAAAGCAAACAACCCGCAATTGCAACAACAACAAAAATTGATCAAAACAGAGCAACAGAACGGAACGGACGGAACAACACACCTTGAGCCAACGACCACCAACTGACGACTGAGATTGCCAGTGAAGTGCCGCAGTAGCGAGAGCGATCGCGCGCAAGAGTGGTGAATTTGGCGCCGCTGCTGCTGCAACGCTGCACGACAACAGACGCTGGGGGTGGTGAATCTATCAGCTTTTGGTTTCGCCGAGCGCCTCTCTCGCAGCAAAGTGCGCAAAGTGGAATGCACTGCTGCCGCCCGCCGGCATCGGCTCCGTTGCACTGGGATAGAGAGCGAGCGGTTCAGCGGTGGGTGGTGGGTCCGTTGGGTGGTTAAAAGAATTCCCCAAGAGTTTTCGCGTTGCACTGCATCGGACATCGACGCGGCGGTGGTGAATGTGACGGTGTGACTCGCGAGAGAAGGTAAATTTTGCATGCAGAAGAAGAAAAAAAAGCGATCAACGCGTTTGTCGTCCTACTAGTATACCTCTACCTATTTACTACCTACTTCTGTGTGTGCTTTCAGGTTGCATTCATGTTAGGTGCATCCAACAACCGTGTGGGAGTTGCTGCTTTGTTTTCGTTCTCTTCTTTTTGTGGAATGCGGTTACCGGGCATTCGGTACGGTGTGCAATCCGGAATGCTGCGACAGTAATCATAGTGTAGTTAACACACGATGAACAAGTTGGCATGCTTGAAAAATTGCATGCTTTTTTTGTAATTATGGGCTGAGAAAGCCTCGTTTTTAGCGTTGTTGCTGTTCTGGAAATCGACGAACAATCACAGGTGAAACCAACATTGTAATTTTTCTTCATCAACATTGTAACAGTTTCGCTACTTCGTTTGAGTGGGTTCTTTTTTCGCGAAGCGGAATTGGGGCACCACTATTCTAAAGTTCATTTTAAATCTACCGTACAGTCGATGGTTTGCGAAAACGCAGAAAAAAGGAACTTTAGCTACAAAACTGCAAAGACTTTGAGTACCGAAAAAAGTGTGCTGTAGTTAGCATAGAAGATAACTGTTACCGGTCACACCTTGGAGCTCGGTCGAAGCCGGATGACGAATATGAAAAGGAAAAAAACCGTCGCTGACCGAGTTTGGGGGGCTAGAATGACGAATCAGAAAAATCTCCAGCTGCCCGCTGGATAACGAATCCGCACCGCTAGTAATTGAAGCATTGAGAGTTTGTCCAAAATTGATTGATAGAATGAAGCCATTCTGATTTGCTTTTTGTCGGTAATATGTATGTGCTCAACTTCAAAAAACCAAACACCTAGCAAACGGAACGAATCTGGTTCAATTTAGCAGATAATTTCGGAGAAAATCAACAATCTAATTCTATTAACGGCATTGAACTCAATTGTAATACTTATGGACGGCCTTGTGCTGTGCTGCCAAAAGTTGTAACGGACCTGTCACCAGCCGACTTCGGTATCTTTCAGATCTGGTGGGTAAATTATTGGTTCCGTAACTGATTTTGTGGAACAATAATTGAAACACTTAAATAGAGTCGTCATACAAATAGAACTTTTTACCGCTATACTATCTAATCTATCAGTTTCCTTGACATGTTTGTTCTGTATAAAACCGTGTTATGTCCAACGATGAGGAGGGTTGATTACCGAAAGATTGGAGGTGGCCAAGCTTTGGACACAACATTTCGATGCACTTTTGAATGGAGAACAAGGCGGAGTTATCGACAGAGGTGGGATAATTATTGAGGATGATGGTCACCTGTGGAACTTCCGACGAGGTTAAAACAGCAACTAGAGAACTGAAAAATGGGAAAACAGCCGGAAAGGCCAGCATCCCCGTCGAACTATTCAAAGTCGGGAGCGAACGACTGTATTGTGGTAATCAGAGGTTGGAAAATTCGCAAAATGAGTATATACACTGAGCATTGGCAAACGATTTTATCATGAGAAAACAGAGACGCGAATGGTTCAATTATCCTATAACTAATGAGGCACGTACATTCACGCTTCGTAGCATCACAGAATATACGAATATCGTGTGCAACGCAAAAGTGCGAAATAATACCTTCTGCTACTTCTCAAGCAACCAAAACTACTTTTAACTATTCTCTTTTCATGGTAGTATTACTTTGTATACTGTCCGGCGTCCCTCGGACATCCTATACGTGCTAAATCGGTCACACTCTATATTCAGTATTTTTAAACGAAGTCCGATGTTCTTAATAAGGTTATGGTCGCGATAAAGTTCAAACCCCCTGCATACATTATCGGTGCGGTAGGCGAATAATGTATGTTCATTACCCTTGTAGGTGAATACCAGTACGGTTTTCGAGAGGGACGCTCCACGGCGTCTTCCACTTTCTGACAGATCCTGGATAAATTTCGGGAATTCTACTTGCATACTCACCATTTGTTTCTAAACATCAAGGCGACGTACGATTCGGTCAAATCAAATGTGCTGTGGCCGATTATGCTTGAACATCACAAGTTTTTCAACAAAACTGATTACACTGATACGTACTGCCTTTGATGAGTAAACATCAAGCGTCAAAATAGCGGGTGTAGCTATCGGAGTCGTTTGTGATGTTAAAGGGTGTCCACGATAAAATTGCAACACATGCAAATGACTTTATCTTTTGAACCGCTGGGAAAAATTAATTAAAATTTTGCATGAACAAACTGCAAAGTGCAATTTTTGAACTGTGTAAGTCGTTTCATCAGGTGTACAAAGATCTGAAAAATAGCATCGAGAGAACAACTCATTTGCGAAAAAAATCTGCACAAATCATCGAAATGAGAATCTATTACATTATGCCATCGGTAAAAATTTGAAAATCCCCAATTTTACGGTTTCTTGTAGCATAAAACGGTACCAAGAACGTCTGACTGTCGATTGTAAACCATGATGCGGAGAAAAAAGTTATCTGTATACTTCTAAGGATCATACACGAGTAGTTGCCCAAGCAGCACTTGCAACATCTTCCATGTGGCTATTAAGTCTTGTTTAAATTGCAAAAAACTTCACCGGTTACAGTATTGAAACACGCAACAAATAAGCAACTTCATGTTATTAATATGTTGGATTCAGGTTATCCAATACTTATACTGGCTGTCACAAATATATTAGTCTATATCTAGTAACATGAAACTTCATCGCAACATCGTGTTATTATAATGCCATTGCTAAACAATAATGTCACATGATGTTGCATCATGTTGATTACGGCATATTGTTAAATAAAATGTAACCAAACAAATACAAACAATGTAACATCATATTCTGCCATATTTTTATGAAAAAATATTTTTCAACGAAGGAATGATTTTATTTTAACAATAATTACACGAACATTCATCAGGAATCCATGGCATTTACTAAAATATTATTTGATTGCAGTATCTAGTTCGATTTTACACCGCATTTTTCCATCGTAAACGAATTCTTAATCTGGCTGGGTTAATTCTTTAAACTTGAAAATAAATAAATTAATAACTTTCACGAGGCGCATCAAATAATACAAAGCAAAATTATATTTTGCACGATAAATTTTGAATGGCATGGAGATTAGCTCATAATAGGCCCAAAAAACTAAAGTCGCATTAAGAATATTAACCGTTATGTGTTCGGCTGGGTACCCGGGTACCTTTTGAGACTTTATAGCCTCGAAAAACAAGGTTTACGACAACTCAGCCAGCTAAAACTCGTCGAATGCTCCTAACTAGTGGGAATAAACCATTTGTCATCAACAGATTGCCTGTAGCAGCAGGGGGGGTCGAAGAGGGGGCCTTCGTATTTTTTTACCCCATAAGTGTTCGGATGGGTACCCGGGTACCCACCGAAATGAAATGCTTCTAACTTTATCAATTCTTGACCGATTTTGGATCTTGAACCGTCAAAAGATTGGAAAATTTATCTATTTTTAGAACATGAGACTTACCAAGCCTGGGACTAAGTCTGGTTCCCGTAAATCCGGATCTCCTGGACCATGTTCCAGATCCAAAACAAATGTGTACAATTGTCAATAAAACCATACAATATTGGTATCAAAATTCATGAAATCACTCCAGGAGTTGATGTTTATCCATTTTGAGTCCATTCAACTTATAGTCTTTGGAATGGCCACTCCGGAGCAAATTCCTGTGGGGCCTTACGGGACCGCTAATATATTTGGATAGAAAACCCTAGCAATATGTATATCAAAATTCACGAAATCAGTCCAGGAGTTGAGTTTTATCCATTTTAAGTTCATTTGATAAGCTGGTCCTAGAATGGCCACTCCGGAGCAGGTTCCTGTGGGGCTCTATGAGACCAGTAACATGTTTGGATAGAAACGCTAGCAATATATATATCAAAATTCGTGAACTCACTCCAGGAATTGAAATTTATCATTTTTGAGTTCAGTTGATGACTTGTCCTCGGAATGGCCATTCCGCGGCAGATTCCTGTGGAGCCTTATGAAACCATTAACATGTTTGGATAGAAACCCCAGCAATATGTATGTCAAACTTCATGGAATCACTCCAGGAGTTGATTTTTATCAACTTTGAGTCCATTTGATGAGTTGTCTCCAGAATGGCCATTCCGGAGCAGATTCCCGTGGGTCCTATGAGGCCACTAGCATGTTTGGATAGAAACCCTAGCAATATGTATGTCAAAATTCATGAAATCACGCCAGGAGTTCATTTTTATCCATTTTGAGTCCATCTGACAAGTTGTCCCCGGAGTGGCCATTCCGAGGACAACTCATCAAATGGACTCAATCTATATATATCTATATATATAAAAATAAAAATGAAATGCTGTTCGTGTGTCCGGTATAGACTCGCAAACCACTCGACGGATTTTGATGAAACTTGGCACACACATTGCGTATGATGTGAGGAATGTTGTTAGCATGGTTTGAGACCCCTCCTCCCACTATAAGGGGGGGCTCCCATACAAATCAAACACAAATTTCTGAATAACTCGGGAACTAATCAAGCAAATGAAACCAAATTTGGCAAGTGAAGCTTTTTGGAGACAGAAATTATTTCTATGGTGGATTGAGACCCCTTCTTTCTCTAAGAGGGGGGGCTCCTATACAAATAAAGCACAAATTTTCTCTTAACTCGAGTAGTATTATTCAAGCAAATGAAACCAAATTTGGCATGTGGAGGTTTTTAGAGACAGGACTTCTTTTCATGGTAGTTTGAGACCCCTCCCTTCTCTAGAAGGGGGGACTTCCATACAAATGAAACACATATTTTTGCATAACTCGGGAATTAATCAAGCAAATGGAACCAAATTTGTCATCTGAAGGTTTTTGGATGCAGAAGTTTTTTCTATAGTGGATGTGGATTATGGCCGATTGAGACAACTCTCTTTTCTGGAAGGGAGGGGGGGCTCTCATACAAAAATTCAAAAAGTAATGGTACTCGAGAAATTTTTGTTTCTTCCTTTAGTCAATAACAATACCACCAAAAACTACCTTTAGTTGCACTAGATGATTCAGGGCGAGACGGCCGCAGGCCGCAAGTGTTTCCGTCCATACTAACATATACAATAAATTTGGAACAAAATTGTTAATATTAAATCGGTGATTATCCTAAGTCTATGTTTTGACCAGTATTAACTTATTTCAAACGAACGAACTGATATTTTATTGTGATTATGCCAACATTACCGTTTTAAGGGTTAGTAACAAAACCCAAATTGTTACGTGGGATTAAAAATTTGCGGTATGAATACCGTGGTTTGTCAAAAAGACAGCTCTTGGTGGCAAGGTTATAGTTAAGCAAATCTTCAGCATTATGCATCTACCTCCTGTTTGGAATGGCGTAGCAACGCGCGTCGGGTCCTCTAGTATGGATAAAAATCAAATTCTGGAGTGATTTCATGAAGTTTGATATACAACTTACCGAGGTTTCTTTTTATATCAAACAAGCTAGTGGCGATATCGGGCCCCTCGGTAAGTTACTCCGGAATGGTCATTCCTAGGACAACTCGTCAAATCGACTTAAATGTACAAAAATCAATTCCTGGAGGGATTTCATGAATTTTGACATACATATTGCTAGGGTTTCTACCCAAACATGTTAGTGGCCTCAGGGCCCCTTTGGAATCTGCTACGAAGTGGCCATTCCGGGAACAACTCATCAAATGGACTCAAAGTGAATAAAAATCAACTCCTGGAGAGATTTCATGAAGTTTGACATACATATTGCTGGGGGTTCTAACCAAACAAGTTACTGGTCTCATAAGGCTCCACAGGAACCTGTTGCGGAATGGCCATTCCGAGGACCTGTCATCAACTGAACTCAAAAATGATAAATCTCAATTCCTGGAGTGAGTTCACGAATTTTGATATATATATATATTGCTAGCGTTTCTATCCAAACATGTTACTGGTCTCATAGAGCCCCACAGGAACCTTGAGTGATTTCACGAATTTTGATATACATATTGCTAGGGTTTCTATCCAAACATGTTACTGGTCTCATGGAGCCCCACAGGAACCTGCTCCGGAATGGCCATCCCGAAGACAACTCGTTAAATGGACTCAAAATGGATAAACATCAACTCCTGGAGTGATTTCATGAATTTTGATACCAATATTGTGTGGTTTTATTGACAATTGTACACATTTGTTTTGGATCCGGAACATGGTCCTGGAGATCCGGATTTACGGGAACCAGACGTGGTCCCTGGCTTGGTAAGTCTCATGCTCTAAAAATAGACAAATTTTACAATCTTTTGACGGTTCAAGATCCAAAATCGGTCAAGAATTGATAAAATTAGAAGCATTTCATTTCGGTGGGTACCCGGGTACCCATCCGAACACTTATGGGTGTTAAATTTCCCGTACACATAACGGTTAATATAAATAATTTTCGTCTTGGAGCCCTGAGAGGAAATCCCGGTTCCCGCTAAACATAATTCGTGATGAAGTTGCTCATAATTGTTTGGTTTTTGTGCGAGGAAAAAAGAGAAGAAAGTATTTTTGTTTTTGTTTTCACGCAAGTTTTGACAACGCGGCATAGGATTTCGTGGGAGTGCGAACAGGCTTAAAATCTCTTTTAGTATCGTAGTCGCGAATGGATAGATAACGCGCATTGATGTTCCATAAAACATCTGTGTAACAATTGGTTGCATATAGGCTCCACCTCTTGCGCTTTTTCAATCACATAACAGTTCGATAAAGGTAACTGATGCGAACTTTTACCATATTTGAATGTTTCAATTAGAGTTGCGTAACCCTTCATGCAACAAATGGTGCTGCTTGGGTGGGGACTTCGACGGGAAAATAAACTTCTCCGTTCGAGATGTGGTAAAAAATAACAAAATCTGTGCAAAAGTTGTGTCCAGAAGGCCAAAATTCGAGCTGAAATACGTACGTACAAGATTCAGAAGGCCACAACAGAATACGGTGGCGAAAAGCCGTACCCGGAAGTTATACGATCAACGCTGCTGCGTTATGTATGGCGAGACCTACAGGGTGTTCAATAAGTTCGAATATAACTTTTCATCGTTGTGTAAGTGCGCATCATGTGCATTCTGTGTATTGGTATTGGTGTCAGCTTTAGCCTTATATATAGGCTAACCGACGCGCAAGGTGTCGACTTGACGCCATTTGTTATTTATATTTGTTATTTGTTATTCGGCCAAGGACTGTGCTAGATCATGGCGGCCGCGTTCGACGAGGACGCCAGCAGCCATCAATATGGTGAGGGAGCGGGTTCGTCGAACAATGAACCGCTCGATCCGGAAGACCGCTGTTGACCAGGATGTGTCGATCGGGACTGTCCACACCATCATGGCT
Source organism: Sabethes cyaneus (assembly GCF_943734655.1). NCBI lineage: Eukaryota > Metazoa > Arthropoda > Insecta > Diptera > Culicidae > Sabethes > Sabethes cyaneus. The sequence goes on along the minus strand of NC_071353.1, from coordinate 109,819,618 downwards.
AAGGACCTGGGATACAAGCCGTACAAGAAACGCAAGGTTCACGGGGTAACGGAGTCTACAACGAAGAAGAGGCTGGGCAGAGCAATACTGATACTTTCGCGGCACGCTGGTCAGGAGTTAGAGTTTTCTGATGAGAAAATCTTCATCCTGCAACAGCCGCACAATGTCCAAAATAATCGGCTGCGGGCGCCGACGTTGACCAGCATCCTCCCATCCCACGGTTCCAGAGCACCGCGTCGGTGATGGTTTGGGGGCCGTATCTAAGCGTGGGAAGCTTCCACTGGAACGTGGAAATCAATGCCGCGTACTATAAAACCGAGATTCTGGAGAAGGTTGTAGCTCCGGCACTTCGTGACCTCTACGAGAAAGATCATTACGTCTTTCAACAGGACGGCGCACCGGCCCAAACGGCGAATATCGTCCAAGCCAGGTTTCGGGAGAATTTGACTGATTTTCTCGATAAGACTTTGTGGCCTGCCAGCTCCCCGGATCTTAATCCCCTGGACTTTTATGTATGGTCGTACGTGGTGGCCAAGGTTCTCAATAAACACTGCTTCAATAAAAATTTACTCAGAAAAGGATATCTTGTATTTTCATTTTTTAAATACATTTTTAAAGTGTATTCGAACTTATTGAACACCCTGTCCGTGAATTTGTACTTCAACCAGATACCGGGGAACCAGTATTTCACTGCAAAGGATAAATTTCATGTTTCATCCTGAAAACCTCCGAAAACAGAAGATGTTGAAGTTTGCCAAGAAATTCTTGATTTGGCAAGTAATTTATTTATGCAGAAACCGGAGTACACCTTTAGTGACCTCAGATAAGTCACCTATTTCTCTTCTGAAGTCTTACAACTGTCCGACGGCCGCATTACGCAAAGGACGTGCTAGAGGCAAATAATGTCGAGTTTATACCAAAAGATCGTAGCCCTCAAATACACCGGAACTGCGGTCAATCGCGAAAAACCGGGCTATTATGAAGCAAAATTATCTAAAACTTTATTTATTTACTACTAGCTGACCCGACAAACTTCGTATTGTCACAAATTAAACTATGTTGTACATAAATCGTGAATTTCGGATGACCTTTGTCACAATCTCGAGTTTTGCAAGTTTCTGTGGAGTTCATGGATGTTCTAATATACAAATTTTCCTCACAGTAAAGTAGAAAACAACTCCCCCCATTGGATAGCCTGTTAAAATAAAGCGGATAGCATTTAAATATTCGCCATGATTACAAACCATTTCGCCGAATACCATTTTGCGGAACACCAATTCTCGATTCACCATAACGCGGAATATAAAGTTTCGCAGAATACCACTTCGCGAAAAACCTCACGCGGGATGTACCATTTCACGGAAAATCTTTTCGTAGAAAGTACCATTTCGCAGGGGTGACCCAACTGAAGGAAACTAATAGAGGTCAGTGGATCTAGGAAAATAATTAAACCTAGATGGAGGTCATCTCTACGGGGGCTGCCTTTCGCAGTGGCCGGCGCTTCCGACGGCAGGTCGCCTGCAACACTCGCGGCCTTTGTATGATTTGTATGATAGTCCTTAACCCCCTACCACAGGGGTGAGGGGTCTCAAACCATCATTAAAAAAATTCCTGCCTCCAAAACCCCTTACATGCCAAATTTGATTCCATTTGCTTGATTACTTTTCGAGTTATGAGGAAATTTGTATTTCATTTGTATGGGAGCCCCCCCCCCCTCCTAAAAAGGGGGAGAGGTCCTAATTCATCATAGAAAAAAATCATGCCTCCAAAACACCCACATGCCAAATATGGTTCCATTTGATTAATACGTTCTCGAGTTATGAGGAAATTTGTATTTCATTTGTATAGGAGCCCCCCCTCCTGAAGCGGGGAGAGGTTTCAATTCACCATAGAAAATATTCTTGTCTCCAAAAACACCTACAGGTAATATTTTGTTCCATTTGCCTGATTAGTTCTTGAGTTATGAGGAAATTTGTATTTCATTGATATGGGAGCCCCCCCTCCTAAAAAAACAAGGGGTCTCAATTCATCATAGAAAAAATTCATGCCTTTAAAAACACCCACATGCCAAATATGGTTCCATTTGATTAATTAGTTTTTGAGTTATGAAGAAATTTGTATTTCATTTGTATAGGAGCCCCCCCTCCTAAAGTGGGGGGGGTCTCAATTCACCATAGAAAAAATTCTTGTCTCCAAAAACACCCACATGTAAAATTTTGTTCCATTTGCTTGATTAATTCTCGAGTTATGCAAAAATTTGTGTTTCATTTGTATGGGAGCCCCCCTCTCTTAGTGGGGGGAGGGGTCTCTAACCATCATAAGAACCTTTCCTGGCCCCAAAAACCCATATATGCAAATTTTCACGCCGATCGGTTCAGTAGTTTTTGATTCTGTAAGAAACATTCGGGCAGACAGACAGAAAGCCATTTTTATAGGTATAGATTTGTATGGGAGCCCCTCCTCTTAGTGGAGTGAGGGATCTCTAACCATCATAAGAACCTTTCCTGGCACCAAAAACCCCTACATGCAAATTTTCACTCCGATCGGTTCAGTAGTTTTCGATTCTATAAGGAACATAGGGACAGACAGACAGACAGACAGACAGACAGAAATCCATTTTTATAGGTATAGATTTGATGTGGCTTTCAACCGTTGGTTGGTTCGCCCCAAATTATCTAAAACTTTCCAAAGTAGTCAAAACAGTTGAAGAAAAAAAGACAGCATGGCAATGCAAAACCATGTCGATTTTGAGGTTGTGCTAAATCTCATGGGTGGAGTTAAGGCCATAGCACTGACGAACTGACATGACACATAGAAGAAAATCCTTTAAAAACCATCGTCCTACAGATTTTGCTTGCACACTAGTACCCTCTGTTATGCATGTCGCGGAGTAGCTTGGATTTGCACGGTTTTATGCTGTAGGGTTTTTACATTTGTATCGTTTTATACTGAAATCTCGAAGCAACATTCGCGCGCCGCGGTATGGTCATGTTGCGAAACATGCAAATTTTGAAAAATGAGTGGTTTTTGATTGGACGATGGAATTTACGCGAGTGTCTCCTCTGCTTGTCTGTGGCCTTAGTAAGAGCATACAGATACGGAGGTGAAATTATTCAAAATAAAGACGCTAAGTTTGATTGTTTCATCAAATGAAACCCTGAACATTTGATGGCAATCGGCTAAAAACTCGTCTAATTCTACCAGAGTGTTGGAGCAACCTACGAGCTGGGAACGGGCTTTGTAATGATAGGCAGAATGGCAGGCAGGATCACGTGATGGAAGGTGATCAACGAGAGTGTAGTATAATCGTTTGTCTCATAAACAAAACATACCCAGTTAGTAATTAGGCAATCAGAAAACGTATTCGGTTAATGTAAAAATACCACAAACATGTCGCACCACATTATATGTCTTGCATAAGCACTTCGCTTGGCCTGCATATTTCAGATTACAAGCTTTTGATGCATTGAAGTTAACCCACTAATAGGGCGTTCAACTTTAGATAGTCATAGTATAGTACCATAGGTTATATATAAGCAGATATATTCAAGTAAATAAGGATATACCAACTATGCACTCCATTAATATATAATAAAATGCTTAGTAAGTAAGAAAAATTGTGTACAGTTAAATGATCATGAGGCGACATCCATTTAGTACGTCACGCAAATTTTGACCAAAATCAACCCCCCCTCCCCCCCGTGTCACATTTCGTCACACATTCGTGACCCCCCCTGAGAAAGTACGTCACGTAACGGCAATCCCCCCCCCCTTCACAACAAAAAAATTAAATATTCATTCCAACCTTTTTATTTAAAGCTATCAAATGAATTTCAGCAAATAAAAAAAGGAAAATTTTCGAGCTTATAAGTCATCGATTCACGGATTTTGAAGATGATCTTCAATTGCTGCAATCGGATATGCTTCAGAAGTCGCTGATGTGCCGTCGATTAATGTTTAGCGCATATCTACGCCCTTTACATTCATCCGCTCAAATTCGTCTGATCTAGTTGAAAGAATCAGGACTTCCAGCTGACGCCTTGCAGCAACACGCCTTGGAATAACTTTTCTGAGGGACTTTGTCATTTTGTGTACTTCTTCAATCGTGTAATCCTTCAGAGAGCTTTTGAGTGAGAGGCAGTATAAATTATACCGAAAAACCTTAAAAGCAGCCGTGGAACTTCGGTATGAGTTTTTGTTTATCGATTGAGTTCAGCACGAATATCAAGGGAAAACATTGCCGTGGGTCTCTGGTAGCATCACGTAACCCTTCAGGAGTTTGTGCGACTCCTATTTGCGGTTGCAAAAATCTTTTAGGCAGGACGGTACCGTGACCGCCCCTAATTCTGCGCAGCTCCTAATTCTGCGCATTTTTCTTTATAAAAGTATTTTTTAACATTGTGCATAACTATGATCATTGCGTTATTTTTTAATAAATGTCTGTTGAATATTACGCCATTATTCACCAATGGGCCATAATATTTGAGAGCGAAATAATTTAACGTGAATCTGAAAGTATTTTATATCGCAGAAAACATCGTCGTTAGCACCAACGCTAAGATTGTCCTTCTAGAAAATTAACAAATTTATGTTCGAAATTCTTTGCAATGATCAAATTACCCAGCATAATTAGAAAGAATAATTAGTTTTAGTCATGTTTGAAACAAAAAGAATGATTGCATGCATTGCTTTCCTTAGAAAAATGCGATGCAATAATGCGCAGATTTAGGCACAGATTTTTTATTCATGTCCCAAATTCTGCGCAGTAATGTATCCTACGAAGAAAGCGCGAAAGAATACGCAACCACACCCAAATGGCTGAGGTATAGAAGCATGAAAATTCAAGTAGAATCTTTAACTTGCATTGATTTGAATCCTGATGTGCTGTGTCTCGGGGTCCGAACCCACGAGCGTCAATTCATGAAACCATGTCTTCTGTTTTTTTTAATGTCCAACCTCGTGGGGCCGTCAGAGAGTGGGGCAGTGGTTTCTATATGAAAACACAATTTTTAGTATTAGTCTAAAGTGTAATGTTCAGTATGCAGAAAACCCGAATCAATTCTCCCTTCACGTTATCGAGAATAAAATATTTAAAATGAAGCAATCAAAATGATAACAATATTCCTTTGCCACCCGGACAGCACAAGGAGGCCGGAGCATGAATTTAATTATGGTAATGGCTAATGCCGCATTTTTTGGTGTGCTTTCAGCGTATAAAGACGTAAACAGCAAGGCAGGAGTATTTATTTTCACTTTTTGGGTGCGCAGAATTAGGAGCAAACATGCGCAGAATTAGGAACATGGGCAAGAAAGTGCGCAGAATTAGGCACCGTGGATAAGTTTACAAAACGCAAAATATACTCAATTGTTGGTCGACTTATAATTCCCATATTTTTTACCAGATATTATAGACCGTAGTACTACACGTTGAGGCTATCCACGTTGTTCCTTTAAATCTAGAATACTTAGAATAGCGGAAGAATCATAAAAATGTCTTAACTGCGCAGAATATGGTACGTTCACGGTACTCAAGCAGCTCTTCAGCGGTGTACTGCATATTCTGTAAAGCCTTAATGGAGAGTTCATACTATATATGTTCAAAAAAGTGTTCATTCAAAAAATTTAACTATTTGTTTTAAAATCTATCAGTACGTTAATTTTATAGAAGCCTTCAATAGTTGTATCTTCAACTGAAGGCTAAATTATAATTTTCCGAATAAATTTTCCATTTGATTTTTTTTTCATGTGACGTCATATAACTTCATACCCCCCTCCCCCCTACGTCACAAATCGTCACGATTAGGTCAACCCCCCCTCCCCCTATATGCGTGACGTACTTTATGGATGCCCCCTGAATCTAATGATCCTATAAATACGAATGTGCAATAAAGTACGAGATAAATGTTAATTGTGAATTTAATCCGAAGTTAGGGGCCATCCATATACCACGTGGACAGCTTAGAGGGGGGTCGGGGGTACGTGAATGTCCACGCTTGTCCACGGAAGGGGGGGAGGGGGTATAGAAAATATCCACGTGGACAAGCGACATTTTTTGCAATAAATAGAACTTTAATTTGTGCCTTTTGAATTAACTAAAATTAGGTCACGACGCGTATTGTATTTTGCCTTACAATCAAATGCAGCTCGCCACGAAAAAGAAAATCCATTGACAACGTATTTGAAAAATAACTCGTCTTCCTAAAATTTCACGAACCACAACGGAGAGGTCTTGTGATGTGTTAAAGTCAGCGACCAAGCTAAGGTACTCTTGTTGAACAGGGGTTGAAGCAGATGAATCTTCAAGCGAATATCAAGCTGGAGCAGACTTTCCTGTAGTCCATCATTTATTTGTAGAGGACAAGATCAGCATGGATAGAAGAACTAGATCTAGATAACATGCCTAGTTTAGCTTGCTTTTTTAATTTTTTTTATATTACAGAATAACGCAAATGAAAACGGAATTGAGCACAGAATTTCACATAAGAAAAAAAATGTCCACGTGGACAAACAATGGAGGGGGGTGGGGGTTGAGTCGATGTCCACGCTTGTCCACGGAGGGGGAGGGGGGTGTTGAAAATTAGCATTTTTGTGTCCACGTGGTATCTGAATGGCCCCTTAACCCTGTTGAAAAAATATCCGTTTCAATTTGTCGTTAATTCTATACTCTCATTTGAGTTTACCCATAAATTGGTTGACTTTAGCTAAAACTTGGTTGAAACTACTCAAAATTCTCTTAAAATGCACAAACTCAGATTTTGAGCAGTTTTTCAACAAGTAATCTTGCTTTTTATTTCAGATCAATAGGTTATGAACCTAGCCTAATACCTTGCCATTATCCTAGTGGAAACAGAGGTTTTTGGCGTTTTAGGTTAACTATTCCCGGGAAGAAAAATCCTTCTTTGAAGCAATTAGTGATTAACGGATTCTGTAACCAGTGGTTAACGGTAAAGCGTACACAGTAGTTAATTGGCAATTACCGCACTCAGCAGCAACCAACGGAAGAGTAGCGTTGGTATGCTCACTGAGCGTACTCAAGCAGTCGGAGGCTTGCTTTCGGTGCATTGAGCACGGGCATAATGCATGGAACTGCAAGGGGTCAGATAGGAGTCACTTGTGCAGGAGATGGCAATACTAACCATAGAACAAGGAACTGCGAGGAGCCTCTCAAGTGCTTGATCTGTACCGATAAATGGGACGCAAGGCACGTAACGGAAGGTCCAAGATGCCCTGTGCAAGTGCAAGTTACACAACTCAACCTGAACCACTGCAGCACGGCCCAGCAGCTGTTGTACCAAGCAGTTACTGAGTCGTTGACGGACATTGCAATCATCTCGGACCCATACCGCATCCCTGCCGGAAACGGCAACTAGGTCTCGGATAGGTCCGGGACGGCGGCTATATGGACGACAAGCAGATTCCCGGTTTAAGATGTTGTGTCAACTGCAGACGAGGGATTCGTGGTTGCCAAAGTGGGTGAAGTGTTCTACTGTAGCTGCTATGCTTCGCCGAGTTGGTCTTTCGAGCAGTTTACGCGGATGGTAGACTGAAGATAAGTTGTGCTGACTGGTCTAAGACCGGTGGTAGAGGCGGGCGTCTTCAACGCTTGGGTGGTAGAGTGGGGAAGCCATCGCACGAACCACAGGGGTCGTATTCTACTTGAAGCTCTGGCAAAGCTCAACGTAGATCTAGCCAACGTCGGCACCATAAGTACCTTCAGTAGGAATGGTGCGGAGTCTATCATCGACATGACATTCGGCAGTCCTGGTCTGATGGGAGACTGGAGGGTAGACAATGGCTACACTCACAGTGACCATCAGGCGGTCCGCTATGGTGTCTGTCAGATAATGAGGCGGCAGGCGGCGGGTAGAGCCGACAGTCCAACCACCCGTGGATGGAAGGCTTCATACTTCGATTCCGATGTATTTGTGGAAGGGATCCGAAGAGAGTGCGGTGATCGCGGTATGTCCGATCTGAATGCTGATCATTTGGTTGAGGTACTGTCGCGAGCGTGTTTACCATGCCTAGGAAAGGCCGACCTAGGTATGGGAGGTCACCGGTTTACTGGTGGACAGATGAAATTGCTGAACTCCGCGGAGCGTGCTTTCGTGCGAGGAGAATTATGCAAAGCAAGCGAGCCTGCTTTGAAAGGTTATGTGCCGAACATTCAAAGTAACGTGGACGACGGCGGTTTAGAAGTCGGGGAGGAAATGACTGTTACGAACGTAGAACTCATTGAGATTGCTAAATCTCTAAAGGTGAGCAAGGCACCGAGACCAAACGGAATCCCGAATTTGGCCATTAAAGCGGCTATTTAAGAGGCTCCCGAATTATTCGGAGCAGTAATGAGTAGATGCCTGGAAGATGGCCACCTCCCGGACAGATGGAAACGACAGAACCTGGTCCTATAGCTGCCTGCTCGTTACTGTCGGCAAGGTGCTGGAGAGGGTTATCCTTGACAGACTCATACAGTACACGGAGGATACAAACGGTCTGTCAAGGATCCAATTCGGCTTTCGAAAAGACAAATCTACAGTGGATGCCATCTTGTTTGTCACTAAGACAGCCGAGGTGGCAATCCATCGTAAGAGGACGGGTATCAACTATTGCGCAGTTGTCACGCTCGAGTGCGTTTCAATCACCGCAAGGTTCCATACTGGGCCCGGTGTTGTGGAACGTCATGTATGACGAGGTGTTGAAGCCATTTCATTTTCCCAACGATTCTGATAGAAATTCGTTTGGAGAATGAAATATTCGCCAATTGCAATGCCAACTAAATCAACCCACCGAAACAATTACAAAGAGCATGGCGGCCAGTTCATACAAGTCTCAGCATATTTAGGGTTGCCAATTGTTCAAATTAAAAACAAACCTCATTATTTTGCATGAGGAATGGTTCAAATTAGTGGCGGTCCACTGTATTCCTTTCTTTGGAACTAATCTGGCTAATTATTTCACCAAGAACAACAAACCCCACCTTTCAGAGCTAATAGTAATCTGCGCGTAAAGATACATGAGCATCCCGAACATACCATAGGAGCATGTGCACGTGGAAGGGAAAGGTCGTTTCTTCTACAACACTATCATAAACGTGCACCACAGTAAAAACAGACTAGACACTCGCCTTAATTTCATCGTCCATTCAAACCACTCATTTTTCAAAAAAGGATGTTTCGCAACATGGCCACACCGCGGCGGTCAATTGTTGCTTTAGTATAAAACCATACAAATGTAAAAGTCCTGCAGTAGAAAACTCTACAAATACAAGCTACTCCGCAACATACATAACAGAGGGTGCTAGTTTTAAAGGGTTTTCTCCTATGTGTCATACCAATCCGTCAGTGCGTGCACTGTCCAGACTGTCGGGATATCAAGACCGTCATTGGGGATATGAACTGGGGAACTGGGTCATTGGGGAGGGCTGTAATCGAACCTGCACACCGACACGAACGATAACGGCCGGTGATGCATCAACTATGAAGCAGGAAGGAGGCCGAGTACATGTGCGCTCAAAACTATCGACAGTATAAACCTCGCGAAAAAGCCACCCTCCTTGGATAAACATTTGGCATTTGGACAACCTACGAGTCACCGAGAACTACACGCGGCTGCTGAATGAAACTCTGACTTCCTTTGTGGAGCTAGGACCTAGGAGCTTCAACCTTTGTAGACGGCTGGAGCAGGATACGCTCGGTTGTCGATGAGGCCGCAACCGTGGTGCTAGGTGAACCCTACCTCAAGTGCACGAAATGATTGGTTTGACGGGGCTGGGAAAAACGCAGAAAGAACGACAGAAATCGTAAAAAGCTAGAAAAACTACTCCGGGCTAATGAGAAACGGAAGTTGGAAGAATACGGTGAGCCGGTCACGTCGCAAAGATGCCGGACGATTATGCAGTGAAATCCGTTCATTTCAAGAACCCCACCGGCACCAGGAATAGAGAGTCCCAACTTGCTAGATGGATCGACCACGTAGAAGCCGACTTGAGTGTGTCGAGACGCTCAACGAATGGGCGATGATGAGTAGCTCAGGACCGAGTACAATGGAGAGGCATTCCTAATACGGCAAGAGCTACCTCGGCTCTATGCTGCTAGAAGTAAAGAGTATTATCGGGGCAATTTTTACCATCAATCTGTTTTCCAAATTCGATTGCTAGAGTGTTGCTTTTTTAGACTTTGCAATAAGGAAATCAAAAATAATCACTGGAAAAACATAAAAAATAAATGTCTTATTTTAATACTTCATTCGTTTTGCTTATAAGTAGTATGTATGCAAATGATCAATTGCATAGAATCATTATTATTATTACATAAACGATAATATAGACGATGGAAAACATTCAAAAAACTTTAATTTATGATAAAAACGATTAAGATTTTTAGTTTGCTATTGATGTTATGGGATGAAACACGCCGTAAGCTTTATACGAAGTGGAGTTTTAGTGGCAAGAAAGTCAATTAGTTCCAGCTAAAATTAAAAATTACCTGCACCATGCCGAAACCGTCATCTAGTTCATTGCATTGGATTGACTTACTACAACCGCTGCAACTGCAACTGCAACTACTCAATGGAAGTTCTCACAACGGAGCCTGTGCGAAAGTACAAATCCATCAGCAAACTAATTCTTACCTGTAAAGAGAAAAACAAAACGAAACTATAAAATCAGCTTCATTCACTAACTGCACACTCTCTCTCTGTCTCTCTCAGTCAGTCAGACTGCTGTAGGCAGTCGTAAATCAATTCCCTCATGTTTCATAAGTCCGAAAGAAGTTCGCAAATTTCGTAATCCAACCCAGAGATGTACAGCTTCTGCTAAATCGTGCGAATGCCCCCTCCCCTCCCTCCCTCCCATCTTCTGCGGTATAGTTTAGTCCCAAATTTATGGCATGAGGGTGACTCCGACTGCCGGGGGGGCACTGCCCCCAAAAACCGGCCGCGGAAGTCGTAATCGTTTCCACCTGCTCGTTCGTTTTGTTACCCAAGTTAGGCAAATGCACTTTCTGGTAGTAATTTTTTTCTCTCTACTATTGCTCATACTTTTTCTTTACGCGTTTTCGGGTGGGCTGATTAAGGAAATTAAAGCTCTAAATGGGTTCCATGTGCCAGAAGTAGGTATCGGCCGATCGGCGACACAGTGGCACTCCTTTCGATTGTGCAGTTTTTACCAGTCAGTACGATACTCAATCACCGTCTTTACCAGTGCAATGCAGTGGCAGTGCACGCAACAATAGTAATCCACCTTGATCGGTGGTAGGTTTGCCGAAAGGAAAGCGAAATATGGCCACCGTTGAAGGTGGAGTAAAAATGGTTAATTGTAATGGCTTTTGTGGTGCTTTGGGCTTTGAGGTGTACCTGTGTGTGTCTGCGTTTTTGTTTTTTCTTCTAAACGGTTGGGTGTTTTGTAATAGTGAAGCTGTTTCGGCGGTGGCAATAAGGAAACAAATCACCTACCAGGTAATGAATGAGTGGCTGGTAAAGCAGCTCATCATCAGTGACAGCTAACAGATAGGTGCAGTCGTCTAGCTGCAACCACAGCTCACTCAGTAATGCAACAAGAACACATTTAACTACTGCTTGTAGATGTCATTGCGTTGGTTTCATGTTCGTCGACGTTTAGTTCTCAATCACAACCACGAGAAGCGATTTCACACATCAACGACACTCCGTCTGGTGGTTGCTGGTCGTAACTTGCAAGCATCAATTTCAAGCGGGTCTCACTTGAGCTGTGACCTTGTGCCGGTGTGTTGACTTGAGGCGGAGTAGCAACGAGTAGGTAAAGAACCGTAGGGATGTGCATCGGCAGTGTGAATACATTAAGTTTCGCCGAGTAATTTTGCGGTTGGAATCGCAACGAGGTTTAGCTATATAGTCGGACCAGTGAGCGGTTGAATGGTGAACCACAGACAGACGGGACACCGTTCATCCATCTGGCTCAGGTTGCCGGAGTAAGTGAGAATTGGTTTCCACCAAGCCACCGAAGACGACGCTGATTGACGTGCCGCGGCTCAAACGCTTTGGTCTATTCAATTGTAAACACACGCGAATGTTGGATGAAACAGAAAGGTTAAATGTGTGTCTGTTTTCCTCTCGTACCCTTTCAGTTCAGGTAATGTCAAAACATCACGTAATGTTCTAGTTCACGTTTGTCTGTTGCACCCATCTAATGACGGCTCGGAACCGTGAAATTGATTTGCACTAAAAGTAAAGCGAAAGATCAGATTGAACCCTCATCGGTTCGCGGCTGATCTTGTTGTGTTCGGGACATCGTTTATGTGCCAGCCTGACAGCCGGCGGGAGGTTTCTTTGCGAAAGTAACAAAATTACCGGCCGAGCCGGCTGATTGCTGGGTAGGGCATGCTGGATTTTGACATGTTGAAGGTTAGTCCAGCAAGTCTAGTCGTTCGCAAAAATCAGAAATTTAACCGACTGACATTATTTACAAGATAGATAATTTGAAAATATTTCAAATAAATACCTTACATTGTACGAGAAAGAAATGATGCTTAAAAGAATTCTTCCCGTGAAAGTCGCAGTTAGGGTGAGTTCTAATACCTCCCTCAAAAATCGCAAAACTAACATAAGAGCTATGTATTTACCTTAGAAATATTGCTGTTGCAATTGAAAACCGTAATAATCGACGTGTGACATTCGGTTTTATTCTTGTTCTGTGTGTCGCAACTACGTCGCAGGTGGTGCGCTGTATAGCACATCAATATGCGAACACAGCGCACCACGTGCGACATAGTTGCGACACACAGAATAAGAATAAAACCGAATGTCGCACGTCGATTATTACGGTTTTCAACTGCAACAAGAATATTATGGAACATTTTAATATCAATAGATTTGCCAATGACAGTTATGTCCTATCCTTCAATAAGTATAAGTGTTTATGATATGTTTTGTTCCCAAGGTACAGCTAAGAAATGGATATTTCAATACAATTTCTACAAATTTGTTTTTTTTTATTCAACGCCATGCCATCGTCACAGTCGCCGGTCGCTTTGCTTTATTGAGTTGAAAAGTACCGTTACGATTAGCTTCACCTTTCAAACACGCGAATTCTGCTGAAATGTCGTGTACTCCCGTGGATTTCAGGGCAGCATACGATACAGTCGAGCGTAAACAGCTATGGCAGATAATGCACTAGAACGGGCTTTCGAACAAAATTGATATGGCCGATCAAAGCTACGCTTTTTTATAACGCAAATGTGAGAAAATCTTTTTAAGACAGCAACTTCACGCTTTGTTGTAGGATTTACAAGGTACAATCTTGCGCCTACTTACCAAAATCTTTTCTGCTCTACCGTTCCCCGAACCACCTGCAGGTATTACTTCGGGAGGCAGCCCTAACTACTGCACATGCCATCTAAGTTCTAAGCCGCCTGGCTATCTACTCGACCCTATATATAGCTGACCCTATATATAGCGACTGGAGTTATGTCCGTCCAGTCGTTGCACTCGCTCTAGCCGTTGCAACTCAGTCATCACGTCGCCGCCTAATCGACTGCGCATTCCACACACGCTACTCTGCATTCATTCTTTGCTCGATGTTATCGGCATTGCTGTCTACTCCAACGACAGCAAACATCTCGCACCGAGTGGCTTCGAAACGCGGGCAGTGAAACATCATATGCCTTCTGCCAATCCAAGACCAGATGTTATAGATCAGTCTATGGGTCTATCTGCCGTGCTCGATATTGCCACCTACTTCTAGAGTCCGGTTAAACTGTATTTCAAAAGCTTCTGACATTTCTTTGCCTGTAGCACTCGACGATCTCGCTTAAGAATAAAAAAATTGAAATCTCGCAATGAAACTTGTCGCAGCTAGCGATATGGTGGGATACCCGAACACAACACGCAGTGCCATCTGTCGGAATAGTCTTTATTTTGAACGACATGGCTACGTTGGCCATCAGACGTCTCTTAATGCTTCTTCTTCGTCTTCTTCTTCAGCATAGAGCCGGGGTGGCTCGTGCTGTTTCAAGCACTCGTCTCCATTCAACTCGGTCTTGGGCCACTCGTCGCCAATTTCCTTGTCGTCTCAGAAGTCGCAAATCGCTTTCGACCTGGTTGCACGTTGGGCCCCCCTGTTCCTGATGCCGGGTGGGTTGTTGAAGAGGACTATTTTCGTCGCACTGTCGTCCGGCATCCTTACGACGGGCCCGGCCCACCGTAGCCTGCTAACTTTCGCTAAATGTACGATGTGAGTCTCTCAAAGCAGTGCCTGTCGCTCGAGATTCATACGCCTCCGCCAAATATCATCCGCAGCACTTTCCGCCCGAACACGGCAAGGGCGCGTATGTCCTCCGTCGTATGCTTCTTGATCGTAGCGTTTTGCGTAGGGCAAAGTAGGCTTTTTTCCTGCTTGGATGCACCGCTGGATCTCCTTACTAGTGTTGTTGTCCGCGGTCAACAGCTATCCCAAATACACGAACTCCTCTACCACTTCTAGTTCGCCGCCGTCAACGGTTACCGCCCGTAGGCGCGTTTGTTTCCTTTGAGCCTCTTCCTTTCATGTATCTGGTCTTCGACGCATTTATTTTTAGCCCAATTCTCCTAGACTCCGCTTTCAGTCTGGCGTATATTGCCTCCGCCGTCGCAAAGTTCCTGGCTATGATATCGAAGTCATCTGCAAAGCCTAGAAGTTGGTTACCCTTGGTAAAAATCGTGCCTCTCGTTTCGACGCCCGCTCGTCGGACCACCCCCTCAAGAGCGATGTTGAACAGCATGCAGGATAAACCGTCACCTTGTTTCAACCCTCGCCGCATCTCGAAGAGACTCGAGAGTGTCCCAGAGATGCGTACGAAACCCATCGCTGGATCCAATGTAGCTCTGATCAGTCGCGTCAGTTTTTCCGGAAAACCGGAATTTTTCGTGCATTATCTGCTTCGTATCTGCTTCGTATGCTGCTTTGAATTCAATAAAGATGTGATGTGAGGGTACGTTATACTCCCGACATTTCTGCAAGATCTGTCGGATATTAAAAATTTGGTCCGTAGTTGCGCGAACCCCCATGAAACCCGCCTGATAATTCCCTATGAAACCTTGTGCTAACGGTGACAACCGGCGTAACAGACGGCGTTTACCAGCGTAATACCGCGATAGTTGCAGCAGTCTAACTGATCTCCCTTTTTGTAGATGGGACAAACCACTCCTTCCATTCATTCCTTCGGTAGCTTTTCCTCCTCCCAAATCCTCGACATAACCCAGTGTAGAGCCTTTGCTAGCGTTTCTCCGCCATGTTTATAAAGCTGTGCCGGTAGGCGGTCCTCCCAGCGGCTTTGTTGGTCTTCAGCAGCCCGATTTCCCGTTTGACTTCTTGGAGATCAGGTGCTAGGACATTACTATCTTCCATGGGCGCTCCTAGGTTAATTTCCGTCCCGCCTCCTTCTGCAACTTCGCCATTGAGGTGTTCATCGAAGAACTGCTTTCATCTGTCGACCACCTCGCGCTCGTTTGTGATTAGATTTCCTTCCTCGTCCCAACACATGTCAGGTTTCGGTGTGTAGCCCTTCCGAGTTTGGTTCACCTTTTCATAAAACTTGCGCGTGTCATTAGCTCGGAATAGTTTTTCTAATTCTTCACAATCTCTGTCCTCCTTTTGGCACTTTCTCCTCCTCAGGATCGTCGTTAGCTGGTTCCCAGCTCGTCGGTATTTGGTCAGGTTTTCTCTAGTGGCAATACTTAGATATTTTTTCCAAGCAGTTTTTTCCCCTCCACCGCTTTTTGGCATTCCCCATCAAACCAATCATTTTGTGTACTCCGAGGCTCAATACCTAGTGCCTCTCCGATGGCCGAGCGTCGAAGGCAGCGCCTCATTCAGTATTTACGCGTGGTTCTCGCCAGCTTGCGGGTTATCTGGCTGCCTGATGTTCAGCCGACGAGGGCGGCTTTGACGAGTCCGGTATACGGTGGACAGCTTTGAGCGCACATGTACTGCTACTAGGTAATGGTCAGAAACAATATCCGCGCACCCCGTCGGGAGCGTACGTTCTTGATGTTAGAGAAAAACCGGCCCTCTATGAGAATGTGGTCAATTTGGTTCATTGTACGTTGGTCAGGTGATCTCCAGGTGGCTTTTTGGATATCGTTGCGCGGGAAAAAGGTGCTTCGGATCACCGGGCCTCGAGAAGCTGCGAAGTTTATACATCGTTGGCCGTTGTCGTTCGTGTCAGTGTGCAGGCTATGGGATCCTACCACCGGTCTATACATTTCTTCCCTACCGACCTGATCGTTCATATCCCCGATGACGACCTTGATGTCTCGTGGCGAGCAATCCGATCTTGAAGCTGTCAAATCCCAGAACAGAATGTGACAAGAATTATTATGATGACGTGAACACTATTTAAAATAGTAAATATATTAATCACATATTGAATATTTTTCAGCAAGTCATTTACCCCGTGGGTGGAAACGAATTTCTGAACAAATTACCATGGCCGATCCAAGTATTCCACCTATGTTGTCAGCTACATGCCCTAGCTACTGCACCCGTTACCTAAGTCCTAAGCCGCCAGGTAACCTATTCTACCTTATGGCTGACCCTAGCTTAGCTTGTCAAGTCCGTCATTGCACCCTTTCTAGCCATCGCAACTCAGTCATCAATTTGTTCACGTTGCGTATGTTACCAGTTCTATAATAAACCGTTTTGTAGCGACAAACTGTCTTCAGCGAAAATGTTTATTTAAATATGCTGAATAACTTTGTAGAACACTCGAAAGCAATAAAAGAATCGTGTGCAAAGTTATTGAACATAATTGATTTTTAAGTGCTTTTTAACACATCTTCATATTTTGTAACCGGTAAGAGTTACATAGTTATTATATTCAGCAAAGTTACTTATTTTAATATGTTCTGCAACATTTCGGACAAACTTTTTTTTTAAATTATTTAAAAAAACAAAACTACATATCACTCTAATAGGTGAATTCACGGTCACCCTAATAGTGCAGAAAGATGCGCTATATTTCATTGTTAGACTTCTCCGAAGACACCACCCTTGCAAAAATATGCATTTGCTACCCAATTGCTAATGTCCGCACTTTTACGAAACCGGACCACTGTGCGAAGGTACGCTGACGCTATGTAACTCAATGAGAGGCAACTACTAGAGATGGTCGGGTATGAAAATTTGAATACCCGAACCCGACCCGTACCCGATTAAGAAAAAAATTAAAAACCCGTACCCGACCCGAACCCGCAAGTTTATTATTTTTGATACCCGAACCCGACCGCAACCCGTCGGGTACGGGACGGGCCCGGGTACCCGACCATCTTTAGTGTTAAATGTGGTCAATAGAGATACCCGACCCGACCCGTACCCGGTTTCAAAAACAAAGATTAAGAACCCGTACCCGACTCGAACCCGCAAATTATTTTTTTTTCAATACCCGAACCCGACCCGAACCCGGCGGATACGGGAATCTAAAACGGTCATTCAACACCGATCCGTTCCGCTCTGGGAGCTTTACCATCTCTCCATTATGCTCTCGAAAACTGACCAGAGGGATTACAACAAAGCGTCGATCCCTGCTGCTGCTGCCCGCAAAACCGATCCACTTATTACCAGCCGATTTAAGTCGACGACGACAGTAACGCAGCATTCCCAAAACGCCAAGCCGCTCGAGAAGAAGAAAACGGAAATTATATACCGTTTTGAGGTAATCATGTTTCATGCAACTATCCGTTTGCCATCCGCTCGAGAAGCCGCACCTGGCCACTAGAGCCGTGGGCTGGGCAGCCGGCCCGCGGCCCCGCTGTGGTGTGTAGTGAATGGCGTAAACAGAAATCACACACCTTCTATTACGCATCTTCAGCCGAGCCGAACGCCGAAGATGTTGGCGGTTCGTGTTTCGACAGCACCTAGCACGTGATTGACAGATTTACTCGACTTGCATCTAAAGTGTGCCATTCAGGGATCAACAGTGCGTTTGACTTGGCTTGACTTCCATTCACTTGCAGATGGAACTAGTGGCGCATAGCAGAAAACAATAAAACTGTCACTCACGATGAATGCTTTTTTGCTCAAATATTGGAGCTCCGATTACATACAACAGCTGAACGTGAAAGTTCATGTAGAGAATGGTAAGACTGGTGGTAATCGACTGGAGTCACGCATTAATAGGATGCGTGCCAATCATCATTACATCCTGACGCTAAGAGCTTTTACCTATTAAACATTAAAACCAAAATAATTAAATTAGTAAACATATATTCGTTAAAGCATAAAATTAACCGATGCTCATTTAATGCTGAGAGCTTTATTGCTTATAGCCAAACAGATCTACATACATTTCTGGCCACACGTGACCAGCAGCATCCATAATTCGTTCCAAAAGCAACCAACCACTCTCTCTTTCTAGCTCATTAGATTTGCAAAGTGCAAATCGTGCAACAGGCGATTGCCCACTGGCCTCCTCCTGTTTTGAATTGCGGAGCAAATTCGTTCGAGCAGATGCGCGCCCGGCTGAAAAAAAACGAACTGAAGATTTGCATCGTTATGACAGCTCCGTCCGTCGGTGTTTTACTTATGGTGCACTTATGGTTTACAGCTCTAACTAGCTCTATGTGCTGTAATGGGTTATTGCGTTTTTTTCTACGTTTTTGCTTTTCACTTACGCACAAATCGACAATTGAACGAACTCAGTCACGACTTCTTCGATGGTGTTAAACGATAATGCTTCACCAACACCATCAGAAGTGGGGCGAAGGAACTGTGTTTTGTTTATTGTTTCGTGCACGAGTTTGCTCTGATTTACAGTTACTTGGATGAATTAGCAATAAATTCTCTTGCGAACAAGCCAGAACTACTAGCAAGGTTATTTTAATTGACACTACGGAACGTCGTAAGACGGCAAGTGCAATTTGACAGCAACTGTTAGTTAATTGAGATTGCTGACTGCTATCGTACGCACACTATGCCGCGTATACGTACACGCGATTAGTTGCTGCTGTTTCTGTTTTTTTCCATGACGTTGTTGTAGGGTTTTTCAAACTGGGGGAAAACCTTGGGGAAAACAAACTATGTCTATGTGGAAATTACTTCTGGAGTATCCCATTCAAGAGTATGCGTTTCGTCCTATAATTATTTTGAACCAATATTCAAAATATATACTCAGGACACATTCCAGCGTTACGGGACACAATTACCGCCCATTGTTACCTTGTGAATCGCCTTCTGTTTCACCAAGTTTTTGGCAAATACCTTGTAAAATAACTGTTTAAAGAGTACTTTATCTTCCACTAGAATGCCAGGGATTTGATGAAACAGGAACCGATCTGCATAGTAGGGATAGTGTCCGTCTTTAATTGCTCCTAATGTCAGTTACCCTGAGTTCATCACCAACAGTATACTTCCAATGACCCGTGGGTCTGCTACGAAATTGTCGACCACTTCCGCATCTCTGCTGAGTTCAACACTCGACCAACTTCCAAGAGGTATCTTAAATTCTCGAGTTTATATTCACGGATTAAAAATTTTCAGAAAAATGCAATGTCTCAATGCTTTGTACTGAGCCCTGGTCCGTTCGATACCAGAATACCATACGCTATGATTGTCGAGTTATTGCCCTACTAAACTGACATACAACGTATTATGTCAATACTGCATAAATTTGTTCGCATCGCCCTACGCCACCAAGCGACTCTCTAAATCTTCGTAACTACTCGTACCATTGGAAGGTGCTGAATATGATTCTTTACCTCTCTATCATGACGTTATAAGATTAACATTTATGTCAGATATTCTTCAGTCACATATTGATTGCTACAATATCTGATATTATCTATTATCATTCACTTTAACGTAGAACGTATTTGTTTTCTATATTGGGGTGCATTATAAAAGAACGAGAAAAGAACACGTAACGAAAAGTGGTTATGTTTTGCACGCTTATAACTCAGCCATTTTTCAATGGATTTCAAAAATATTTGCATCAATCGATCAGAAAGAATTGATCGATATAGCGTCTTGCTGTTGTCTGTCGACGTTGCTTCCAATAATCACGTAGTGAAGTTTGCCATCCTTGGCAGAGTCGTTGGACTCGATGACAAGTGGAACCTTCGCAACCGTCGCCGGAGCAGGTAGTTGCAGAACTACCTCGGTAGGTTGCCCCACACGTACCTTCGCTGCTCTCGGCGCAGACATCCCTAGTCAGCAATGGGTCGCTCCACGGCCAACGTGTCGCATGAAAGATAATTCAGGATGAAGCGCTGCTTGACAATTAGGTTGGCAGATGGAGAGTCTATCTCCAACGCCAGCTCGATGGTGTTGCCTGTCACGAAATCATACTCGTCATACTTGTGTAGAAAACCCGTCGTTCAGACTTTGGAGGGTCCTGTCGCTCGAGTCATCCACGTTACTCGGAAAATATTCTATGAACACAAAGGACCTTGGGAGGTTCTTCATGGTGTATGTTCGTAGCAGCGCTTCTTCCGACAGTTTATTGGTTGGTACTGTAGTCTCCAGCCGAAATTTTGTTCCAGGTAATTTAGTTACGCTATGCATTTCGAATAGCGTTAGGCCGTTAGCTGATCCGCGGTAGGTATGGGAAATCACTTGAGGTTTGGGCACAGACGGCCCTTTGTTTACGCGCACCCTAGGTCGTTCAGTTCTTGGTTCTTTTGTACTAATGTTTGGCAACACAGTTTCCGTCGACCGTTGTCGCTTGCTTTGCAAGAAAGTTTGCGGTCGCTGGTCGACAGAACGACGGACCAGTTTCCTGGTCGCTTCTTGTATGTATCGCTTGCAGATACAGCTTACTTACTTACTTAGGTGGCTTGCCGTCCTAAAACAAAGCCTGTTGAACAAAGTTTCTCCATGTAACTCGGTTGAGGGCTACCGCTCTCCAATTCCTCGGACACCGAGTACTCTCCGCCAGATCTCGCTCCACCTGGTCTAACCATCTTGCTCGCTGCGCTCCTGGTCGTCTTGTTCCTATCGGATTTGAGGCGGACACCATCCTTGCAGGGTAGTTGTCCGGCATTCTTGTAACATGCCCTGCCCATCGTATCCGTCCAGCTTTAGCTACCTTCTGCATACTGGGTTCGCCATAGAGCTGTGCGAGTTCATGGTTTATCCTCCGCCTCCATACTCCGTTCTCCTGTACGCCGCCGAAGATCGTTCTTAGCACTCGTCGTTCGAAAACTCCGAGCATTCGCAGGTCCTCCTCGAGCATTGTCCATGTTTCATGCCCGTAGAGAACAACCGGTCTAATAAGCGTCTTGTACAGGGTGCACCTTGTACGGGGACTTAGTCTGCTCGACCGCAATTGCTTGTGAAGCCCATAGTAAGCACGACTTCCGCTGATAATACGCCTCCGAATCTCACGGCTGGTATCATTGTCCGCCGTTACCAGTGAGCCAAGGTAGACAAATTCATCGACTACCTCAAACTCATCGCCGTCGATCAATATACTACTGCCCAAGCGGTGTCGTTCGGCCTCGGTTCCGCTGGCCAGCATGTACTTTGTTTTAGACGTATTTACCTTTAACCCAATCTTTTCTGCTTCGCGCTTTAGTCTGGTGTACTGTTCAGCTACCGCCACAGATATTCTGCCGATAATATCCATGTCATCGGCAAAGCAGACGAATTGACTAGATTTGTTGAATATCGTGCCCCGCGTGTTGATATCCGCTCGGTTCATAACACCTTGTAGCGCTATGTTGAACAGCAGGCATGAAAGACCATCACCTTGACGAAGCCCTCTGTGTGATTCGAATGAACTTGAACCTGAAATCCGAACACAGCACTGTGTACCATCCATCGTAGATTTAATCAGTTTGATGAGCTTCTTGGGGAAGCTGTTCTCGTCCATGATTTTCCATAGCTCTTTCCGGTCGATGGGAGCATATGCGGCTTTGAAGTCAACGAATAAATGATGCGTGGGAACTCTGTATTCACGGCCCTTTTGGAAGATTTGCCGCAGTGTAAATATTTGATCCGTTGTAGACCGACCTTAGACGAAGCCGGCTTGATAAGTTCCCACAAATCTACTCGCAATTAGTGATAGACGGCGGAAAATAATTTGGGACAGCACTTTATAAGCGGCATTGAGAACGGTGATCGCTCGATAGTTCTCACAGTCCAACTTGTCGCCCTTTTTGTAGACCGGGCAGATAACCCCATTTTTTCACTCCTCCGGTAGCTGTTCCGTATCCCAAATTCTAACAATTAGTCGAACAATTAGCAGATATAGCTTGTTCCGCCTTTTCTGTGCAGTGGAGAGTCGCTTGAACGCAACATGAGCCGACGTTGGTGCCCCATCGTCATCTGGCTGCGTCGCCGGATCGAGAACATTGTCCGTATGGCTCTCCACACTCCCTTTTGGCGAACTCAGGATCAGCAAAGAAACTGAACTTCCTCCATACAGCGAGTCGCTGTCGACGTTGAAGTTTTTCTCTAGCTCTTACTCCATAATTCTATCTGAAGTCCTCCGACTTCATTAGTTCCGGCATTATAAGGCGGCCGGTGTCTGGAGATTTGCTTTTTCTTATATTACTTATTTTACTTTACTTTAGTGGCAACGGACCGTTACTGATCCTGCGCCGAGCGAATTATGGTCCTCCAGTACCGTTGGTCCTGGGCTGCCGTTCTCCAATCCCCACGAACGTTCAGCTGGCGTGCATCGTCTTCGACAGCACATACCCATCGGGTGCGGGGTCTGCCTCGGAGTTTGCGGCCTCTTCCTGGTTCTCTGTTGAAAATAGTTTTGGCTACTCTTTCTCGGGCATTCTGGCCACGTGTCCAGCCCACCGCAGCCTGCCACATTGCACTATTTTCACTATATCAGCATATTTGTATACTTGGTACAGCTCGTGATTCATGCGTCTGCGCCACACTCCATTTTCCATTTTGCTATCAAGTATAGATCGCAGAATTTTACGTTCAAAAACCCCAAGCACTCGCCGATCAGCTTCCTTTAGCGTCCATGATTCGTGTCCGTAAAGGGCCACCGAGAGGATTAGTGTTGTGTAGAGCGCCAGTTTTGAGCGAATTTGCAAACTACGGGACTGGCTACGTAATCCGTAGAAAGCCCGATTCGCGGCTGCAACTGGTCGTTTCACTTCGCGGCTTACATCGTTGTCACATGTCACGAGTGTACCAAGGTATATAAATTCCTCCACTACTTCATATCGTTCTCCATCTAACTCTACCTCGGCACCAACACCACTTGGGCTCCCACGTTCCCTACCAGCAACCATGTACTTCGTTTTGGCGGCGTGATTGGTAAGTCCCAATCTCGTCGCTTCCCTTTTAAAGGACCTGAAGGCCTCTTCCAGTGCTCTACGGTTGATTCCGATGATATCGACGTCATCCGCAAAACGAAGAAGCATGTGAGATTTCGTGATGATATTTCCATTCCATTCCACGTTTGCCATTCGTAATGCACCTTCTAAGGCAATGTTGAATAGCAGATTAGAGAGTGCATCCCCATGCTTCAGTCCATCCAACGTCACGAAAGCAGCTGAAGTCTCACCCGCTATTCTAACACATGATTTGGATCCGTCCAGCGTCGCACGAATCAGCGGAACTAGTTTCGTCGGAAAACCATGTTCTAGCATTATCTGCCACAGCTCATTTCGTATAACTGAATCGTACGCCGCTTCAAAGTCCATAAACAGATGGTGTGTCTTCAAGTTGTACTCCCGGAACTTATCTAGCAACTGACGCAGGGTAAACATCTTATCCGTCGTGGAGCGACCCTCACGAAAACCAGCTTGATACACGCCGACGAAGGACTCCGCTAACGGTCTCAGTCTGCAGAACAGGATACGGGAAAGCACCTTGTAGGTAGAATTGAGCAATGTAATTCCTCGATAGTTTTTACACTCCAGTCGATGTCCCTTTTTGAAAATTGGACAAATGAGGCCATCCAACCACTCCTCCGGCAATTGTTCTTACTCCCAGTTCCTAACAATGATCCGGTGGATTGCTTTGTACAGCCGCTCGCTCCCCGCGTTTAGAAGTTCAGCGGGGATACCGTCCTTCCCAGCAGCCTAACCGTTTTTCAGCTCACTGATTGCCTTTTTAACCTCCTCCTGTGCTGGTGGTTCCACAGCTTGACCATCGCTTACAATTCCTATCCTGTCCCTGCTGATCTCCGCATTTACCTCTCCATTCAACAATGTCTGAACGTGCTCCTTCCACCTGGCTGCTACCGCCGTTTTGTCGGTAAACAGGTTACCAGCACTATCATTGTACATCACAGGCATGGCAAAATTCGCACCGTTTTATAGAAACTCCGTGTGTCGTTGCTGGCGTATCGCTCCTCTGCGCTGGCGAGCACGTGCTCTTCGTACTCGCGTTTCTTTAGACGATGGATTCTTTTTTCCGCAGCTCTAGTCTCTCTGTACCTCTCTCTGTTTTGACGCGTTGCCGCAGTGAGGCGTCGTGCATACCACCTCTCTCGAAGCTGTTTCGATGGCACCATGGATGTTCCTCCACAGCCCATTTATATCTTCGCCTTCTACCTGCTGTTCTGCGATTCGTTGGTCAAGCTTCCTGGCGTACTCCATTGTTACGCCGTCTGCCGTTAACCGCTGGATGTTGAAACGCAGCGTCCTCTCAGTGCTAGCATTCGCTGTGTTCGACAGCCTTGCGCGAATCTTACTCACTACGAGATAGTGGCCAGAGTCGATATTTGGTCCACGAAAAGACCGTACATCGATAACATCCGAAAAGTGTCGACCGTCAATCAAGACATGATCGATCTGAGAGCTAGAGTCTCCATTTGAATGCCTCCAGGTGTGTTTCCGAATATTCAAACGTGGAAAGTAGGTGCTACAGATGGCCATTCCTTTGGCCGCGGCAAAATTTATGGGCCTCAGACCGTTATCATTGGTCGACAGATGAAGGTTATGTCTTCCAATAACTGGACGGAAGAATTCCTCCCTCCCGATCTGCGCGTTTGCATCTCCGATGAAGATTTTCACGTCGTTTTTTGGGCACTCTCCATAGGTCCTCTCAAGCCCGTCGTAAAACGCGTCCTAAGCACCATCGGATTTATCATTTAGGCTTGATGATGATTAGGCTCGGTGCTTGCTAGTTAGAGTCAGTAGGATTGTTGCACTGGCCCCGTAATTTTCCTGTACTCTAACAGCCGGCTGCGAAGTCTGTCGATAAAGAAGGGTAATGTCTAAAGACGGTATAAACCCATGGCTTTGCTTTGATGGTTAGGCTATAGTTGAAGAATTTGCCCTTAATCCTCAACACGCATATACGGTCATCTACGGGCCTCCACCGGATAACTCGTCGCTTTTGTTTTCCCAACACTACGAAACCGACTCCATGTTCTGCTTTCTTACCGCCACTGTAGTAGATGTGGTACTTGAAAGAAGAGCCAGCAATAGGATATACTGCACGGAACTCCCTTTCTCCGGAATTTGGCCACCGAACTTCCTGAATAGCAGCGATCTTCACTCCGAGTTGATGCAGCTCTCGAGCAAGCAAGCCAGCCCGTGCCGGTTCATGGAGAGTTCGGACATTCCAGGTACCAAGTTTCCAATCGTTATCCCTTAATCGTTCCCTTGTCCCTTGCCGTGTCCTATACCGATTGTTCCGTCCTGAATATCTTAGAACTTTTTTTTATTGAGTTTTTGGTATACTACCTCAGCGGGGTCGCGATACCTACATCCCGCTGATGGGTTTGCCATCTTAGGTATAGCTTGCGGGATACAGCATTTTATATTCATCCGCCCGTTTTGAGACAGACGCTGTGTGAGCCGCCCCTCACCTGGAGAACAGGCGCTCTAGTTCGCACCTCCTAACTTAGCTGCTTCAGTAAGTACATGAAGCATTTCCGGGTAAGGTCATCGACCGTCATCATTTGACTTAGACCTGCGTGAAGGCGCAGGTGGGAGCTTGAGAGAGCCAGCGCTATGTTTGACGCTCCTCCAGGTAACTCTCTCCATTTCGTACCATTTTTCTTATATTAAGATCCATAAAAAGTCCCATCAGTCAAGGGCAAAGAAAGGCTCGCGGCGTCAGAGCCCCTCTCGATGCGGTAGTGGCTGGTTACTGTGGAGGGCGCCCTGGTACTCCACAGGCTCTTTGGATTAGGGGTTTTTATCTATTCAGATCTTTATGAGCCATGGATGACAGCTATTAAAACCATCCACCTTTTGGGGGCTTTGGATCTTCTATTCTGGTTCTCAGTAGTAGCAGGTGCAACATGGGTTTGCAATTGAATTTTATTTAGTTCAGCAGGGGGTCTGCTACCGATATTCACTGCCAGAAAATCACAAACGGGACAATATTTGGGAGAGGTACAAATTTGGGACTTTAGGTACTTTATTTTTTAGCACTATTGCGTTAATTAAGTAAAGCCGAATAAAAAGTATGATTTCAATAACTTCCATCTGTTGTTACTAAACTAGCTTGTGATTTGTTTAGATGTGTACATACACATTGAAAAATTGCATTAATTTGCATTTGAGCCATTACTTCACGAGTGTCACCAAATTGATGTGCAATTTATCTATTTAACAACGTTACATTTCAAACCGATTCACTAATTGGACAGTTATAAACATTAAAAATCTTTCACTTTTACGAGACGGTTTCGTTTTCTATTTTGCGGCATAACATCCTGCTGAATTAGGACGTAATTTTAGGCCAATAAAATACGTTTTGTAGCCCTAATAGCAGAAATTGACTTCTCGCATTTCTTATTACACCAGTTAATGAATTTGAAATGTCACCAACCGCAACTGATCCCCATCTCAAGCAGTTGGTGTGCAGTTTAACGAGCAACACATAATTTAGTAAACCATTTACATTCGGTAGTTATCTAGCACTTGGTTTGAAGGTACTCATCAAAGCTCATGCTCTAGGCCACCGACATAAGTGACTAACAAGCCCCTAGTTTAGCGCTAATTTCTCCACATTTATGTTACGTTGCATACCACATGCGAAACTAAAGTCAATCGAAATTTATTTGGTTAACAAGAAAAGTCTTATTTTTTAACAAGGGAATGACAGAAAGTACAATTGGGGACAAATTGGCATCCTAAATGTGTGACTAAATTATGTTGCAATAAAATTGACTAACGTTACCGCACACAGAAGGCAAAAATATCCCAGGACGTTTGTCAAATATGTTATTACCACAGAAAAACAGACGAGACACTCGCGTTAATTCCATCGTCCATTCAAAAACCACTTATTTTTCAAAAAAGTATGTTTCGCAACATGGCCACACCGCGGCGCTCGAGTGTTGCTTCGAGTTTTCAGTGCAAAACCATACAAATGTAAACAAAGGTAAAACCCTGCAAGCTACTTCGCAACATGCATACCAGAGGGCGCTAATGTGTAAGCAAAATGTGTAGGACGATGGTTTTTGAAGAATTTTCTTCTATGTGTCATGTCAGTTCGTCAGTGTTATTACCTATGTCTTGCAGCTCCCTCTAAACTAATAAACTTTAATTGGAATTTCGAATTATTTATCTGGGACAATCAGGAAGCTCACAAACATCTGATTTCTGGCAGAGCGGCCAACATTTTTGCCCCAATTTATTTTGACACCGACCGAGACACACCCCCCGGTAGCGCGTTAGCTATCGCTGCGCCATCCACCAGGACATTAAGTAACACAGCGGGTAAGTACCGAACGACACATAAACCGTCATGTTTGAACAACTCGATGGAACACGCCATAGACCAGTTTTACAGCAGTAATCCACCATGCATTTATACCGCAAAATCGGTGCTAAATTGGTGAATCGAATTGGTTTGCTCGTAAAAACTTGACGCAACTCGTCCATTCTTCCCACTGCCGCACCGCGCCGCGCCGTGCCGCACCAATTTCGCACTCGCCGCTCACGCAATCTGACCGTGAAAACTTCGCGATCGCAAACTTTTTCTCTCCGGCGCGCACGCCTCATCGCGCCACCAGCAGCCGCACCCCTTGCTTTCGTAGACGGTCACAATAATTCCGCCCGATGATGATGGCCGTTAAAACCGACCGTCGACGATATTTGCTCAGGTTGCGGTGCTGGTTATCAGGTTCATTGGCACCTCGTTGAGCAATGCTGAATCGGAAATTGGATTGAAAATTGCGCTAATTAATCTCGCAAACACGCACCGTCCGCGCGGCCCCGAAGGGAACGGATGGCGTGCGGAGAAAGCACGCCGGGGCAAGCCGATTACATTCATATGGCCATTTAGGTGTTAGCCATCACGCCGAAAAATACTGGCGCAAACAAAACGGTAAAGCGTTTAAATTCCTTCACAGTTCGATTACTGCGAAAGGGAAAGGCACAGCCGCTTT
The DNA here is from genome assembly GCF_943734655.1 of Sabethes cyaneus. NCBI lineage: Eukaryota > Metazoa > Arthropoda > Insecta > Diptera > Culicidae > Sabethes > Sabethes cyaneus. The sequence continues at coordinate 109,791,350 of NC_071353.1, read as the reverse complement.
GTTTTAGAGTAAAGTGTTCGAATCGGATTCGAATTAGAGCTTTGGTTTGGAAACCAAACCAAAATTCGTGATTGGATTGCGGGGATTTTCCCCCCGAGTGGACCCGGCCGGTTTGATTGGATTTTCACTTTCAACCGGGCCGAAACCGCCACGACGCGTCACGCCGCGTCGCGGTGAGAGGGAAAGCTGAACGGCTTTTCATGCGCAAAAAATAGAATGGCGTCGATTGTGTTGGACGTTTCATGACGAATCGTTCCATCACTTATGTCATATCACGTGTGCGGTTTTAGAAGAATTGTATTAAAAGAATGTCAATGGTACAAGTTTTACAGTAAAAAAAAATACGCACGAGGAAGTGAGGTTCAAAGGGAAAAGTAATAAAAACGCAAACGGCCTAGGGCATTCGAGTTACGAAATTGCAGCAGTCCATCTCAATGAACCAGTTCATCTTGAATATCTAATTGATGTTAACATCACCTTTTTCAAAATCCTTCCAATGGAACAATGAGTAGAAGTAGCGTAGAAGTAATCGGCGATGGTGATTAAACAAGTATCGAGTGAGAGTCGCTTGAAAGCAAGCAATAATAAACGTGAAGATAAGTTATATTATACATCCAATAAATGTTGTATATACGTTGCATCAATTCAAATTGGTGCATATTATTGAGGGCAGTATTCTGGCTGAATTATTGCTTTTCCAATGTTTCTCTCGCAAACTGTATAAAATCATAATAGAGCACTTTTCAATGAACTGACACTTCATGAACATCTTATTAGAAGTCCAATTTGTTTCACTTCATGTAATAAAAATATTTATACAGCAATCTTTACAATAGAAGACGGAAGTAATAGAAGAAAGTATAGAAATAAAGGTGTGAACTGTGAATAGTGTGCTTAGGGTGAAAAGGAAATTAGATAAAGGAGGGTCATTTGAAGCATCACCATACTAAGTTCGTAGTTATTCGGCCATGTATCTTTGTTGAAATGCACCACCTTTTTGAAGCAGCCTTTAGTATCAGTTGCAGCGTTTCCTGTTTAGGAAAAATCCTCTAGGCCTGAAACCGAGTGTGTACAACATGGATGTAGCAACTTTTGGGTCAACCAGCACCCGTTGCTCGGTTCAATACGTTAAAAAAACTCAACGCGTCGGAGTTCTCAGTGGAGTACCCAGCAGCGGCTGCCGCGCTAATCGACAAACATTATATTGACGTTTACTTTGAGAGCTTCGCATCGATACTATCGAGGTGACAATTCGACATTTACAGGAAGTGAGACTCATGCTGGGAAGTGAGACTCGTGGGACTTTATATGGATAAAAACAATATAAATTTAACTTCAGTGAGCGTGGACCGATTAGATAATCAGTTTGCAAGAGGCGGTATCCAGAGATCTTCGCCGATGAATTCAAGTTGCAGTGCTAGCGTAAGCGGATAGCGAAGCGGCACACCTGTCGCTCCAACTGCATCTACGCCAATGTCGCGAATCGAGTGAGAAGCAGTGATGGTAAAAATTCAAAATCTCAAAACTCAGCAAAAATCAAAATCAACTGTGAATCATGTCATGTATTCAGTAAAAAGTTATTGAAGTTTGAAAAAATGGTATCCAAGTCGGGAAAGACGGACACCCAAAGGTAGGGAAAGGCGGACACACAGATTTTGAACCCATTTTGCCCAACAACTATTTAACATTGCAAATACTTACATATTTTACATGTAAAAGTAACCAGAAGTCATATAGCAGTTGGAATAGGCCAACTTTTAGAAACGATTAATTCGTCACCAATTAAAATATTGAAGGGAACCATTTTATTTTCTCGCTCAAAGGGGGGATCAGGAAGGGGGTTTTCCCAAACCAATTCTTTCCTAAATACATGATGAAATATGTTAATCTTTCTTAATACTGATAATTCGACGACGCGTGACACCTTTTTGCGAGTGTCCGTCTTTCCCATATCAAGTGTCCGTCTTTCTCGCCCTTGCGCAGAAACTCTGATTTATACATGAGGTTTATAATATTAAGAAGAGCATATATTTTGGAAGAAATTTTCCAGCGCACGTAGTAACTTTATTAGACAGAGACTTAAAGGTTCAGTTTGTGCGAAAATTGCGATCAAAACAGTTATATTTGAGTAGATATTGAGTCTTTACCTTAAGGTGTCCGTCTTTACCGCCCTTCCCCTAAGACATTTTTCTAAGCACAAAATCGCACACACTCATCGTCACATCGTCTTTCTGTACAGCTTATTCCCGAGGCAAGAAACTCGTGGGAAATCAAATGCCCGTGAGACTGGTGGTGCACTGGGATACAAATTTTGCATTACTTTTTCTTCTTCTCCTTCATCTATGCCCCCGATACTCACGGGCGGGAGCGCGAGTCCTCGCGTGTAATCGGCATCAGCAGATCGGGCTGGAACGACGAGCGACAACTGTAGCTGTTAGCTAAACACATACACGCAAAACCTCATTGCATTGCATGAAGAAATAAGTGCGAGAGTTTTAAAGGGATGCTTATGCCGAGTTATTCGTTAGAATGAGCACGAGTGTGTGAGAAAATTATACCACACGAGTGCGGGCTTCGCAACACTGCCGAACGCAACGATAAACGACCCGTCGCTAATAAAAGCAGTAAACCCGTTTGCGGAAGGCGCCATCTAGCGTTCTCCACCAAGGGTGAAAAAGCTGCTAGGCTAAAAGTGGGGTGGTCGGTATGCCCACTGAGCGTACTCAAACAGTTGGAGGCTTGTTTTCGGTAGCCACCATACGATTTTCGCTGGCGGACGGAAACGAAGCCCTGAAAGCTGCTAGGTTAAAGTGGGGTGGTCGGTATACTCACTGAGCATGCTCTAGCAGTTGGAGGCTTGCTTTCGAATGCATAAGGCCTGGAACTGCAAGGGGCCAGATAGGAGTCAATTGTGCAGGAGATGTCGCAGTGCTGGCCATAAAGCAAGGGACTACCCGGAGCCTCCCGAGTGCTTGATCTGTACCGGTAAATGGGACACAAAGCGCGTAACGAGAGGTCCAAGGTGCCCGGTTGGTGTGCCGGCGACCAAGCCACGATCATAGTGCAAGTGACAGAACTCAACCTGAACCACTGCAGCACGGCTTAGAAGCTATTACACCAAGCAGTTTCCGAGTCGGCAATGGACATTGCCATCATCTCGGACCCACATCGCGTCCCTGCCGGAAACGGCAACTAGGTCTCGGATAGGTCCAGGACGGCGGCTATTTGGACGACAAGCAGGTTCCCGGTTCAAGAGGTTGTGTCAACTGCAGACGATGGATTTGTGGTTGCCGAAGTGAGTGGAGTGTTCCACTGCAGCTGTTATGCTCCGCCGAGATGGTCTATCGGGCAGTTTACGCAGATGGTAGACCGAGTATCAGTTGTGCTGACTGTTATAAGGCCGGTGGTTGCGGCGGGCGACTTTAACGCGTGGGCGGTAGAGTGGGCAAGTCGTCGCACGAACCATAGGGGTTGGGTTCTGCTTGAGGCTCTGGCAAAGCTCAACGTAGATTTGGCCAGCGTTGGCACCATAAGTAGGAAAGGAGTCTATCATTTACGTGACATTCGGCAGTCCTGGTCTGATAGGAGACTGTAGGGTAGAGAGTGGCTACACTCACACTGACCATCAGACGGTCTGCTATGGTGTCGGTCAGATACTAATGCGGCAGATGGCGGGTAGCGCCGGCACTTCAACCAACTGTGGATGGAAGACATTATACTTCGATCCCGAAGTGTTTGTGGAAGCGATCCGAAGAGAGTGCGATGAACGCGGTATGCTCGATCCGAACGCTAATCATTTGGTTGAGGTACTGTTGCGAGCGTGTGACGCTACCATGCATAGGAAAAGCCGTCCTAGGTATGGGAGGTCACCGGCTTACTGGTGTACAGATGAAATAGCGGAAACCCGCGGAGCGTGCCTTCGTGTGAGGAGAATTATGCAAAGCGCTCGTTCGGACGAAGGCAGGGCTGAATGTCAAGTAGCACTTGTTGCTGCACGCGCAGCGCTTAAGAGTGGGATAAAAGCTAGTAAACGAGCCTGCTTTGAAAGGTTATGTGCTAGTGCCAATACGAACTCGTGGGGTGATGCCTACAGGGTCGTAATGGCAAAGACGTGCGTGATGGCACCCGCAGAGCGATCGCCAGAGATTTTGGAGTGGATCATCGAGGGCCTCTTTCCGCGCCATGAGCCAAGGCCCTGGTCTCAGGCCGCTGAGTCGTCCCAAGGCCGACGTTCCAGTGTCTCAGACCATAGCGTAAGATGGTCGGCATCCATGCCGAACATCCAAAGTAACGAGGGCGACGGCGGTTTAGTGGTCGGGGAGGAAGCGACTGTTACGAACGATGAACTCATTGAGATCGCTAAATCCCTAAAGGTGAGCAAGGCACCGGGACCAGACGGAATCCCGAATATGGCCATTAAAGCATCTTTTAGAGATTATAGACCAATTCGGCTTCCGAAAAGGCAAATCTACTGTGGATGCCATCTTGTCTGTCACTAAGACAGCCGAGGTGGCAATCCACAGTAAGAGGACGGGTATCCGCCATGGCGCAGTTATCACGCTCGACTTGAGAAATGCGTTTTATAGCGCTAGTTGAGACTCCATTTCCAGAAACATTATTTCCAGAATCGTTTACTGTGCTACAACACGGAGGAGGGTCAGAAGTGCGTTCCAATCACCGCAGGGGTTCCGCAAGATTCCATACTGGGACCGGTGTTGTGGAACGTCATGAATGACGAGGTGTTGAAACTATAGTATTGTTGAAGATTGGATGCGCTCCAGGAAACTGGAGCTAGCGCATCATAAAACAGAGGTTATCGTGGTGAACAATCGCAAGTCGGTGCACCAAGCAAATATCAGCGTCGGGGACTGCGCTATTTCGTCAACGCGGTCCTTAAAACTACTGGGAGTCATGGTCGACGACAAGCTCAAGTTCGGGATCCACGTCGTCTATGCCTGCAAGAAGGCTTCCACCGCTATTTCGGCATTGTCTCGTATGATACTTAGTCCATACTTAGGTATGGCGGGCCGGTATGGTCATCGACGTTAGGAACCAAAAGCTACTTAGGTAAGCTGGAAAGTAACTATCGTCTCATGAACTTGAGAATGGCACAGTTTCACATGACACAATCTGCGTCTTAGCGGGTATGATGCCTATTGGCATCATCATCAGCGAGGACGTAGAATGCTTCAATCAACGTGGAACTAGAGGCATACGGAGTACCACAAGATCGGGCTCGATGGTCACATGGCAGCGGGCATGGTCTAATTCCACAAAGGGCCGGTGTATACATCGACTTATCCCGGAACTATCCGGGTGGGTCAACAGGCGCCACGGCGAAGTCAACTTGCACCTGACACAGATTCGGCCAGGGCATGGTTGATTTAGACAGTATCTGCATCTGTGTGTCCCGAATACGAGGATGTAGAGAAAACCGCAGAACATGCTTTCTTCGTATGCCCTCGTTTCGTGGGTGCTAGAAGCAATATGATGGCAGTGAGCGGACCGGACGCTACTCCGGATAATTTAGTAAAAGGATGTGTTCTAGTTTGGACGTCTGGTGAGCGGTTAATGCGGCTGCTACTCAGATTATACTTCAGCTACAAAACCGCTGGCGAGCCGATCAAAGGCGAGTAAACAGCATAACTACCATAGTCTAGTAGTTATCTACGAGGGTGCGTTAAGCACAACAGCCCCTCCCTGAAGTAATACCGATAAGGTGGTGCCAGGGAGGATTGAGGCTGGAGACTCGAATAGCGGTTTAGTGGGTCGGGATACCTAAACCTCACTCCCTGAGTTATCTTCTCAGGTGTCTGATAGTACTGTATCTTCTCAGATGGTAAGCAGATTTCCCTACTCGTAAAAAAAGGGGGGGCGGCAAAGTTTACTGGAAGCTTTGTCTAACCTGGATATGAGTCTGGCAAACGTGGGTTCCGTCAATACCTTTGGCAGAGGGTACAACAATCGATCATCAATATGACTTTCTGCAACCCAACGTTGCTAGCCAACATGAGCTGCTGAGTGTCCGGTTAGTACATTTATAGCGGCCACCAAGCTATACGGTACACGGTTGAATGACGGATGCAACCATCACGAGGGGTTGAGGTCGACCAGGCAGAACGGGAAAATGAAAGCCTTCGATAAAGACCTATTCGTTGAAGCACTTAGTGCAGCGAGCAACCTCTCGAACTTGAGTACCCGTGAGCTGACCAACGTCTTAATACTTGCATGTGACACAACCATGCCAACGAACGGTCGCCGCTCGGTATACTGATGGCACGAGAATATCGGTCTCCTCCGCTCCAGATGCCACAGAGCGAGAAGGCGTATGCAGAGGGTCCGAACCGATGCAGATGTCGCAGCGCGTGGGGTTGTGCTTAGAGCGGCTAGGTTGGCGTAGGTTTGCCGTAGCAAGAAAGCCTGTTTTCAGGAGTTACGCCGCGATGCAGATTCAAACCCCTGGGCTGGTGCCCTACCGGCACAGTTGTTACAAACTAGTTGTGGCAACCGATTTATGATTAATTTCAGTCCTAAATAAGTTTCTGCAACCAAAAGTACGTGTCCAGATCCAGAGATTGGAACTGCTACCAAACCCGGGAAACCACCAGAGAATCTCTCATCGTACAAACCGATTTGCCTAATTGACACGTTAGGCAAGTTACTAGAGCGGGTAATCCTAAACAAGCTAGCGCCCGTTGTGGAAAGTGATACCGGGCTGGCAAGGACAGTTCTTGCAGTTCTTGCCAAGTATCTAGATCTAGAAGTATTTAGATACATACGCGTGGGTGGATAGTGTCGCCCTTTTGCTCTGTTTATACACTAGCCGAGGAAACTCCGCGTTTCGAGGCCACCCGGCATCAGATGCTTGCGGTCGTTGTAGTAGACACCAACGCCGACAACATCATACAGAGAATGTGCGCGGAAAAGCGCGTGTGGGGCGCCGTCGATAGGGCGATAACGGAGCTGCAACGGCTAGAACGGGTGCAACGACAGGACCGGACATAGCTTGGCTATGGTCAGATAAAGGCCTGAGTGGGCAGCACAGGCCCTAGGTGATTGGTGCGACAGTATGGCATGACAGGGAGTGTTGTTTGAACCTACAAGTAAGAAATAAGTACTTTTTGCTTATTTAGTAAAATTCATGCGTTGTCATGAAATTACATCTATTGGCATACTTCCTTAATGTTACCATTTATTACGCATTATAAGCCATAATAAGAATTCGACCATATCAATTTGTTTCATCACAACAGAGCAAATTTAGAAAGAAACTTAAAATAACCTGATTTACTTTATAGTCAAAAAAAGAAAAGATAAAAAGTAAAATCTCGGATCCATTATGCAAGCAATTTCGGAAGTTTCATTCATAAATATTCATCACTCTATCCCGTGCGGGCAAAGGAGGTGTATCAGTTGGGCGAAACAATGACTCTATCACTCGAGACAGCGCAACCGAAGCTAATCTCACTTTTCACGACGTCGCCGCCGTCGTCGTCATCGTCGGGAATCTGGTCAGTTCCCAGCCCATCTGGGCAGCCGGCCGTGCAGCCGAAAACAGCAGAATGAAGCCGTTTGTTTGCGATTATCCACGCTGCCGGACAGAGATGGGCGTTAGTGTTCACCTGTTGCCCAACCGACGACCGTAGACTGTAGTACCTAGTAATTTATAGGCGATCATAATGCCACAGTGAATCAGCCGCCTGCCAAATGTCAAAAGGGTCGTTTACCTTGGCCGCACTGTTTGTGTTGTTTTTTGTTGTGGAATTGTTTTATGAGAAATAAATATTCATTTGCACAATCGCGCCCGGGTCTCCCACGGCATTCAACCTGGTCGGTATTCTTTTCTTCTAGCTGGGCTTCTTTTCGAGCAGGTTGCTGCTGCTGCTGCTGCTGTGGCCAACCAGTCATCCCCGAGACGAGAGCAAAAAGTCAATAACAACAACAGCAACAGCAACGACAACAACCGCTAAACACCACGATTTAGTAGATTGAAATGCACCGAATGATAAAATGCCACATTTTTCACTTTTTGCCTCCCTCTCGCTAGGCTTGAGACTCGGAGGCCTGCATGAATGGGAAGCATGCATGCTTGGTGGTATAAATGCAGACATATTTCTTGCCACTTGGTTTTTGTAGCTTTTTTTCTGTCTTCAATATATTGATAGTTTGATAGTTTGATTAATGGAAACTGTTTCTGCACACAACCTATTTCCAGCCGTTCGTAACGGCTAGAGGTTGCAATAGAGCTGTTTCCTCAACTTTCTGCCGCATACCCTTAACCCCTTCTGACACATGTCAGTTTCGAACAACCCAACCGATCAGCTTAAATGAGCCTGGTGGGTTGCGAAAAAAAACATCATTTTTAATACCATGAAAAGAAAGGAAAATGATAGAAATTCTTTTGAAATTAGCAGCACCTGACCGCGACCGGTCCAGAGTCCCTTCTCCATCAACCGACCCGTTGGTTAAGGCAGAGAGCGTTGTCCTGCACTGGAATTGGTATTATTAGCATTAATATTGACCCTTCGGCCACACATGATACGGTGATTATGGTTGTATGTCAGCGTTTGCCATCAATGGGTGTTTCCTGTAAATTTGGGTTATCCAAATGTGAATATTTTATGTTGACAGTGTAATCATTTGACATTCGAGCGGTACAGTTTGTTTCGAATAGTTGCTTGTTTTTGTGCCACTGCAATTATAGTTTTAAAATGAGAGCAGACAATAAACAAGTGTCCGAAAAAAAAATCAGAGGGGTTGTGTACAAGACACGACCGCATATATAGGTGACGCAGGACTACGTAAGTCTCTTTGTAGTGATAGTAGCATGTATTCATGCTTGTAATTATTCGATTCTTCATGTATACATGCTATATGCAACATATATACATGCTACATGCGTTGTATGCAACATTCATCAAAATAGTAACATTGCATACGTTCAATTCTCTAAAGATTGTGCATTTGAAAACAATTTAACAAAATCAAGAACAGAAACTATTGCTTTCCTGCTACCTTACTGAAATTAAAGATTGTTTTTATTATCCCACATTGAAGGATTTTACCAATTCAATCCTATTTTATCAACAGCACATCTTTTCACTACACTTCTAATGAAACGGCAAGCATGCGTATTCATACAGAGTCGTATCATAACCGAACACTACAGCTGTAGCACATTTTTCCAACACAGATATCAAGTTCGCCGAGGTTTAATCGTCTCGCAGTAAAGAATTTGCGATCTGTTGGGACAACGAACTTGTGTCATTTTTTCTGGCACACTTCCCTAACACAGACATCAAATTGGACTAGGTTTAATCACGTTCGTAAGAAATCTGTTGGCACGAGGGGACTTTGTTACTCTCTCTGGCGTATTTCCCAAGCAAGGACATCAAAATGGTCTAGGTTGAACCGCGGTGTTGAGAAATCTTGTTGAAATGAGGAAACTGTCACTTGTTTTGGCTTACTTCCCAAGCACAGATATCAAATTTGTATAGGTTTAGATCATCGTAAAGAATCTTCCAACCAATCACGAAGCGAGAATTCTGCTATGACATAGGTTCATTATTTTCAATTTTTCAATAGTTCAACATCAAGAATCCATTCAACTTTTCTTCATTTGGGTCAATTCTTAGAAGATTTTCCGATCGATTGGTGTAAGAATATTGAAAATCGATCGGAAAACCGCTGAGCTATTAGCGCTCAAAACCTTTCATTTTTCGTGACGCTCGCATTTTTCGATTTTTTGGAATGACACCCTATCTCAAAACTTGCCATAAGACGTAGTCCTACGTCAAAATCAGACCTTGTGAGATTTCGAGACTACTAGAACTGTCAGCTGAGCATCAGCATCAAAAGTTTTTAAATGAGTACGTATAAAATCAGCCAAAGACACGAATATCTGCCCACGGCTCGGACCAAAACCGCAGATAAAGCGAGCTAGGGAGTGAATTCGTCGAAATCCTGCACAAGTTTTCGATCAGGAATTGTTGGTCAATCCAATTCGACCGACGCGCGTCTGACAACCAATCGACCGAACAACCGATCTGTCGAACTGATCAACGAACGATTGACAGAACAATGACACGCAAAGACTGTCATCGGGCCGGTGAGTTTAAACAAAAAGCATAAAAAATGATCGAACAAGTAAAGTGTACCCAGCTGCATTATTAAATTATAATCTTTCTTAATTCGCTACATAATTTGTTAAATAGATAAATAAATATTGTGAAAAATTAACCAATCGACCAATCACATGCAAAAACGGTTTTGCTTCCCAGGACCATGACGACAGATTTTAGATAAAAGTCAATATTAATATCAAAAACTGTTCGTTTCGTTAAAAGCTAGACAAATTTGATGTCCTGAAAGTAAAAAAAAATGTTTAAGTGTAAAACCATGTCTTTCCTTTAATCAATTTTATTGTTTAAATATTGAACCTAGCTCAAGTTGATATCCTGAAAGTGAACCGTTGTAGAAAGGTTGCATCCATATACTGCAAGAATTTGTTCAAAACTGACGCCATCCACAAAAACAGCGCTGAAGGGATATTTGTGAATGTGGCGTGATGCAGCAATTCTCAAAGCGAGGGTAAATCAGTGACTGTCTTATCCGACAACACTTTTTGGGCGTATCGTTTGCTGCCTTACATCAGGTAGCTGCTTGCAATTCTTTACATAGTTTCAATTGTACTGCCCATAAATGGAAGACAGTCACATCTGCAAAAACGTGCAACTGCGAAAAACGCTGTTGAAGCCACGACAATTTTTGTTTAATATTGAATCGATTTTGGAAACAAATCGTCCAAATCGTCATAAAATCACTTGAATGTACATAACAGAATACTTTTACAAGCAATTTGTTCACAAATGACCTAAAATTTGTTCCAAAACGTAGAAAAACTGCCGAAGTTACTGATATGCGTTTATTTGTGCTTGAATAAGCAAGAATAAACGCATAACAGTCACAGGCACAGCAAGCCCTGATCCTTGCGTTATCGGTGACTCGGCAGTATTTTCAAGACCCCGTGTCGTTGTTGTTTTATTGTATTGTAATTTGTTATCTTGAGATCTCAGAAGCTGGTCGCTTTCCTGTGTGTCCGGAACACTCCCAGAACGTGTCCGAGTATGACCAATGTGATCCTGGACACTATATGTGACAACAAATGAACTATTTCAAACTAGTTTTGCAATTTCGAGTACCGACTTAGAGATGTCACATGTTGTATTTTAGTTAAATTCAGAAACTGATCCCTGTAGAGGTATCTGGAACATTTACGGACATGTTTAGATGTGGCCAAGACGTCTTGAACACTTTTACGACTACCAATAGTCTAGATTTGCATATGCGGGTATTTATAGATGTCACATGATGGGTTTGTTGTGATTCATGGTGCTACTATGTTCAAGTCCCATATATTCCGGAACTTGTTCCTACTGTAACTACGGAATCGTACATCCGATCCAAATTCTCCTCAATAGTGTTCTTCTAGGCCTTAAAATCTTCCGTTTGGTAGTTGCTGCAGGCGAATCGGTCCAGGCATTTCCCAAAAACAGATGCTTATTGATATATCTTTACTACTGTGACTGTTATGCGTTTATTTGTAATATGGGACTAACATAGTTTGATTTTTTTTTCAACATCTTGGGAACAAACATAACTTTTTTGTTTGAAATATTGAAAGAACAGTTAATTTAAAGATGATTCCCAGGTTTATCTCAAAAGTGATGAAAAGTCAAAAAGTCAGATGGGACTGTTATGCATTTATGGGCAGTGTATTACTGTTAAGTTGGAAAATATCCATAAAGTATGGGTATGAAATGGGGAAGGCAAATGAGGAGCGTCCAATATAGCTCTAGCCATCCCAAGCCCCTACCTAGCGTCTCCACGTGGCCATACCTGGTAATGCTCTATTGAGTAGCCAAGCTAGGAGGTGCGATGCTGGGTGGTTCCCGGCTGCCTGATCTCAAAACCGGGGTTTTGGGCAGAGGGCGGAGCCACACGGTTTAGCTAATAGGTAAGCCTAATAAGTTATTTTAATTATTTTTTGACGTAGGAATACATCTTACGGCAAGTTTTGAGATAGGGTGTCATTCCAAAAAATCGAAAAATGCGAGCGTCACGAAAAATGATAGGTTTTGAGCGCTAATAGCTCAGCGGTTTTCCGATCGATTTTCAATATTCTTACACCAATCGATCGGAAAATCTTCTAAGAATAGGACACCATACGAACCGTTCCTTTTCAAGAGATGGCGCTTTTCTAGTGGTAGTAAAATCAAAATTTCTCACTTATTTATGTTTACCTAACTGAAAAACAATCACTAATCATATTTTATTTGTGGTACAGTTATTCTGTTATACTTAATTTTCTTGATTTCTGTCTAATTTTGATAAAAAACAAACATTTCCTATACCTCTCCATAGCATCTTACTACCAGTCATCCGAGAGCCCTAAAAAGCTAAAGCCCTATAAAGATACATTTATAGGGCTTTATGAAAAGTATGTTTGCGACATTTCAATTCGAAAAAATTAAATTTCGCAACATGAACGCAATAAATAAAAACAATGTTTACCAACTATTTATTGGTTCAGGTGTCAAACGTTATATTGCGATTAGCGATAAACACTAAAGAAACTGAGATGCATGAGAGAGTTGTTGAGTTGAGAAGGGTGTTGATTTCAGTAAATTTATTGTCGTGCAAAATTCAGATTTTACGGAAATGCACACTATGCGCTACGAAGTAACGACATCTGTTGTATTCAACAGGGAAACATTGATAGTTTCAAGCATACTCTCACGCATGGCGCATGATGAAACACTTGCGCCAACTTCTGTTATTTATTATCAGAAACTAGAGGCGGTGTCCTATTGACCCAAATGAAGAAAAGTTGAATGGATTCTTGATGTTGAACTATTGAAAAATTGAAAATAATGAACCTATGTTGTACCAGAATTCTCGCTTCGTGATTGGTTGTTGTAAATGACGTCATCAAAGTAGAAACGCGTTTTTACGCTTCGACTTATAATTCAGTCAATTTTCAATAGATTTCCAAGATATTTACACCAATTGATCGGAAAATCGATTGAAAATATCGAAAATATCGAAAATACAGAAAACTATTGATTTTCAATGCGCGTCATTAAAAAAATTAAATATTTTCATATTTTTGCCTTCCCTCGTCAGTGCTTCCCTAGCACGGTTGACAGAAATATATACGATATAAGCGATGGGTTAAGCTTCCTTATGATTGTATTTAATTTACGCCCTATAGAATCCGATTGAAAATTGTTGAGCTTCAGCTGTTGCTGCTTCCCACGGATAAGGCAACGAAGACATGCAAATTCACCAAGCGAGGTGTTGGAGCTGAAGCACTCATTTCGCTGCCGTGATGGAATATCTGGCTGCTGAAGTTCTGGAATTGGCAGGAAATATGCTGCTCGCGACAACGAAACGATCAGAATTATCGTCACTTGCAGCTGGCCATCCGCAACAACAAAGAGTTGAACAAATTGCTGTCCCGTGTCACCACTGCTCAGAGAAGTGTCTTTCCGAACATCCAAACTGTTTTGTTACTGCCCAAGAAGACGGAAAAGAAGACTTAAATTTCCAACATATCACGTCGAAAAACCGTTCTTTTAAGAACGAAACATATGTTCATGAAGATTTAAGGAATTTTCACTCACTGATTTTAATTCTATTTAATTTAGATTGATCTAATTGTTCGCTTCTTATCAAATAATTTTAACCGATCACCTCTCGCGCTTATGTTCGCTTGTTGCTGGTGGTTAAAAAGTTGGTCGTCTCGGAAGGTACCAAAGCAGCCAACAAATATTCCAACTCCAAGTAAATGTATTCGGTCAAGCGTCAAAATGCATAAAACTATGGCTTTAGTAAAATGAAATAGTTTTAGTAACATCTTTTGCATCTTCGTATGAGAATTTGTTCGTTCTTCAAAGAACAGTTTTCGGTAATTGATGAAACCTAGGGAACTTGGAACTTTTTACTCAGTTTTCTTTAGCATCACAAATTTATCCATCACCAATGCTACAGTAATAATACGTAGCGTAATTTTTCTTTGGCAGCAAAAGGCGAACGGCTCACTGGTAACTTTGCTCTTTTGTTCAGACTGAAATTGAAATGCTCTCGCATGTTGATCCTCTTCACCGCCACCGACACCGACGCAACGTAGATGATAGAATGAAGGACTATGAAAAATAGGTGTGGCCGATTCTTGTCGCTTGCTCTGGTACATAACACGAGGTAAGCCGGCGAACAGCATTATTCAAACGCTAGCTGAGCTACTGCCAACATCGTTTGCCAGAGCAAACGAAAGTCACGCTCGACTCGTGCACTTTTGCAGTGTGTGTGCAGTGCAGTGTGTTGGAGCTAGAGCACTCGTTTCGCTGCCGTGATGAAATATCTGGCTGCTGAAGTTCTGGAATTGGCAGGAAATATGCTACACGCGTCAACAAAACGACCAGAAGCATCCCACGTCACTTGCAGCTGGCCACTTGGAGTGGTATTTCATCGTGATTCAGGACCATACACGAACGGCTTCGTTAATCGCATAGCTGCTGAAGCTTTCCGGCTGGTCCGTTGCAACAAGCCGTACCTGGTTAGCGATTATCGGTACTCCAATTTACCGAACAGAGAATTACGTTAAGTGCGTTAGTTCAACTTTATTGCAAGCTGGAGTTATGATAATCAAACAATCGGTCCTTTCAAGGGCCACACAACGATTGAAGAGTTTATTATATTTTCTTGCCCAGTTAATGCCATAATAACACAGGCAACGAGGGAAAATTTGAATTTTTCGCCATTGCGGACGACCACCAAATGACGGAAATAAGTTTTCTGGTCTGCACGGGCGACATTTTCTGCGACTTCCATAACGTCTGCAGGTTGTAAATGCTTTATCAGTGTTATTTTGTAAGCCGCAGAAAAGTTGCGCAGTTTTCAACTTCTTGAAAACTCGCGCGTACCCTCTACCGATTACCAGAGGAAAAGCACAATTCAACGTAGAAACATATAAAAATTTATTTACTGTTTGGTTTAGTTACTGACTTGGTTTCGTTTTAATAAAATATATTCAATCAATTCATGGATATAACTCCAAAATCAGTTGAGGATTGAATGTATACAATGTTTCTACTTTGATAAACATTACGTGTGTAGCTTGTATACATGAAGAATCGTATTATTACATACATGGATACATCCTACTATCGCTACAAAGAGACTTACGTGGTCCTACGTCACCTACGCGGTCGTGTCTTGTGCACAACCCCTCTGATTTTTTTAGATTTAGCTTATGAAGCATCTCCTGCCATATAGTAAAAACTTTGACCAAAACGAGTTTTGATACTGCACATGGATACCAAAATGAAAAATGAAATTAACTATTAGAAGCACTTATGGAACCTCAAAGGACGCTACTCTATCCCATACGAAGGACTGCTGGTGAGATTGTTCTATTTTTACCCGTATATACCACATTTCATCTTAATATCATATTATTAACAGTATTATTATTGATATCATAAATGTGGAAGGCTGGATGATGGAGTGGATTGCCAACCTGAATCCTTAAGGTCTGAAGCAAATATGGCACTTCTCAATTAAAAATCAGAGGGGTTGTGTACAAGACACGACCGCATATATAGGTGACGCAGGACTACGTAAGTCTCTTTGTAGTGATAGTAGCATGTATTCATGCTTGTAATCATTCGATTCTTCATGTATACATGCTATATGCAACATATATACATGCTACATGCGTTGTATGTAACATTTATCAAATTAGTAACATTGCATACGTTCAATTCTCAAAAGATTGTGCATTTGAAAACAATTTAACAAAATCAAGAACAAACTATTGCTGTCCTGCTACCTTACTGAAATTAAAGATTGTTTTTATTATCCATGGTTCCCACGTTGAAGGGATTTTACCAATTCAATCCCATTTTATCAACAGCACATCTTTTCAATACACTTCTAATGAAACAGTAAGCATGCGTATTCACGGGAAACTAGCAGTCATTGACTTTTCGTCGGAAAGCCCAATTTCGGAAGAAGTTTTTCGGCCCAAAAGCGAGATTGTGTTTATAAAAATGTATATACTGCATTCTTCTTGCCAATCTGAACACAGCGAATGTATTTTCATAAACCGAATTTGAAATTGGCAGAATCGATGATGACTAATTTCACCTTCATACAGAGTCGTATTATAACCGAACACTACAGCTGTAGAACATTTTTCCAACACAGATATCAAATTCGCCGAGGTTTAATCGTTTCGCGGTAAAGAATTTGCGATCTATTGGGGCAACGAACATGTGTCGTTTTTTCTGGCACACTTCCCTAACACAGACATCAAATTGGACTAGATCTAATCGCGTTCGTAAGAAATCTGTTGGCACGAGGGGGCTTTGTCACTCTTTCTGGCGTACTTCCCAAGCAAGGACATCAACATGGTCTAGGTTTAACCGCGGTGTTAAGAAATCTTGTTGAAATGAGGAAACTTGGTCACTTGTTTTGGCTTACTTCCCAAGCACAGATATCAAATTGGTATAGGTTTAGATCATCGCAAAGAATCTTCCAACCAATCATGAAGCGATAATTCTGGTAAAACATAGGTTCATTATTTTCAATTTTTCAATAGTTCGACATCAAGAATCCATACTTTTCTTCATTTGGGTCAATTCTTAGAAGATTTTCCGATCGATTGGTGTAACAATATTCAAAATCGATAGGAAAACCGCTGAGCTATTAGCGCTCAAAACCTTTCATTTTTCGTGACGCTCGCATTTTTCGATTTTTTGGAATGACACCCTATCTCAAAACTTGCCGTAAGACGTAGTCCTACGTCAAAACAAACAAATCATCACGTGGGTTAAAGTTGGTACAGCGAAATTGATTATTACATGGAAGGATCCTAATGCTGGAACGCGACTCTTATAACCCCGGAATGCGCACAAGTGCCTCTGCTTGTGGGTCCGCCCAATCCCTTTTGGCCTTTCTGTAACAGCATTAGTGTGAAATTCATTTGATAATCAAATTTGGATCTACTGTAATTCTACCCGCATACATTGGCAAGCCCTTGAAATGATGGTGGCTTTCCCTTTACCAAGGATGGTTCGGTCACTTTGACTCAATTTTGATTCATTTGACAGTACCGTCTCAACCGAGCAAAATTTGTTGAAATGAAGTATTGGACATTTGTAGAACTAGTTATTATCTACAATTTTGCTGAACAAAGTTTTACTGTATCTTTTGTAGTTACGGTTCTACAATGCCAGTACCTCTTTAGTAACTAAATGAACGTTCATTTGGTCACTAAAGAGTAACTATCATTGTAGCGCTGTAACTATAAAAGATACAGCAAAACTTTATTCAGCAAAATTATTGATAATAACCAGTTTTACAAATGTCTCATACATCACTTTGTCAAATTTGGCTCGGCTGAGGCGGTACTCTCTAATGAATCAAAATTCAGTTAAAGTGATCGAACCATCCCTGCCCCCTACTACTACTACTTTTATTTTCGAAGAAATTGACGAATGCAAATCAGTGTTGATAACCCAGAATAATTATGTACGTAGAACTACGTCATTCTGGAAGGTAGTTGGTATAGGGAGTCATTCCAAAAAATCTTTTTTTTTTTTCTTTTTTTTTCAAATGTGACCATTTTGCGTTGTAAGGAAGACTTGTAGGCCACATAATTATCTATCTTCGAAAAAAATTTCATCAATTTGCGAAATAGTTTTTAAAATGTAAAATGTTTGCAAAAGTAAATTGTAGTTTCTAAAATGCTTTTTTCAGTGTAATTTAGAAAAAATTTCAATATTTTTTCTAGAAAAGTCACTCATAAATCATTTTTTTGTAAGTCCTATTATTTTCGACTAAGATTTTTTATATAAAAAAATTGAGCCCATTCCAAAAGTTAGTCTGGACCAATTTTGGAAAAACTAAGTATGCAGAGCTGCTTATTTACATGAACGTTTTACACAGCAAAAATTTCATTATATTCTGAGAGGGTGCTGCCAAGTGCCAACCCCATAGACGAGTTGGCGTGAAATCTGTCCATTATTTCATAAACCATAAAACAGATGAAGAAAGCAAAAAGCACACTAGCTCTGCCTAAATAACTGTTTTGTCCAAGAAAGAGCTAATAATTGACATATCTAATGAGCTCGTTTTATGGTCTGCAAGCTATAACGGAGCTCAACTAAGTATTATTCAACTGAGATTAGCTCGCTCACACGTCATGTCCATTCACTGCCATTTACCATCGATAAGTCCGAAAAATCGGCAGTTCAGGTATTTTATGGCCCGTATCGCCTTCGCGTGATTGAACATATTTCGCCAGTCAGACCAGCGACAGCTTGAAACGTGTGTCGTTTAGTGCAAATGACCATTCAATCAAAGTCACAAATTGCCAGCCAGAGTGATTCCCAAAATATCAAAGCACAGTTTGGTAGGTTATCGTGAAGGGGTTGCCAATCTGGCTGAAATAGTTTGCCAGTAGACGGGAGGGAAAAACTAATTATAAAGCAATCGCCATAAACATTACCATATTGCTTTGATCTATAAAAAAGTGATGAAGTCTTTTAACCAAAAACTGCACTTATTTGATCATGGCTGTCACCAATTTATCGGATAATGTCATATGTTGAAATAGTGTTGGGTTAACCTTCCTAGTGCATTGGGGTCGTTTTCGACCCATCGGCATACTTACAAAGCTTGATACTCAGTAACGGTAAGAGCTAGAGACTTGAAATTTTCTGACTTTTCCTAACTTTGGAAAATTAGCATTGTGGGGGAGTTTCAGCTTTCAGCGACATCTAGAAGAGCCACAGCAAAAAAAGTTACATATTATGCATTAAGGGTCGAAAACGACCCAAGTTTTGAAATTGCTCTCATTCATCCAATTTCAATCCGAATTTCGTTTTCTTTACCTCGTTTGAAAGATATGGCCAAAAACTAGCACCCAAGTTATGTTGGGGAATATTTGTTGACTGATGGCCACTTCTGCGTCGGTTCCGGAACACCCACTACCAGGTCCCGGGGAACATTTTTATATTTTGAGATAATTCATTTTGCGGCACATCAAATCACATTGGCTTGATAAAATAAGACAGGTGGAAATACAATGGGGACATTTTGAACCGGTTACGTAACATCCGGTACCTGGTTTTTGAGGCCATTTTTGAATTTTAGGATGATTTCTATTTCGGCACGTCAAATTTCATCACATTGATAACATAAGACTATTGAAAGTATAATAAACACATGTTGAAGGCAAATGGCTACATCAGCATCGGTCCTCGAACATCCGGTACCCGGTTTTTGGGGACATTTTTGTATTTTAGGATAACTCATAATGCGACATATCAAATCACATCGGCTTGATAAAATAAGACTGATGGAAGTAAAACAACTGGGTCATCCGGTACCAGTTTCGGGGGACATTTTTGGCTTTTGAGATAATTCACCATGCGGCACCTCAAATCACATCGCGTTGATAAAATAATGCGTTGATAAAAAATGGAAGTATAATGGGGCGTCAGTCGCATATAATCCGGTACCCGGTATTTATAATGAACAATAAAACGGGGTAACTCGGGGCAGATGATTACCCTGTAATCCAAAAATGTCCCCAAAACCCGGATACCGGATAGTCCGGAACCGATGGTGAAATGCTAATTTTGGCTCCAAAATTTTTCCATTGTACTTCCATTAGTGTTATTTCATCAAGCCAATGTGATTTGATGTGGCGCATGATGAATTATCCTATCCAAAAATGTTCTCATAAACCGTGCACCGGATGTTCCGGAACCGATGATGAAATGGCCATTTGTCTTCAAATGGTCCCCATAGCTCTTGTAACTGTCTTATTTGATCAAGGCGTTGTGATTTGATGTGCCGCAAGATGAATTATTTCATAATCCAAAAATATCCCGCGAAACCAGGTACCGGATGTTCCGGAACCGATGGTAAAATGGCCATTTGGCTTCTAAATGACCTTATTTTATTTTCATCAGTCTTATTTAATCAAGCCGATGTGATTTGATGTGTCGCAAGATGGGTTATCCTAAAATACAAAAATGGCCCCAAAACCCGGGTACCGGATGTTCCGGGACCAATGCTGATGTAGCCATTTGCCTTCAAAATGTCTTTATTATACTTTCAATAGTCTTACGTTATCAAGCTGATGTAATTTGACGTGTCGCAAGATAAATCATCCTAAAATTTAAAATTGTCCTCAAAAACCGGGTACCGGACGTTCCAAAACCAATGAGAAAATGGCCGCTTGGGTCCAAAATGTTCCCATTGCACTTCAATTAATCTTATTTTATCAAGCCAATGTGATTTGATGTGCCGCAAAAAGAATTATCTCAAAATATAAAAATGTCCCCCGGGACCTGGTAGTGGGTGTTCCGGAACCGACGCAGAAGTGGCCATCAGTCAACAAATATTCCCCAACATACCTTGGGTGCTAGTTTTTGGCCATATCTTTCAAACGAGGTAAAGAAAACGAAATTCGGATTGAAAATGGATGAATGAGAGCAATTTCAAAACTTGGGTCGTTTTCGACCCTTAATGCATAATATGTAACTTTTTTCTAATGCATTAGGAAGGTTAAGGACTTTTCATATTTTTCGATTTTTTTTTTCTTTTCAAGAATGGAAGCTCGACAGACGATTTAAATGAATTGCTTAAACAGAATGGATACAAAACTAATTCACTTACCATCTAGTATAAACTGCTGGTTTTCATCGACGAGAGTCCCTTTGTACAATTCGTTCGACACGCTTCCCATGTTGCTGGCGAAATATGTGTTGTCCCAAATCCAATAATCCAATCCAGAACCACTTTAGTGTATGTATTTTTAGGCAAAACCAACCAACTTTTCGCACAATTTAAAACACTTTTTTAAGTAAAAGATCACGATTGCCACCCCGTTGCAGAGAGCAGTTCACGTTTCCGGAAACAAAAACACGTTCCAACTGTATGTAGCTTTTTCCTTTACTAGCTACTTATCACATGCGCAGCTTGAATACCAGATTCCACAATCACTATATTGCGAACACCAAACCAACCAACAACAAAAAAAATGTAGAGATTAGCATTTGCTTGGCACTTTAAAAGCTAATCGATTGCAACCATTATTCTTCAGCATCGAAACAACGCGGAGACCATCACAAACTAAAACAACTAACTTGAGCACATGCTAACAGCTAAGAAGGGTTTTCCTCGTGTGTGCATACTACTGACCTCCGACCAGTCCCGGAACAATTAGCGCACTATCCGTTCTACTGTCACTTCTAGCTACCAGCTGAACAGCAGCCAGTCATCATAGTCGCTTGTGCTGGACAAACCTACATTATATTTACGCACACACACCGTAGCATTGTGAATAATCATATATGTAAAACACCGATTATAACCTATAAGTGAGTAATATTTCTTTTGCCCCGTTCTTCCCTGCTGCCGGGTAGCAAAAGAAAACAACAACAGCAGGCAACCGCAGACAGAGGCAGTATCAAGGCGTTTACGTCAGACTTTGGATCCTCACCTGAATCGGCACATTTTTACCCAGGTCGATCTCCGACAGACTAATTAGCTATTGGTTTCGGAGTTAAGGTCACCCTCTGATCAGTGACCCAACGAAGATGGCAATAAGCGAGAAAGATAAGAGAAAAAGTGCACTTCGGGCGCAAACACGGCGGACAATGAATGACACGCGAGCTGGACTAAACTGAGATTGAGGGAGACCGCGTTTATAAGATAGTGCCATCGCGACGATTCGCAACTCATGCGGCGGAATCGGTATTGTGTTGTGTGGTGATATACAATTTCGCCGCCAGCAGAGATGACATTGTTAATTCAAGGCACAGCACACTTCCAGCGACGCGGCGGCGGAGTCTTGGTGCCGCAACCCGGCCCCGGGTAGATGGATTTCATGACGTCGCATGTGCCAGCATGCATGCAGGGTCGTCGCCAGGTAGGTTTTTACCCCTTCGCAGTCAGTTTTCAGGTCGTCAACTAACTGACCGTTGAGGGCAAAATCCATAACGATGTCGCGTGCTACGCCTCCGGCATGGCAGGGTACAAATGCGGTAAACGTTTTTGCAGTTTCAATTTGTTTTTGAGATCGGCTTCGTAGACACCGCAGCGGTCAATGAGTGTGTGCGATATTGCTGCTGCCTGTTAAAGCTGCCGGATAGAATATACTTCGAAATCGTCGAGTTTAGCACTCATACGTATGAAAAGTTGTCAACTGATGACCACGTTGAGTCATGCTGCGAGAACAACAATATCGTAATTTGCCTTCCTTTTTTTCTGATACATCATCACTAAGTGGTTTATCGTAATAATCGGTTGATTGTTGATAAAATGAAAAAACTTTGAGTGAAAAGTTAGTCAACCTTACAGTCAAGCTGTCGGCAGTGTTATGAACTACAAATACATTTTATGTATAACAAATGGCGCACCAGAATTTTTTTTTTAAATTTGATAAATCGAAAGAATTTATTATTGAATTCTGAACGTTTAGTTTAGGAATCTAAGAGTCCTTTAATTATTTCTTACTATGCCTATTTTCCTTATATAATTTTTTTCTAATATTACACAGGTGGATCGCAGTCCTACGCCAACCATGTGGTGGTTGACGTAACATAACCCTTCCGGAATTTCTAGTTCAAATGAAAATGTTAAAGATCGTATGATAAAATAAACCAATTTTTCGTAAATTCCGCGTCAGTAATTAATTGTGGTTAATAACAAATCTCACATTACCGTAAGGATGAAAAAACCGGAATGTAAAGATTTTGCGATGGACGGTGTTGAAAACGAGCAGTTGCAAAGTCGTTCACTTGATGGGATTCCCCGAATCGGAATGAACCCAGTGAGGATGGAATAATAAGTAGCAAAACAAACCCTTGGCAAAACAATGTCTTTAAAACTTGACCCTTTTAACAAAAACGTAGTCCTGTTTACTATACTGGGTAGCACTCTGTGAAAACGAAACCGGAACAGTAACGTTTGAATGAAAGAATTCAAACATCAATAACTTTTTTGTCACTGCATGGAATTTCATCGTCAACATGTCGTTGAAAAGTGAAAATATTCAGGAATGTTGTTTGCAATTTGTAATGATTCTAGCTATTTTGCAATTGCTAAACAGTCAAAATTGATCGAAACTCAAATTTTCAATATTGCTTACCTTGCCCCAACTCATTTATAGGGGAGTGTCGTCGTGGTTGGGCCGCGTTTTGGAATTCGCTCATAACTTTCGTTTCAAAATGAATTTTGGAAATCTAAATACATCGTTGCAAGGGTCTAAGAATAAGGTATATTTCCGGAAAATTTTGAACTGAATGCTTGAAAAATAATAAAGTTATCGGAATTTACGTGAAGACAAAAAATGTTGCCATAGTCGGGCCATGTTGTACAGGTTGGGCCACCACAAAAATCTAAGACATACGTACTGAAATTCTATATAGAGACATGAAAAGAATGAATTCCGTGAACAACGGCTCATATACGTACAAATACCCTGTTTTAATTGCATTTTTGCGAAATTTTGGCGATCTTGTAAATTCAATATTGCTACAATCGCCTTTGCCGAAGTGTACAACTACAATAAAAAAACAACAAAAATCTAGGTTTTATCGTATTAATTTTGCTTTATTTCATCACAGTTTACGTGACTGACATTCTCCAGCGATTATTGCGCTTCTGCGCTTAAAATTATGGTGGCCCAACCATGACTACTCAAGTGGCCCGGCCTTTACAAATAGCCCTTTTTTGTATTTCACCTTAGCCTTCCCAAACACCTTATTGGAGGGGATTTTTCTATAGTCTTCGAGTGCAGCACAACACACTTCATACATTTTCAAAATTTATCTCGATAATTGCATTTCATGAATCATTTCTGGAAGAAAAGTTCATTGCGCCTGGAAAACTTTTTTTGTAAGATTTAGTCACTGAATTCAGTACGGGTGTTTTGAATACACGATTGAAGCTCACAATATTGTTAAAAGTTAGCTGTCACAGTAAGAAGTTTTACAATGGTTGTATCATAGATATCATAAGTTTTAAAAACTGTAAAATCGTGATGGCCCGACCATAACAGCGGCCCGACGATAACGACAATACCCTATACCTGCAATCCCACTCACTTCGATTTCAGAAAAAGAGAAAGAGGGATTGTGTATAAGACACGACCTCATAAGTGACGCAGGACTACGCAAGTCTCTTTGTACACTCAAAAAAATCGACACGTCGCATCCACGTGAAAAATCAAGTAAACTTCTGTACAGCAACTTACGTGAATTTCATGTACTAGTTAATGGGAAAATTAATAGAACTTACCGGGATCGCACGTAAACTGGTTAGTATGAGTGCGAGTTACCAACAATTCACGTAAATGTTACATGGAAAGTGTGATGGATGAGAATTACCTATGTTTTCACGTAAACTTGACGTGCCGATTTTTTTGAGTGTAGTGATAGTATCATGTATTCACGCATATAATTATACGATTCTTTATGTACATCATGCTAAATGCAGCATTTGTTGCGAAAATTCGATTGAGCAGGCTGCAGGTTGAGAAAATTCGATTGTTTTTAAATGTATGTTAATGGCGCCTAAAATCTTACTTCAACATCGCACACTATTTACATATATTGTGTCGCCAGCACTAAATTGGACTTCCGAAAAAGCGGCAAACGATTTTTCTTCCGTGCCGTACAGTTAGTTCACAATCATGGGTCACACACAATTATGGGTCATTTTAGCTTTTTCTGCTGATTAATGCAAGAATATTATACGAAGTGATTGGCAAAATTGTTCCTCATAAGTAGGACTAATAATTTGATCAATCATTAGGTGATATTTAAACGCTCATCAGCAGCTAGAGCTAAAATGACCCACAATTGTGTGTGACCCATGATTGTGGACTGACTGTACATTAAACCTAGTGTCGGCGAAGCAAATGCGGCAAATGCGAAGTGCTATACAGCGCACTATTTCCGACACTAGGTATAATGTACGGCACGGAAGAAAAATCGTTTACTGTTTTGACGTAGGACTACGTCTTTGTTTACTATCTGGGACTGGGTAGCACTTTGTGAAAACGAAAATAGAAGTGTAACGTTGGAATGAAAGATTTCAAATGCTAATAACTTCTAAAGTACTGAACGAAACTGAACAATTTATATGTCGTTGGAAAGATAAAATGACAAAATTTTGGAGGGGAATGGAGCAATGGAGGGGGCTAGAGAGCAATTTTATGGACGGCTTAAGAGGGGGGGCTCCTATACAAATGAAACACAAATTTCCTCAAAACTCGAGAACTAATCAAGCAAATGGAACCAAATTCGGCATATAGGGGTTTTAGAAGGTAGGATTTTTTTCTATGGTGTACTGAGACCTCTTCCCCTTCTAAGAGAGGGGGGGCTCCCATACAAATTAAATACAAATTTCTTCATAAATCTATAACTAATCAAGCAAATGGAACCAAATTTGGCATGTAGGGGTTTCAGTAGGTAAGATTTTTTTCTATGGTGAACTGAGACTCTCGTCTTCAGGAGGGGGGGCTCCCATACAAATAATATACAAATTTCCTCATAATTCGAGAACTAATCAATCAAAAGGAACCAAATTTGGCATGTGGGGGGTTTTGGAGGTGGGATTTTTTTCTATGGTGTACTGAGACCTCTTCCCCTTCTAAGAGGGAAGGGTTCCATACAAATGAAATACAAATGTCTTCATAAATCTAGAACTAAACAAGCAAATGGAACCAAATTTGGCATGTGGGGGTTTATGGAGGCATGAATTTATTTTATGATGGTTTGAGACCCCTCACCACTGTGGTAGGAGGGTAAGGACTGTCATACAAATAAAACAGAATTTTTTGCGTATGTGCCATATTTTCTGCTATGTAACAAGCGGTAAGCTGTGAAAGTAAACTAGTAAACGTGCTTTGGCTTTAATGTTATTTGTAACCAATGGCCCTTTTAAAGGCCACAAGCGAGTAAAAGTAAGATTATTGAAACATGTCAAGCTGCGCATCATCATATTTAATACAATAATCTGTGGGCTGGTCATTCATTTCTATTTCAACTTTTTTGATGCACAAAAGTGATTTTTAAAAGAAATCTTCTATGTCTCATTGGCTGCAGGCGTTGTACTTATGAACACCCTCCACATATTTTCAAAGCCACCATTGCATTCAATGAAGTATTGAATCTGAATATTTCGCTCTTCTCTTTTAAACATTCACTTAAACAATGACTCAGATGACTCACTTAAACAATAAACTCAGATTCTTATAAACATATATATGCCAGAAATTCAGTTTACATTAGTCTTTGATCTAATGATCTGATATAGTCCTACGTCACCCATTTGTACAACCCTTAGGGCTGTATATCTTGTAGTTTTTTCGGAAGTCCAATTTTGTGCTGGAAACACAATATACCTATGCATTTTGATGACATCAAAAGATTGTTATGTTAAAATGGCTTGACTGTGCTGCAGGTTGAGAATTTCAAATTTTTGCAGGTCGATAATTTTTTACATGTTTTTGCTCATTGTCATGTTTGAAAGCTACTGTATAAATAAATTAAAGTTGTTTGGTTTTACACTTCAACAAAATTGTTTACATTCAGGACATCAAATTGGACCAGGTTTAATGTTTAAACGTTAACACCGGTTGAAGAAGAGGGATGGTTTGGCCCTCTGGCGTACTTCCCAAGCACAGATGTCAAATTGCACTAGGTTTAATCGCGTTCGCAAGGATTTTTGTTGGGCTCTTTCTGGTGTACTTCCCAAGCACAGATATCGAATTGGTCTAGGTTCAATCGTCGCAAAGAATCTTTGACTTGTTTGGACGGGGACATTCTGTCACTTTTTTTCTAAAAATACGTTTCGACCAATCACGAAGCGAGGATTGCCAGTTGGACAATACTTCATTACTTTCAATTTTTCAATAGTGCGTACACACTTAAAAAAAAAGTGCCGAAGTCAGCAAAATTTTGCCGAGATTTGGACAGCCGAGCGTTCGGTAAAATTTTTTATGATGCCAAACGTTAATAAAGATCCGTAAACGTCGATTTGCAAAACTGAAATTTTTACCGAACGCTCGGCTGTCCAAATCTCGGCAAATTTTGCTGAGTTTTTTAAGTGTGTACTTTAAAATCAATAGGATTCTATATTGGGGTTGATGCATAGAAGATTTTCTGATTGATTGGTGCAAAAATGTTTAAAATCGATCGGGAAACCTCTAAGCTATTAGCGCTCAAAACCTATCATTCTTCGATCGATTCCTATCAGCAGTTCTTCGATGAACACCTCAATGGCGAAGTCGCAGAAGGAGACGGAACGGAAATTAACCTAGGAGCGCCCATGGAAGATAGTGATGTCCTAGCACCTGATCTCCAAGAAATCAAACGAGAAATCAGGTTGCTGAAGACCAATAAAGCCGCTGCGAAGGACCGCTTACCGGCAGAGCTTTATAAACATGGCGGAGAAACGCTAGCAAAGGCTCTACACTGGGTTATTTCGAGGATTTGGGAGGAGGAAAAGCTACCGGAGGAATGGATGGAAGGAGTGGTTTGTACCATCTACAAAAAGGGTGATCGGCTAGACTGCTGCAACTATCGCGGTATTACGCTGGTAAATGCCGCCTACAAGGTACTCTCCCAGATCCTGTTACGCCGGCTGTCACCGATAGCACAAGGTTTCGTAGGGAATTATCAGGCGGGTTTCATGGGGGCTCGCGCAACTACGGACCAAATTTTTACTATCCGACAGATCTTGCAGAAATGTCGGGAGTACAACGTGCCCACGCATCACATCTTTATTGATTTCAAAGCAGCATACGATACAGTCGATCGAGACAAGCTATGGCAGATAATGCACGAATACGGTTTTCCGGACAAACTGACGCGACTGATCAGAGCTACATTGGATCGAGTGATGTGTTTCGTACGCATCTCTGGGACACTCTCGAGTCCCTTCGAGACGCGACGAGGGTTGAGACAGGGTGACGGTCTATCCTGCATGCTGTTCAACATCGCTCTTGAGGGGGTAATCCGACGAGCGGGCATCGAAACGAGAGGCACGATTTTTACCAAGAGTAGCCAACTTCTAGGCTTTGCAGATGACTTCGATATCATTGCCAGGAACTTTGCGACGGCGGAGGCAATCTACGCCAGACTGAAAGCGGAGTCTAAGAGAATTGGGCTAAAAATAAATGCGTCGAAGACCAAATACATGAAAGGAAGAGGCTCAAAGGAAACAAATGTGCGCCTCCCACGGACGGTAACCGTTGACGGCGACGAACTAGAAGTGGTAGAAGAGTTCGTGTATTTGGGATCGCTGGTGACCGCGGACAACAACACTAGTAAGGAGATCCAGCGGCGCATCCAAGCGGGAAATCGGGCCTACTTTGCCCTTCGTAAAACGCTACGATCAGGAAGCATACGCCGCCGCACGAAGCTAACAATGTACAAAACCATTATTAGACCAGTAGTTCTTTATGGACTTGAAGCCGTGACGCTGCTTACGGAGGACATACGCGCCCTTGCCGTGTTTGAGCGGAAAGTGCTGCGGACGATATTTGGCGGAGTACAAACTGAAAGCGGAGAGTGGCGGAGGCGTATGAATCACGAGCTACAGGCACTGCTTGGGGAGACTCCCATCGTACATCTAGCGAAAGTTAGCAGGCTACGGTGGGCCGGACACGTCGTAAGGATGCCGGACGACTGTGCGACGAAAATAGTCCTCTTCAACAACCCCACCGGCACCAGGAACAGGGGGGCCCAACGTGCACGATGGCTCGACCAGGTCGAGAGCGATTTGCGACTTCTGGGACGACTAGGAAATTGGCGACGAGTGGCCCAAGACCGAGTTGAATGGAGACGAGTGCTTGAAACAGCACGAGCCACCCCGGCTCTATGCTGCTGAAGAAGAACCTATCATTTTTCGTGACGCTCGCATTTTTCGATTTTTCGCAATGGCGCCCCGTGCCAAACCTTGCCGTAAGACGTACGTCCTACGTCAAAAAACCGCGTTAATTCGAAAAATGATGTAAAAATCAGAGGGGTTATGTACAAGACATGGTCGCATATTGAATATGGGGTCAGTCCCGGTGTAGTGGTTAGCATTCACGCCTCTCACGCCGTGGACCCGGGTTCAAATCCTAACCCCGCAGAAGTCACGAATGACCCATGCTGTTAAAGTGACTATAATCTAACAAAAAAACTATAAGGTATACAGCCCTAAGGGTTGCACGAACTGGTGACGTATGCCTATGTTAACATTATATTGTAATATTTTGATAACATGTTTTACTCGATTAAGTATTCCTTTATGTCAGATCATTAGAGCAAGAACTAATGCAGATTGCATTTCTGACATGTGTATGTTCATAAGAATCTACCGCCTCCAGCTTGGCTCATTGAAACAGTGAGCAGATGCGCTACGGAAGCCCCTCGTGAGGTTCAGATCTTCGTTCGTTTCTTGTTGGTGAGTGAATTAGCCAAAATTCCGTCCCGAAAGGCACATAATTATCATGACATTAGAGCTCCTAGTAAATGTTTCAGGATAAATGTGAATATCATCCATCAACTAGCCTTTTTGGCCTTCAGCATCAAGTAATAATTGAAGATAAAATTGAATTTTCTTTCAGCTGAAAATATCTCTTCGATGTACACATCAGTAACAGCAAAAATTTTTTTAGGGAACTTTACAGTGTTGTAGCTTAGTAGTTTGAAGGGAACGCCACAAAAGTAGCATATATTTAGCGTTTTAGGTACTAAACATTTTTACAAGAACGAATTGCAGATTACGCGAAATTTTATTTAACCTTCATTTGATTTGTTGGTGGCCTTAAAAGGACCATTGGTTACAAATAGCATCAAAGCCAAAGCAAGTTCAGTGCAAATATCGGAGGTCCTTCTCTTTTTGCATAAATGGCAACCAGAGGAGTGGTGTGGGTGTCAAACTACATACATTGTCCACGTCCTAGCCATTGGTTTTGGTACTTTTGGTTCTGGTACCTACTTATTGATTGATTCATCTTAAAGCAACTGAAACTAATCAGAAAGTATTTAAACACAGCCTATTAGCTATAATTTAACTATAACTAGCTGTTATTTTCGATATCTAGGCTACTTCAGAGTTGTCGCCATCCATAGATATTTAGTCCGCCAAATTTTGACAATTTCACACCTCTGATGGCAACTGGCACGTAGGTTATCGGCATCGATTCATTGTATCCTGAACCGAAACGCTTTTACTAACAGCTATCACTGCAGTCTACTCCCGCTTGTCATTCGTACTTACCGCTAGCCTTCCATGTTAACGAAATTTGACCTTTTTTTACATACATTTTCACTATTAAGCGTATGAAAGATTATTATAAGTAAGTTATTATAAAATTGCTGGACATTTTATCTTTCCAACGACATAATAGCAGTTATGTTTCGTTCAGTGGTATAGAAGTTATAAGCATTTGAAATCTTTCATCCAAACGTTACACTTCTATTTGCATTTGCACAAAGTGCTACCCTACCCAGTATAGTAAACAAAGACGTAGTCCTACGTCAAAAAAAGTTTCTATCAATGCTACGAAACCCATAGAACATGTTTATTTGTATCTAACGTTCGGGGAAAGCTAATTTTGTAAAGTAACTTTCTTAATAATTTTTGTCAAGAAAATTGTTTTATTCGCTTGAAAATCACTGATTTACAGGAAAATATCGTACAATCGATTGTCATACTATATTTAACATGATAAACCGACGAGATTAGGTGCAAATACTACGAAGTGTGCAATAATTGTAAAATTACCCTGTGTAAATGAAATGAGCAGTCGTAAGATGGTGAATCACAAGATATCACATTGGCGATCTATTGCCAAATCGAATCTTTGGGGTGAATTTAGAGGTAAAATATGAGGTAAGAAAAATAGAGTATGTTTCGTAGTGCAATGTATTGGCCGTTCGGGTGGAATTCCGAATGCAAGTACGGATTTACTACGGTTGGCGTTTATTTCACGAAGTTGTTCGCACTATAAGTTTCTTTTAAAAAGGGTTCTTTATACATTTGGTGGCAGTATTGTTCCTGGATGGAAAAGTGTTGCATTCTACGAGCTTTGAACGTTCTTCAAGAAAAGGGATAGATAATTGCCTTTGGAATAACAAACGAAATTGGCCGGACACCATTTGCGAATGAAGTTATACATGGTAATGGAAATTACCATTAGGTAGACTTGGATGTATAACCGGGAGTATAGTATAGTATAGAGTATACCCGATCAGGAGGACCTAACAAAATTATAACAGATCTTGTTATTTTGTTATCAAATTTTCTAACATCAGTTGTTATTAATTTGATATATTTGATCATATTTTAACAACCGTTGGTATAAATTAGTAAGTGGTTTAAATATCAAAAATTATAACTAAACTGCCTTTAATTAATGCCTGATTTATAACAAATCACGTAATGATTTTATCTTAATTGTAACACATTGTGCTAAAGGTTAATTGTCAACATTTCAGGATATTCCAAAAATAACACAGCTAATAAAGATATATTAACAAGTATTAGTAATCGTGAGGTGACGTATTTAATATACTTTAAAAAAAATGATGGTAATTAAAATAAGTTTTGCAAGTAACATATTTTGTTATAAAAGTAATTTGCAAGTAACATATTTTGTTATTAAAGCGAAATGTGTCATTCTTAAAGTGGTAATTAGGAAGCAAATTCAAGTTTGTAACAGATTCAGATAAAAGTAGCACATTGAGTTATGAATGAACAATATAGATTCCACCACCAATGTTGCTATTCATCGATAAAAGTACTGATTCGGTTTGAAACACAGTCAAAGGTGCTTCCATAACGTCAAATTCTCTGGAAATGATTTTCTAGCTGAGAATTACTTAATGAAAGTGAGAGAAAAGCGAATTACCACTCACTCTTTTTCATGCCTGATTTGATCGCTAGTGATGCAATCAAACACGAATAGCTCGTATTTGGCTCATCGCGATGATTTATCAATTTTGGAAAACAGGCAAAAGCGCTTTCGGATATTGAATTATACCGTCAAAAAAACTTGTACCTAACACTTATGTTGGTTTTTCACCTGAGATACTTGGAATATACATTTTTGCGACATAATACATAAATGCACTTCAAAACACCAACGTTCTTCTACACCCAGAAGACTTTTAATCTTATAAAATTATTTTAACATGTTATTCATAAATTTTCAATATTCACGTTAAGTGCAGCATAAATCTTTTTTTCGTGACAATGACAAGCACCAGCAAGCAGCAACGTTTGCAAATGTTTACAAGATATAAGCGATTTATCAGACATGTTGACAGGATCAAATTTTGAACAGTGGCCGACGGTATTTTTATTATCAGCCTTCATCGTTAGTCACACTAGAAGAAGATGTATAATTTTTCATAGCATCGAACCTTCGAGGCACCAATTGTTAATAATAATATTGCACCAGGTTTGCATTTCATTGATACTAAATCTTGAAACTATTTTGTTTGTCCTTGAACGAGCAATTTTTTTTTTGTAATTTGCCAAAAAATTCGCTTGTTTACGTTTCATCGCAAAATACATTCTTGCTTGGATGACAGCGATTAACGATGACTAGCGATGAGTGTGAGACAGAGATACCGAGCGAGTATTTGCGAGCGTAATCAATTCATATTTTGCTCACCAGTTTTTGCGTCGGCGATTCATCGCGAGCAATCAGGATACGATAGAGTTGCCAGTTGATAAAATTCAAATCGCTGACGAGCAGGTGATGAGTCTTCATCGTGATGAGAATTTGCAACATTGCTAATTAGTTTATTTTCGATTTGTAACATAATATGTTAAAAATATCAAAATGTGTTATAAAACAGATATAATCTTGTTATGGCCTCCTGATCGGGTACCCAGCAAACATTTTCGTACATATATCAAAGTAACAAATATGATATATGTACCGATATATATCTAGAAAAATCGCATTCGATGCACGAAACCAGCATATGCGTACTGTTTTGGAGGCGACATACGTACTACAAATTATATGAAAATAATTCACATTCATAAGTACATATTTGTGTACGATGAAATCCGACTCAACATGATTCTTTCCATAATGCTATACAATTCTGTGACGAAAATCGTATGTGAATCAGTTACTATCATTTTGTACGAATAAATGTAAACTAGGGTGCGCTTTATTAAGCTGTATGTACGATTGCGAGTTTGTTTAACGATATTTAGGATGATTTTCACACATTATTATACGATTTGTGGTTTGCTGGGTAGTAAAGTATGGGGGCGGGAAAAGCCCATGGCCAACTCGTAATAAAGTTGAGCCTAATGTGAGGGCCATGGCCAACGTATAATAAGATTGAGCCGAAAAAAGCACATGTTCAATCCATATTAGGATTAATCCGATAAAACGCCAGGGCCAGTGCGTATCAGGGATGAGCTGGTAAAAGGCCATGACTAACGCAAATCAGAATCGTGAGAGAGAGAGAGAGAGGGAAAGTCTGTACTAAGGTTTAGCCGAGAACAGTCCATGGCCAAAGCATATTGAGGTTGATTTAGAAAAACATTTGTTAGCGGTGAGCCAACAGATCAAGGCCAACACCTATGAAGATTGAGTCGAGATGAGTAGGGCCGAGCCGAAATTTTGAAAATGTTTCAATGTTGGGTAGATATAATGATCATGAACATGTTGAAATACCATGACCGTTGACTTCAGGAAGATAAGGTTCATAGACGTACATACAATATCAATAATAAGGTATGGTAGATACTGGGACTATTTTGCGTGTGCTTAAAAAGATTTTAGCATGAGTAGTATTTTCTATTATAGGTCGTCATATTACAAAACAGAGAGTGCTTTTCTTTACACACAATGTATGAATGTTAACGAATTTCAATATAAAAGCATGAAGAATTCGACGACTGCCCCAGAAATGTAAATTGTCTATACTTGACCTGAAAAAATATATATTGAATTGTTCATTTTACGCATGGGGAGAATGTGGCGTCCTGGTATTTATACCATATTAGAAGATTTGCTTGTAATGTTTAATGTGTTATGCTTACTAATGTGATTGTGTATTTAGTTGCCGATAGCGTATAACGGGGACAGTGAGAAAGTGTCGGAGTGAGTTGACAGCTTCCCGCGTAAATGGAATTAGCAGTCAGTCGTGAGATGGCAAACCACAAGATATCACCACACCGCACCGCCCTGGTGAGATTCGAACAAACAACGACTGTCTTGTTAGACAAGTATAGTATCTCGTAGCGAACTGGGCGATTAAAATAATGAATAACGAGGGATTCATTGCCGATGCTAATAAGGCATAGAGGCAAAAACCCTACCG
Organism: Sabethes cyaneus; assembly: GCF_943734655.1. Classification (NCBI taxonomy): domain Eukaryota; kingdom Metazoa; phylum Arthropoda; class Insecta; order Diptera; family Culicidae; genus Sabethes; species Sabethes cyaneus. Next base: position 109,756,914 of record NC_071353.1, on the reverse strand, counting down.
GTCGACAGCAAATTCGAAACGAGAAACAGTGAAGAGGTAAATAGAGCCCTCCTTAGGGACCAAAGAAGAGACAATTATCTAAGCGAAGTAGCAAGGAGAAAACATAAAACGTCAATTGATTTAGGAGTCGACAAAGAGGACGCTCAGAAAAGTACAAACAAGTCTCCTCAAGCTCAAGGGAAACCTGAAAATAATAACAGACCTAGACTAGAGCTATGCCCAATTATAGTACTTTGTAGTATTCTGTACCTAAAAGGAAAAGCGAGTGCAATAATCCCACAGCTGGTTAAAGGGAGTCGGTTAATAAAAGACTGAATCTTATTAGACCAACAGTACCGGCAATGTCAACGAGCAAGGAAGAAGTTGACCACGATCCGGAGGAGTAAAAAGTGCCAAAAGGAGTACAGAGATCGTGAAGAATTAGAACAACTATTCCGAGCTAATGACACGTGTTAGTTTTACGAGAAGGTGACCCAAACTCGGAAGGGCTGAACACCGAAACCTGACATATATAGGATGGAGGATGAGAGGAAATCTAATTACAAATGAGTGCGAGATAGTCGACAGATGGAAACTAATTTTAGTTTAGCACCTTAATAGCCAAGTTTAGAAAGATGTGGAACGAAAGTTAACCTAACGGGTGGCAACTAAAATTTTGGAATTTTTTCGAGGCCCTTTTGCTCAACCACAAGCGAGCTCAGAGAGAAATGAGAGTATATATGTGTTAGCTCTCTCTCTCTCTCCTCTTTTTGTCAATATTTTTGTTTTGTTTAGGCTTGCTCAGTTTCGCTAAAAATGGCATCGAAACAAGAAGCATTCCGGGAGCGCGTTGTACACTTCAACGAATTGCAACAGAAATCTCGGCACAAAGTATACGGTACAACACTTAAAAAGCAAATATGTTGCGGCTTCGACTATTTACCATATCCTAAGATGCCCAACAACTATTTGCAAGCAAGCTAGTGGAAGAGCAGCCAAAATTATGGACGTAGAAGGACATCGTTCTCTTTCTCGTTTCTTCAACAACAAGCCCTCTGGTTTGGCTATCAATTAAGATGCACCAGGCGAATGTTTCAAGAAAATTTTGATCCCGTTTCTACAAAAACACCATGCAGATGGACAATACCTGTTTTGTCCGGATAGAGCATCATCGCATTACGTCAAACACCCACAATCGTTCCTGAATACCCATTCGACCCCATTTTTACACAAGAACCACGACCCGAAAAATCTGTCTCAGTGCGCCCAATCGAAGATTTCTTCGGGATTTTGAGTTCCTTGGTATATAAAAATAACTGGAGAGCCACGAATTGCCAACAGGTGATTGGTAGAATCAAGAGATGCCTTCGTAAAGTTGACATGAAGGCTGTACAACGCTCCTGTTTCGAAGTCAAACGAAAGCTTCGCCGAACAGCCGATTACGGATTGTTTTCAAATGTTCGCTAATTTTTTTCAACAATGGATAATGTATCTTTAATTTCGGTAGATCAGTTCTTCTTCATGTATCTTTGTCTTTCTTTGACAGCTTGAGCTAAAAGCTCCAAAATTTTATTTGCCACCCGTTAGGAATGTCCATAGAACACAGTAAAATGTACCAGCACCTGATTTCCAAGAAGTCAAACGAGTCGAACCAACAGCGCCGCGGGTAAGGACTGCCAACCGGAAGAGCTTTATAAACATGGCTGAGAAATACAGGCAACAGCTGTACTCTGGGTGATTTCCAAGATTTGGAAGGAAGCGTAGCTACCGGAGGAATGGGTGGAAGAAGTGGTTTGTCCCGTCTACAAAAAGGGTGCTAGGCTCGATTGCTGCAACTATCGCGGCATAAAACTGGTAAAGGCCGCCTACAAGGTACTCTCCTAAATCCTGTTATACCAGCTGTTGCCGACAGCACAAGGTTTCGTAGGGAATTACTACGCAGGCTTCATGGGGGCTCGCGCAAGTATGTACCAAATTTTTATTTTCCGACAGATTTTATCGTCAGAAATGTCGGGAGTACAACGTACCCACGCACCACATCTTTATAAGCATAAGCATAAGCATAGGATACCGCCCTTGTGCTGCTACTGCGTTATTAACCAGGACCGATGAAAATTGCAAAATGATGGCTGGAAAAAGCATACTTGGGACAGCATACTATGCCACATTGTGCATCCTTATCAGGTCTCTGTAGGCTGAACAATACCGACGCCGGCCACGTCCGAATGCGGGTCTTGGTGGGATGGGAAGGAATGTTAGTCCAATACTTGTTGCTACTAAAGACCAGGGAATCCTCTGCATCTTCACAAGTATTTCGAAAAAGGAGGGGGGGGAGCTAGATGGATAATGTAAGTATGTAAGCACCCGTTATATGCAACTAACCTGGATATTCAAAAAACTTCTTACAGAGCCGGCAATTGCGAAAATTAAGAAATAAAATATATCCATTTTATTACAAATCTAATATAATGGTAATGGTACATAAACAACCATAATTTGTTAAATTATATCGAAAAATACTATGCACATGCGAGATTTACGGCTCGAAAACCCGCACATCACATCTTTATTGATTTCAAAGCCGCATACGATACAGTCGGACGAGACCAGCTATGGCAGATTTATGCACGAACACTGTTTTTCGGATAAACAGACGGGACTGTTAAGAGCTACATCCGATCGTGAGAGTGATGTGTTTCGTGCACATCTCGGGGACACTCTCGAGTCCCTTCGAGAAGCGGCAAGGGTTGAAACAAGGTACTGGCTTATCCTGCATGCTGTTCAACATCGCTCTTGAGTGGGTGATCCGATAAGCGGGCATCGAAACGACTGGCACCATTTTCACCAAAAGTAGCCAACTCCTGGGCTTTGCAGATGGCTTTGATATCATAGCCAAGAACTTTGCGCTGCGGAGGCAATGTACGCCAAACTACCAGCGGAGTCTAGAGGGATTGGGCTGAAAATAAATGCGTCGAAGACCAAACATATGAAAGCAAGAGGCTCAATGGAAACAAACGCGTATTTTCCACGACCAGTAGCCGTTACAAATCAGCGGCTATTTCATCGAGTCCCTGGAATTCAAGTGGAAAATAATGTCTTCGTTATTCAACTATTTTACAAGGTATTTACCAAAACATTGGTGAAACAGGAAGCATTTCTCACAGTAAAAATGAGTGCTAAATTGTGTCCCGTAACGCTGGAAAGTGTCATTTGGAAATGCAATTCGTGAATAAGTAAAATGGATTTAACATAACTTGATTCAATCAATTGTCAGTATTACAATCAATTGTCAAGTCTTGAAACTATTGCAAGCATAACTTGAATAAATCAGTTGTCAAACAATTAATTTTAAGAAGGTAGTATCTTTTGAACGATGTTTGCTCCTAACTCAAAACGTCAAATGCTCAAATCTTGCCTTGTAGATTGCCACCGTTCGAAACGGTCATTTTTGAAAAACACATTATTAGTGACGCATTTCAAGCTCTTTAATTATGTTCATGGACTGTTTAATGTTTGCTTGCGGTGCTCTCACCAAACAATATTCAGTAAGTAGTTGTCGGTAGCGTTGCTTTAGGCCGCTGACACCGTAGATTGACACCGAAAAGTGATGTAATTGTTTGCGCAACCTCGTACTCGAATTTGATGCATTAGCATAACCTGTCCGATAATTCTTGTTGACTTTAAACCAGTAAATTTGAAAAACAATCATCTTCATTAAGCCTATCCATCCACCTTAAAGTGTGTAAATAAGCTTACTCACTTCTTGTTAATCTTCTGGTGCCCAAGTTTTTTCCAAATTCTCACAATTTTCTCATCTTTCGCAGGAAATAAATGTTTCAAATCAACATAAACAAACATTTTTGTTGTATAACAGCAGATTAATTAGCTATATAACGGTTGAATAAGCTACTATTCAACAAAACTGCTTGTTGGGAATTGATAAATGAGCTTCGGGAACGGAAAACCCCATCATTCTAAAAGCAAGCAGTTAATAAAATTTAACAATAACTGTAAATATATACAAAGTCCTTAAGCGGCCTTGACCAAACCAGTGCTTATCTCACACTGATTTCAAAAATAAACCAAAATCGTCCGACTTTCGATTCTACCAATGTTTTCAACTCGGTCACCAACTCAAACACGTCAACTTAACACTTATCATCCGAACCTGTACCTCGGCTGATACAACACCCGCTCGCTTGGGTTGCTTAAAACGCACATGATTTGCATCCTACCAAATCAAAATAGATGTAGGTATTTTGTATCAAAGTTCACACAACTCCCGATAAGATAGCGCGAATGGCGGTCGGTGTCGGTGGCGTCCGGCCGTGACTTATGACGCAACAACTGCATTCAGCTGGTTTTGCTAGAGAAACGGACGAAATCGGCACCAGCAGCAATCACCAGTGACGAATCACTTTCCGGTAGAAAATCGATAACACCGATTGTCGCGACAGCTGATCGTCGTCGTTGATTTTCAGCACGCAAAAGTGGAACATGAGGCTGAGACAGACGTAATTTGAATTTTTTTTTCATAAGAAAAGTTTCGGAGGATAATCGAATCTGCTAAAACGTATTCACTCATTAAAGATTATATTGCGGAACATGTTCCAATTTTGCTTTAAAGCTGCCACGTTTTTCATCAGTCTTCCAGAACCATACTGTCATAAGACGCCATGTTTAAAGAAAATCCTCACTGCACTATTTGAAGTATGAAAATTCAAAAGAAAATCTGCTTTACACTATGCTTTCAATGAGTTTTTGAATTATCAAGATGCTTTATTCAAATGAACACATGCTAGTTTTAATGTTATCAACATTCTTTAAAGGACAGGATAAAACTTAATCCTACTTTCACAACACCACCACAGGAACCGATAATGTTTGTATTCACGTCAGGCAAAATTCGAATCCGAACTAGTACGTCGCAACCGGGGTTATCACTGGCAAACTTCACCCTTGTTGTTTTTTGTTTCTTTCAACTCTGACGACGACCGAAATGCGCCTGCCCTGCTAATGTCAAAATATCTCCTGCACGGCCTACCGCACGCCGTCGCCGGTTCTCGTGTGCTCGCCGAACGGCCCCATCCTACGCAGTGTGCCGAGTAACAACAAAAACAGCTTTCGCATCCTTTTTCCCGCACCCTATTCCAACCCAACCCGTGTCGTCGTCGGTTGTGTTACAGCACAGCTAGAAGGGCGAGACTCTGGAAGATTCCGACTGCGCAGGCGCGTTCTTTATTGTTTCGTGCTTCTTTGTTGTCATTTTCAGTAAAACGTCAAAAAAGGTAAACATTAGAGTGATATCCTGCGCAGCAGTTCCTTACCGGAACATCATCAATTCACCCAAAGAAAGTGGAAACCCTTTTACGGCCATCAACATGACATGCCGATGGTGAACGCAACATTCGCACGATCAACCAAAAATTATGTAAACAAACCAGCAAACAAAACAAATTGTGGGCAGATGCATGCACCCCCCCCCCCCCCGGCGCTTTTGTGCCTTCAGTTTGAGTGTGCGAAAAAAATGACCACTTGAGCAGTGAGTGAGAGTCACTTGCACCTCTTGTAGCTCTTTAAGCACAATGGGTCTCGATTGTTTGCCCCGCACGTGATGATGATGATGATGAGGAGGAGGAGACCAATGACGACGGCCGGCGGTAGTGGTAGATCCATCGTATCGTAACACGATCGAGTTCGAGCAAATGGATGGGAAAGATCCTAATCTAAGATGATGGAAATGATGTGATTTCTAGCCAATTTTGATCAATTTACTTTCGGGTGCGGTGTTTAATTCAATTTGGAGCATTCCGTAAGTTCGTTGCTTTCATGCCGAGGTTTGTATTGGATAACACTTGTTTTCCCATTAAAAGGTTCAATTAAAATCAATCCGAGGATGGGCATTTTAATGCTATAATTTTAACCTCTTGGTTAAAAGAAAAATGAAAAAATTTAACAAATTGAATTTTAAAATTGCACGTAAAATGTAAACTGAAATTTTAATTTTAAATTTAACATTTTACACTTTACACTTTACATCTTACATTTTACATTTTACATTTTACATTTTACATTTTACATTTTACATTTTACATTTTACATTTACATTTACATTTTACATTTTACATTTTACATTTTACATTTTACATTTTACATTTTACATTTTACATTTTACATTTTACATTTAACATTTTACATTTAACATTTTACATTTTATATTTTACATTTTACATTTTACATTTTACATTTTACATTTTACATTTTACATTTTACATTTTACATTTTACATTTTACATTTTACATTTTACATTTTACATTTTACATTTTACATTTTACATTTTACATTTTACATTTTACATTTTACATTTTACATTTTACATTTTACTTTTTACATTTTACATTTTACATTTTACATTTTACATTTTACATTTTACATTTTACATTTTACATTTTACATTTTACATTTTACATTTTACATTTTACATTTTACATTTTACATTTTACATTTTACATTTTACATTTTATATTTTACATTTTACATTTTACATTTTACATTTTACATTTTACATTTTACATTTTACATTTTACATTTTACATTTTACATTTTACATTTTACATTTTACATTTTACATTTTACATTTTACATTTTACATTTTACATTTTACATTTTACTTTTTACATTTTACATTTTACATTTTACATTTTACATTTTACATTTTACATTTTACATTTTACATTTTACATTTTACATTTTACATTTTACATTTTACATTTTACATTTTACATTTTACATTTTATATTTTACATTTTACATTTTACATTTTACTTTTTACATTTTACATTTTACATTTTACATTTTACATTTTACATTTTACATTTTACATTTTACATTTTACATTTTACATTTTACATTTTACATTTTACATTTTACATTTTACATTTTACATTTTATATTTTACATTTTACATTTTACATTTTACATTTTACATTTTACATTTTACATTTTACATTTTACATTTTACATTTTACATTTTACATTTTACATTTTACATTTTACATTTTACATTTTACATTTTACATTTTACATTTTACATTTTACATTTTACATTTTACATTTTACATTTTACATTTTACATTTTACATTTTACATTTTACATTTTACATTTTACATTTTACATTTTACATTTTACATTTTACATTTTACATTTTACATTTTACATTTTACATTTTACATTTTACATTTTACATTTTACATTTTACATTTTACATTTTACATTTTACATTTTACATTTTACATTTTACATTTTACATTTTACATTTTACATTTTACATTTTACATTTTACATTTTACATTTAACATTTTACATTTAACATTTTACATTTTATATTTTACATTTTACATTTTACATTTTACATTTTACATTTTACATTTTACATTTTACATTTTACATTTTACATTTTACATTTTACATTTTACATTTTACATTTTACATTTTAAATTTAACATTTTACACTTTACACTTTACATCTTACATTTTACATTTTACATTTTACATTTTACATTTTACATTTTACATTTTACATTTACATTTACATTTTACATTTTACATTTTACATTTTACATTTTACATTTTACATTTTACATTTTACATTTAACATTTTACATTTAACATTTTACATTTTATATTTTACATTTTACATTTTACATTTTACATTTTACATTTTACATTTTACATTTTACATTTTACATTTTACATTTTACATTTTACATTTTACATTTTACATTTTACATTTTACATTTTACATTTTACATTTTACATTTTACATTTTACATTTTACATTTTACATTTTACATTTTACATTTTACATTTTACATTTTACATTTTACATTTTACTTTTTACATTTTACATTTTACATTTTACATTTTACATTTTACATTTTACATTTTACATTTTACATTTTACATTTTACATTTTACATTTTACATTTTACATTTTACATTTTACATTTTACATTTTATATTTTACATTTTACATTTTACATTTTACATTTTACATTTTACATTTTACATTTTACATTTTACATTTTACATTTTACATTTTACATTTTACATTTTACATTTTACATTTTACATTTTACATTTTACATTTTACATTTTACATTTTACATTTTACATTTTACATTTTACATTTTACATTTTACATTTTACATTTTACATTTTACATTTTACATTTTACATTTTACATTTTACATTTTACATTTTACATTTTACATTTTACATTTTACATTTTACATTTTACATTTTACATTTTACATTTTACATTTTACATTTTACATTTTACATTTTACATTTTACATTTTACATTTTACATTTTACATTTTACATTTTACATTTTACATTTTACATTTTACATTTTACATTTTACATTTTACATTTTACATTTTACATTTTACATTTTACATTTTACATTTTACATTTTACATTTTACATTTTACATTTTACATTTTACATTTTACATTTTACATTTTACATTTTACATTTTACATTTTACATTTTACATTTTACATTTTACATTTTACATTTTACATTTTACATTTTACATTTTACATTTTACATTTTACATTTTACATTTTACATTTTACATTTTACATTTTACATTTTACATTTTACATTTTACATTTTACATTTTACATTTTACGTTTTACATTTTACATTTTACATTTTACATTTTACATTTTACATTTTACATTTAACATTTTACATTTAACATTTTACATTTTATATTTTACATTTTACATTTTACATTTTACATTTTACATTTTACATTTTACATTTTACATTTTACATTTTACATTTTACATTTTACATTTTACATTTTACATTTTACATTTTACATTTTACATTTTACATTTTACATTTTACATTTTACATTTTACATTTTACATTTTACATTTTACATTTTACATTTTACATTTTACATTTTACATTTTACTTTTTACATTTTACATTTTACATTTTACATTTTACATTTTACATTTTACATTTTACATTTTACATTTTACATTTTACATTTTACATTTTACATTTTACATTTTACATTTTACATTTTACATTTTATATTTTACATTTTACATTTTACATTTTACATTTTACATTTTACATTTTACATTTTACATTTTACATTTTACATTTTACATTTTACATTTTACATTTTACATTTTACATTTTACATTTTACATTTTACATTTTACATTTTACATTTTACATTTTACATTTTACATTTTACATTTTACATTTTACATTTTACATTTTACATTTTACATTTTACATTTTACATTTTACATTTTACATTTTACATTTTACATTTTACATTTTACATTTTACATTTTACATTTTACATTTTACATTTTACATTTTACATTTTACATTTTACATTTTACATTTTACATTTTACATTTTACATTTTACATTTTACATTTTACATTTTACATTTTACATTTTACATTTTACATTTTACATTTTACATTTTACATTTTACATTTTACATTTTACATTTTACATTTTACATTTTACATTTTACATTTTACATTTTACATTTTACATTTTACATTTTACATTTTACATTTTACATTTTACATTTTACATTTTACATTTTACATTTTACATTTTACATTTTACATTTTACATTTTACATTTTACATTTTACATTTTACATTTTACATTTTACATTTTACATTTTACATTTTACATTTTACATTTTACATTTTACATTTTACATTTTACATTTTACATTTTACGTTTTCCATTCTACGTGTTAGGTTTAGATCACATTCAGTGTTTCAATTAGATTCAATCTCGTAAAAACGCAAAGATAAGAGCGACGATAATATCGCCCTTAATAGTTGAATAGAGTCTGCGATCATATACCGATCGCATTTTTGATCCCCTTTGATCAGTTCCGTTCTGAGCACACTAGCAATCGGTCACACTAAAGTTTATAATAAATCCAACAGTGAAATTAAAGCTAAGTTTATCATTTATTAAAATTGGTTGATTTTTTGGCAAGTTCCTGCGTTTTAAGTTGTATTCCCGAAACTTACGCCCGTGATCTTTTCCTGGATAAAACATGGTGCCGTGACCAGGATCACGGGTATTGGCAATAATACACTTAGACGAGTTCCCAATCCCTAACCTCATCAACCAGTTTTCCGTAAATCCACCGTAGAATTATTACAAGGCCTGTTTTTGGACAGGTACAGGTGAGTATCTGTCCATTTCCTTATATCCGCGTTGTACGGTGCTTCCTGGGTCGTTTTTTGGATCGATTTCAGACCTGGTATATTGTTCCCGCTAGTGCGTTGCACTAGCATTTAGTGTCCAGTTCAACTCCTAACTTAAGAACACTGACACGTTCCACACTAGCCTCTTCAGTCGAAATCGAAAGCGTACACGGAGTTCGGTTGCGATAGTAGGTGATCATTGATCATTCAGTCTGTACTATAAACTTATTAATAAGAGCTTGGTGTTTGCAGTTTTCAGCTGATCGCACAGCGATAAATATTTTTTGATCATAACTCTGAAACCAGCCCCTTAAACCCTTAAACAGCTCAGATTCGAATCAGAATTTGGTGATCAATGCGCTCAAAAGTATTTTTAAGATCTGTGATGTGTGTCTGCAGTAGGCCGCGGCCGGCCAGTTTCAATGTCGGCCATGAATCGACTCTCTCTCTCTCTCACTATCTATACCTATAAAGAAGGATTTCTGTCTGTCTGTCTGTCTGTCTGTCTGTCTGTCTGTCTGTCCTGTGTTCCTTATAGAATCAAAAACTACTGAACCAATCGGCGTGAAAATTTGCATGTAGAGGTTTTTGGGGCCAGGAAAGGTTTTAGTGATGGTTAGATACCCCTCCCCCCACTAAGAGGGGGGGCTCCCATACAAATGAAACACAAATTTCTGCATAACTCGAGAACTAATCAAGCAAATAGAACCAAATTTGGCATGTGGGTGTTTTTGGTGACAAGAATTTATTCTAGGGTAATTTGAGACCCCTCCCCTCTTTATAAGGGGAATTATAACTTCTCTCCCCTTTAAGAGGGGGGGTTTCCATACAAATTTCCTCATAACTCGAGAACTAATCAAGCAAATGGAACCAAATTTGGCATGTGAAGGTTTTCGAGGGCAAGAAAATTTTCTATGTTGAATTAGGACCCCTCCTCACTTTAAGAGGGGGGGCTCCTGTACAAATGAAATACCAATTTCCTCATAACTCGAGAACTAATCAAGCAAATGGAACCAAATTTGGCATGTGTGTGTTTTTGAAGACAAAATTTTTTTCTATGATGAATTGGGACCCCTCCCCACTTTAAGAGGGGGGGGGGGCTCCTACACAAACGAAATACAAATTTCCTTATAACTCGAGAGCTAATCAAGCAAATGGAACCAAATTTGGCATGTAGGTGTTTTTGGAGGCAAGAATGTTTTCTATGATGAATAAGAACCTCTCCCCACTATAGGAGGGGGGGCTCCTATACAAATGAAATACAAATTTCCTCATAACTCGAGAACTGAGAACTAATCCAGCAAATGGAACCAAATTTGGCGTGTAGGTGTTTTTGGAGGCAAGAATTTTTTCTGTGATGAATTAGGACCTCTTCCCACATTAGGAGGGGGGGCTCCAATACAAATGAAATACAAATTTCCCCATAACTCGAGAACTAATCAAGCAAATAGAACCAAATTCGGCATGTGGAGGTTTTTGGAGGCAAAAATATTTTCTACGGTGAATTAGGATCCTTCCACACATCAAGAGGGGGGGCTTCTACACAAATGAAATACAAATTTCCTCATAATTCGAGAACTAATCAAGCAAATGGAACCAAATTTGGCATGTGAAGGTTTTCGAGGGCAAGAAAATTTTCTATGTTGAATTAGGACCCCTCCTCACTTTAAGAGGGGGGGCTCCTGTACAAATGAAATACCAATTTCCTCATAACTCGAGAACTAATCAAGCAAATGGAACCAAATTTGGCATGTGTGTGTTTTTGAAGACAAAATTTTTTTCTATGATGAATTGGGACCCCTCCCCACTTTAAGAGGGGGGGGGGGCTCCTACACAAACGAAATACAAATTTCCTTATAACTCGAGAGCTAATCAAGCAAATGGAACCAAATTTGGCATGTAGGTGTTTTTGGAGGCAAGAATGTTTTCTATGATGAATAAGAACCTCTCCCCACTATAGGAGGGGGGGCTCCTATACAAATGAAATACAAATTTCCTCATAACTCGAGAACTAATCAAGCAAATAGAACCAAATTTGGCATGTGGGTGTTTTCGGTGACAAGAATTTATTCTATGGTAAATTGAGACCCCTCCCTCTTTATAAGGGGAATTGTAACTCCTCTCCCCTTTAAGAGGGGGGGCTTCCATACAAATTTCCTCATAACTCGAGAACTAATCAAGCAAATGGAACCAACTTTGGCATGTGAAGGTTTTCGAGGGCAAGAAAATTTTCTACGGTGAATTAGGACCCCTCCCCACTCTAAGAGGGGGGGGCTCCTGTACAAATGAAATACACATTTCCTCCTAACTCGAGAACTAATCAAGCAAATAGAACAACATTTGGCATGTGGGTGTTTTTTTTGGTGACAAGAATTTATTCTATGGTGAATTGAGACCCCTCCCCTCATTATAAGAGGAATTATAACTCCTCTCCCCTTTAAGAGGGGGGACTTCCATACAAATTTCCTCATAACTCGAGAACTAATCAAGCAAATGCAACCAAATTTAGCATGTAGGAGATTTTTGAGTCTTGAATTTATTTTATGATAGTTAGAGACCTCTCACCCCTGTGGTAGGGGGATATGGACTCTCATACAAATAAAACAGAAATTTTTGCGAAACTCAAAAACTAATCCAACTCGAGAAATTCGAGACTCTTCCATAAAACATTAATCAATAACAAGACCACAAAAACTATCTATAGTAACACTAGATCGTTCAGGACGAGCCGGTCGCGAGTGTTGCCGGTGACCCGCCGTCGGATGCGCCGCCCACTGGGGGGCTTGCAAAACTCGAGAAGTGACAAAGATCATCCGAGATTCATGATTTATGTACAACACAGGTTAATTTGTGGCAATACGAAGTTTGTCGGGTCAGCTAGTATATATATATATACGTTACACCACAACTACCCGACCAAAGCGCACCCGAAGTCAAGACGTCAGCGAAAACCTAGCCGGGACCCATAGCAACAAACCGAGGAACCAAACCATCAACGCAACCATCGATCAACAACCGATGACGACTGCAAGACCCGATCGAACCACGCGGACAAAGGTTGAATCAGAATCGAACCACCCGAGGAAACGACGCATCAGCAGATTCAGTAGATATAAGCCTTATAGAATTAATTTTCAATTCAGTCTTGTGTGTAGTTAGGAACGATCAAGTGTTAAAAGTATAGTGAATAAATTTTTTTTTTATGCTAACGTGAAACTTTATAGCATAATTGGCGCAGTCTTAAGGCAAGTGGTTAAACGAAGTGAACAGTGTTAACAGAGCGAACATCTAGTATCACAGTCACCAAGTCTACAAAGGAGGATTAATCCCGCCACTTGGAATCCGACACTATCTACCCAGGCTCCAGGAGATGAAAATAACAATCTACCTGTAAGTAATCCACGACTTTTAATCAAAAACCATACTAATTCAGAGGTGCGAGCCCCCACCAGCGGTAAGCAGACACCTGAAATATCACAAAAGAAAAAATAAAACTAACTAACCACTAATCGCGAAAGCGCAGTGTAAGTGAATATCGTACTCGTACTCAAGCATGGCTGAATTTAAATCAGACCTTTCGGATACGGAACTGGACGATGTTCAACCAGTTCCGATTCCACAAATTACAGTTGAAAGTACAGTTGAAATGTCGGATTTGGTAATTCTCCCGATTCCTCCAGTGTTCTGGTTACCAATTGTCATAATCCTACCCATCCCGAGGATTAAACCAACCGGAAAAACCAGACAAACGATATTTATCCCGAAAGTGTACATTGTTAAACTTTGCCGCCAGCCGTTTGCATCCTTGGCCACTACCAGTGGCAAAATTACTTCCGAGTTTCCCGAGCTGCAGATTTATATATAATACAAGGCCTGATTATATTCAGGCACAGGTGAGTGCCTGTCCAAGTTTACATCCACCCCGCTTTGGTACTTCCTGTGTCTTTCGATCAATTTTAGCTGAATCGTGAAAACTTTCCATTCATCACGATGTCGGAGAAAAAGATGAAACAAAAGGAGCTGAAAAGACGGAACATCATCGATTCAATAAGGCGCATCGACGAATTCCTGCAAAATTACGATCCTGATCGAGATTCCCAAGAGGTAGCGATACGAATGAGCAGACTGGATACACTGATGGAGACTTTCGAGTCGATTCAAGCTGAGTATGAGACATTTGATGATACTGATGAATTTATTCATTTAAATACGGCAACCAGAGCAAAGGTAGAAGAGCAATATTTTCGAGTTAAAGGTGGTCTGATGTCGCTAGTCCCTCCCGCTGCACCAGCTCCAATTCAGCCGGTATCGACAGTACCTATAGTTTCGCAGTTTAGTGGTGTAAAACTTCCGACGATTTCTTTACCTCAGTTCGATGGGGACTTGAACGATTGGTTAACATTCCATGACTCATTCAATTCATTAATCCATTCCGCTTCGGAGATCCCGTGTATCCAAAAATTCCAATACTTACGCTCAGCTTTAAAGGGAGATGCACTCAAACTGATAGAGTCGCTTACGATCACCGCAAACAATTACGCGGTTGCCTGGGAGTCCCTTTTAAACCGGTATTCAAACAAATACTTACTGAAAAAGAAGCACTTGCAAGCCATAACGTCCCAACCCAAGCCAATCGGAAAATCTATTTCATCCCTGCGTGTCGTAGTAGAAGAATTCCAGCGACATGTAAAAATTTTGGAACAATTGAATGAACCTACAGCGCACTGGAGCAGCCTGTTGGTTCAATTGCTTTGTGCAAGAGTCGATGAGCAAACACTGAAAGACTGGGAAGAGTTTATTTCTGCTGATGGTGATCCAACGTAAACAAATCTTATCGAATTTCTTACCAAGAAAATCCGCACCATGGAATCACTATCCATAAATGCTGATTATTCTGTGCCATCCACTCCAAATAAACATCATTTTCCCGCAAAGCACCAAAGGTCATCCCAATGTCAACCTTCTTCCCGAATTGGAAGCTTCGCCGCGACGGAAAACTACTTACCCGCCTGCCATGCATGCGAACAACGACACTTCCTAGTTAAATGTCCCGTTTTCGAGAAAATGTCGTTAAAGGATAAACTCCAATTGGTTAACACAAAGAAGATTTGTAGTAATTGTTTCCGTAGGGATCATTTCGTTCGAAAATGTGCTTCCAAGTATGCCTGTCAAATATGCCAAAGGCGTCATCACACTTTGTTACACCCTGGTTTCGAGACAACAGCGACTGTCATCGAAAATCCCAATCATGGCGCTACCCATGGCCAGCTTCCTCAACACTGCCCAAGTTCCAACGTTGCTCGATGTGAGATCGAGACGGTTCCAGCTGCAACTGATAAAATTGTTTCCACCAACTCAGTATCTGACCCCCGCAGTATTAATGTGTTCCTATCAACGGTGGTACTCATCGTGTTGGATAGATATGGGAGAGAACATCTAGCCCGAGCGATTTTAGATTCTGCATCCCAATGCTGTTTGATGAGCGAACGACTCTCGCAACGATTAAACTTACCTCAACGACGTCTGAATCAACCAATCTTTGGCGTCGGCGAATCAAAAGTTCGAGCTACTGGTTTGGTTTCCACTGAAGTACGATCGCGAATTGGAAAGTTTGCAGTCCAAATAGATTGTCTGATTCTCCCCAAGATTACAACCATGCTACCTGCGATCACTGTCAAAAGGGACAGTTGGACTATTCCCGAGGGTATTGAACTGGCAGATCCCAACTTTAACGTTTCCCAAAAAATTGATTTGATTATTGGTGCTGAACACTTCTATACCTTTCTGAAGGGTGGCCGGATTGATTTAGGAAAATCACACCCTATGCTGATTGAAAGCGAGTTTGGATGGCTCGTTACCGGAATATCGTCACATGAAACAACCTATCACACTCCGATATGTAACATTTCTACCCTAGAGTCACTCGATAGGAACATAGAGAAATTTTGGCGAATAGAAGAATTGCACACAAAAGTACTTTCCCCGACAGAACAAATGTGTGAGGACTTTTTTCGTGACACGGTTTCTAGGGACAATTCCGGGCGGTATATAGTGCAATATCCAAAAAGGGAGGACATTTTTAGTAAAATTGGTGATTCCTACTCTAATGCATTAAGGAGATTGGAAAGCCTCGAACGAAAACTGGATCGGAACGAGCAGCTTAAGGAAAGATATCATACGCTCATGTCAGAGTTCATTAACCTCAGGCATATGCGTGAAATATCTCAGGATGAAAAGAAATCTTTGATTACCTGTTACCTCCCTCATCACCCGGTCGTGAAGGAATCGAGCACGACTACCAAGGTGCGCGGCGTGTTCGATGCGTCGGCAAAAACCAGTACCGGATATTCCCTGAATGATGCACTTTTAGTTGGTCCTGCAATCCAAGACGAGTTGTATACCATTATTTTGCGCTTCCGACAGTACCGAATAGTTCTTTTGGCGGACATAGAAAAGATGTACCGCATGATAAAAATACACCCTGATGATCAGTTTCTCCAATGTGTACTGTTTCGTTTCAACAAAAAGCACCCCGTTACTGAATACGTCCTCACCACTGTGACGTATGGATTGGCACCCTCATCCTTTTTGGCGACACGAACGTTGTGTCAACTGGCTGAAGATGAAGGCCACTTGTTCCCTCTCGCTGCCAAAGCTCTCAAGCGAGATTTTTATATGGACGATTTCATCCGAGGAGAGGATAGTGTTGAGTCGGCGATTAAACTGCGCCGAGAGATGTCTGAGTTACTCACGCGAGGAGGTTTTCGTTTACGAAAGTTTTGTTACAATTCCCACGAGGTCCTAAACGATATACCAGAGGAAGACTTGGCCACTCAATCCGATCGAACGTTCGATCCAGAGCAGACGATCAAAACTTTGGGAATTAGTTGGGAGCCTTCGACTGACCAATTTCGTTTCGAAGTCAACGTTAATATGAAAGATGCATCAATAACGAAACGTCATATCCTATCAATAATCGCGCGGCTTTACGATCCACTTGGTTTAATCGCACCTATCATCGTCCGGGCCAAAATAGTAATGCAACAACTGTGGACGTTATCGTTGGATTGGGATGAAGAAGTACCCGCTGAAATTCAAACCATATGGATATCCTTTATTTCTGATTTACCACAGCTTGCAGAATTTCGTATTGAACGGTATGCATTTGAGACAGGAGATGTGCAATTACACTGCTTCGCAGACGCCTCTGACGTGGCTTATGGGGCATGTGTGTATGTGCGTTCGGATATGGGCTACGGAAGAATCAAGGTGGAACTATTAACTTCCAAATCAAGGGTGGCGCCGTTGAAAAAACGCAGTATTCCGCGGTTGGAATTGTGCGCCGCTAAGCTAGCTGCTCAGCTAGTGGCAAAGGTTGGTACCGCTTTGGAAATCCGATTGGAGTCTATTTGGTGCTGGTCAGATTCTACCGTAGTATTATTTTGGCTGCGTTCCCCATCGCCTACCTGGAAAACATTTGTGTCAAATCGCGTGGCTGAAATCCAAATTCTAACCCATGGCTCTAAATGGCGGCATGTACCGGGAGCGGAAAATCCAGCTAATCTAGTTTCCCGGGGTATGACAGTCCAACAAATCATAAAAAGCGAGCTCTGGAGACATGGACCAGAGTGGTTGCAAAAAGATAAAACTTATTGGCCGGAATTTCAAATCCCATTAGCCGCCCCGTCTGACGAAATACTTGAGCGTAAGGTGACTAGTTTGGCGATCCGAATACCACCACCACCTAACCCTTTAATAACTCGATTTTCTTTATATCACCGTATGGTACGATCGATTGCTTATTGCCTTCGATTTATTAAAAACTCTCGTAAGGGAACGAGAGAAAGCACCATTGTTCTATCGCTAGAAGAAGTGAAACATTCACAAACCACACTGGTAAAATTGGTGCAAGCTGAGTGCTACCCGAACGAGTTACGAGTTCTCCGCAGAGGACAATCGGTTGCCAATCAGTCCACATTGAAGCTGTTGAATCCGTTCGTGGACTCGTCTGGAATTATTCGTGTCGGTGGTCGACTGAGACTGTCGAATCAACCTTATGAAACCAAACACCCTATTCTCTTACCTGGCACTCATCATTTCACCCGACTGCTGCTTGTATCATACCATCGTAAACTATTACACGGAGGAATTTCTCACACACTCGCTGCAGTTCGAAACGACTTTTGGCCAACCTGTGGTAGAAGGGCCGTACGCAGCACAATTTGGAATTGTTACCGCTGTACCCGTGCCGATCCTCGCCCGATTAAACAGCCTGTTGGGCAAATTCCATCGCCTCGCATCACTCCAAGTCGGCCGTTCGCATCAGTTGGTGTAGACTATTGCGGACCGGTGTATATTAAATCCAGAATTCGCAAAGGTACCGTAATTAAAGCTTATGTTGCGATCTTCGTATGCTTCTGCACCAAAGCAGTACATATTGAGTTAGTCGGGGACTTGACTACAGCAGCTTTTCTCTCTGCTCTGCGGCGATTTATGGCACGTCGTGGCTACCCAGAACATATTTATTCGGATAATGCCACGAATTTTGCTGGTGCCAAACACGAACTTCATGCTCTCTACCAAATGCTCAAACCATCCAAACAGAACAGTATCGCTACCAATCTCGCAACGATGGGAATTCAATGGCACATGATTCCTCCTCGAGCTCCAAACTTTGGGGGGCTTTGGGAAGCCGCTGTAAAGGTGGCAAAAAGGCACCTGCTTCGTCAAGTTGGAGCAAGTACATTACTTCAGGAGGACCTTGAAACGGTGTTGGTGCAAATTGAGGGGTGCATGAACTCGCGCCCTTTGACGACGTTATCAGACGACCCTAACGACCTGCGAGCTCTTACCCCAGGGCACTTCTTGGTGGGCTCATCACTACAGGCGCTTCCGGATCCGGACCTTCGGGAGGTTCCTACCAATCGTTTGAGCAGATATCAGTTTCTTCAACAAAAACTACAGTATTTCTGGTACCGCTGGACATCCGAGTATCTCAAGGAGTTACAACGTCAAGCTACCGTCAACCCACGTATAGTCGATCTGAAGGTCGATCAAGTGGTCATTCTCCAAGATCATCAGCTTCCTCCAATTCGCTGGCCGTTAGCCCGCATAATGGAATTGCATCCAGGACAAGATGGTGTAGTGCGTGTTGCGACCGTACGTACTGAGGCTGGTATTTTTAAACGGCCCACTTCGAAGCTGTGTCTACTACCGTCGGCGTTGGAAGGCGATAATAATGAAGAAGAAACAAACTTAGAAAATAAGTTATCAGATTTAAATTGAATTGTAATTCAAATCATTTACATACTTATGAAATATTCATTTCGGTGGCCGGTCTATGTTAGGTTTAGATCACATTCAGTGTTTCAATTAGATTCAATCTCGTAAAAACGCAAAGATAAGAGCGACGATAATATCGCCCTTAATAGTTGAATAGAGTCTGCGATCATATACCGATCGCATTTTTGATCCCCTTTGATCAGTTCCGTTCTGAGCACACTAGCAATCGGTCACACTAAAGTTTATAATAAATCCAACAGTGAAATTAAAGCTAAGTTTATCATTTATTAAAATTGGTTGATTTTTTGGCAAGTTCCTGCGTTTTAAGTTGTATTCCCGAAACTTACGCCCGTGATCTTTTCCTGGATAAAACACTACGTTTTGCGTAAAAAACCTCATTCCTAACTCGTAATTCTTAATTCTTAATTCTTGACTCTTTATTCTTGATTCTTTATTCTTTATTCTTTATTCTCTATTCTCTATTCTCTATTCTCTATTCTCTATTTTCTATTTTCTATTTTCTATTTTCTATTTTCTATTCTCTATTCTCTATTCTCTATTCTCTATTCTTTATTCTCTATTCTCTATTCTCTATTCTCTATTCTCTATTCTTTATTCTTTATTCTTTATTCTTTATTCTTTATTCTTTATTCTTTATTCTTTATTCTTTATTCTTTATTCTTTATTCTTTATTCTTTATTCTTTATTCTTTATTCTTTATTCTTTATTCTTTATTCTTTATTCTTTATTCTTTATTCTTTATTCTTTATTCTTTATTCTTTATTCTTTATTCTTTATTCTTTATTCTTTATTCTTTATTCTTTATTCTTTATTCTTTATTCTTTATTCTTTATTCTTTATTCTTTATTCTTTATTCTTTATTCTTTATTCTTTATTCTTTATTCTTTATTCTTTATTCTTTATTCTTTATTCTTTATTCTTTATTCTTTATTCTTTATTCTTTATTCTTTATTCTTTATTCTTTATTCTTTATTCTTTATTCTTTATTCTTTATTCTTTATTCTTTATTCTTTATTCTTTATTCTTTATTCTTTATTCTTTATTCTTTATTCTTTATTCTTTATTCTTTATTCTTTATTCTTTATTCTTTATTCTTTATTCTTTATTCTTTATTCTTTATTCTTTATTCTTTATTCTTTATTCTTTATTCTTTATTCTTTATTCTTTATTCTTTATTCTTTATTCTTTATTCTTTATTCTTTATTCTTTATTTTTTATTCTTTATTCTTTATTCTTTATTCTTTATTCTTTATTCTTTATTCTTTATTCTTTATTCTTTATTCTTTATTCTTTATTCTTTATTCTTTATTCTTTATTCTTTATTCTTTATTCTTTATTCTTTATTCTTTATTCTTTATTCTTTATTCTTTATTCTTTATTCTTTATTCTTTATTCTTTATTCTTTATTCTTTATTCTTTATTCTTTATTCTTTATTCTTTATTCTTTATTCTTTATTCTTTATTCTTTATTCTTTATTCTTTATTCTTTATTCTTTATTCTTTATTCTTTATTCTTTATTCTTTATTCTTTATTCTTTATTCTTTATTCTTTATTCTTTATTCTTTATTCTTTATTCTTTATTCTTTATTCTTTATTCTTTATTCTTTATTCTTTATTCTTTATTCTTTATTCTTTATTCTTTATTCTTTATTCTTTATTCTTTATTCTTTATTCTTTATTCTTTATTCTTTATTCTTTATTCTTTATTCTTTATTCTTTATTCTTTATTCTTTATTCTTTATTCTTTATTCTTTATTCTTTATTCTTTATTCTTTATTCTTTATTCTTTATTCTTTATTCTTTATTCTTTATTCTTTATTCTTTATTCTTTATTCTTTATTCTTTATTCTTTATTCTTTATTCTTTATTCTTTATTCTTTATTCTTTATTCTTTATTCTTTATTCTTTATTCTTTATTCTTTATTCTTTTGAATAAATGATAAATTTTGAATGTTTTGATGTTTCTATGTTTTCTGCTCTTCCCGGTTTGTAGTTTAGCTGTTTTCCTGGAATTCTGTATTGCCTGTTTATTCTTTTTCCAGAGTTAGTTGTTTTCTGTGTTTGCTAGTTTCTCTGTTTTCTATATTTTGCGCTCTTTTTCCATTCTCTTTGTATCAGTACACAGCACCGTTTCTATTTTCTCTATATACACTAATTTCTTTGTTTTATTTGGTTTCTGTTTTTCTTGATTTCTTTATTTTTTTTGTGTTTGATTATAGTCATTTTAACAGCTTGAGTCATTCGTGACTTCTGACGGGTTGGGATTTGAACCCGGGCCCTTGGTGTAAGAGCCACTGCACCGGGATTGACCCCTGATTGATTTCTTTGTATTCTGATTTCATTGTTTTCTTTTTCCGTCTTTTATTTTTCGTTTCTTCTGTTTTCTCTGCGTTCTGAATAATTTTTTTGCGGATTTTTTGTTTTTGAAATTTTTGCATTTCTTGTGTTAACTGTTTCCTGATTTTCATTTTTTTTCAATTTCTTTGTTCTGCACACTTTCTATTTCCTTTGTTCTCCTTTTTTTTGTTTTTATATTGTTTCATTTGTTATGTTTTCTGCTTTCGCTGTTTTGTTTATTCTTTTTGTTTTCTAAAGACGTTGGATTTTTCTATTTCTCCATTTTCTCAGTTTTCTGATTCGTCTGTTGTCTCTGTTTTAACACTCTTCTACATATAGTGCTTTCTCCGTTTTGTAATTTGATTGCCTTCTGTACATTCTTTGCTTTATACTATCACTACTTTTTCTATCTCCTTTTTCTGTTTTTTACGTGTTTTTTTATGATACCCGGTTTCTTTTTAGAATAAGTTTTGTATGTTTTTTATTTCTATTTCTTAGATCTATTGTTTTCTACCTTTGCTGTTTCTGATGTTTTTCGTTTTCTTTTTTATCGCCATTTTCTCTGAATTCTGAATTCATCATTGTTCTAAGTTTTCTTGGGTTTCTCTGTTTGCTCTGTTTCCTGATTTCTCTTGCCTTGTTTTTCGGCTTTTTCTGTTTTTCTTTTCTTTGTTTTCTTTCCCTTTTTCCCTTTCCCTTTTTACTTTCCCTTTTTTATTATTCGGTTTTTTCTGTGTTCTTCAATATCTCTGTTGTTTCTATCATCTATTTGCTGTTAATGTATTTGTTTTACATGATTTCCTCTTTCTTTCTGCTTTTGATTTAACCCTTTTTTACGTTTTCTTTTTCGATGTTTGCTCTGTTTGTGCTTTTCGTGCTTTGTTCTTTCGCTATTTTCTTGGTTTTCTGTATTTCTTGTTTTCTTTGTTTTCTGAACTCATTGTTTTCAAATTTTCAAGGTTGTCTGGTTTCTTTGTTGTGTGCTCTTTTTGCTTTCTTCGTGTACTGTTTCCTGTTTTCTCTACTTTTCTGGATATTATGTTTTCTAATTTTCGCTATTTTCTTTTCTTTCTGCTTTCTTGTTTTCTTTGTATT
This sequence comes from Sabethes cyaneus, assembly GCF_943734655.1. NCBI lineage: Eukaryota > Metazoa > Arthropoda > Insecta > Diptera > Culicidae > Sabethes > Sabethes cyaneus. The sequence goes on along the minus strand of NC_071353.1, from coordinate 109,733,917 downwards.
CTGGTTTCTTTGTTTTCTTGCCTTTTTCCGTTTTCTAGCTCTACCATTTTTTGCTTCCTTTCTTTTCTCTATTTTCTGATTTTTCTTTTTCTTTTGTTTCCTAAATTCATTTCTTAGCTTTCTGGAATTTCTGCATTTATAGTGTTCTCTCTTTCCTGATTTCCTTACTTTCTTCAATTTCTTTGTTTTGTGCTTGTAATATTTACTCTTTTTTCTGTGTTTCTGTTTTACTATTGCTCCATTTGTTCATTTGTAGGTTTTTTCTGCTGTCACTGTTTTCTTCATTTTTCTGTTTTCCAATGTCATTGTTTTCTGATTTTGCCATTTTTTCTTTTTGCTTTTTGATATTTCTATTGTCTTTGTTCTCCATATTGTCTCTGTTTTAGCGGTCTCCTAGTTACAGTGCTTTCTCCTTTTTATAATTTGCCTACCTTCTCTGTATTCTTTGTTTTATAATATCTGTTTTCTCTGTCTCTTATTAGGCCATTGCAATTTACTTTTAAAGTTTTTGTCACGCCCCTCCTACCTCCCCCCCCCCCTTGGAAATTATCTTGAAAAATCGGGTGGCAAACAAAATTTGTATGTTATACGTCAAATTCCGTTTATAAAATCAAATGCCGGTGGGCTCTGCAGCCTTGAAAACTCGAAAAATTAGTACACGAGTGGAGTAAACGCTTCTAATACGAAACAAAAATGAAAATTCGAACAATGAAATTTCCGAAAATCGGCAGTAAATTTTTTCTATCATTCTCGTCTTTCTTTTTGTAGGATTTTGCACGGAAAATAATAATGTGTATGTGAAAATAAAGAATTGATTTGTTTTTCACATTTGAACTTTAATTAAAAATTCTAAAAACGCATTTTTATTCCTCGATTAAAAAATCTCTTTGTTTTATTCGCCTCCCCCCTCCTTCAGTAGTCCAACATCGGACTTTATAAAATATTCGCAATGGCCTTATCCGTTTCTTTATTTGTTTAACATTTCCGATTTCTTTGTATATTAAATTTTCTCTGTTTTCTGCTTTACTTGTCTTTTCTATAGTCTGCTTTTCCTCTTTCCACCTTCATTATTTTCTGATTTATCAGTTTTCTCCGTTTTATCTTATTTTCTGGAATCTTGGTTTTCATTGTTTTCTGATCCCATCGTTGTTTCTGTTTTCTCGGGTTTCTGCATTTCCTATGATTATAAGGTTCCCTGTTTTCTGTGTTTCCTGATTTTTCTGTTTTCTTTGTTTTGTGCTCCTCCAGTTGTCTTTGTTTTCTGGATCCTCTATTTTCAGTTTTCTGATTTTTCGCTTTTATTTATTTTTTCTTATCTTCATTTGTTTTTAATCTCGCTGTGTTTTCTGTTTTTTTATGATATCCTGTTTTCTCTGTTTTTTTATTCCTCTATATATTCCGGTATCTGTTTTCCCTTTTTCCTCTGTATCTTCTATATCTCGTATTCTTTTTGTATTTTTTCGGTTTTCCAAAATATTTGTTTTCGGAATTCTCTGTTTTCTATATTGTTTGCCCTTCCTTTTGTCTGTCTGTTTCATGCTTTCCTTGGTTTCTGATTTTTTTTATTTTCCCGTTTTCTTCTTTCGCTGTTCAAACTAGATTTTGATTTCTGTTTTTCCTAATCTGATTTTTCTGTTTTCGCTGTCCTTAATTTCTTAGTTTTGTCTGTTATCTCTATTGTTGTTCTCTGTTTTCTTTTCTCTTTTCAAAATTTTAGGTTTTAAAAGTCCTGAAAGATTTTCCATTTGCTGTTTCTTGTTACCTCGCTTTCTTGTTTTCTCGTTTTCTTATTTGTTTGTTTTCGTGGTTTCTTGTTATTTTGTTTTTTCTTATTTTATTTTTGCTCGTTTTCTCATTTTTTATGTATTCTTATTTCGTTATCTTGTGTTCTTGTTTCTTTTTGTTTTTTGTTTGTTTCGAGTTTTCTGGTTCTATTCGTATCTTTTTTTTGTTTTCTCGGTTTCTGGGATTCTTGGCTTTCGGTTTTTTGGTATATTCACCTCTTAGTTTCTTGTTTTTTTTGTTTCTGATTTCTTTGTTTTCTGGATCCTGTATTTTTTGCTCCCTCTGTTTTCTGCTTTCTTTTTCTACTGTTTTCTGAATTAATCGTTTCTCTACTTTTGGAATTTTTACAATCTTTGTTCCTTTTTACTCTGTTTCCTTTATTTATTTAATGCTTTATTTGTTCCGTTTCCTGTTTTTGCTGTTTTCTTTATTTTTTGTTTTCTGAAATCTCCACTGTCTCTGTTTTCTGTTCTCGCTGTTATCTCTGTTTAATTTGTCTACTAACTACAATACTTTCTCCGGTTTTTAATTTGTCTGCCATCTCCGTATTCTTTGTTTTATGATATTTTTGTTTTCCCTGTCTCCTGTTTTACAAATCTTTATTTGTTTTTTATGTCTCCTGGTTTCTTTTAATATTATGTTTTCTGCATTTTATTTCTTCGATTTTTCTGTTTTCTGCTTTTCCTGTATACGGATTTCTGCTTCTTTTGTTTTCTACACTCGCTATTTCATGATTTCTCTGCTTTCCTTGTTTTGTGCACCTCTTATTTTCTGGATTCTCTGTTTTCAGATATCTAGTTTTTCTATTTTTAAAAAGGTTCGTATTTTCTCACTTTTAAACTTTTCTTATTTTTCTTCGTCCGATTTGGTTTACGCTGTGCTTCCTGTATTTTCTGTTTCATGATATTTCTGTTTTCTCCGTTTCGATATTCCTCTGTTTATTGCGGTTTCTGCTTTCCCTGTTTTCTCTGTTTTTCTTTTTCCTGCATTCTTTGTTTTTTTCTGTTTTCCAAAATATTTGTTTTCAGAATTATTCAGAACTTTATAATGTGTACCCTTGTTTACTGATTTTCGAATTTCACCGTTCTCTGCTTTCGCTGCTAAAGCTGCTTTCTTAGTTCTGTTCTGTTTTCTTTTTATCCTGAAATTTCCGTTTTCTCTGTTCCTAACTCATAAGTTATCTGTTATCTGTTATCTGATTTCTGACTGTCTTCTATTTTCCCTGTTTTTATTTTCTCTACGTTTTAAAAGCTTGAAAAGTTCTAAAGGATTTTTCATTTGCTGTTCCTTGTTTTTTTTTGCGTTCTTGATATCTTTTTTTCCTAGTTTTCTAGTTTGTTATCTTCTTATCTTCTTATCTTCTTATCTTCTTATCTTCTTATCTTCTTATCTTCTTATCTTCTTATCTTCTTATCTTCTTATCTTCTTATCTTCTTATCTTCTTATCTTCTTATCTTCTTATCTTCTTATCTTCTTATCTTCTTATCTTCTTATCTTCTTATCTTCCTATCTTCCTATCTTCCTATCTTCCTATCTTCCTATCTTCCTATCTTCCTATCTTCTTATCTTCTTATCTTCTTATCTTCTTATCTTCTTATCTTCTTATCTTCTTATCTTCTTATCTTCTTATCTTCTTATCTTCTTATCTTCTTATCTTCTTATCTTCTTATCTTCTTATCTTCTTATCTTCTTATCTTCTTATCTTCTTATCTTCTTATCTTCTTATCTTCTTATCTTCTTATCTTCTTATCTTCTTATCTTCTTATCTTCTTATCTTCTTATCTTCTTATCTTCTTATCTTCTTATCTTCTTATCTTCTTATCTTCTCATCTTCTTATCTTCTTATCTTCTTATCTTCTTATCTTCTTATCTTCTTATCTTCTTATTTTCTTATCTTCTTATCTTCTTATCTTCTTATCTTCTTATCTTCTTATCTTCTTATCTTCTTATCTTCTTATCTTCTTATCTTCTTATCTTCTTATCTTCTTATCTTCTTATGTTCTTATCTTCTTATCTTCTTATCTTCTTATCTTCTTATCTTCTTATCTTCTTATCTTCTTATCTTCTTATCTTCTTATCTTCTTATCTTCTTATCTTCTTATCTTCTTATCTTCTTATCTTCTTATCTTCTTATCTTCTTATCTTCTTATCTTCTTATCTTCTTATCTTCTTATCTTCTTATCTTCTTATCTTCTTATCTTCTTATCTTCTTATCTTCATATCTTCTTATCTTCTTATCTTCTTATCTTCTTATCTTCTTATCTTCTTATCTTCTTATCTTCTTATCTTCTTATCTTCTTATCTTCTTATCTTCTTATCTTCTTATCTTCTTATCTTCTTATCTTCTTATCTTCTTATCTTCTTATCTTCTTATCTTCTTATCTTCTTATGTTCTTATGTTCTTATCTTCTTATCTTCTTATCTTCTTATCTTCTTATCTTCTTATCTTCTTATCTTCTTATCTTCTTATCTTCTTATCTTCTTATCTTCTTATCTTCTTATCTTCTTATCTTCTTATCTTCTTATCTTCTTATCTTCTTATCTTCCTATCTTCCTATCTTCCTATCTTCCTATCTTCCTATCTTCCTATCTTCCTATCTTCCTATCTTCCTATCTTCTTATCTTCTTATCTTCTTATCTTCTTATCTTCTTATCTTCTTATCTTCTTATCTTCTTATCTTCTTATCTTCTTATCTTCTTATCTTCTTATCTTCTTATCTTCTTATCTTCTTATCTTCTTATCTTCTTATCTTCTTATCTTCTTATCTTCTTATCTTCTTATCTTCTTATCTTCTTATCTTCTTATCTTCTTATCTTCTTATCTTCTTATCTTCTTATCTTCTTATCTTCTTATCTTCTTATCTTCTTATCTTCTTATCTTCTTATCTTCTTATCTTCTTATCTTCTTATCTTCTTATCTTCTTATCTTCTTATCTTCTTATCTTCTTATCTTCTTATCTTCTTATCTTCTTATCTTCTTATCTTCTTATCTTCTTATCTTCTTATCTTCTTATCTTCTTATCTTCTTATCTTCTTATCTTCTTATCTTCTTATCTTCTTATCTTCTTATCTTCTTATCTTCTTATCTTCTTATCTTCTTATCTTCTTATCTTCTTATCTTCTTATCTTCTTATCTTCTTATCTTCTTATCTTCTTATCTTCTTATCTTCTTATCTTCTTATCTTCTTATCTTCTTATCTTCTTATCTTCTTATCTTCTTATCTTCTTATCTTCTTATCTTCTTATCTTCTTATCTTCTTATCTTCTTATCTTCTTATCTTCTTATCTTCTTATCTTCTTATCTTCTTATCTTCTTATCTTCTTATCTTATCTTGTCTACTCTAGTTGACCTGTTTACAAGCTTTGTGGTTTTTTGTATTCTTGTTTTCTTGTGTTCTTATTTTTTGTGTTCTTTTTATAGATTTCTTGATTTATTATTACTTGTTTTTGTTACTTGGTTCTGTTACATTCTGTTCGGTTTTGTTTTGTTTTTAAATATATTCACATAAATAAAATAATGACATAAGTTAACAGTTTTCTCAGTGAAAGTCACATTTTCACAACATTCCCATCAAGCGATTAAAAAGCGGTAACAAAGGCCGAGATAATAATCGATAAGTACAATCATCTATGTGAATGCAACTTATTTCATGCCACAAATTCACACCTTCGCCTATTTGCTATTCATTCATTCATTCCTGTTCAAACGATCGTCACCAATTGTCTTCGGTTGTTTGTCAGGCTAAAATTTTGACGCGGTGCGGAAGCACGAGATGGCGATGACGAGATGGACAAACCAACAGTGAAAGTAGCTTGCAGAGGAGGATCGAATTCCTAGTAAAATTGTTGCAGGCATAGAAATATGAAGCGATAAAATGGGAGTAGCCATGTACTATTTTTCGCCTTTCTTTTTTACAACCGGTACAGATTTTGCTCTCAATTTGCAGGTATTATGTGACAAGGCTGTACTTTGGTGTGATAAAAGGAAAACGAAAGTGCCATAACCAAGCTGGCAATGCATTACCGATGTTGGCGGATTTGACGAGACATTTAATTAAACTAGTGCATCGCATCGTTTTGCATAATATCTTTCGAGCTTTGCAGCGTCTTCAGATTGCTGTCAAATTGCAACTCTTCTTCGAACGTGCGGTACTTCACCGATGCATTCGTCTTAGTTCGTTGTCCGACTGACTGCAGAACGTTATCCAATCCAGGACTAACGTTCGTTAACTAACGTGCAATAAAAGTAGAAATGACTGGCGAGCGCAACTTTTACCCTTTCCGGGTAATGGAAACCACTCATTTGCAAAAACCATCCTCCAGCAACCGGCCGTGGCAGATGACAACTAACTCTACCCTGCTTTTACCGTGCAGCCGGTTCGTAACAGCAACCGGCTGACCGCGGTTGGTTCGAAGGTACATCCGCGCACAAATCACACACACTCGATTCGCTGTTTTTCGACGATCGAAGATGTTGGTCCGTGCCCGACCAGTGTGCAGTGGGTAAGCACTAGACAACCGAAGAGCCCCCAAATGAACGAACAGCAGCGTAACGGTGAACTTAAACCATCAATTAGCGCATCCATTGCTGGCAATTATCAAACGCGAGCTGTGCTGCTCCGAAAGTGCTTTCGAGTATCGTCACCGTGTGAGGGGGTAATTTTGGGTATAAACATCTCTTCAAATTGGAATTTTGATTGACGGAAAAGTAACACAAAAATTTGTTTGAGAAAGACCCAAAGACGGGTTGGTACTAGTTCGCGTAATTTATCGGTACCGATTCCATCCACTGTCCAACGTTGTTTACTTGAACGTGGCCGCTGGAGCATCCCGCTGAGGCGGTAGCAGGAGCTTTAAATCGTGAAATGGTAAATGTTTTGGTTCTGTATTTTTTTGCGAGGGCCATTAAGAAGTTTGCATAGTCGAAGAGTAGCCTAAAATGGGTCAAATTGGATTGATTTGCCATAAGTGAATTGGCATTCAGCAAATGGGGGAGATTCCTACCGAACGGTGGTGGGTGTAATCCCTTCAGCAAGTGATTGAGAGTGGAATTTGCAATTGATTGGTTTGACCAAACTCGTGACTTTAGTCATGACCTTGAAATGCGGTCAGGCATATATAAATATTTATTTTGAAACGATGATTCTACAATTGATGAAGGGACGGTAAGGGAAAGTAATGAAGAAGGATTTTTTCGGGAATGAAGGGGAAGGGTGGAAAGGAAGGGGGGGGGGGGTAATAGGTAGCTATGGTTAACAAGTTGTCGCTGTGACTCCTATCTTTTGTCCAATGCTGGAAGGTGCATGGGTCGAACCAAGCTGTAATCAGAGATTATAACCGGATTTGAACCCACAACACCTGCCAGGGCGTGTCGCTCACTGGTACCCGTGTACCTTTGAACCACAGAGGCGCTGGACAAAAGAAGTCTGCACAACCCCCCTTATTAACCATAGCGCGACATGGGTTGTTCTATTTTTAGACACACAATGTGCCTCTTCCTACACCTACTGTAGAAACCACCGACCGAGAAGTTTTAGTCTAACGTCTTTTTACTTTCAGGACGACGACACTATGCAGGCCCTTACGACTTGCAAGGTACTGCGTGTGACGCTGTTCGTCCGAAAGCGTGTTAGTCCGCGTTTCTCAGCGCGGTTATTCGGAGAAAGGCTCCGTTCCTATGAAAATTGACCAAACTCGTGACTTTAGTCATGACCTTGAAATGCGGTCAGGCATATATAAATATTTATTTTGAAACGATGATTCTACAATTGATGAAGGGACGGTAAGGGAAAGTAATGAAGAAGGATTTTTTCGGGAATGAAGGGGAAGGGTGGAAAGGAAGGGGGGGGGGGGGTAATAGGTAGCTATGGTTAACAAGTTGTCGCTGTGACTCCTATCTTTTGTCCAATGCTGGAAGGTGCATGGGTCGAACCAAGCTGTAATCAGAGATTATAACCGGATTTGAACCCACAACACCTGCCAGGGCGTGTCGCTCACTGGTACCCGTGTACCTTTGAACCACAGAGGCGCTGGACAAAAGAAGTCTGCACAACCCCCCTTATTAACCATAGCGCGACATGGGTTGTTCTATTTTTAGACACACAATGTGCCTCTTCCTACACCTACTGTAGAAACCACCGACCGAGAAGTTTTAGTCTAACGTCTTTTTACTTTCAGGACGACGACACTATGCAGGCCCTTACGACTTGCAAGGTACTGCGTGTGACGCTGTTCGTCCGAAAGCGTGTTAGTCCGCGTTTCTCAGCGCGGTTATTCGGAGAAAGGCTCCGTTCCTATGAAAATTGACCAAACTCGTGACTTTAGTCATGACCTTGAAATGCGGTCAGGCATATATAAATATTTATTTTGAAACGATGATTCTACAATTGATGAAGGGACGGTAAGGGAAAGTAATGAAGAAGGATTTTTTCGGGAATGAAGGGGAAGGGTGGAAAGGAAGGGGGGGGGGGGGGGTAATAGGTAGCTATGGTTAACAAGTTGTCGCTGTGACTCCTATCTTTTGTCCAATGCTGGAAGGTGCATGGGTCGAACCAAGCTGTAATCAGCATTGGACAAAAGATAGGAGTCACAGCGACAACTTGTTAACCATAGCTACCTATTACCCCCCCCCCCCCCCTTCCTTTCCACCCTTCCCCTTCATTCCCGAAAAAATCCTTCTTCATTACTTTCCCTTACCGTCCCTTCATCAATTGTAGAATCATCGTTTCAAAATAAATATTTATATATGCCTGACCGCATTTCAAGGTCATGACTAAAGTCACGAGTTTGGTCAATTTTCATAGGAACGGAGCCTTTCTCCGAATAACCGCGCTGAGAAACGCGGACTAACACGCTTTCGGACGAACAGCGTCACACGCAGTACCTTGCAAGTCGTAAGGGCCTGCATAGTGTCGTCGTCCTGAAAGTAAAAAGACGTTAGACTAAAACTTCTCGGTCGGTGGTTTCTACAGTAGGTGTAGGAAGAGGCACATTGTGTGTCTAAAAATAGAACAACCCATGTCGCGCTATGGTTAATAAGGGGGGTTGTGCAGACTTCTTTTGTCCAGCGCCTCTGTGGTTCAAAGGTACACGGGTACCAGTGAGCGACACGCCCTGGCAGGTGTTGTGGGTTCAAATCCGGTTATAATCTCTGATTACAGCTTGGTTCGACCCATGCACCTTCCAGCATTGGACAAAAGATAGGAGTCACAGCGACAACTTGTTAACCATAGCTACCTATTACCCCCCCCCCCCCCTTCCTTTCCACCCTTCCCCTTCATTCCCGAAAAAATCCTTCTTCATTACTTTCCCTTACCGTCCCTTCATCAATTGTAGAATCATCGTTTCAAAATAAATATTTATATATGCCTGACCGCATTTCAAGGTCATGACTAAAGTCACGAGTTTGGTCAATTTTCATAGGAACGGAGCCTTTCTCCGAATAACCGCGCTGAGAAACGCGGACTAACACGCTTTCGGACGAACAGCGTCACACGCAGTACCTTGCAAGTCGTAAGGGCCTGCATAGTGTCGTCGTCCTGAAAGTAAAAAGACGTTAGACTAAAACTTCTCGGTCGGTGGTTTCTACAGTAGGTGTAGGAAGAGGCACATTGTGTGTCTAAAAATAGAACAACCCATGTCGCGCTATGGTTAATAAGGGGGGTTGTGCAGACTTCTTTTGTCCAGCGCCTCTGTGGTTCAAAGGTACACGGGTACCAGTGAGCGACACGCCCTGGCAGGTGTTGTGGGTTCAAATCCGGTTATAATCTCTGATTACAGCTTGGTTCGACCCATGCACCTTCCAGCATTGGACAAAAGATAGGAGTCACAGCGACAACTTGTTAACCATAGCTACCTATTACCCCCCCCCCCCCCCTTCCTTTCCACCCTTCCCCTTCATTCCCGAAAAAATCCTTCTTCATTACTTTCCCTTACCGTCCCTTCATCAATTGTAGAATCATCGTTTCAAAATAAATATTTATATATGCCTGACCGCATTTCAAGGTCATGACTAAAGTCACGAGTTTGGTCAATTTTCATAGGAACGGAGCCTTTCTCCGAATAACCGCGCTGAGAAACGCGGACTAACACGCTTTCGGACGAACAGCGTCACACGCAGTACCTTGCAAGTCGTAAGGGCCTGCATAGTGTCGTCGTCCTGAAAGTAAAAAGACGTTAGACTAAAACTTCTCGGTCGGTGGTTTCTACAGTAGGTGTAGGAAGAGGCACATTGTGTGTCTAAAAATAGAACAACCCATGTCGCGCTATGGTTAATAAGGGGGGTTGTGCAGACTTCTTTTGTCCAGCGCCTCTGTGGTTCAAAGGTACACGGGTACCAGTGAGCGACACGCCCTGGCAGGTGTTGTGGGTTCAAATCCGGTTATAATCTCTGATTACAGCTTGGTTCGACCCATGCACCTTCCAGCATTGGACAAAAGATAGGAGTCACAGCGACAACTTGTTAACCATAGCTACCTATTACCCCCCCCCCCCCCTTCCTTTCCACCCTTCCCCTTCATTCCCGAAAAAATCCTTCTTCATTACTTTCCCTTACCGTCCCTTCATCAATTGTAGAATCATCGTTTCAAAATAAATAATTGATTGGTTTTCTACAGTTTTTAAACCTGAAATTTGAAATTTGAAACTTTGATTTTTGACGTTAAGAGGAATGGTAACGTTGAAGAGAAGAGCTAAATCATCACCGATAAAACAACACTGTTAAAAGGTTTTGACGCTAAATCACTGAATCAATTGAAGAAGTATATCAAAACATTTTAGGCAGACCTGTGTGCCGATCGGATCAGCCACAGTGGTTTGAATGCTCGAAATCATGAACTTTTTTCAATAACTCTTTCAATAGTGATTTTATTAATATACTATATGTTCGATTGTAACCTTACTATCCGAGTGGCCCTCGGTATCAGTAGAGCGTTATCAGCATTAACCGTTCAACGATTAGGCTTTTTGATTTTCCCGCGATTGATAAGCATCGCTTAAGGCCAGTGCTGCAATTTTTCGACTGAAAATTTAAACGCCGAAAACTTTTTAACCTCAGTGTAAAAGATTACGGTTGACAGAAAGCTTTTTCGCTCTCATTTATATGTGTTCCCTCTCGACTGCTTGCATCTGTTTCACTTACACGGCTTTGTGTATGAACATAGCTGTCATTCCTATATATTGAGCAGTGATTGATATACAATATCAATATCATTAAGATCCTGTTGATATTGAAATATCCATATCATTGAGATGCTGACAATATCATGAATGTCTAATATTAAATGCTGAAAAATTATTGTATGATCATTAAATTGAGTATCTAATTATCTAACTATATCATTGAAAATGATAATATTTGATTTTTTAGTTTCAGGCATTCATTATCATCAGCGTCTTAATGATATTGATATTGACAGCACCACTCAATAGGTGATAGAACCTAGTGAATGAACTCGTCACTACCAAAATAATTTTGACGGATTGATCTGAAATAAATCTTCACTCGGATACAGTACGTTGTTTTCTTTTTCGATTGGTGTGCTATGTCGATTTTGACAAACGGCTGCATTCATTTTCATCGGAATTTTGATATTGAAATTGAAAATTCGCAGCCCTGATACGGCTAGCAGCACGAAGGATCGGAAATAAGCAATGGTGCTTCACTTTATCGAGACACACTTGTGTCTTGTCGAAGCGGATGGCACTATGCTATGCACTAAGTACACAATTTAACCGAATTAACGCGAGCAAAAAGAAATCGAAATCGAAATTATTTACGAGCGATCGCACACTACGTGTTAACTTGGCAACGGTTGTCACTCGAATGTTACGAATGTTCTTAAAATAATTTTTCATTATTCTTCTATCAATATCCTTTGTTATTATGAAGTGCATTACCCGTGCATATTCTTTTTTAAATAATTTCATTCGTGAAAACAAGAGAAAATAAGAGTTAAAAAATATTTACCTTTGTTATCGAAATAAACCATATAAAACTATTAGCTAAATTATTGTTTTTTTTGTATAACCTAATTTTATGCTATTTTATGAAAAATCTCAAAAAAACATTGTTCCAGTTGAGTAAATACTATTGAAGTTATTTTTGCAACTCTAAAAACGCCTAAAAATGGCCACGATTCGTCTAACTCCATCATGGTCCGTCTTACCCCTTTGATGGTCCTTCTTACCCCACCTGAAAATTAATCAGTGATATTTAGACGGTTCAAAAATTGAGGAAAAATCGAGGAAAAATACACAAAACAAATAATTGTATAATTTTTTATGGTATATAGATAAATGCTTGCTAAAGTGTGTTACAAAAAAAAGCGAACTTTCGTACACATTTTGGGCTAGCAATTCAATTGCTTAGGGGGGGGGGCGTCTTACTCCGTCTTCCCCTAGTTGAAATTTCATGTACCTTTTTCTCGGAAACTACTCAATGTATTGAAATAAACCTTTTTGTTTTGTTGATAGAAGTTTGAAAAAGGCTTTTATAACTTTAAAGCTTTGTACACAAAATACAGCTTCAGAAAAAAGAAAAGGAAGAGAAAAAGATGGTTGAAAAATAAAATTTTGCATTTTTCTGATTTCTGGTTTATGTCAGGCTCCCACCTCAGCCCGAGAAGGTTAACCTTTTTCGTGACACTACATATTCGTTTACCGAAAAGAACTCTGTGCTTTGCATCCAGTAAAATGTTTTGTCTGCCGGTACTGAACAAAAAGCTATCATTCGAATGAGTGACGCCACTCATTTTCACTTTTCCTTGGTTTGAAAGCTTTTCAAGCATCGCAAAGCGCTCGTGGTTTGTTGCTCGATATTTTCCTTCTTTTTACGAGGCTCGCTTTGGGCTTTCGTTTTTTTGTGTTAACATTTCAAAGGTGAAGCCTACATTCAGGCATTTACTGCCACTCAAAACGGTTGCAGTACTAGATTGATGGCAGATTCAAAAAGCGAGGGAATTTCATTTCACGGTTTTAAGTTTCATCAGCAGACCGCAGATGATTGGCAATTCTCTTTATCAAATACCAATGATAAGCAGTTCTCACTATCTCAACAAATAAAATTTGTGATGTAACACATTTTACAGATTTTTGTTTTTTTTAATATGAGATAAAATTAAATGTAAAAATCTATCATTTAAAAATTAAATGAGTTCAGTATTTCTAAGAAGTAATCATGTCACAATAATATTCATTCATCACCATATTTCACACATTACATTCAATGTAATTGAACATCATTTTGGTAGACAACCAAAAACACACCAACTTTTTGCCGCAAGCTTTGCGACCAATTATTTTCTCATCACCATCGACAATTTCCCGCTTACGATTAATTTCACAGGTATCCCATGATCGTTCATAATCATAATCATCAACTTGTTTACCGAACAACACACTCCATTCGCGGTGTCATTAGATTCCAATGAATTAAACCAAATGAGACCCCATAATTCAGCTGCCAAACCCAAGACGGCCATGCAAAGACGGCGGCGCTGTGGTCCGAAAGCCAAAGTGCAGTGCAGATGCAGACAGACTGCGCATCCATCCGTAATAAGCGGCCATTTGTCTGGCGTGCGTGACTGCAGTCAGCGTCGATGACGACGTCGTCATCGTCGCTTTCAGGTCGCCTTCCTATCAATCGCGATGTCATCTGTACAGTTAGTTACAGGAGGCATCCACGGTTCAACTTTGGCCTGACGATGATGATGAGTTGCACGCTTCGAACTGGTAGCCACACCGACCGGGGACCGCCAGCAGCGGCAACCTAATGAAGCGCCACTCACTTGCAGGAGTGATTTTATTTCCCACCGTCCGTCGCGACGATCGTGTGATGCTCACTGATTCACATTGATTCATGCTGCTGCTGCAGGTGGCTTAACGATTCATGATTAGCCAGGGGTCGATGACATGAATAATGATTGGGTTACGGACATTATTGCCGTTACCGTACATAATTCCGATCACTGGAGACACGATTCAACTGGGATTGCTGTTCACGGAATAAAAAGGAATGTTAACAAAAATTGGCAAATGATGTAAGACTTACAGAGACTATATAGACAAGGCACTCAAAAACCGCTTAATTTTGAATCATAACGGAAAGTTACCATTGGCGGAACTAGGGGGACTAAGCCCCCCCTTGGAGAGATTTAACCCCCCCCCTAGAACATGGACCTGGCCAACCAAATAAAATGGTTGAAAAAATGCCGGGGCTTTAGCCCCTCCCCCTCAATAATGAGCGTTAGTTTCGCTAATTAAAGTTACCTTTATTTGTGATGGTACTCTCCGTTTTGATTCAAAATTTAGCGGTTTTTGAGTGCCTTGTTGCCTCTGTAATCAGGAGCGGACTGGCCCACCGGACAACCGCGCAAATACCCGGTGGGGCCCAGTAAAAATTTCGTCGTTAAACAAAATAAGATTTTCCAAGATTTTTATTTCAGTGAAACGCTTTCTACGACTCACGAATGTTCAATTGCTGGGGCCCCATGATTTATGAAATGAACCGATTTGATGATTGAAAATTCAGCTTCAAATGGGACTGTTGGGGCCCGAACGTTAAGCCAACATTTCTAGTTCAATTAAACTTTTTCTACGACTCACCAATGTTCAATTCCTGGGGCCCCATGGTTCATGAAATCATTTAAATTAAGCTGTTGGGGTCCAAGCTCCGAAAATACTTATATAACCAGCTTCAATTCTTAGAATTTAAAAGTAGAATTAGTATTTCATCCGCAGTTATTTTACTACTCATAAATATTGTAGTAATGAAAAATATTATGGTAGTAATGAGCCTCTCAGTAGCATGTGTCGCGTTTTTAATAAATGTTATAATGTTTTTGATTTAAATGTATCTCGAACCGTTCTAAAAACTCGTTTTCGTTGGGCTCTAAAACAAATGTAGTTTGTCCTTTATAATATCAATAGTAACGTGTTAGTCCTAAGCTCCTATTTTTTGTACACATCTAGTTCTTGTAAGTTATTTGTTGAGAAAACTATGTGCTCCTTGTTTTAAGTTAAAAAATGTATCATTTGGTGTAAATCTGTTGGTACTAAAAGATAGGAGGTTTTGTGCCTACTGGAGAAGGAACGTTATAACTGTTCCACTCCAGCGGGGTTTTCCCTTCTCAAACAAACAATAAACAAATAAACAAACAGTATTGAACTGTCGTTTAAAGCTCCATACTTAGTTTTCTTTAGTTGCGACGGTCCGTTATCGATCCTGCGTCGAATGAATTACGGTCCTCCAATACTCAATCCTGGGCTACCATTCTTCAAACACCTCGAACACCAGCTGAACGTGCATCATCCTCGATAGCGCACATCTATCAGTTGCGATATCTACTCCGAAGTCTACGCGCAAAATAATCCACACGTTCTTTCCACGTGAAAAATCACGTAAATTTCTCTACAGGGAGTTACGTGACTTTCAGTTGAACATTATTGGAAAATACAATAAAATCTATCTGATTTCCACGTAAATGCACGCATACTAATGCAAACTACGTTGAATTCACGTAAATAGTACGAGAAAAGTTAGATGGAAAATAATCACATAACTTTTCACATAATTTCGACGTGAAAATTATTTTGAGTGTACGGCCTCTTCTTGATTCTCTGTTTAAAATAATTTTGGCTACTCTTCCGTCAGACATTCTAGTCACGTGACCCTAGTAGCACGATTGCTACAAAGTTGTTGTGGTAACCGAAATGTGACTAATTTCAGTCGTAATTCGGTTGCATCAACTAAATGTATCTAAAGTGTGCTACTTGGGGACTAGCCCAGCGCAGACTGCCACACTGTACTATCGTCATTATAACAGCATATTTGCATTCTTAATACGGCTCGTGGTTCATGCGTCTGTGCTACACTCCATTTTGCATTTTACAAAATTTTACGCTAAAACCCCAAGCACTCTTCGATCAGCTTCCTTTAGCGTCCATGATTCACGACCGTAAAAGGCCACCGAGAGGAATAGTTACAGGACAGGACTTCAGCTACAAAACGCAATACGCAGAAAGGCCAATTCGCAGTTGCAATTGAACCGTTCCGAATTATAATGGTCTATTGACCATTTTATCAAAAATCAGATTTTTGCATAAATCGTATCTTTTTGCATAGATGCGGGTATGAAATGGGGAAGGCAAACGAGAAAGCGACCAACATAGCTTTCGCCAGCCCAAGCTCCTACCTAGCGCCTCCACGCGGCCGTACCCGGTAATACTCTATTGAGTAGCTAAGCTAGGAGGTGCGACGCCGCGTGGTTTCCAGATGCCTGATCTCAAAACTGAGATTTTGGGCAGACGGCTGAACCACACGACCAGGTAAGCCTCATATGTTATTCTAATAATTTGTTTCGTTTTAGCTCATCAAGCACCTCCTACTGTACAGTTAAAATTTTGGTCGTGCAAGTTTGAATAATGGACATGGATATCAGAAGGAAGGATTAAATTGATTATTGGATATTAGATGCACTGATGGAGGCTCAAATGACGCAATTATATTTCTTTCGACGGATTGCTGGTGAGGTTGTTCTATTTTTCCCATATATGTTCCATTTCATTTATTTTTTAATGTTTTATTCATATCGTGTATTTCTGGGTACAAGAACACCTATGAAGATTGCGTGAGTTTTTGCGCATCCTCTTATAGTAGGTGTTCAACTAACGTACCCATTTCTACAATCGTAAGGACATGGCCAGGTGTATGGTGTACTTACGGGTACACCATATCAGCCACCCATGATGTGTACGGTTGTCTATGCTATGCTATGCTATGCTAAATCGTATCTTTTTGCATAGATGTACTCTGCAAACAATAAAAAATTCAAAAAAGTAGCTTTCCAATCTACTTTTTTCATGTTGAATTTTTGGTTTGGAACAGAATGACCATTCTGTTCCGCGTTATGATCTATATATAAATAGTATTAGAAGCCAGCTCGTTATTTGCTTTTACCACCTGGCTACATTGTTATATTATAAATATCTTAAGTAGATAAACCGTCCTGCTCAAACCGTTGTAGGGGTATGAGGTGGGACCATCATCATCATCTATTAAAAATAAAATTTCAACAAAAGTTGGGATTTTTATGTATTCTCATGTTGAATTCCTTTATACTCTGCCCATTAAAACAGTTGGTTTGGCGAAAATAATTGAATAGAATTTTTTATAGAGTTTTTTAGAGAATTGCGTGTCCTGTAATATTTGCTGAACAGTCAATAGACCACTATAATTCGGAACGGCTCAATTAGTCGTTTTATTTTGTGACTTACATCGTTGTCACATGTCACGTGTATATGAATTCATCTACTACTTCATATCGTTCCCCATTCAGTTCCTCTTCAGCACCAACACCATTTGGATTTACACACCATGTACTTCGTTCTGGCGGTGTTTATGGTAAGTCCTAATTTCCCAATTAAATGACCTAAAGGCCTCTTTCCCTGCTCTACTTTTGATTTCGGTGATATCGACGATGCGGATCCGGTGATATCCGCAAAATCGAAAAGCACGTGAGGTCTCATCCGCTATTCTGACTCATAATTTTTACTCATCCAGCGTCACACGAATCAACGTAACTAGTTCTGTAGAAAAACCATGTCCTAGCGTTAACTGTCACAGCTCATTTCGTTTGACTGAATCGTATGCCGCCTTGAAATCCATAAAAAGGTGATGAGTCTGCAAGTTGTACTCCCGGAACTCATCAGTTACTAGACGCAGGGTAAATATCTGATCCATCGTGAAGCGACCCTCATGAAAACCAGCTTGGTACTCGCCGACGAAGAACTCCGCTAACGGTCTCAGTCTACAACACAGGATAGGGAGAGCACCTTAAAGGCAGAATTAAGCAACGTAATGCCTCGATAGTTTTTACTCTCGAGTTGATGTCCATTTTTAAAATTGTGGTAAATGAGGCCAATCAACCACTCCCCCGACATATATATTCCACCCATATCCTGTTCCTGACAATGAGGCGGCGAATTGTTTCGTACAGCTGCTCGCTCCCCGCTTTTAGAAGTTCAGCCAGGATACTATCCTTTACAGCAACTTTACCGTTTTTCAGCTCACTGATTGCCCTCTTAACCTCCTCTTGTGTTGGTGGCTCCACAGTTTGGCCGTCACTCACAATTCTTATCCTGTACCTTCTGACCTTCGTGTTTACTTCTCTATTCAACAGCGTCTGGAAATACTCTTCCACCT
This sequence comes from Sabethes cyaneus, assembly GCF_943734655.1. Taxonomy (NCBI): domain Eukaryota; kingdom Metazoa; phylum Arthropoda; class Insecta; order Diptera; family Culicidae; genus Sabethes; species Sabethes cyaneus. Next base: position 109,715,931 of record NC_071353.1, on the reverse strand, counting down.
GGCTGCTACCGTCGTTTTGTCAGTAAGCAGGTTGCCAGCGCTATCATTGTACATCACAGGCATGGCAAAATTCTAGGACCGTTTTATAGAAACTTCGTGTGTCGTTGCTGGCGAACCTCTCCTCTGAACTGGTGAGCACGTGCTCTTCGTTCTGGCGTTTTTAGACGGTGGGTTCTGCAGCTCTGACAGCACGAACCAAAAAGATTCGCGCGGGGTCTCTGGGATTCCTCGCATTGGAATCATGTGAAGAAATTCTGCAGATGATTCTCACAGAATACCTTGCTTATAGAAGCAGGATTCTTATAGGAGAACCCAAGAGTTGAATCTCAGGGATAGCTATAACTCGGTACGGGAATTGCCTGCACTATGAAATAAGAATCCTGGTCTCTCGATTCTTTTCTGTTCTGACGCGTAGACGCAGTAAGCTACTCATATATATTGAACTGTTCCTATCATTAATAATCATTTATATCAGCTTATTTGATACTTGCAATTTTGAATGTCATTAATCCTGTAACTTAAAATCTGCAGAAATATAAATGAGTGATAGATGAGGAAAACGCTGCTTTTTTGGCAAAGATGCACAGTGGCACTCATCAAAATGTGGAAAGTGCTCTTCGGGGTTCGCTAAACGACGGTCAGTAAAGAATCAAATATTCACGCTGCGGCAGATCCTCCAAAAAGTCCATGAATATAGAATTCAACGCATAGTTATTTCATTGATTTCAAAGTTGCGTATGATACCATCGACCATAAAATCCTGGCCCTTCTAACCTCGCAGGGGGCTTTATCAACGTAATGGTCCCTCATGTGGGCTGTTCAATATGCCGCTACAGGATGTTATGAACGAAGCAACACACAGGCACAAATCTAGTTAGTTCGTCTACTTTACCGATCAAAGGGATATTGTCGATAGAACAACATCTGTAGTGGTGGCTAAAAAAAACTAAAACTCAAAGTAGCGAAGCAATCTTTGTTCGGTTGAAAAAAAAAATGCGTGCAAACTAAAGTACCGTGAACCGCTAATAAGACGCACACGCTAAAAGGTGATGACTCGGTCCTAATGACGAGTGAGTTTGTTTTGTTTCGATCGTGCATCGAGCCGCTATGCCGCCCGTTCTCCCCGTACTCGACACTCGACAGTGCTTGAGTCGAGTCGTGTTGCACGACATGACTTACAAAGTAGAGCCCATATTTATTCGATTTACTGTCCTTGTAACGCTGATGTTTTTTGAGTAGAAGTCGTTTTTTGTGTTAATTTATTATCATGAGATTAATGCAAACTGGGCCCCAAATCTCAAAGGCTCGGTGGGCCCTTTGACTCCCAGTTCGCCCCTGTCTGTAATCTATAGTTTTTGTATTAAGACTGATAGCCATAACTCGAAAAAGTCTCAGAAAAATTACCAAAATAATTTAAACAATTCCCAACAGTGATTAAATTTGGTTTTAGATAAATTTCAAAAGCAGCGATACCGTCAAACGGGGTAACTTGCAACAGTTCTCAACTATGAGTGCAAGTGAAAACTTATCTGTAGTACATTTGAAAACATTTAATTAACACAAAGTTATTAGGTCTAGTATAGAACAATTTCACATGTTGAGAAAAAATATGCGATCAATATTGGCTGTTGTAGAATTTTTCAACTAATTTGTTACTGGTAACCCCTTAAACGGGGTAACTTGCAACAAGCAATATTTTTTGGAAATTGAACGAATTTAAAGATTTGTATGAAATTCTTTTGACTTGAATATGCAAATGATAATCCGACTTGCGATTTTTAATGCTTTTGCTATGAATATACGCATAAATGTCCTAAGTCACGTTGGTGAAAAAAATTCATGAGCCCCGTAACGGAAATTACAGAAATAACTTTTTATATTATTCATGCAGTTGATATTCCTTGTCTGGATCCTTTAGAGCTGCCTTCTTTAGGGACCATTCACATATTACGTAACGCACTTAGGGAAGCGGGAGTTGTGTAGTAACGCATTACACGTCGTATATCCACTATGCAAAATCACGTCATGAAATGGAGCGGGAGAGTTAAAAATCATCGATATCTTGGTTACGTAATATATTAATGTTCATTACGTTACGAGTGATCGTAATTAGACACAGTCATATTGCTGGTCGATTCTCTCAGTGAGGTTATTTTCTTTTTGGTCTCTTCTATGGCCATTTTCAGTATTTCCAGAGAAAAACTGGCATATTTCCGACTTACCGAAAGTATCTTACACTCTTCAGGTGTGCTTTAGTATTGTTTGATGCAAAATTAAATGATAACTTGCCTCTTGAAGCTAACGGAACACAGCTTTTTATATCTACCAGCTGTTGCAAGTTACCCCGGTTAAGTACTTGTTTTACGAATAATGTGGTAACAAGTAAGATAAACAAAACTAGTCATCATAAATCGATTATTTTGTTTCCTTATTGTTCATTTTGCTATAAAAAATGTATATTAGGCTTCTTTTATTTGAAGTGCCCGTGGGCGACACAAACGTTTTACTTACAAAAAATTGACGATGAATTTGACACCATCTTGTCGAATTTTTTAAAAATCACCAAAACAGCAGAAAATCGACATAACAGTATCTATGGCTTGTTTGAACTGTTAACAACAAGATTCAGTGACTGATATAGATTAAAAATTGAAAACAGATCAAAAAGTACAGTAAATTGGATCGATCTAGTGTTGTTGCATGTTACCCCGCTGTTGCAAGTTACCCCGTTTGACGGTAGCCTACAAAGCAACCCTTAAGGAGAAAATAAATAAGTAGGCATAAAATTTAAATCGTTTAAAACAAATAATCGACAATCAGACTTACCAGTTGGTTCTGCGAAAAATTTTAAATAATTTTTTCTACATTAAAGGTTTTAAAAACGCTCGACTTACGTTTCAAAATAACTTCACACTTCAATCTCGGAACATTGAATTTGGAAATGAAGAACTGAAAATCATGGAAGCCCCCCCTAGGTGTCGATTGTTTTGAACAAAACACTTTATTGAACTTGTAACTTCCTGAGGAATGACCCATGGAATAAATATGATATTATTTACCTGTCGAAAATACATGCATGTTCTAAGTCGTCCTATAAATTAACTGCACTCATTACCAGCAACTCAAATATTTTGAGTTCAGTTAAGACCGCCTAAGAGTCTCCCGGCTCACGAGTGAGAAGTGACATAGATTGTAATCGTACAATACCTGGAATGAAAAATAAAATAAAAATTTCAATTATTTTCAATTTAAATTCGAATTTATTTTTAAAACTAATATAAGACAATTATAAACATACTAACTGTATCCCGCAGCTAATTAAGAGCGAATCGGAGGTACCCAACCTAATTTTCTAGAATTTCAGCGAAAAACACTTTTTTGAAGTAATAAACTTGCTATACTATAACGGAGGTAATCGAATTGTATGACCAGAACGCCTTTAACGAGTAGAATCAATATATATAGAATGCCAGTGTCGCTGCAGTGCGCGTGGTAAGCATCACACAATTGAAAATTACGTATTTACACTGTATGCGCTTATGTGTGAGTGATCGATTCGAAACGGGAATCTGATTGTCAAACTAAAAAGGCAACCCAATAAAAAATCCTTCTGCTTTTCCGTAAATCACGTAGGATAAATCACTCGATTTGGTCGTTTTGGGGTATTTCGTCGGCAGGAAAATTTTCTATTGGGCAATTTGACAATGTTGTTCCCGTATCCAAGACACGAACCAGCAACATGTTTGCCACCAAAATATCCATGAAACACCAGCGACACTGGCATTCTATATATATTGATTATACTCTTTAACGATTCACGATTCTAACCTCGAAGGTATGGCGTCCTGTTAGGGGCCTGGTTTTGGTTACGGACGAAATAAGGCGCTTATAGTATTGGTTAAGAAAACCACTAGAGGAACGTAATAAAACTTAGAATTGTTACTTGGGATACGCACCCTTGCTGTTCACAAATTAAAAGCAGGGAGTGCCGGGTGCGTATTAATCACTGTATTTATTCGAGACAAGATATTTATACCAGTTGATAGAATAATATTTTCTGAATATCGGCGTGTATTTTGGTCTTAATAGAACGTTACTGAATTTGAGTTATAGTCGCGAGAAATGTGGAAGTCGCTGCGGCTAAATTGAGTCCATTTTCTAGAGTGGTGTCTGTGTTTTTTAAATCCGACAGGCCGAAATAGCTAGCACAGCGATTAAATGCTTTTCAAAAACAGATCAAAAGAGACAAGAAAAGAGAGACCGATGGATAACTTCTCGCTATTGCCTACATTCCGGGCACATTGAAGATAATTAGTTTTGCAATGACAACAGCTTGCTGCTGGCGCTAGTGTATCACTGAATCGTTCATATACACTAGCGCCAGTTGTCACTCAAATACCAGATATGTCAGCACATATATTGGTAGTAGTGTAAATAACGCACCATATGCTGGTATTAAAAACAAAATGCTGCTAATGGCTAGTGAATGAAAATTGATTTATATTTTCATATCAGAGGGGAATTTTTGTGTTCTTCCGTGATAAAAAGAAGTAGAATTGTTCTGTGATAGCATATTCACAGCTGGTTAGTTTCTAGAATAAGTAAACGTGATCATAATTGTGTGTCTTCCAAAACATCATCAAGAGCGGATACGTGTAAGCGATTACTGCTGGTTTTTTCAGCCTAGTTACGTGCTAGTCGAAAAACAGTGGTTTTTAAGTTTATTGAATAAAATTAAGCAAACTACTTACATTTTTATGAAAATAGTTATAACACATTAAAGCCTATAAGTGCTACATTCGTTTCAGTATTGTTATATAGCGGCAAAGTTTTTATTTGGAAAAGTGTAGCCAAAAAAGGTAATGTATGCCGAAATTAGTAGCGTGATGGGAATACCCTCCCGTACCCTACTTGGATTCCCATTGTGCAGCTAGCGAAGGATGCTGGGCGACAGTGCGACGAAAACGGTTCTTCTCAACAACCCCACCGGTTAGTTCTAGGTATATAGTATATTCGGAGTAAATTTGTTATTTTAACTTCCGCATTCTTTGGTGTATATGACATTAGGGTGACCATCATAGTAAGCGAGTGCAAAATATAAACTTTTTTATGCCTTAAGTTAGCTGAATAAAATGTTCAGCAAAGTTAAAGAACATTAAATTTTAAGTAACTTTGCCATAGAAATTAAAGCTCTATCTCTTATGGGTTGATGGGCTGGAGCTATTTAAAGTTTTTTGGTCGGGGTGGACCTAAAAAATCCGTTTTTTCTTTATATCTTCTTTCGTGTTTATTTCTGACAAATTCGTGTTCACAAATCATGCCTTCTGAGCACTTTCACACGCATGGAAAACGCACATTTTGTTTAAAGAATCAAGTTGCTATCTCACAGAGTCCAAAAAAATTTCAGCTGTTAAACGGCAAGTTTTTTGTTTAAACAGCATTAGGACTAAATTTTAAACGCCATTATGCCTGTAACATGCTAAAACACACGCTACATTCGTTATAAACGAAAAGGAAAATTTTCCAAAATGTAAACAAGGGCGCCAGTATCTGTCAATTGACGGTATGATGATTTGGGCTATAGATCATTTTGCGATGACGTCATTTTGCCGTCAAATGACACCACTTGGTGGTTTGTTTACATGTTTTTGTCACATCCAGCAGTTTCGATTTGAAATTTCGTGAAGGATTACTGCATCAATTTCTGTAAAATGCATGTAAGGCACTTTCTCTTCAATAAAAACTATAAATTTCTATCATTATCTGCCGGACAAAGATAGAAAACTCAATTCAAAATTCAACACCACGTAAACAAACCACCAAGTGCTGTCAAAAAAGTGTGGTTAGGAGCTCCCGTGTAATGATCTATATCAGAGAATCAGCCTTGGAATCAGCTACAGTGGAGCCATGCATCAACATTTTGTGCCTTGATGACCGAGGGGCCCACTGTTTCGAGGTACTTAAAGTGTAAGTCTCATTTTTTAACAATTTTCAACCAATTAAGTACAAAAGTTTGAATATTAGAAGACCACGTGTCAGTAGTAGCCCGGTTTCAACGAGAATAACTGTTATATTTTCGGCGACCACAGTTAATTGTTGTTACAGCATTCACATCCCCTGAAATAAAAGGTTTTTCAGCTTGAAAAAAAACAGAGCCTCTTTCATAAGCTGAATATAGATAACTAAGATAAAAACAAGCATATAGACTTATTTTCGTTATCTTAATCCATTCTATTCACGTAAAAATTATGATTTTGGTAAGTAAAACGGTAATTTTTACTTCAATATTCAATACGGTCCAGCAAAAAAGGGCCGACCTGGACCGATGTGATCTCAATTAATTTCGGAGGCCAATATCTTACTAAACAATTATACAAAATTTTATTTGCTGCTTTTGAGCAGTTTTTACGTTATTGACATTTGAAAAAACCATATTTTTTTAGAAAAAATGCCTGTAGCTTCGGAACCGAAGGAGATAGCAACTTGATTCTTTAAACAAAATGTGCGTTTTTCATGCGTGTGGAAGTGCTCAGAAGGCATGATTTGTGAGAAATAAACACGAAAGAAGATATAAAGAAAAAACGGATTTTTTAGGTCCACCCCGACCAAAAAACTTTAAATAGCTCCAGCCCATCAACCATAAGAGATAGAACTTTAATTTCTTTGGCAAAGTTACTTAAAATTTAATGTTCTTTAACTTTGCTGAACATTTTATTCAGCTAACTTAAGGCATAAAAAAGTTTATATTTTGCACTCGCTTACTATGATGGGCCCCCTAATGTCATATACACCAAAAAATGCGGAAGTTAAAATAACAAATTTACTCCTAACATACTATATACCTAGAACTAACGGTTTTAGCGTAATTATTTTTGTCCACCTAGATTTGGGTTTCATCCCACGGTGCGGCACCAGGAACAGAAGGCTCAACGTGCAAGGGAGCTCGATCAGGTCGAAAGTGGTTTGCGTCTTCTGACACAACTGTGGAAATTGGCGACGAGTGGCCTAAGATCGATTTGAATGGTGACTACTGCTTGAAACAGCACGAGGCTGCTGACGACGACGGAGTAGGTTTGTTGTTTGATGCATAGGAGAATGACGACCATGCTACATGCTGATCAACGGCTACCTACAAGGTGCTCTCTCTTGATATTTTTACGTCGGCCATCGCCACTAGTAAGAGATTTCGTAGGGCAGTAACAGGCGGGCTTTATGAGAGCCCATGCTACTACGGATAAATCAAATCCGGGCAAATCCTTCAAAAGTATCAGGTGTACAACGTGCCCACGCATCGTATGTCTGCGGATTTCAGGGCAGCATACGATGCAGTCGAGCGCGTACAGCTATGGCAAATAGAACGGTTTTCCGGACGAACTGACGCGGCTGATCAAAGCTACCCTGAAGCGAGTGATGTACTACGTACTTGTTTCAGGGACACTCTCGAGTGCATTAAACAACAGATTGGTAGAACTGTCACTTTCAGTGTTAAACCATGCTTCGTGTAATACATTCTTTTCGGATGGAAATCTATAACTGTATGTACTTGAATTTGTATTTCAACGATTTGTAATCGATTAATCGCAGTTGGAAAACACGAAAACTGAGTAGTAATGGATTTGAAGCGCGGTTTCTTTTATGAAACCAATCAGCAACTCTGGTGATGTGTTTTGAAATGAGCGCGGCCAGGCGGGATCTGCCCCCTGAAATTGCTCCGAAATCGTTCCATCCAAACCATCATAATAATTATTTATGTCGACAATCGAACTAACGAGCAAACCCGTGAGCGTTAAATCCAAACAGTATGATTATTTCATTTTAAACTTCACATTAACGAAATTTATTCTGCCAATTACCGCATAGCAATCAATTTGCTAAGCTATAGCTTTTATTTTCATTTTTTTTTTCGTTGCTTTGCATATCCACCACATTGTATCGATCAGCTCGATTCCGCCCCATGCCGGTACTGTCTCACACTTTTACACATACATATATGTACATATGTTCAATCTGGAAGGCAGTCGGATCGACTTGGCACGCGATCTCTTCCGCACATGTGAGCCTACCGCATTTCACACATAGCGTGCCAGCCTTCAGGGAGGAATTTCCCTTTCCCAAACAGAGCTGGCTTTTGGAGCTCGCATGGAGTTCCGAATTTTCGGTGTCGGTGTTGGAAAGAAGAGTCGAAGAACAGCATGTCATAAAGGGCTAAAGCCCTAAATAACTGCAAACGAATTGAGTGACAGCTAGCCATACTTGTTTTAAAAATGACTTGGGTCCTTTTCATGTGAACTTGTGAACACGAACAGCTGCGTATAGCTGCAGTTTCATTCCTTAGTTTCAGACTAATACCTCAAATCAGTGTTTTTCTTCAGTTTGAAAATTTTTGAGAAAATATTTAAAATGATAGAACTCTATGTTCAGAGTTTAATCAGCAGTTAAGACCGACTAAAAATGTAGCGTCTAAATGCCCCCGTGTTAGTGCAGCTTTCTGGCAACCACCAAGGAGAGTAATCTCACGGTTGGCGGTGGTTAAACACTTTCCGGTACAAGCCGCCACATTGCATTGCTCAATTGAACCGGTTCTCGTAAAACCTATTCAATAAACTGTAATCGGGCTTATCGGGCATTTATGTCCCCAGCGTGTATTAACTGCGGCATCGTTTCTACTGAACCGGCAGAGGACTCTTCACCCGTGTAATGCTGTCCAATCAAATGAAGTGTGATCTATGCACGCTTCCTGCCCTCGTTCGCGGAGACTGGTTGGCCCCCCGCTAAGTGCACACTGCACCGGACGAGGAAAAACTGAAGGCCATCGCCGCCGTCGTCGTCGTCGTCGCTGCCTGGTATGTCCGCTGCAAAAGAAAAATCACGTTCCAAGCGGTCGAATGCTAATCGGTTCTTCCGGCTACCGGCGTAGGATCATTAAGCTTTACGTTTGTTTACTGTGGCGAAGCGTTACCAGCACAGCGGAAGTACACTAATGGCGCTGTAGGCCCCTGATAACAGGCTGCTAGGCCACCGACAAATGTGAGAAAAGAGTCATTGATTATTACTGTCAATTGGTTTGTTGTTCATCGATTCTCTGCAATATATTGTGTCACTTCAAAACGTAACCTGAAAAATATCGATATTACAACATCGCAGTGAATTATTACCCCGTACATTATTACGTTAACTTAATATTTATGGTCAGACCAAGTATCACAGCGAGTGATCTACGTACTTCGCACCAATCCAGTTCAACCGGATCTGGAGCGCGGCAGAAACCTTCGTGACCAAAAAACTGCGTGACTCGAAATCGCAATTGGTGCACCGACAGAACCTACCGTGGCTGCCCGAGCACGGTGCAGACACAGCGGACAGCGTGCAAAGTGCCATATTGGATCGAAGTGATATAGCCGATGAGGACCTCTGAGGTCCAGGGCTCTACACTTTCACTCTCACTTTTGTCTTTTGTCGGGCCGGCCTCCCGACCGGAGGATCACCAAACGAAGCAATTAAGGAAGCGGACCACGGGATCGGGGGCTTTTTGCTTTGGTTCACGATTCGATATATCAGCTAATAATGACATATTGCTTTACTTTCGCTAACCGCAGTTGAACGGGTCGGGATTTGCGGATTTTCTGTTTTCAATTGAACCGAACCTTATTCATGCTCAGCTTCGATAATAATTTGTATATTTGGTACGTGGCCGTAAAGAGGAGTGGTCCAAAGGAAAAGCAGTTTTCACGACTCAAAATCTTGTCATTGGATTGAGCACATATATTTTTCTTACTGATGAGCCCTAGAGATTTTCATTTTAACATATTTTTATTTTAAACAACTTCTCCGAAATGAGTTGCAAGATCTTGAACTTGTTACGCTTGCATCTAAGAGTACTTACGTATACAAACCTGAGAGAATAACCAATCCTTTTTCTAAGTTCTTTTTTATATTGCGAGCTGCGAGAAGTGACTGTATAATATAAAGCGAAGCGATGTTAGACAGCCCACGCTATGTCTGAAGGCACTTATAACTGAACTGTCATGTTCCTTACATTTCTCTTCACAAGATGTGTGAAAAATGTTGAAGCGTCACACAGTGCGTTGAGCCATAGACAAAAATCGTTTTCACTTTTTTTTAATCGGGTAAACTAAGTATTTAGAATTGTTTATAGATGCCTTCTGGAATATAAATAGGGTTACCAAGTGGCCGGTTTTTGGCCGGCCCGACCGGTTTTTCACCTGCAAAGCCGGTGGCCGGTCAATCCTGCAAAAAGGCCGATTTTCCGACACAGGAAAGCCGGATCGGTACTTTTTTCCTGATTTGTTAAATTTTCTGATAAATTTATAAGCAATCCTGAGCAGCGGATCATTGAAGATTGCCAGTTTTGCAGTGACAATATTTTGCTTCTGGCGGTAATATACATTAAATTGTCCACCAGCACCAGAAGCAACTAGTTGTCTTCTAGTATATTCAATAATCCATGCAATGTTCGTTGTGGTTTCGATTCCGACGACAACCTAAATAATAATTAACGCACATTAAGTAATATGCTGTCACGACACCCCCCCCCGCAGTTTTTGAAGGCAGGACCGACCGGCCGGTTTTTGAAATTTTCGGACTTGGCAACCCTAAATATAAACAAGTATTAGTTTGCTTGGGAAACCGCCACAACTACTATTACAATTCACTATCATGTTGCAGAGTGGATTTTACTTACAAATTTTTCTTTGAAGGCTATTCATCACGCTCGTAAAAGTTTTATAGTTCGTGTAATCCGGATATTAACCATCAAGGTAAGTAGAATAAATGTTGGTTATAGAGGGAATAAATTTTGATCTCATTCCTGAAAAATTGCCCCATAGAAACGACATAGATATTAACCTTTAAGAAAACAGAACACCAACTCCGACTACTGATTTAAAAAAAGTTCCACCGACTTCCAAGCTAAAATATACACAGAATGATTGTTCAAAGTGTCCTCTACAAGATCGAATAGGTTTTAGCTGCAACTACCTGCAACTACGCAAGGTATTTCAATATTTGTAGACCAATGTCATGCACTGATAAACCGTCAGATTTCCGTTTATTCTGCTATAGTATGTTATCCTTGTCAGATGGAACCACTGTTTATGAAGTTTTGTGCTATTACTGCTCAAAATTGAACTCAACTACAAATATATATCTTACGTCTACTTCTTCTTCTTCCTCAGCATAGAGCCGGGGTGGCTCGTGCTGTTTCAAGCACTCGTCTCCATTCAACTCGGTCTTGGGCCACTCGTCGCCAATTTCCTAGTCGTCTCAGAAGTCGCAAATCGCTTTCGACCTAGTCGAGCTATCGTGCACGTTGGGCCCCCCTGTTCCTGGTGCCGGATCGACGGCATCCTGGTTGCACTATCGACGGCATCCTTACGACGGGTCCGGCCCACCGTAGCCTGCTAACTGTCGCTAGATGTACGTTGGCGGTCTTTCCAAGCAGTGCCTGTAGCTCGTGGTTCCTACGCCTCCGCCACTGTCCGCTTTCAGTTTCTACTCTGCCAAATATCTTCCGCAGCACTCTCCGCTCGAACACGGCAAGGGCGCGTATGTGCTCCATGAGCAGCGTTACGGCTTCAAGTCCATAAAGAACTACCGGTCTAATAAGGGTTTGGTACATTGTTAGCTTCGCGCGGCGGCGTACGCTTCCTGATCGTAGCGTTTTACGAAGGGCAAAGTAGGCCGTGTTGTCCGCGGTCACCAGCGATTCCAAATACACGAGCTCCTCTACCACTTCTAGTTCGTCGCCGTCAACGGTCACCGTCCGTGGGAGACGCGCGTTTGTTTCCTTTGAGCCTCTTCCTTTCATGTATTTGGCATTTGACGCATTTATTTTTAGCCCAATTCTCCTAGACTCCGCTTTCAGTCTGGCGTAGATTGCCTCCGCCGTCGCAAAGTTCCTGACTATGATATCCAAGTCATCTGCAAAGCCTAGAAGTTGGCTACCCTTGGTAAAAATCGTGCCTCTCGTTACGATGCCAGCTCGTCGTCTCACCCCCTCAAGAGCGATGATGAACAGCATGCAGGATAAACCGTCACCTTGTCTCATCTCTCGCCGCGTCCCGAAGGGACTCGAGAGTGACACAACACTCGATCCAATGTAGCTCTAATCAGTCGCATCAGTTTGTCCGGAAAACCGTGTTCGTGCATTATCTGCCATAGCTTGTCTCGATCGACTGTATCGTATGCTGCTTTGAAATCAATAAAGAGGTGATGCGTGGGCACGTTGTACTCCCGACATTTCTGCAAGATCTGTCGGATAGTAAAAAATTGGTCCGTAGTTGCGCGAGTCCCCATGAAACCCGCCTGATAATTCCCTACGAAACCTTGTGCTATCGGTGACAACCGGCGTAATAGGATCTCGGAGAGTAGCTAGTAGGTGGGGTTTACCAGCGTAGTACCGCGATAGTTGCAGTAGTCTAGCCGATCACCCTTTTGACGTAGGACTACGTCTTACGGCAAGTTTTGAGATAGGGTGTCATTCCGAAAAATCGAAAAATGCGAGCGTCACGAAAAATGAAAGGTTTTGAGCGCTAATAGCTCAACGGTTTTCCTATCGATTTTCAATATTCTTACACCAATCGATCGGAAAATCTTCTAAGAGTTGACCCAAATGAAGAGAAGTGTGAATTCTTGATGTTGAACTATTGAAAAATTGAAAATAATGAACCTATGTTTTACCAGAATTCTCGCTTCGTGATTGGTTGGAAGATTCTTTGCGATGATCTAAACCTATACCAATTTGATATCTGTGCTTGGGAAGTAAGCCAAAACAAGTGAACAAGTTTCCTCATTTCAACAAGATTTCTTAACACCGCGGTTAAACCTAGACCATTTTGATGTCCTTGCTTGGGAAGTACGCCAGAAAGAGTGATAAAGCCCCCCGCGTGCCAACAGATTTCTTAGGAACGCGAATAAACCTAGTCCAATTTGATGTCTGTGTTAGGGAAGTGTGCCAGAAAAAATAACACGAGCTCGTTGTCCCAACAGATCGCAAATTCTTTATTTCGAGACGATTAAACCTCGGCGAATTTGAAATCTGTGTTGGAAAAATGTGCTACAACTGTAGTGTTCGGTTATAATACGACTCTGTATGAATATGCATGCTTTCCGTTTCATAAGAAGTGTAGTGAAAAGATGTGCTGTTGATAAAATAAGATTGAATTCGTAAAATCCCTTCAACGTGGGAAACCATGGGTAATAGAAACAATCTTTAATTTCAGTAAGGTAGCAGGAAAGCAATAGTTTGTGTTCTTGATTTTGTTAAATTGTTTTCAAATGCACAATCTTTTGAGAATTGAACGTATGCAATGTTACTACTTTGATAAATGTTACATACAACCCATGTAGCATGTATATATGTTGCATATAGCATGTATACATGAAGACTCGAATGGTTACAAGCATGAATACATGCTACTATCACTACAAAGAGTCTTACGTAGTCCTGCGTCACCTATATATGCGGTCGTGTCTTGTACACAACCCCTCTGATTTTTGTAGACGGGACAAACCTCTCCTTCCATCCATTCCTCCGATAGCTTTTCATCCTCCTCGAAATAACCCAGTGTAGAGCCTTTGCTAGCGTTTCTTCGCCATGTTTATAAAGCTCTACCGGTAGGCGGTTCTTCCCAGCGGCTTTATTGGTCTTCAGCAGCCCGATTTCTCGTTTGACTACTTGGAAATCAGGTGCTATCTTCCTCTACGACTTCGCCATTGAGGTGTTCATCGAAGAACTGCTTGCATCTGTCGACCACGTCGCGCTCGTTTGTGATTAGATTCCCTCCCTTGTCCCTACACATGTCAGGTTTCGGTGTGTAGCCCTTCCGAGTTTGGTTCACCTTCTCATAAAACCTGCGCGTGTCATTAGCTCGGAATAGTTGTTCTAATTCTTGACGATCTCTGTCCTCCTTTTGGCGCTTTTTCCTCCTCAGAGGATCAACTGGTCAACTGGTTCCTAGCTCGTCTGTATTTGGCAATACTTAGATAATTTTTCCAAGCAGTTTTTTCCGCTCCAACGCTTGTTGGCATTCCCCATCAAACCAATCATTTTGTGTACTCCGAATACCTAGTGCCTCCGATGGCCGAGCGTATTCTGCCCCAACCGTCTTCGAGGTTTGAAGCACCTAACTCCTCGGAAGAAGGCAGGGCCTCATCCAGTATTCGCGCTTAGTTCTCGGCAGCTTGCGGGTTATCTAGCTGCCTGATGTTCAGCCGAGAAGGGCGGTTTTGATATGTCCGGTATACGGTGGACAGCTTTGAGCGCACATGTACGCTGCTAGGTAATGGTCAGAATCAATACCCGCACCCCATCGGGAGCGTACGTTCTTGATGTTAGAGAAAAACCGGCCCTCTATGAGAACGTGGTCAGTTTGGTTCATTGTACATTGGTCAGGTGATCTCCAGGTGGCTTTGTGGATATCCTTGCGCGGGAAAAAGGTGCTTCGGATCACCAGGCCTCGGGAAGCTGCGAAGTTTATACACCGTTGCCCGTTATCGTTCGTGTCGTTGTGCAGGCAATGGGGTCCTACCACCGGTTTATACATTTCTTCCCTACCGACCTGGGCGTTCATATCCCCGATGACGATCTTGATGTCCCGTGGCGAGCAGCTGTCGTACGTTGCCTCCAGCCTCGCGTAGAACGCTTCTTTCTCATCATCCGGTCTACCTTCGTGCGGGCAGTGCACGTTAATGATGCTATAATTGAAGAAACGGCCCTTTATCCTCAATACACACATTCTCTCATTGGTCACCTTCCAACCTATCACGCGATCCTGCATTCCGCCCAACACTGCAAAGCCCATTCCCAATTCGTTGGTAGTGCCACCGCTCTGGTAAAACTGGGTTTTTCCGCCACAGATCTTCCATACCTTCTCTCCTTTGCGACAGCTTTCCAGCAGAGCTACGAATCTGCAGTTCCAAGTACCGAGTCTCCATTCGTCGTTCCTGTTCCGTCGCCTTACATCTACTATTTACTACAAATAACGGTTCCAATAGTCTGAGCCCCTGTTAAAAAATACTTCTGATGTTGTACGCATTAATGAGCTTGGAAGAGAATTCCAGTTAATCACTCCAAATACAAACAGCGAACTAGAGTAGCAGTAGTTTCGTGGATCTAATTAGTTTTCAAAAGTTACCCAGCAAAAACAGAAAACGACGAGCTGCAGACTTTGTCGCAAATAATGCTACGGAAAAATTATTATTTACTTTTTCGTTACGGCTGAGAAGGGTAAAACATGGTATACTATTATGTTTTATGTACACTCTTAAATGATTCTACCTGTAAATTGGTCGGATTTAGTTAAAGTTAGGTTGAAACTACTCTAAATGCCCTTAAAGTGTACAAACTCAGATTTTGAGTAGTTTTTCAACCAAAAAATTGGTAGTAGGAACTTAAAATTGCGTTATTTGTCATAGAGAATAATTCAATTATCGGTAGCAAGTAGCCAAAATTGGTTGAAATTTTTACCCAAAGTTTGAGTTTGTACACTTTAAGGGCATTTAGAGTAGTTTCAACCTAGCTTTAACTAAATCCGACCTATTTACAGGTAGAATCATTTAAGAGTGTATATTATGGTATTAATGGTATTACTAACACTACCTCTGTTCTTAATCTAGATGTGTGTGAAAGTATATTGTGCTTCGAAATGCGTCTCCCTTAAACATAGCTTTCCAAGCTTTCATGCACTGAAGAAAAACCTTTCGATTACCGAAATTGCTGCCAAGCTTGATCTTCAAGTGCTGCTTAATCTAACACTAGATTGCATTGCTGATTTTACTATTGTATTTATAGTACAAATGCCGCTTTCACAACTGCTTTGGTAGGTATATAGCCGTCGCGACGCGTCGGCAACCCATATAATGATGAAAAACTTTTGCGATGCGTAAAAATTTGGCACTTGAGACAATTTGGCCATTATGTAAATATTTTGAGACATTTAAGCAAATACTTGTTTTGATTATCACAAACTATTTTTTCATTAGACTAGCTTGATAAAATGTCTAAAACTAGCGGTTTTGATTTTTGTCCAGCAATCCATACGTTCAACGCACTGTGCGTCACTGCAAAGGGGATTGATCAATCCGCGTATAACTTCGAGATATTGAAAGCGGGGTTGGAATGAGTAATTATACCACATTTTATATAGTCGATTGCAACGGGTATGATCACTTGAAAGGGGATGAGCTATGTAAACTCCAAAATAGGGTTTTGTAAAAACCCCATGATAGAATAGTTTAAGTCCTTCGTTAAATTCATTGTTTTGACCAATATGAACATTCTGTGAAGTGAAATCTGAGGTACATGAAAGTTCAATAATAAATGCTTTCGGACATAACGTGCAAGTTTATTAGCCTCCTTCCCTTTTATATTTATTCCGCTCTTTCCCCTTAACGCCTGATCCCATTCTGTTTGGATCCTATCAACTTTATTATTTTCTTCTACCGTCCCCTTCGCTGATTGTAAAAAACTCCCGTTATAAAAAATTAGTTGCGATAGACCGTATCACAGGATTGGCCAACTTGGAATCTAGCTTGCTCCCACCGCAGAGTAGCGTCGGTCTTCTAGGTCCGATTGAGGATTAAGGATTACCTTACAGAGGACTTTGTCAGTAATACAGAGCAACATGATGCCGTTCCAGTTACCTTTTTAGGGACTATGACCAATACGCCCTGCGTCTAGTACATCGGAAAAGATGCAGTTTCCCATTTGTCGGAGCAGAAACCGTCGAACTGGACACCCTGCGTTAAAACCGTTACTGAAGAGCGATCAACGGCAGTCTAAGTCCGCATACAAAAATGTCAGCTAAGACGTCAATAGGAATACATCATTCCTTCTCTTTTTCCAAATCGTTCGTGTAGCTCAGACGAGTTTTTCGTGACTCGCTCTATTTGATTAAAATTACCCTAAATAAATACTTAAAAGTAGTTTGCTTAACAACTAGAAAAGTTCAGAAAGGTGAAACTTAACTAGTGATATAAGGGCAGCCTCGAAAAGGAAACTAAAAAATGTAGCTGACATGCTTGACTGCTCCAGCATTGGATACGGTTCGAAGTCGGCTGGTGTTGCCGGCGGCGGTTCCTCAAACAATCGATGCGCTTTGGGAAGCCGGAATTACTGATAAAAACTCCACTAGATAAAGTTTGCAATATTCCAGCGCCTAGGTTCGATAAACTGAAGGGACTTATTGAATTTGGAATGGCGGTGCAGACCTTATGTGACCATGCCGAGGCGGCGAAAGAACGTGTTCATATATCGAACGGCCGCCGAGAATTCGTAGAACAGTATTAGACGGGGTTTATGGGGGCCCGTGCGGATCAAATTTTTACTCTCCAACAAATCCTCCAGAAATGTCGAGAGTACATACAACGTGCCTACGCATCATATCGTTTGCATTAATAAAAATGGACAAAAATTGCCCATTTTTCATGGGTTTATCTTCACACGCACTGACGAAACTACCCATGAAGCATCAATCATGTGTTGGTGCCATGAAGAAATTTCATCATGGTGTGGGTGAAATCGTAAATCGACCAATCACGATCAAGCGTGACGTCAAACTCCAAAAATAAACTCCATAGTTCGGTGCGGTCTGTTTTCGTAGTTTGACGTCGTTTCCTGATTTTTCGCTACTAATACCATCAAATGTTTTCTTCTTCCACACCTTTTTTAACCACATTGATAGTAAGCCACGAGTCAGCAGAAAAAAATTGTCAGCTCTGTCAGTCGAACTCTAACCATGATGGCAAAAAAAATAGTGAAGCTACTCCGTTCAGAAGTGTACGCGTTCAAAGAACGATACTTCGCCGCTTGGAAAACGGACATCGTGCGGCGCTTCGTGAACGCCGGAATTCAATATTGGACGAAAGCCCGGTTCCGGACGGCCGACGACCCTGAGCGACAAAAAGCTCCAAAGGATACTGAAGAGGAAGACCGAGAGAAAAGTAGCTACATCGCTTGAAACAGGTACTGAAACAGGTGAGCATGGACATACACGTCAGGAAGCGGCGTTCCCGTCCACTGGTGTGGGAATTGCAGACAATAACGCAGCTGAATAAGATGGTCAAGACGATTTTCCCGATGAATCACGACGTGACGGTGATGAAGGACGACGAGACCTATCTGATCTTGGATGGCAACGACTGGCAGGGCACTTCGTATATTACCTCCCCCACGAAGCAAGTGAGCTCCAAGGTGAAGTTCATTTCTCACACCAAGTTCCCCAAGAAGGTGCTGCTGTGGCTGACAATCAGCGAGAAGGAGATGTCAAAACCGCTTTTCTTTCGCTCCGGACTGGCCTTGAACGGAGAAATTTATAGAGCGAAGCGCCTGCCGGAAGTTGCGTCATTCATCAAGAAATACTATAAGGGCGAAGATGCGGTGTTCTGGCCGGATCTGGCGTCGGCTCACTACTCGAAGTAATCGTTGGAGGAGATGGAGCGGCTGAATATCGCAGTCGGCAAACCCGCCCAACGTCTTCCAGCAGCGTCCCTTCGATAATTTCCTGGGCAAACCTGAAGTGTAAGATCTACTGCAACAATGTTGTCACGAAAATCGAGAAGGAATTGTTAAATAAAACGAAGAAAGAACTCACAAATATGCCTACACGCATGTGTTCGTTATCGAAACTCCCCTTCATCTGCGTTATTTCAGCTCATTCCAGTAACACTATACGAAAAGTGCAGATCAAAAGAAAACATCAACAGCGAAAAACGCAGCACATATTCATGAATTAAGATGACAAACATATTGGGGAAATTTTCCTTCGCGGGAATCAACGCTCGGAAATCAGAGATTTAGCCCCCCCCCTAGAAAAATGACCTGGCCGACCAAAAAAATGGTCGAAAAAAACGCCGGGAACTATAGCCCCCGTAGAAATGTGCGCTAGTTCCGCCAATGAACAAGCCTAATAAGATTTAAATAAACATGTAATTTAAATGTGCGTTTTAGTTTCACTTTCCGATTTATTTAGAGATTCATTCTCTCACGCTCACTCACAGCTACGTATCGCACAGGAGAATTCCTATGCTGCTCAACAAGGAATTTGTATGTATATGTGCATAGCTCCGGGTAGCAGTTGAAGCAAAGCAGAATGTGATCAAGCGGGAAGCAATATGTGTGAGTTTTGTGCTTCTTGCTATGAAAACAGAAAAACTCTCGCGTGATTTTTTTCTACACAGGATCAAGCTGACATGATTCACAGTTGATTTTGATTTTTGGTGAGTTTTGAGATTTTGAGTTTTTAGACATCTCTTGTACCTGCGATGGCTTGGTGATACGTCACAAATGGAAAAGGGTTCGCAGCAGATAACCAGCGACACAATTAAGTCAATGCAAAAACTGTTGACAATCTTGGACTTCCTTGCCAATGCTTCCAAATAGAGGAAGCTGTAATATTACATCCGCATCTAACGGGCATTCCTATCACCATTTGGTATGCTATTGGAATGCTAAGCCTGAGATTCTCATAGGCATTGACAACTGACGGCTAGCACTCCCACTTAAAATACGATAGGGCAGCAGCGCCGGAGACTAGGTTGGCGTGTCTACGGCCCTCGACTATATGTCAACTGTGAATCTTACAGCTTCCATGTTAATAATTGTGACTGCAACGAGTAGTTCCGTGGACCAGTAAAACAATTTTTCGATTCCAAAACCGTTGGTGTTAGCCCGACGGGAACTCAGCATACGGAAAAAAAACGACGAGCGCACGAGAAAAGCAAACGACTGTAATGGAAACTACTACTCGGCGTGTGGCAGACCGGTTCGTGACAGGAATTATTTGGTAAACCGACCAAGGCCGAATTAGAAATGAAGAAACGATATCCCAGTTTTTCTTATGGCAAAGCGATTCATCCTAGAAGCCTACGGTCTACATGATGAATGTTGCAGTAATCGGCAGCTTCTGCTCGCCAGCCTTGGCGTAATTCGTAAAGAATCGAAACGCTAAACAACATCCTGAGCCAGCGAAAGCGATTATTTATGATCACCAAGACCAAGAAAGCCGAATGAATACTTGGCATGTTATGGTGCCCCTACGGTGATGAACTTATTTTCTCAACCTTAATGAATGAGAAAGTCCAAACACTAATTCCCACAGCCTCGCGCCCAGCAAAAAGACATATCTTACGATGCGTGATGAGGCTCTTTGATCCGTTAGGCTTGCTTTTGTCGTTTATTATCTACGGCAAAGTTTTGATTCAGGCCCTCTGGCGAGAAGGTACTGCATGGGACGAACAAGTTAGCGACGAAGTTTATTCTAAGTGGCAGATATGGATACAGATGATCGACCATATAACCGATGTCCGGATTCCAAGGTGTTATTTCAGCGATGCTATTCGAGGAACGTACAAAGATTCCGAAGTACACGAATTCGTAGACGCCAGCGAGGTAGCGTATTTTTAAGCGGTCTATCTGCGTACATTTTCCAAGAACGAAACTCCGCAGAATAGTTTAGTTGCCGCTAAATCAAAAGTCGCTCCGTTGCGTCCATTCCTAGATTGGAACTGCAGGTAAGTGTACTAGCCACAATATGACCGAAATTCATCTTGGAGCAGCTTGAAATTCCTGTGTCCACGGTTCTCTACTGGACAGATTCCAAAACAGCACTTACTTACTTATGTGTCCATGTCCGCCGGTCCTTCAGAACAAGGGCATGAAATCAAAGATCTCCACTGCTAACGGTTACCCGCCATGGTTTTTACCTGTCGCCAGGACAGGTTCTCGTCTACAGCCCGGATGTCGTTGGCTAAGCTCCGTCGCCATGAGCCTCTGGGTCTGCCTATTCTACGCTGTCCTTGTGGATTCCAGTCGAGTGCTTCTCTGCAAACCCCGTTCGCTCCTTTCCTCAAGGTGTGTTCGATCCACTTCCACCTACGTTCACGAGTTTCTGTGGCTATCGGCCGTTGATGACCGACGATGGAGTTCCTCATTGGATATCCAGTTATCAGGCCACCATGCACGAATGATGCATCGCAGGCACAGGTTAATGAATACCTGCAGTTTTTGCGTTGTCTCCGCTGAGACGCACCACGTTTTGCAGGTATACAGCAGTACGTATTTAACGTTTGAATTAAAGATTCGGGTTTTCGTACGTAGAGTGATCTGGTTTGAGCGCTAAATGTTTCGCAGACCTGCAAAGGCACCCCTGGCCTTCCTGATCCATGTGGCTATATCAGTCTTGGTACCAGCATCGGGCGCTGTTTGGCTACCAAGATATTGAAAGGCGTCTACCTGCTCAACTTGTTGTCCCGCTATTGTGAAGTTGGTGGAATTGTCAGTGTTCACTATCATTGACTTAGTTTTCGCTACATTGACTGTGAGACCTGCTGCCTGGGAGCTCTCGGAGAGATCGTCTAACTTGCTCTGCATATCGCTTCGGCGTTGTGCGAGCAAGACAATGTCGTCGGCTAGGTCGAGGTCATTTAGCTGCTCCATCGTTAAAGGATTCCAAGGCAATCCTCGATTTGGTCTACTGTCAATTGCTCCAACTAATATCTCATCCATAACGATGAGAAACAGAAGCGGTGATAAAATGCAGCCCTGTCTCACGCCAGCAGTAACCCTTATGGGGTCGGACAAGACGCCGTCGTGCAAAACCTTGCACGAGAACGCCTCGTACTGAGCCTTGATGAGATGGACTAGCTTATCTTGAACTCCTCTACGCCTAAGTGCGCCCCAGATGTTTTCGTGATTGAGTCGGTCGAACGCCTTTTCGAAGTCAATGAACACCAGCAGAAGAGAGTCCTGGAATTCGTTGATCTGCTCCAATATAATGCGGAGCGTTGTGATATGGTCTACACATGATCGGTCAGCACGGAATCCAGTTTGCTGCCGCCGGAGAGTAGCGTCGATCTTCTCCTGGATCCGGTTGAGGATTACCTAACAGAGTACTTTGAGAGTAATACAGAGCAACGTGATACCACGCTAGTTACCGCATTCAGTTAGGTCTCCTTTCTTAGGGACTTTGACCAATATGCCCTGCATCCAGTCCACCGGCAAAGTTGCGGTTTCCCAAATATTGCTGAAAAGCTGATGCATCATCTGGGCTGACAAAGATGGGTCAGCTTTGAGCATTTCGGCTGAAATGCGATCTATCCCTGGCGCTCTATTGAATTTCATACTCTTGATGGCTGCTACAATTTCATCCAGCGATGGCGCCTCCGAGTTCACGCGATTGATTCGACGAACTGTAGGCGTCATACGCTGCTGGTTTTGTTGGTCTCTGACATTTGAAACTCGGAAGGGTTGTTCAAAATGTTCAGTCCATCGCTTAAGCTGTTCTGTACGCTCAGTCAATAGCTGACCAGCTTTGTCCTTTAGCGGCATCTTTGTATTCATCCTGGCACTACTAAGGCGGCGACAATTACTCTGCAATTACTCTGCAATTGTGGAGCACTAATAGGACGCAGACTGCAGTATCTCAAAAAGGCCCTACTAGAGCCTAGGGAGATCTGGTTTGCGTCGCCGATCAGGACTATAAGGTTTATAAACCAAGTCATCCCTGATTGGCACCTGTCTCGCTCCAGCTACCAGCCTACCACTTCTTCAATAAGTGATAGGTAAGCCTGAAGCGTACAGCAAAAGAAACAATGGGGCATACCACAATAGTTCAAAATAATGGACGCAGTGGTAAGAGTACCCAACAAAAGAGAAAAAAAAAGGCGGCGAGAAATATCGTACAACAAACGGATATCACCATTGGCGGCGGCGGTTTCTCCTTGTTCGGTTAGGGAGTTAGTCCAGGCTCACTTGTGCCGCCTACAAGCACATTTAACAGCCCTCTCCAGTTCGGCGTATCGTTGACGGGCAGCTGTCTTAGCCGATCTGGTCCAAGTTCGCTCAATGCCGGCTTTCGCCTCTCTCCGCTCGTCGATCTTCCTCCAAGTTTCATCCGAAATCCACTCCCTCCGCCCGCTGCGCGCTTTGCCGAGGGTTTCATCACTGGTCGTGATGAAGGCGTTTTTGATGCCGGTTCATTGCTCTTCGACGGTTCCACCAGGTGGCAACTCCGAGGCTCGAGATTCAAATTATTCGACAAAGGCTCTTTTCACCTCAGGATTCTCCAATCGGCGGACGTCGAAGCGGCATCAGACTTTTTCCTCCCGTCGTTGGACACGTGCGACGCGCAGACGTATCTCAGCGATAACAAGATGATGGTCGGATGCAATGTCAGCACTGCGTTTGTTACGTACATCAAGAAAGCTCCTTCTCCATTTCCGGCTGATGCAGATGTGGTCGATTTGGTTTTCTGTTCGGCCGTCGCGTGAAACCCACGTGACTTTATGTACTGGTCTATGGGGGAAGAGCGATCCACCAATGAGCATGTCGTTATTACCACAGAATTCTGTAAACAGCTCCCCGTTTTCGCTCATCTCTCCTAGGCCATGGCGTCCCATGACGCGTTCAAGGTCCGCGTTGTTTGAGCCAATCTTCGAGTTGAAGTCGCCCATGTGAATTTGGATGTCCCCCTTCGGGACTTTCTCAACCACGCTGTTCAGCTGGCTGTAAAAACTCTTTTTCTGCTGCTCATTTATCGGTTCCCACTTTATCAGGGTCGCATGTGCCCCTGGGCTCAGTAGGAATCCAACTCCTCTTTCTCGAGTAGCATTTTCACCTCGTATGCCAGAGTAGAGCAAGACTTGCCCGGATGATGTCCTGTGTTCGCCAGTACCCGGCCAGCGGACCTCGCTCAGCCCCAGGATTTCAAGCTTCAGGCGGCTGGCTTCCCTTGCAAGTTGAGCCAGCTTGCCTTGCTGGGCAAGAGTCAGTATATTCCATGTTCCGATTCATGTCCGTGTTTTCATGCTAAAGGTCGTTGCCAATAATCCAGAGAGATTTCTTCTTTCATTTTCGGTAACTTTTTTATGTTCTGGTACAGTTGGCTGTTAACCTAAGGTCCTTATCCCGCTGATGGGGCTGTCATCTTAATGTGGGCGGGAGCCACTGTGCCCCCTTTTCTGTTAGTATACGACAACCGAAGTTGCGTACCCCAGCCGGCGCCTTGTGTAGGTAGGAATAGGAGTTAATGAACAGAGGTTATGGAATGCACATGTTCACCCTTTGCCAGCCCCAGAACAGCACTGGCGTGGATTAAATCCGACCCACGAAACTATCGGTAGTTTGTCTCCTTCAGAGTATGTGAGGTACTGGAATTGACAATGAGGTAGAGAATATACGTGTTAATGCGTAGTCAATGACCGAAGAATAGTAGGTCGAAACGTCCGCGGAAAACACAATATTGGTCTATATTTCACCGAAAAAATCAAGAAACTCAAATTATATTGACAACATCAGTCCAGAGGCGCTAGGTACCGACAAAATCCAATCGACCCTTCACCTTACACACAGCTAAACCGCTACTGGAAAAATTGGAGAGATCCAACACCAACCATTGGATCGGGGTTTCCACATGCCTGGCGGTGCGAGCTCTCCGCCAGGAAGTCACCTATACGCTATCAACAGAGTCATGCCTCGTTTTCTGGGCCAGCGGGGACCACCGGCTAAATTCCTCAGTGACAACGGCACTAATTTCCAGGAAGCTGAGTGAGTACTGTACGACCAGATAGACTAGAGACAATCCATAACTTTCACTATTGTCAACAGAAGGTGGAATTTCATACCTCTGGGAGCACCATACATGGGTGGGGCCTGGGAACGCTTGGTACACTCCGTCAAAACAGCTGTGGGTAACGAATATGCCGAAGAAAAAAAACTAGATGATGAGGGGCTGCAGATTCTGGTCGTGGAGACTGAATATATGGTGTATTCGAGGGCTCTGACGTATTTAACTCTCGAGACGGAAGAGGCAGAAGCGCTCACACCAAACCACTTCCTGATGTTGAGCACTTCCTGACGAAGAAGAGAAGTTGGTAGATCTAGAACAATCTAGCGAATTGGTCCGTCGAAAGATACTCGGAAGATCATGGGACCTAATTCAATGCCAATTAGGAGTATTTTGGCAACGCTGGCTAACCGAATATGTTCCTGTAATTCGTCGGCTGGGAAAATGGTTGAGTGAAACACGCGAGTTAAATGCTGGAAATTTGATAACGGACACGAAACCAACAAAACGTGGCGATTAAGAACGCGGCAGAATCATCCGTACAATTCTACATCCAGATGGCCGTAGCCGGCAAGCGATTGTGAAGATCGGAACAAAGACCCTACTATCAAGAAGCATATGCCGCCGTACAAAGCAGACCAAGTACCAATACCTTATTACACCGATAGTTCTTTGTGAGCTTGAAGCTTTGACGCTGTTCACGGAGTATATACGTGCCTTTGCCACGTTCGAGCGAAAAGTGCTACGGCGTGCAGACGATATTTGACGGAGTATAAACTGAAAGCGGTGAGTGGCGGAGGCATATGAAGCCTGAATGGAGAGATTTCCATCGTATATCTGGCGAAAGTCGTTATGATACGATGGGCTGGACGCGTCGTAATGATGCCGAATTACAGTGTGACGAAAATGGTTCTCTTCAACAGCCCCACCGGCACCAGGAACAGAGAGACTCAACGTGCAAGATGGCTCGACCAGGTCGAAAGAGATTTGCGACTTCTGGCACGTCTGGAAAATTGGCGACGATTGGGCCAAGGTCGCGTTGAATGGTGAGAACTGCTTGAAACAGTATGAGCCACTCCGGCTCAATGCTGCTGACGACGACGACGACGTAGTAATGACGCGAACCATAATGTGTTGATTGCTTTTAACAGTAAAATCTTCACATTTATATCAAGTTATTATCTAGCCGCTTCTATTATTATTTTTTCGTTCGCTTTCTGTGGTAATTTGTTAGAGTGAGCAGGTGAAAAGAGAAATTGGATGTCACACTTGGTGTCATTAGTGGACTCTGGTGACATTTTCGCTAAATGGTTTCTAAGATTTGAATACATGCCAGCGTAAAACCAGTACCGTAAAAAAAGTGTACTGAATTTCTAGTCCAAATGAGAAAAACGTCATAAAGAGCGGTTCATTAAAAGTATAGTTTACCCAATTATATTAAAGTTGGCGCTGTTTACGCTGCAGAAGGTTTCTAATTTAATCACCAACAAATTTATGGAATCGACTATTCATTTCTTTGTTAGAGTAACAAACCGAAAAAAACTGTTTTTGATGATGAGTTGCAATGAAATTAAATAGCGTTATTAGCAAACTGTAAACCAACGCTGGAAGCTGCTTAATTCACGTCATTACATCACACTAATCGTCAAGCGTGTAACATAATCTATCAATAAACTAAGCACTTCGCAGAAGCGCACCACGATTGACGACCTCTCGTGTCTTGTGGTCTGCCAATTGTCGTGACCCAATAGCCTAGGTGAGACTTTCTCGACAACCGGCGAGCGACGGCGCATGGCGGATGAGATGACACCAGCCAGCCAGTAGACTCCGGCAGCAGGTCATGACCCTATTACTTAATAAACAACCAGAAAACACGACAGGAAACCAACGAAAAGTCCAACAACGTGATCTTCTCGCGTGTAATGTGCGAAAAGTGGCTTGATTAGGACCGCAAATCTTGTGCTGCTTCTTTTTTCTTCGCCGCGTGATGCGCTGAAATCTCATCAAAATCAATTTATTAACCGGCTCGCTGGCCGCAAGACGAGCAACCATGACGTTCGGCATTCGGCGACCGAGGTGGGTGATCATTATCAGCAATTGGCTTGTTGGTTGTCGAGAGTTGGAAAGGTCCTGTGCTTGTGTTGTTGATGCGCTGCTTTGTGTTTGCTTGCGAGCGAGCAAAAAAACACTGAAGATAGTTAAATAATTTGCTAAAATGCAGAGGGAGCGCGGGAAGTGGCCAATTCACAGATGAAAAGTTGAAAACAACCGGAATATTAAGGCAAATCATTGGCCGCGAAACTTGATGGTGCGCTGAAGTCGAGGAGTCTAGTGTTTGCGAACGTGCAGCAGTGGGCTGTTGGCAAATTTATTGGCCCCAAAGTTAGTGTTCTATGGGAATGTGGGTAAATTCGAAAGATAGACTCGAAGGTAATGTATCTACCCATACAGTGAGGATTGCATTTTTAGGAGGGGCAGACCGGCTCGCATAAACACCACAAATAGGCAAATGTCTGACTTGGTTAAGAAGTCAACACTAAAACATGTGGTTGATCTATCAATAGAGTTTTGCACGGGCGAACATAACCGCTCTTCTTTGACGTTTATCAGTTGGTTGTTTACATGGACATAGAATGTTGTTGTTGTTTAATCAGCTCCAGGCCGTGGTTTCCTCTGCTGTACGAAGAAGTCGTCTCCATTCTACTCGGTCCATGGCCGCAATTCGCCAGCCACGTAGTCTATGTAGGGTCCGCAGGTCGCCTTCCACTTGATCGATCCATCTTGCTCGCTGCGCGCCCCGCCGTCTCGTTCCAGTCGGATCGTTATTGAGAACTTTTTTAACCGGGCAGTCGTCCGACATCCTCACGACATGTCCAGCCCATCGCAGGCGACCGATTTTTGCGGTGGCAGCGATGGGTGGTTCCCTAAGCAGCTGATGCAATTCATGGTTCATTCGCCTCCTCCACGTTCCGTCTTCCATCTGCACTCCGCCGTAGATGGTGCGCAACACCTTCCGTTCGAAAACACTAAGGGCGCGTTGGTCCTCCACGAGCATAGTCCATGTCTCATGGCCGTAAAGGACTACCGGTCTAATCAGCGTCTTGTAGATTGTTAACTTCGTGCGGTGGCGAATTTTGTTCGATCGCAGCGTCCTACGGAGTCCAAAGTAGGCACGATTTCCTGCCATAATGCGTCTTTGTATTTCTCTGCTGGTGTCGGAATGTTGGACTTAGAATGTTGGTTATAATGATGAAAGTGAATATTGTGATAGGCAAGTCAGAAAGGTACAAAAACCGTCATTCCAAGATTGGAGGGGATCACTACTCAACAATACGCTTTTGAGACGTTTTACTCGAATTTATGTATGTCATGTTCGTAAAATTCTACTAAAAGACAGTAAAGAAACCACGAATGGATGTCAAATAGGTGAATAGCGTTCATTCGTGACGTCAGCGTGCAAAATCTTATAAGGTTTTCACCCATTTAACATCTATTTGGTGTTTGTTTACTATGTGTTAGCTGAATTCTTTCTAACGCGACATACATAAATTAGAGTTAAACGTCTTAAAAGCGTATTGTCCAGCAGTGTTCCTCTTCAAACTACCCGTTCGTTTGAACGATTTCTCATGCAAACTAACGGGGTTAGTTTTTAATTTGAACAACTGGCAACTCTAAATATGTTGAAACTTGTATGAATTGGGCGCCCAGCTCTTTGCCATTGTTTTGGTGGTTTTATTTAGTACGCAGTTGCAAGCAGCGAATATCTCATTTTCCGATCGGATTTCTATCAAAATTGTTAAAAAAACGAAATGTGTAACAAATTAAACACACTAGGTTAATACAAACAAATAGTGTATGTGTGCATTGTCAGCATAAGCAAATGATGTCATATTGAGAACTAGTTGGGCCCGAATCTTACGACCCGGAAAATATAAATGTCTGTTTAGAACTCCGAAAACTGCGGATACATTCCATTGGCCAGTGTTTGCGAAGATGTTTAATCTTTGATTAGTTCTTTGAGTTCTTATATTGTACTAGCCGTCCCCCGCGCGTTGCCTCGCGTCTAATTGTGAGCGAATTGGTGGTACGCTACGTAACGCTAACGCTATGTAACTCTATGAGGTGCAACTAGTAGAATCAATATATATAGAATGCCAGTGTTGCTATTTTACTACGGGACTCATTGTGGTAAACATGATGCTGATAATCTGTATCAAGTCTGTGAATCGGGAACTTCATTGTCAAAGTTGCTCATTGTTATTTATCTGTTCTTTATCTGTGTGCTCGTTGGTGCTGTCATCAGTGCGCTCATCGCTGTGTTTTCATGCCAGTGAAATGTTTTTAAACGTTCTTTTTCTATTCGTCCGGATGAATTGAATCCCACAACTGCGCCCTTTTGCACCGATTTTTTCAGAAATTTGCAGCAAGCGAAGTTTCCAATCACATAACTTGGCAGCCATATTTGAAATTTTAAACTGTTTGTCAAAGTTTGACAATGAGATTCCTTTTTGATGAATCTCAGGCACACACACATATGCATATATACTGTAAATACATTATCTGAACAAGTGTGATGTTTACCACGCGCACTGCAGCGACACTGGCATTCTATATATATATAGACTATACTGTGCAACTACGTTACTTTTGCTCGTTTTGAATGTAATCTGGTACCGTGTACCCCCGTTGGTATGACCTTCTTTAATCTGAACATCTGAAGTATGAATGTGTTCACATTAAAAACCGATCAAGCGTCACACACAATTGACGTTAAAGTTGACCGGTCAATTAAAAAAAAGCAAAAAATCTTAATGCGTTTCCTCTTGCTCAGGAGCTTTGGCAATATAGCTCATACGCAACTTACCTCTCTCCAGTAATTAAAATACACCATTTTAGTCGAAACTGCCGAACCAATTTCGTCTTCTACAAACCGAACGTTCAGAATTCGCACATGTGTGAAATGTTTTCAAAACGTTTGTTTTCGTCAAATCAAAACAAGTTCATATGGTGCGCGTTTTGCGCGTATGTGAAAATGAATAGAGTTACCAAATATTCAGATTAAAAATGAACTCGCCCAATCTGAACGTGCTGTTTTTCATATTAGCGGGGGTTGAGTGTATGATCGGTTTGAGTCTTTGCTTAATGTAGGCTATTTACCACGAAAATACATATCGCACCCCTCGCTTTGGCGACAGACACAAGCCTCTTATAATTATGATAATATAGCTGTAAGATGTTGTACATAAAAGAGTCATAATCGGAAATTGAAACAAATAGTTTTTATTGTCGTATTTGATTTTATTTAACTGAATAAAAACTTCTGGCTATTTGCAACATTTATGTAGTCTGATTAGAGTAAAATATTGCTTAGAAAATTCTTGATCGTTTGCTATCATTAACACATTTTTTAAAATTTTGCGACTTGGTCCGGTCTGATTTAACATCGACCATATGATATCGCGACGAGCAATCGAGTTGAGCAGGCGAGTCGAGCAGTCGAATCAAGCAATCGAGTCAAGCAGTTGGGTCGAGCAGTCGAGTCGAACAGTCAAGTCGAGCAGCCAAATCGAGCAGTTAAATCAAGCTGTTCAGTCAAGCAGTCCGGTCTAGCAGTTGAATCGAGTGGTCGAGTCGAGCAGTTGAATCGATCAATCCAGTCGAGTAGTTGAATCGAGCAGTTGAAGCGAGTAGTCTAGTCGAGCACTTGAGTCGAGGAGTCGAATCGAATGGTTTAGTCAAGCGGTTAAATCGAACAGTTGAGTCGAGCAGTTGAGTCGAGTAGTCCAGTCGAACGGTTTATTCGAGCAGTTGAGTCGAGTTAGCAGCAGAGTCAAGCCGTCGAGTCGAGTAGTCCAGTCGAGTAGTTGAGTTGAGTAGTCCAGTCGAGCAGTTAAATAGAGCAGTTGAATCGTGTAGTCTAGTCGCCTAGTCGAGTCGAGGAGTCGAATCGAATGGTTTAGTCAAGCGGTTAAGTCGAACAGTTGAGTCGAGTAGTCCAGTCGAACGGTTTATTCGAGCAGTTGAGTCGAGTAGTCCAGAAGAGCAGCAGAGTCAAGCAGTCGAGTCGAGTAGTCCAGTCGGGTAGATTAGTTGAGTAGCCCAGTCGAGCAGGTAAATCGAGCAGTTAAGTCGAGCTGTTGAATCAAACAGAAGTCAAGCAGTTGACTCGAGCAGTTAAATCAAGCTATTCAGCCAAGCAGTCCAGCCGAGCAGATGAGTCGAACAATCGAGTTGGGCAGTTGAACCGAGCAGTCGAGTCCAGCTGTTTAATCGAGCAGTTAAGTCGAGTAGTTCAGTCGAGCAGTTGAATCGAGTAGTCTAGTCGCGCAGTTTAATCGAGCAGTTAAGTCGAGCTGTCAAATCAAACAGTTAAGTCAAGCAGTTGAGTTGAGCAGTTGGGTTGAGTGGCTAAGTCGAGCAGTTAAGTCGAGCGGTCTAGTCGAGCTGTTGGATCAAGGTGTCAGTTTAGTTGAGCAATCAAATCGAGTAGTCTAGTCAAGCAGTTGAATCGAGCAATCCGGTTGAGCAGTTGAGTCGAGTACTCCAGTCGAGTAGTGGAATCAAGAAGTTGAATTGAGCAGTTGAATCGAGCAGTTGAATCGAGCGTCGAATCGAACAGTTGAGTCGAGCAGTCTAGGCGAGCAGATAAATCATGCTGTCCAGTCAAGCAGTCGAATCGAACAATCCAGTCGAGCAATTCAATCGTGCAGTTAAGTCGAGCAGTCGGGTCGAGTAGTAAGTCAATCAAATGTGTCAAGCAGTCGAATCGAGTAGTTAAGTCGAGTAGTCCACTCGAGCAGTTAAATCGAGCTGTTCAGTCAAGCAGTCAAGTCGATCTCTCCAAAATATCAGTTGAGTCGAGCATTCGAATCGAACAGTTCACTCGAACAGTTCAGTCAAAGCAGTCCAGTCGCGCAAACAAATAGAGCAGTCTAATCGACCAACCCAGTCAACCAGTTGAGCAATCGAGCAGTCCAGCAGTCGACTAGTGAGGTGACTGAGATTACAATCCATTGCTACGAAAACATGACGACCTGTCAGGGACCTGTTTTTAGTTACCGATAAGCATCTTATAACGTTCTTTCAGAGACCTGGTTTTCGGTACAGACATAAGTCTCTTATATAAATAGATGACATTTGTCGACCAACATTTGAAAAGGGGGGGGGGGATAAGCCAACTGTCAAACAGAACGAGTGAGAGTTCATTTTCCTATGCTGCTCCAGCAAAAAATAACTCTTGCTCGGTCTGTTTGACAGTTGGCTTATCCGCCCTTTTCAAATGTTGGTCGATTTTCGAACTATTTTTAATTTGCACATCGTGCAAACCCACGGGGTTCAGATTAAAAACGGTCAAACGAACGTGCTTCTCTGACCTGCCGTAAACGCCTGTAGCAATATTGACTACAGAAACTACAGGTTACAGAGGCGACAAGGCACTCAAAACCCGTTAAATTTTGAATCAAAACGGAGAGTACCATCATAAATAAAGGTAACTCTCCGCTTTCGTTCAAAATTTAGCGGTTTGTGAGTGTCTTGTCACCTCTGTAATCTATAGTCTCTGTAATATTCACTTCCATCATTTTAACCTGCATTCTAAGTCCATGTAAACAACCAACCCCCGGTAGACGTCAAAAAAGCGAGGTTATGTTCGTCCGTGCAAAACTCTATTGCTTTGAACTGAGATAGAGTTAACCCTGTCAAATGAATAGCAAATCCAAACGTCAGAGCGATTAACTGGAAACTTTTACCAGCGTTATTGAACAAATAAGGAATCATTTTCAAATTATGCGCACCCCGTGGTCGATCACATAAAAACAAGTATTTATAAAAACATCCTCAGCGGTACGTGCCTCAATTGTCTCAATCTAGTCACCAGCCAAATGGAACTGTTTTATTTATTTTTGCCAACACCAAAGCCAATAAAGTACAGGTATTTAACCTGCTGGATGGACTTTTTTTTCCTGTTCCGCATTATGTGCAAAAACTGATGTCGCCATAAACATTGGTCACTGGCTCACGATCCAAGTTTATCGTTGCTGCCGGGGGATTGGAATTATTCGATACTCGCAGCATTATTGGTTCGTCGGTACTCGAAATAATCAAAAGGTCATAACTTGCGGCTGGTCTGTAGTCCGAAATGCCTAATAGCGATTCCGGTTACTAAAGCTCAGCAAGTATTCAAGGAGAAAAACGTGCAAAATGATCGTGAAAAGTTCAACTTGTTGATTTTTCCTAGGTAATCAGTAATCCGTAATCGGAGATTAGAAAGGTTAACTTTTCAGTTCAGTTCAAAATCGACTTTAAAATGTGTTCAGGCTTTCTTCGGCAATGATAAAATGTTGCAGTTGCAAAACATGACACGAAACATTGCATCCAATGTTTATTTTCGACAAATGTTAATGCGTTTGTTTTGCCCCATACTCGTTACTTACACGACTTGTGTATGATGTGAAAGTCGGTGACAGATTTATTTGTTTTTCCACTAATTGTATTCAAATATTCCGACTGTTTATACCGATTGATGAAACAGCGTGTCCCATTCACTATATTTACTGTCGGAAAGTATTTCCTCCGCTGAGTTTTCATCGAAATCGACGAACATCGGTAAATGCCATTCAACTGGTTTGGTGGCTTATTTATTTGAAGTTTTCAAACCGCAGCGTACGCACAACAAACTTTGCTGGCTTAGCAGACCCCCTTCGATGGGCCCCTGTGCCTCCCCTTTCTGGTGGCTATGACACCAACTAGTTGTCAATGAAATATTGCCTGTCTCGCAAGTCGTAGCCGGTCTTCGGTGCAACATCACAATCTTCGAAAGCAAAAAAAATACACTAATGATAAGTTCGAAGTTAATCCAGAAGCAACTGCACCTGCCCGATGGCGGTGCACCACTCCATTTTTGGAGTTTTCCAGTTACCGGTTTGTTTGCTGCTTCCTTCCGTCGGTTGTTGGGTGGTAGGAAGCTAGCCCAACACCGCACCGCGTTCGGTTGCGGTTCCTAACCTACCCTTTCGCAAGTCGTTTGGATTGGTCAAACTAAATAAGAGCGCTGTCATGTTCAAGCGGGATAAAGTCAGTTTAATTAACATATTACGCACTACTATTATACCGTGGACCCCCGTTCGTTTGACCGTTTTTAATCTGAACACTTTTTAATTTGAACCCCGCTGGTTTGCACGATGTGCAAATTAAAAATGGTTCAAATGTCATTCTCAACATGGCATCATTTGCCTTCGCAGACAATGCACATAAACACGATTTGTTTGTACTGATCTAGCGTTTTCAATCCTAGTTTAATCAGTTTCACATTTTGTTTTCCAACGATAACGATAGAAATCCGATCGGAGAATAACATATTCGCTGCTTGCAACTACCAACTAAACGAGACTAAATCAAACCACCAAAACAATAACAAAGAGCAGGGCGGTAAGTTCATATAAATTTCAGCATATTTAGGGTTGCTAGTTGTTCAAATTAAAAACGAACCCCGTTAGTTTGCATGAGGAATCGTTCAAACGAACGGGGGTCCACTGTACAATAAATGTATTGATTTATTGGAAGTAAAAAAGTCATAAGAATGAAGCATATAGTTGAGAAGTGTTGATTTCTCGAAACGAACACGATATCAAAAATGGCGATTATGGCCGTCAATTTTAGCCATCGCTTTTGACTGCGCCTTGTTTCTTTTTGAGGGTATTTGAAAGGCATAGTTCATGCTAGTAAACCTTTCACAGTTCAATTTGGGATTTAATTAGGCTCACCAGATGTCCCGGACTTTGCAAGGCAGTCCCGGATTTGGATGACTTGTCCCGGACGATCAAGCGTCTTGAAAAGTGTCTCGCATTGCATTATTTCTTTATCGTGCCAGTTGAATGTTGACACTACAATTGCGAAACCCGCGCTTGGCAAAGCAAAGCCTCGGGTCTCGGGTATAAACGTCTTTAAGACTTAAGAACGACAGACAGCCGGTTGTTAGAGTACAGAACAATTACGAGGCTAGTTCAACGATCCTACTGACTCTAGCCACCATCCCCAGCTGTGATTCGAACATACGACGACTGGTTTGTTAGACCAGCTAAACTGGACGCCTTCATTCTATGCCCACGTCCCCCCAATAGTAGACGTTAAACGAAACTTTTGTTTGACCCATGATTGTGGACTGACTTATACACCGACCATCGGCAAATGATATTATCATTAGAAAACAGAGAAACAAATGGTTCAATTCGCCTAGAACTAATAAGACACATACATTCACGCTTCATATCACCGCTGAATATAAGAATATCGTATGCATCGCAAAAGTGCGAAATGAGGCATTCTGTTGGCTCTAAAGGCACTAACACTATTTTAAACATTGCTGGCGGCCGGCCAAATGGAACTACTTTAAACATCATCCTATACCCGCTAAATTGGCAACATTCAATGTTCAACATTCTCAATTTTTGAACTAATTCCGGTGTTCATAATGAGAATACGTTCATGATAAAATTATGTTCGAAACTCGGCTGGGCGATGCCGCTAGAGTCAGTAGGACGTTGCACCAGCCCCCTAATTGTCCTGTATTCCAATAACCAGCTTCAAAATCTGTCAATAAAGAAGAGTTAAGTCCTTTAAGACGTTTAAAACACAAGGAAGGGCATCAAATGAGCAGAGTTACCCGGAAGAAGCGTCAAATATACATAGCTCTGGCTCTCTCATGTCCCAACCTAGCGCCTTCCCGAAGGTCAAAGTCAAACGATGACAATCGATGGCCATACATGGAATAAATTTTCTCCTAATTATTCGGTTATGGGCTACCGTTCTCCGATTCCTAGGACACCGCGTACTCTCCACCAGATCTCGCAGCCGAAGATCGTTCTTAGCATTCGTTTTTCGAAAACTCCGAGCACTTGCAGGTCCTCCTCGAGCATTGTCCATATTTCATGCCCGTTGAGAACAACCTATCTAATAAGCGCAGTACACTTTGTACGTAGACGAATTAAGTGGATTTGTTAAGGATCGTGCCCCGTGTGTTGATATCCGCTCGGTACATAACACCTTGTAGCGCTATGCTGAACAGCAGGCATGAGAGACCTTCGCTCACCTGATGATCACCAGATGATCACCTTGTGTGATTCGAATGAACTCGACAATCCTCCCGAGATCCGAACACAGCATTGTGCACCATCCATCGTAGATTAAATCAGTTTGATGAGCTTCTTGGGGAAGCTGTTCTCATCCGTAATTTTTCATAGCTCTTTTCGGTCGATGGTATCATACGCCGCTGATCATGGGTTCGAATCTCAGGCCATTCGACGTTAAGTGATTTTAGTTTGGGTTTATTCTCTGGGCTCAGACCCCTTATTACCCTTCCTTCATGCTGAATTCTATAGGACTAGCATAAAACACGCTTTACAGTGCAAAATGTCACTCTTATAATTAAATGTACTGGTCAGCCTCGCCAGGGATGGCTATAATTGGTACTGGCATTGAACAGTAAGACGGGTAAAGTATAGCTAGCATTTAAGGAAGGGTGCACACAAGCATGCATAAAATCTAATAAACATATCGCTCGGACAATACCGATTATAGCAATAAAATGCAGTGCAGGTTATACAGCAAATACCCGGGCGATACCACAATAGATCAACGATACTGGTCCCAGTGATGAGTCCCTACAGGACAAAAAATCATATACGACTTTGAAGCCAATGAACAAATGGTGCATAACAAAATCCTATTGCAGACACTTCTTTCAACGAGTTATCCGGTGGAGGCCCGTAGATTTCTGTTGAAAATTAAGGGCAAATTCTTCAAATACAGCCTAATCAACGCACCAACAATTGATAAGTACGTTGATGCTAAGAACGAGGTCTACGACAAAGTCTTCATCTGTCGAACAATGATAATGGTCTGAAGCTCATAAATTTCGCCGCCGCGCCAGGGCTTATTCGTTCACTTTGACTCAATGTTGATTCATTTGACAGTACCGTCTCAGTCAAGCAAAATTTGACAAAGTTATGTATGGGACATTCGTAGAACCAGTTATTATCTACAATTTTGCTGAATAAAGTTTTACTGTATCTTTTGTATTTACTGTGCTACAATGCTAGTACCTTATTAGTGACTAAATGAATGCTCATTTAGTTACTAATGACGTACTAGCATTGTAGCATCGTAACTACAACAGATACAGCAAAACTTTATTCAGCGAAATTGAAGATGATAACTAGTTCTACAAATGTTCCAAATACAATTTTGTCAAATTTTGCTTGACTGAGACGGTACTGTCAAATGAATCAACATTGAGTCAAAGTGAACGAACAAGCCCACCCGCCGCCAGAAGAATGATTATTTGTAGCACCTACTTTCCACTTCTGAACACACACCTGGAGCTCACAGTTCGATCACAGATAAACAGACGAGACACTCGCAATAATTCCATCGTCCAATCAAAAACCACTCATTTTTCAAAAAAGCATGTTTCGCAACAAGGCCATACCGCGGCGTGCAAGTATTGCTTTGAGTTTTCAGTATAAAACCATTCAAATGTACAAAACCCCGCAGCATAAAACCCTGCAAATGCAAGCTACTCCGCAACATGCATAACAGAGGGTGCTAGTGTGCAAGCAAAATGTGCAGGACGATGGTTTTTAAAGGATTTTCTTCTAAGTGTCATGTCAGTTCGTCAGTGGTTCGATCATGTCTTGATTGACGGTCAGCTCTATTGGGAAGTCGCGCAGACTTGTCGAACGCGGCGAATGTTCGCACTGGACGCTTCGTTCCAACATCCAGCGGTTGACGGCAGATGGCGTGGCAGCGAAATACACCAGAATGCTTGATCAACGAATCGCAGAACAGCTTAGAGGAAGGGAAGGCTGCAGAGCCGAACAGCTGAAAGGAAGGGAAGAGAGGTGGTAGGCACGACGTGTGGAAGACAGCGTAACAGCTGGTAAGAATCTGATCAGGAGTCACATGCTCTCTGCGGCTATCATGCCAGAATAGAGAAAGAAAAAAGAGACAAGAGCTGCGAAAAGAATAAGCCACCGTTTGAAAAAACGCAAGTACGAGGAGCAAGTGCTTGGTGGCGCCAGCAACGACACACGTATGCCTGTGATGTGCAATGATAGTGCTATCAACCTGCGACAAAACGGCGGTAGCAGCCAGGTGGAAGGAGTACTGCCAGATACTATTGAATGGAGAGGTAAACACGGAAAGCAGCAGAAACAGGTTAAGAATTGTGAGCGATCGCCATGCTGCGGAGCCACCAACACAGAAGGTTAAGAAGACAGCTGAGCTGAAAAATGGTAAGGAAATGCTGCTGGGAAGGACGGTATCCCTGCTGAACTTCTAAAAGCGAGGAGCGACTGGCTGTACAAAGCAATTTAGCGGATCATTGGCAAGTTCTGGGAGGAAGAACAAATGCCGGAGAAGTAGTTAGATAGCGTCATTTGCACTATGTTCAAGGGTAGCGACTCATTGCTCAATTCTGCCTATAAGGTGCTTTCCTGTATCCTGTTCTGTAGACTGAGATCGTCAGAGGAGCACTTCGTCGATGAGTATCAAGCTGGTTTTCATGAGGGTCGCTCCATGATGGATCAGATGTTTACTCTGCGTCAGTTACTAGATAAGTTCTCAGACTCATCATCTATTTGTGGACTTTAAGGCAGCGTACGCTTAAGTCAAACGAAGTGAACTGTGGCAGATAATGCTAGAACATGGCTTTCCGACAAATCTAATTGCGCTGATTCGCTGTTTCACATGCTTCTTGGTTTTGCGGATGATGTCGATATCTTCGGAATCAACCCTAGAGCAGTGGAATAGGCCTTTAGGCATTTCAAACGGGAGACAGCGAGATTGAGACTTACCATTAACACCACCAAAAAGGAGTTGCATGTTTGTTGGCAGGGAACGTGCGAATCCGAGTGGTGTCCGTGGTATTGGTACCGAGATAGAGTTGGATGGGAAACGATAGAAACTAGTGGAAGAATTTCACCTGAAGTCCCGCAGTTTGCAAATTCGTTCAAAACTGGCACTCTACAGAGCAATAATTCTACCGGTATCTCTGTATGGACATGCATCATGCACACTAAAGGAAGCTGATCGACGAGACTTGGGGTTTTTGAGTGTAT
This sequence comes from Sabethes cyaneus, assembly GCF_943734655.1. Classification (NCBI taxonomy): domain Eukaryota; kingdom Metazoa; phylum Arthropoda; class Insecta; order Diptera; family Culicidae; genus Sabethes; species Sabethes cyaneus. Next base: position 109,677,236 of record NC_071353.1, on the reverse strand, counting down.
AATTCTGCGATCAATACTTGGTGGCAAAATAGAAAATTGAGCGTGACTCCATTGGATTGGTCTTGATGGAAAATTGATGGAAGCGTCTTATTTTCGTGGCCATTTACTTTAGTGACAGTTTGTGACAGGAGATTTTGAGGAACGTGCTGCTCGAGCCAAAGATGCTGATATCTTACTGACAGTTATTACTTCTGACCCTGTATATTCCAGACATTAAGCGAATCGAGTCTTGTTTTCCACATTGAATTATGTAATAACTGCCATTTGTCTTTTAACTTATTTGGTCCTACTGGAAAGTGATCAGTTTTTTTATGAATGCGGGACATATTGAAGGGCTTATTTGCTAAATCGGTTCGGTAGTAAAGATGGGATCATTTAGAAATTGGGCACTTTGGCATTTTGGCGACAGTGGCGCTCCCAGTGGTGCTGGATGCTAGGGATGTGCGATATTTTATCGATACCGGAGGTATCGATATTTTCATTCGATATATCGAGTATCTGGCATCGATATTTTGCCTTGCGATATTATCGGATATCGATACCTTTTCATCCGATATTATAGGTATCGAAAGCTGCAAAAATGCCAGCTCTTCACGCATAACTTTTTGCCAGCCCGGTGTCACCAATACACTCTCACATATGATTTGACAATACCCCCATACTGATGGGCCCCTCGTTGCTGGGCCCCAAACAACAATGGCCGCTCCATATATTTTCTATGAAATGATTTCCCGCCCAATGTTTTGACGTTTTAGATTGCGGTCATAGAAAAATGGCGACATGCCTGGGGGTTGCTTTTTGCCAAATCATCGAACTCGCGTTTTTCAGTTCTCAACACCCCATCGGCAGGCAACCATGTTTTCACCGCCAACATCTCGTGTGTGCGAAAATGAGATAGCATGTCAGCACTGCGTTTCACTCAACTGCCAGCAGTCTGATTTGGGCCCGCTGTCAAATTTTGAGCCCAGGACATGCTGTCGCTGACGTTCACTACAGCTTGTTATAGAGATGTCGTTGGGGTGGTTCTCAAGCATTCCAAACAGGCATGTCTAAAAGCTGAACCATACTGCATGCCGCATTTAAAAAATTCTACAAAGTTTATTTGAGTCGATACGCTGCTGCCGTGCCTGATGAAATGAACTGCACGCTCAAAACAGCATCCGCAACCCGTTTCGGTGTTGTCTTTCAGACGTCGATTTTTAACACTTCGGTAACACTCAGGATTGCGTGTGCTAGCTTCGTAAAAGATCCTCGGATATAGGGCACAGGAGGGTATTTTCAGCCCATTAAGCGATGGCGTCTATTTTTTCGGTCTATGGCCTAGTTATAGTTCAAGAACAGGTGGTTTTGACGTTCTTTGAATAAAAAATAGTGGATTACTTACAGTCTTGAGAAAATAGTTAAAACATATTGAAATTGTATGTCGGCAAAGTATTTTTATCGGCGAAAGAAAAGGTAAATATGGTGAATTTAGAAACCTGCTGAAAATACCCTCCAGTACCCTATGCTGGATGTGTGTCTCTTTGCTAGCGTTAGGTTTTCGTATTCCCTTATCTATTTCATTCACTCACACGGCCAACTGAAATGAATATGAAGCGCCTCCAGGTGTGTTTTTGCAAACTTGAGAATACTCTTCTACGGTGGATGCTGATATCAACGGACTGTTGGGTTAATTGTTTCTTGAAGCCACCACCGAACATCGTATCGCTGCAAGCGCTGATTGATTTGCAAGAACCATTCATACTGTGAACTGTGAAGCGAGCTACGTATGATAGCTTGCTTAAAACCGATCCTGCTCCTGATCAATTATTTATTCTCTCCATGAAAATGCGTATCTCATAAATCCAGCCATGCCTTGTGTCACTCAAAATATTTCAAAAAATCGAAAAACTTTTTTCTTAACATCAGTTTATTAGATGTTTCCGGAAATGTGTTAACCGGGTGCATTGAAAACTGATGCTAGAAGTATTACAAATTCAACACCACCGATAAATTGCTAGCCACAATTCGTGTTTGTTTGAAAAAGAGATGAACTTTGTTGCGTCGGTTTAGGAAATGGTAACGACCGTATACGCTAAGCTCGGTGTTTTGCCAATGCCTGATTCTAATTTTGAATTTTATTTCTTGAGATGTAGATTATCTTTAATATTTTCCCCCCTAGAATAACACAATGTGAATAAATAATGTGAGAAGGTTAGCTTATGCGAATCTAAATTACATCTAACACTTTTCTGATTATAGGAGTTAATGTAAGCATTTATGCTGCTTCTGTTGAAATATAACAAACTATGCAGCAAATCCCCGGGTTTTTCAACAAAGTCTTGCCAGGATATTTTGTTGCATTTTAGACCAATCTATTGAACAAAAAATTGTTTGAAACTGTTTAGTTTTAGTCCTGCTGCTTCCAGTTAAAAAGCGCCCGCCTGACCGATAAATCTGATGTGAACACTGTCGAGTGGAACGTATACGTATATCTTGGAGGTGCGGAGATGCCGGTAACATAAACGAGGCAGGTGGCCGCATCGCAAGCCCGTGCCAGATCGTATCTGAAAACTTTCTGAATATTTCGGATTCCGATATCGGTGAATATCGAAGTATCGATATTTTGGTTGCGATATACTCATTACTCAGTATCGGATCGGTCCGATATATTGCGATACCAACTATCGATACTTTGGCTTTCGATTCCCATCCCTACTGGATGCTAGCTTTCGGTAGCGATGTGTTATTTGTTAACAGTTCTGCGCGGTATATATTTTTCGCAGTTTAAAGATAACGTGGTTTCGAGATATTCATTATACAGAAGGAGAAATGAAAGTAATTGTGTGCGGTCACCTGCAAAATCCATCAGCATCGGCTCGGCAGCTGGTGGAACTGACGAATTTTCCTAAGCTGTTGTGTGAGTAATTGAGGGATGCAAGGAAACTCTCAGGGCTGTCCGCAAGACGCAAGCCAGACGTTGGGGTTGAACTCTTGATCGTCAACTGCGGTTGAGGGTCCTTCGGAAAGTCAAGGCTCATCACGGATTGTGCTTTGGCGAAAAGACTGAATACTGACCACTGTCCTGTACAGCGAGGCCGTCTCGGAATGGCTACAAGTGTTACCGAGCAAGTGGGAAGTAATACAGAAGCCTCAAACAATAAACAAAGGCTAGAATCCGGTCTCGTGGGCTGTGCGGCCGGTTGGTGACGAAATGCGATGCATTTGTCGGACTCGAGGATGAATAAGCTTCAGAGAAGGCTGATTTCAGCCAAACCTTTAAATTCTTCATGCTTTGGCTCGCGGTAGGGTTTGTAGTAGATTTGAGATTGGTTTTGGGGATGGGTTCGTGATAAGAGGTCATGACTTGACAAGGGATCTGTTTCATTGGCATCCGTGTTTTGTGACGGATAACAATTCGGAGATACACGGGGGTAGGTGCCTCACCAGGCGGATTCTGTGCTTCATTAAGTCTCATGATAGCCTGCCGCAGTTTCAGCATGCATGCTACAGTGAACAATGGACTTCAGTTCATGTCAAAACAGCTGAGAGCACCAAATTGCCCCAGGTTTGTCCAGTATTAAAATACTGGGGGATAATGAAGCGAAAGCTGAAACTGAAGAGCACAGTCACCAGCGACATTGGTCAGATGAGAAGTTCGAGGTGCCGGCTGGCCGGGGCCGTGACTGGGGAGGATGTGCACCGGCTGACGAGCGGTGTCAGCAGTAGGTTTTTCCATGCAATGTTACATAATTTCCTATGTTTCATCGTTAGAAACTGTTTCGATAAAAAAAAATTAATCAATGCGGGACACTTTCTGGGACGCTTAGTAATCCTGGAGAAACCATCCAAATCCGAGACACTCCCGCATTATCCGGGACGTCTGGTCAGGCAATCCTACTACAATCCTACAAAATTAAAATATTAAATAAAAACTCGCGTATGACGATCTATGATTATATTTGTCCTATAGTCACGATTTAATCAACTGAAAAGATATCGCACACTTTCCCTACAATAATGGCGAGAAACAAGCTCGCTTTACACGGCACGTAGTAAAAATTTACACGTGATAGACCCGATGAATGGTGAACCACGGTCGGCGAAAGGATTCTCCCTCTCGACAGATCGATTCGATCATCGAGAGGTATAACACTCAGATGTCACTGACATAACCGATCACTCGCTGAACTCTTGAGCACGTTCAATTAGGTAAGACGCGTGCAACTTTTCACTTTCATATTATATTATTCGGGTTGGTTTTTTTGCCGCCAAATAAGAAAAGCTGGTTCCGCAGCTGCTGCCCCAAAGGCTGCTTGCTTGGTCGAGTTCTGATTGAACAGCGAACTTGATCGATCACCTTTCCCCTCGGGTCCGTAACGGGTCCATGGCGAAAGCGGTGAAATGACAGCGACGCGGAGCTGCAGAGCTCCTGCTGGTTTTGTTTTATAATTTTGCTTGCAATATGATTCCACATGCGGGCATATTTGAATAGGACATCGCCTCTAGTTTCTGATAATAAATAACAGAAGTTGGCACTGTTGAATACAACAGATGTCGTTACTTTGTACCGCATATGGTACATTTCAGTAACAGCTCAATTCTGCGCGACAATAAATTTATTGAATGCAGTAACATTACTCTCTCATGCATCTCACCTGAACCAATAAACAGTTGGTAAACATTATTCTTATTTATTGCGTTCAAGTCGCGAAATTTAATTTTTTCGAATTCAAATGTCGCAACCCGCATAATCAAAAACTATTGGTAAAACGGTAAGTATTATAAATGTACTATATGACCAATAGTGATTGTTCGTGATATAGTTTCATATTAGTTGCTACTATTCGAAGTCGTGGATGTTAAACCATTCAGGTACGATATTGTATATAGTTAGTACTAAATAAATACAGCAAAGTTTCGTTAATTGGTGGTTCGTTAATTGGGCGGTTCGTTAATTGGGTGTTCGCTAATTGGGCGATGTGACAACTTGAATGTCAAAATTGTATGGAATTTTCGAGTTTAGAAATTTCTAACAACTGTCAGTCGGCCCAATTAGCGAATCAGCTAGAGTGCAGTCGTGGCCCAATTAACGAATTCAGGCTGTAGTAAGAACGAAATGCTGACTATGCTTTCTATAGTTACTATTTGTGGTATAGTGCATTAAATGCAAAACAGCCATTTTGTTATACAATTTTGAAGCGAGATGTTGTGCGTCCCCAACTCCTCGATAAATTATATGAAAAAGTGCAGGTAAAACATAATGAATATGTTTTCATTTTAAATTCATATCATATGTAGTTTTTCTTTTTTTATTACAGGTATTTTCTAAAAGACGCAGAGTCTAGGCCAGAGTACACATCGCTTCACAAAAAATGTGTATACACGAAGAGGTAATTTGGCTACTTTTTCTGCTTCACGGCCTAGATCCGTGCAGGTTTATGCCGTATCAGAAACTCGTCCCAACTTCCTGACCTCGGTCCTGAGCTACTCGTCGCCAATCGCCTCGGTGTTTCGACACCTACTGCGGACCGCTTCAATCTTGTCGAGCCATCTCCCGTTGGGACTTTATTCGTGAATTTATTTGGTGAAGCGAACACATATTGCAGATTGCCGCATGTTGTCCGGCATCCACACAAATAAAACTTTTGTTTGTACTATTCATGAGAAAATAAATGAATCATTTAATTACAAAACAATATTTAGATCATTAAATATAATTCCCACCAACGATTCCCGGTACAATCCAGTAACCATATTAAAACCATTAGTGCAATGTTACATACACCATTAGAGACCATATAATTATCATTGTCCCTATCATTCAATGCGAATCGTTTGTTTCCGAAAAACCATAATAATACTATATATGTAACAGTTTTAGTACAATTTCACTGACTATATGTCCACCATACCAAGTATGGTATCGCCAAAAAATTGTTCGCGAAAATCAGCATTTTTGTATGGTAACCAAACCTAACGACTAGTTCATGCAGGGGCTTGCGATGGTTGCCATGTTTTTGTTGCCAACATCTCAGCACATCTCGACAAGGTTGGCAGCAAATCTACCTGTCAGACGGGCGCTATTTCTTGCATTTCTTGAAATAGCGCCCTTCGTTAAGTCGACTGTCAAACACCGTTCGTTAAGATAGGGATAGCACCCCGCTGAGTTCATGCAATGGTTATTTCTCAGTTTACCATTTGGCACATAGTCAAAACCATTGCTGGGTATAGTCTGCATATGGTTATATGATTATAGAGCAAATGGTTAGAAAACTATACGGAAAATCGTTGGCGTATGGTATTTGACTATGCGGGTAAACACATTCAATTCCTGGCTCTCGTACGGTATCAAATCACTTCTCCGGACTCTCGGATGAATGGTAATAAGATGCTATGGAGAGGTATAGGGGCATAGGATTAGTGTATTTTGACGTAGGACTACGTCTTTGTTTACTATACTGGGACTGGGTAGCACTTTGTGAAAACGAAAATAGAAGTGTAACGTTAGAATGAGAGATTTCAAATGGTAATAACTACTAAACTACTGAACGTAACTTAACAATTTATATGCCGTTGGATAGATAAAATGACCAGCAATTTTATTGAGGGGGCAAGAAAGCAATTTTATGAAGGGTGTAAGAGGGCGGCTCCTATACAAATGAAACACAAATTTCCTTATAACTCGAGAACTAACTAAGTAAATGGCACCAAATTTGGCAAGTGGGGGTTTTTGGAGGCAGGATTTTTTCTACATAGAAACCATATAACCATAATTCACCATATGGTGAATTAGGACCTATACCTTTTTTAAGAAGGGGGGATTCTATACAAATGACATACAAATTTCCTCACAATTCGAAAACTAATCAAGCAAATGGAACCAAATTTGGCATATGGGGGTTTTTGGAGGCATGAATTTATTTTATGATGGTCTGAGACGGGGGCCGCCCATTTGGTATAGTCATTTGGCATAACGCCAATTTGTAGAATCCATTTGGCATAATCATAAGGAGCCATTTGGTATAACGCCATTTGGCATAATTCCTCAAATATTATTTTATGACCTAATGTTCGCTTGCCTAGAGTGAATCGAGGCCGCTAACTTACGTGCCAGTTGCCATTCATGTCAAAAAAACGATGCGATGAACGTGCTTTGGCTTTTATGTTATTTGTAACCAATGGCTTTTTTAAGGCCACAAACGAGTTAAGAGTAAGATTATTGAAACATGTCAAGCTACGCAAAATCATATTCAATACAATATATTGTATTATATTATAATCTGTGGGCTGGTCATTCATTTCTATTTCAACCTTTATGATGCACACAAGTGATTTTTAAAACATAAAGATTGTCTCAATAGTTGCAATGGTCTCCGTCCACGTATTTTAAAAGCCACTATTGCATTCAATGAAGAATTGAGTCTGAATATTTCGCTCTTCTCTTTTAAACATTCACTTAAACATGGCACCCACAGATTCTTATAAACAATCTTATGCCAGAAATGCAAATTACATTAGTCTTTGATCTAATGATCTGATATAGTTCTACGTCACCCTTTCGTACAACCCTTAGGGCTGTATACCTTGTAGTTTTTTATCAAAACTAGGCAGAAGTCATGAAAATCAAGTGTAACAGAGTAACTGTACCACAAATAAAATATGATTAGTGATTGTTTTTAAGGTAGGTAAACATAGATAAGTGTGAAATTTTGATTTTACTACCACTAGAAAAGCGCCATCTCTTGAAAAGCAATGGTTCGTATGGTGTCCTATTATGCCATCTACTGCTGTGACCCCTGAGGATAAAAATTAATCCGGTGTTATCAATTTTGGATTGTTTCAATGAAATGTAGTGTAATGGATTACAAAACTATAGCAACTAGAGATTTCAGATAATAATACTGTGATTCAAAAATAAAAATAGGAAAATAGAGTAGGGAACATATTTGAAGCAGTCTAAGCGTATCACTAATCGCTTTACATTATTATGAGCGATCGGTTGACTAAGTGCGGGATAATAGCATATCAACCTTCTTGTTAACTATAGTTCATCAAGCTGTTACCATTGAAAGACGCTTTTATTAAGCTGAACTTGAGGCGCAGGAACTAACCATTATTTAAAGCTTGCGACCATATAGTCAAATGACGCCAGCGCGTACTTGTTTACTACAATATGGTAAGTGAAAATTGAGTGCTTGAGTTTTAGAAATGCTGTAATCAGTGCTCAAAGTAGCGAGATGACGATTCTCTTCAGTAAATTGTATTTGTATGTAGGTGTAAATCTATGGTTAGGTGATTCAAGGTGATGTTCTTTTATTGTACTGAACATATGCACCAAAATGCTACATTTTAAGTTTATTTGTTTCCTGGCGGAATAAAATAGGTGACCCCTGATTAATCGGTTCCTTACCCTAAATTAAAACTTTTCACAATTGAAAGGATTCTCCATGAGCCTTAGAGAGTCGCCATCTGAAATAAATAATCTAGCAACAATGCAGCTGCGTCTGTCAGTGTTGCCGCACGCACAGATTATTCTGTGATCAATAGACATTTGGAATAAATAATTTTTGTAAAATCTGGATATGTAATTCCTTTTCATGATAATTTTACCACAGTTAATGGTTGTACCGTAAATAGTTATGCTGTTGCTGTCTGTTATTGCTAATTCTTTTGAGAACCAGCGATTTAAATTGAAGATTTCGAGTTTCTCGATGCTACATATAATAATAACATACTCAAGGAACCTTTCTCTGAAGCTTTTATTCTAAATAATTCATAAAAAGCTGCTAAAAATTCAGAAAAATCGGCTCAAAAAATGTTCTTGATTTGAGATGGCGTCTCTCTATCTTTAACAGGCTCTCTAGTCGTTACTCTTTTTAAGGCTCTCTAATCGGTGTTTTGACAAGTCTCCTGTTTGATAGGACTTACTTTTGACAACTGATTCTGTTCGATTGGAATTTTCGGTTTAAGATGGCGACTCTCGAAGGATCTCTACCCATGGGGTAAATTAGCAAGCCTGATAGAGAGTCGCCAAATGAAGCAAATAGTCTAGCAACAAAGCAGCTGTTTATGTCAGTGTCGTCACATGCTACACGCTTAAAAAATTTGACCCACTTTCACGAAAAGTGGAACAGCTCAAAACATGCGTATATTTTACACACTATTTTGAGTAACTCTTACTCCTTTTATGAGTTCCGCCGTAGAAGCTCATTAATGAGCAATATTTACTCAAAAATGAGTGCCATTTCACCCAAAACTGAGTAGTACTTACACAAATTACGAGTAAATTTAACTCAGTTATGAGCTCGACCTAAACTACTCAGAATTTAGAAATTGCCATTACTCAAATTTTTGGGCTGTTCCACTTTTTGTCATAGTGAGTCGGTTTTTACTCATTTTTGAGTTGAAAGTCACTCATTTCTGAGTAAATCTTATTCATTCGCGGGTTAAATTTTTTAAGCGTGTATAGATTATTCTGTGATTAACAGATTTGTTTAATAAATTACCCATACAGACTACTTTTCTTGATATGATGGGTTTACTGCTGTAAATGGTCATATTGTGAATAATAGCAGCATAGTTGTTGATTTATTGCTAATCCTTTTAAGACCCAGAAATTTAATAGGGTCGCACTCAGGGTCGCACCTTACACCTATGTTGAAATGAATAGAGTTACCAAATATTTAGATTAAAAATGAACTCGCTTAATCTGAACGCGGCGTCCTTCATGTTAGCGGGGGTTCACGGTAATCGACCAAATGTTGGATTCTATAAAAAGTTATTGCTGATTGCAAGGAAAATTGTACCATCCAAAGTGCGATATCTCTCATAAAAGTGCTATTTTACTTTAAATCGATTCGGGATCTCCGGCGCACTTATTTGTTACATTCGAAGCAATAAGTGCGCCGAAGAGACCGAAACGATTTAAGCTAAAATAGCACTTTTAAGAGCGATTTTGCACTTATTGATTGGACAATTTTTCTTGCAATTAGCAATATAACAGCACTAATGGATCAATGAATGTAGCTAGTTTTGGAGTGACAACTACTTGTCTGGCGCTAGTGTACATTAAACCGTGTTAACATACTAGCGCCAAAGGAAAGTCGTTGTCACTTCAAAACCAGCTATTTTCAATGATCCATTGATGATTAGTTGCGTACATGGTTACGTAGTATCTTTTGTGCATGGATGACAGATATACAGATATTTGGGCATGGTTAAATTTTGAACCCATCAATTATTTCAGTTCCTGTGAGTTCTGGTTCTGCTAATGTTCCTAAAGGTTAAAGTACTTCATAAACTATGTACATTACAGCTAAAATTAGATCGCAAAAATGAATTACTGCATAAATGAAAATTTATGCATGCACAAATGTTTATTGAGATTGCTGACAGCTACCGTACGCACACTATGCCGCGTATACAAACACGCGATTTGTTGTTGCTGCTGTTGGTTTTTCCATGACGTTTTTCAAACTGGGGGAAAACAAACCACCAACCAGGGCCCTACAATGTCACTTTCAATTGCATAGCGTCACTCATAAATGAAGCAGTGAAGCTTCGGTTTCTACAGAAGCAGTACCGCTTCAGTTTCAAACTAGCTTCAGTCAGCGTCAGCAAAACAGGTTTCACTTCGTCATGACGGTCAGTTTCAACTTTTCATTAGTACTTTTCTATCAAATATTCAGAAGAAGACCAGCAACCAGGGATGCCAGATATTTTTTTGACAGGTCTGTATAATAATTTGTAAAAGTCTGTATAAGTCTGTGGTCCATTGAAAACCCACCACCCGTTGCGCAATATCTGTCAATCCATTAGATTAGGTTGTTTTGCTTTAATGCGGCTCTTTTGCACAAAATCAGATTTTGGAAAAGTAGCAGATATGTTTGAGAAAACCAGCTCTAAGAATATCGAAACGCAAGAAAACTTCATTGAAACATTTACTAAATAGAACTTACTTATTTATGTGTCCTTGTCCGCCGGTCCGGCAGAGCAAAGAAATGAAATCAGAGATCTCCACTGCCGACGATTACCCGCCATGGCTTTAACCTATCGCCAGGACAGGTTCTCGTCTACAGCCTGGATGCCGTTGGCTATGCTACGCCGCCATGAGCCCATGAGTCTGCCACTTTTACGCTGTCCTTGCTGATTCCAATCGAGCGGTTCTCTGCTTCTCTGCTGCAAAACAAACCTCTTTCTTATATTGTTTATGCAAGGAGAAAATCACAGCAGCACCTCCACGGTGTCGAATAAGATTTACAAGGTGCCCACATGCGCCTACCTACTAAAAACTCTCCTGCTTTCCGTTTCCTGAACCCCTCCCGGCCAATCGTAGATTGACGCCAGCCATCCAGCCCTCTATTATGCTTATAGCGTCTGATGCCAGCATTTCCATCTCTTCTAGAAACTCTCCTAACACTGTTTGGACATCAGGTTCTCGAAGTAACCTTTAAGCCACCTGCATAGATGATCCGGTACCCTCATCCTATGCAGCGCTAGCGCGGTTGCACTCCAGCTAGCGCTGTTAAAGGCGTTTTTGACATCGATTGTGACTATGGCACAATACCTGTCGCCTCGCCTTTTCCGTCTCATAGGCTTCTTGGCCCTCTCTACCACGGACTTTATGGCGTCTACAGTGGACTTCCCCTTACGGAAGCCAAACTACGAGCTTGCCAGCCCGACATTGGTCTCCGCCACAGGCGTTAGCCTGTTTAGGATTACCCACTCTAGCTATTTGCCTAACGTGTCCAATAGGCTAATTGGCCTGTACGACGAGTCGTCACCCGCTGGTTTCCCCGGCTTCGGCAGCAGTATCAATCTTTGGACTTTCCATTTGTCTGGAAATTCGCATACCTCTAGGCAGTTCTGAAGCGTATCACTAAACATATCGGGATATGCTTGGATCGCCGTTTTGAGTGCCTCGTTCGGAATCCCGTCAGGACCGGGCGCTTTCTTCGTTTTTAAACCCCTGGCAATTACGATGAGTTCCTTATTCGTGACCGGAATGAGGACATCATTCGATTGACTGTACGGGGTCGGAGGCCACTAAACTGGATCGTGTTGCAGGAAGAGCCCTTCCACGATGACATTCAGCTTATGGGGGCAAGTTTCCTGCGGAGCGAATGCACCCGTCATCTTTTTCATCACCACCTGGTATGCACCAACCCAGCGGTTCGTGTCCGCATCGCGGCAAAGCTTCTGAAAGGATTTCTTGCTACGCCTAACTTCCTTGTTGAGCGCCAGCCTGGCCGCTCTAAGTTCGACCCCCGAGCTTCAGCATCTGCATCGGTCCGACTGCGCTTGCATTCTCTGTAGTATTTGGAGCGGAGCTGAACAATGGTGTCGCTCCACCAGTATACCGAACGACGACGGTTCGTTGGCTGTCCCGTCCTGTGTATAGTGGTATCACATGCCTGTATTAGGACGTTGGTCAGCTCACGGGCACTCAGGTTTGAGCGGTTGCTCTCTGCGCTGAGTGCTTCAATGAACAGGTCTTTATCGAAGGCCTTCACTTTCCACCTCCTCCCAGGCGACCTTAACCAGCGTGACCATGCCATCCGTCGTTCAATCGTGTACCGTGCATAGCTTGATGATCGCTATGCGTATACTCTGGCCTTCCTGATCCGTATTGCTATATCAGTCTTGGTACCACCAACGGACGTTGTCTGGCTAGATATTGAGGCTTCCGCCCGCTCAATTTGTCCCACTACTGCGAAGTTAAGGGGATTTTGGCGTTGTGCGAGGTCGTCGGCTAGGACGAGGTCATTTAGTTGCTCCATTGTTAGAGGATTCCAAGGCAATTCTCGATTTGATCTATTGTCAATTGCTCCAACAATGAGAAACAGAAGCGATGATAAAATGCAGCCATATCTCACGCTAGTAGTAACCCTTATAGGGTCGGACAAGACGCCATTGTGCTAAACCTTGCACTGAGCCTCGATGAGATGGACCAGCTTATCTGGAACTCCTATACGCCTAAGTGCGCCCCAGATGTTTTCGTGGTTGCGTCGACCAAACGCCAACGAACACTAGAAGAAGAGTCTTAGAATTCGCGAATTTGCTCATAACATTGCAACATAATGCGGAGCGTTTTGATATGGTCTATACATGATTGGCTGGTGCGGAATCCAGCTTGCTGGCGCCAGAGAGTAGCGTTGATCTTCTCCTGGATCCGGTAGAGGATTACCTAACAAAGCACTTTGAGAGTAATACAGAGCAATGTGATGCCACGCCCGCATTCTGTTAGGTCGCCTTTATTTCTGGCGCTCTATAGCATTTTATGGCTGCTTCAATTTCATCCAGTAATGACGCCTTCGAGTTGGCGCGGTTAATCCAGCTTTTTACGCGCTATAATGGCGGACGCTATAAATTGTGTTCGTAATATGTGACCAATCTTTTTGACAACTCTGCATACATCAAAACTGGGCACTCTTCTCCTGTACGGCAGTGTTGCTCTTTCTTTCGTTTACGCAAAAGAAGGAAGGCAATAGTTTTGTTTACATTTCGCACAGTTTTGCTTTCCTTCTTTGACGTAAACGGAAGAAAGAGCACGGTAGTGTTGCAAGAGAAGAGTGCCAGATTTGATGTATGCAGAGTTGTCAAAAAGATTGTTCGCATATTACGAACACAACTTATAGCGGCCACCATTATAGCGCGTAAAAAGCTGGATACGACGAACTCTTTCGTCGACTCGGGAGTCAGTCCAGGATCTCTTGCCCCACATACAAACTCGTTTAACAGCCCTCTCCAGTTCGGCATATCGTTAGCGGACAGCCGTCTTAGTCGCTTTGGTTCGCCCTCGCCTATGCCAGCTTTTGCCTTTCTCTACTCATCGATCTTTCTCGGAGTTTCATCCGAAATCCACTCTCTCCGCCCGCTGCGCACTTTGCCGACGGTTTCATCACTTTTCGTATGGAGGGCATTCTTGAGGCTGTTCCATTACTCTTGGACAGTTCCACCAGGTAGCAGTTTCTAGGCTCGGAATTCAAGTTGTTAGATAAAAACCCTTTTCGCCTTGGGATTTCCAATCGGCGGACATCGAAACGACACCCAGCTTTCTCCTCCAGTCGTTGAGTACCTATTTCAGCGATAACAAGCTGATGGTCGGATGCAATATCGGCACTGCGCTTGTTCAGTGACGAAAGTCTTTCTCCTTATGAGGATTGATGGTCGCTTACGAGATATTGTTTTGAGGTTTCAGTGCGAGTTAAAATCGAAGTATACTTTTACCTTGACAAAAGTAAAACTATATTTTGCGAAATTTTTATCGCATGTCTGTATAAAATCTGTAGTTAAAAATATGTCTGTATCAGAAAACGAAAAGTCTGTAAAATACAGATTTGTCTGTATATCTGGCATCCCTGCCAGCAACTATGAATGCAAATGAATTGAATTTGAGTAACAATAGAGCTTTCTGACAGCTCAAGCACCCACACTAGCGAACACGAAATACGCGTGTATATACATGATGTTACCTCATTTTGGGGAACAGCTGATGCTGAAGGAACAAACCGAAAAACAGCGATTACTAGTTGTGTTTCTCCGTCTGACACACTGCAGAGCACATATTTCGGTCAAATTTTCCATTCTGTTCCAAATTCAAGCACATATTCTGAAAATTTGCTAGTATTTAAGCCAGCGAAAGACGAAATTCATTCTGTACCTTGGTGACAAAGGAATGCATATCTTTTGTTTACTGTTGTTGTTTGCCTCATTTTCAAGCACCAATACCCACATAACTGGAAAGCTCTATTCCTACCACCCCATCAGCAGACAACCATGTTTTCGCCGCCAACATCTCATGTGTGCGAAAATGAGATAGCATGTCAGCACTGCGTTTCACTCATCTGCGAGCAGTCTGATTTGGGCCCGCTGTCAAATTTTGAGCCCGGACATCAAAGTAAATTGATATATACCAGGTATATGACAATGCGAGCTGTCATATACACTTTGCACTAACACATTTACACTAGTTCTGAGATTTCGAGCATTTTGTATGGAAAATTAGTTAATTTTAAAAAAAAAATCGTTGGATACGCAAGATTTGTCTTTTTTTTTCTTACAGCTTTTATGTTTATGCTTAAAACATTATTTCTAGTATGTATTTTCATGAATACAATGAAGTACAACATTCCAAATTGCAAGCAGAAATTTTTTCGTCAAAGCGGTATCAAGATATCTCAAAGAAATGTCCTTATATCGCTTTCCTACAAGTAGTAAAACAAAAAAGAAATTCTTTAAAATGCTCGGACATGATTGTTCAATAAGCAGCATGAGCAACATTGTAATCCGCCCGCGATATTTTTCGTCTGATTTCTGGTAAGCTTTTAAAGTGTTAATTATCATCTAAGACTGTTTTGTAGCAATCTAAGATTACTTTTTATGGTTTTCTACGTAGTGTTGAGACAAGAGCATATATATCAAACAACGTGAGCGGGCAAATTTATGATAAAAAGGTATCATCTTGGAATAGTGATTTCAACTTAAGGATTTTCAAGCAGTAGCACAAGCATCTATTCGAATAAAACTATTTTTTAAAAGAAGACATCAGAGGCAGATATTCAAGAACATCATGCAAGCAAAATGTTGGACGGAACGTGTTTTAATTTAAGCAACCGTATACCGTATTGATCGTGAAGTATTAGAAACATTAATTCATTTTTCAATTGTACATCGAAATAGTTAGTCACCCATGTTCTCAAATTTTTTACGCATAATTAAAGAAGGCTACAAGTGCAAATGACTTAAAAATATATTCCTTACATTTCATTGTAAATGTTCAAATATTTCTCTGGAATAATATAGCTGCATTCATTAATTACAATTAATTTAGTTTTAATTTTCATGCAAGTTCCACCATATTTCAGAACTATTTCTTCTTCTTTCTACACACACTGATGCAACCCTCGATGGTCACATACCTGGTATATATCAATTTACTTTGCCCGGACATGCTGTCGCTGACGTTTACTGCAGCTTATGTCGATGGGGTGATTCCTACAATGCAACGCATATTGAGGATAACCTTATCAATGTCGACAAATCGTGCCTGATTTTCTGCCGTCGTCAATTGAAACAGCCACCAACTTCAACTGAAGCTTGCTTGAAACGTTCAGTTCAACAAACGAAGCAAGTCACTTCATGTATGTATGTTTGTTTCGACGATGCCGGGCCCTGCCACCAACACAACCGCAAATTAGCAAGCTCTATGAAGTATTCCACCACGCACACATATAAAGATTTTTTGACATTAGCTGGGGCCCCCGCTGAGGTTGATTGCAGTAGGAATAATATCAACAACATCAAACTTCAAACTCCCGGATGTCCTCCTCCACTCTTCGCTCCCCTCTCACCCCTACATAAACGACCCGCAGCTAATGTCATTCTCGTTAATGACGAAACCGCAAATTACTTCATACATCAGGCATCTATGTTTTTGTGAAAGACAATATCACAGACAAACAGACGAGACACTCGCGTTAATTCCATCGTCCAATCAAAAACCACTCATTTTTCAAAAAAGCATGTTTTGCAACATGGCCTCATCGCGGCGCGCCGGTGTTGCTTCGAGTTATCAGTATAAAGCGATACAAATGTAAAAACCCTACAGGGTTTTAAATGTAAATGCAAGCTACTCCGCAACATGCATAACAGAGGGTGCTAGTGTGTAAGCAAAATGTGTAGGACGATGGTTTTAAAAGGATTTTCTTCTATTAGTCATGTCAGTTCGTCAGTGACAATATAATAGGTACAGCAGTGCCGCTACTTAACTAGGGATTATGAGGTCTGTTTATGTGGCATTACAAAATTGTCGACATAGGGTTAATTAACCATTAGTGGACCAGTTGGTACTTGAGTAGTTTTCTTCCACGAATTATTTTAAACTGGTAACTCTAAACACGCAACCGAATGCACTACTATACGAGTAATTTTTGATTAAGCCTAAAACATATTAATTTATGTTGCAAATCTCTATATTTTACGCATTTTTTCAAACAGATTGGAATGTCCGTTTTCCTGAGCGTGTAGGGCGGTATATTTTTACATATTTGCGTTGGTAGGAGGAAATGCTTATCAACTTAGGGACTATTATTGCGCTCTTCACACTCAATTGGACTGCACAGTTATAAAGTGCAACCTTCAAAACTGTGATGAAAAGTGTGCTACTGATAATACCGCTAGTAATCTTATATCGATAATACCATCAAACTTTATCGTCACGGAAGAGTATCGAAAATTGGAGGGTTTAAAGTGAAATCTTCTTCTTGGGTTGTTATTATTTTAACATTTTTGTTCTATTTCTTACGTATTTTTGCTTATACAGTCATATTATCGTTATTAATTATTAACGATAAGAAAACTTGATCCATAATCGTTATAGATTTTGATCGGCATTTCCCATCATTACAACTCTCCCATCTGAGCTGACATTTGATTTAGCAGTGGCGCCAGTACCAGTTGTAGGAAAAGCAAATAGTATTTAACTCTTCATTTATTTCATATATGCTGCATATTTGTTAAAATTATGAATTATGCGCGGAATTATGTATTTAGAAACTATTTTTATATTGTTGGGGAAGAATAAATGCTTAATGCGAGAAATGAAGATTCAGGCAAACTGAAAATTCTTGATATTAGGCCAAAAATATAGACTTAGCGAAGGTGAGAGACGAACTCACAGCTCCCAATCTCTAGTTGAGCGTGTTGTTTAACCAATTATACCACTAAGCCGTCTATACTCTGTGGTCTTATATCAAGGTTTTGTTATGACGCTTGCCTGATTCTATCATTCATTCGCACATTTATCCAGCGCGAATATATTTTTGTTGACTGTATGTGTTGCGACCGCACAGATTGATAGACATATAGCTATACGGTTTGCGCTTAGCAACGTTAGTCGATAACCGTTCGAGCCAGCGGCCGGATTTTTATATTATTCGGAGCGTCGATAACAACTCTACTTAAGCATTAGAATTCAAATAGGAATCAACCAAGATTCATGGGTTTTTACCACGAAATTTTGGCAACTTTTCTCACCTACAAAATGTGTGACTGAACAAGTGTGCTCAAAATCCAACTTTCAATGCAAAGGGCAATAGCTTTAAGAAATGGTTTCGCTGTTCCTGGCTTTTGATGTCAGGTATTGTGAGCCAATTAGCAATGTGATGATTATCTACATCTTCATAAAAATCGCCAAAAATTCAAAATTGTTGCGCGATGGACAATGTTCTTAATTTAATTTTGATCTAATCATTCGTGAAGCACATTATTATTCTCAGTTTCCGTTAATGGTCCTGAGGCTAGGTTCTAAGTATTTTTGCAAGGGGTCAGCATCGCTTGCTTTCGTCCCTCGTTCGTTGCAATAACTTTGACAACCAAAATTGTCCGAAACCGTGACAATCACGCAGTTTTAAATTAAAATCCAACAGTTTTGAATAGTAGTTTGTATTGTAATTTGCAATAATAACGGGTGACAACTAAAATTTTGGAATTTTTTCGAGGCCCCTATACTCAAAAACAAACGAGCTCAGGGAGAAAAGAGAGTGTGTATGTGTTAGCTCTTTCTCTCCTCATTCTGCAAAGTAAATTGATATATACCAGGTATGTGACCATCGAGGGTTGCATTAGTGTGTGTAGAAAGAAGAAGAAATAGTTCTGAAATATGGTGGAACTTGCATGAAAATTAAAACTAAACTAATTGTAATTAATGAATGCAGCTATATTATTCCAGAGAAATATTTGAACATTTACAATGAAATGTAAGGAATATATTTCAAAGTCATTTGCACTTGTAGCCTTCTTTATTATGCGTAAAAAATTTGAGAACATGGGTGACTAACTATTTCGATGTGCAATTGAAAAATGAATTAATGTTTCTAATACTTCACGATCAATACGGTATACGGTTGCTTAAATTAAAACACGTTCCATCCAACATTTTGCTTGCATGATGCTCTTGAATATCTGCCTTTGATGTCTTCTTTTAACAAATAGTTTTATTCGAATAGATGCTTGTGCTACTGCTTGAAAATCCTTAAGTTGAAGTCACTGTTCCAAGATGATACCTTTTTATCATAAATTTACCCGTCTCAACACTACGTAGAAAACCATAAAAAGTAATCTTAGATTGCTACAAAACGGTCTTAGAAGATAATTAACACTTTAAAAGCTTACCAGAAATCAGACGAAAAATATCGCGGGTGGATAACAATGTTGCTCATGCTGCTTATTGAACAATCATGTCCGAGCATTTTAAAAAAAATCTTTTTTGTTTTACTACTTGTAGGAAAGCGATATAACGACATTTCTTTGAGACATCTTGATACCGTTTTGACGAAAAAATTTCCGCTTGCAATTTGGAATGTTGCACTTCATTGTATTCATGAAAATACATACTAGAAATAGTGTTCTAAGCATAAACATAAAAACTGTGAGAAAAAATAGACAAATCTTGCGTATCCAACGATTTTTTTTAAAATTAACTAAT
This sequence comes from Sabethes cyaneus, assembly GCF_943734655.1. Lineage (NCBI taxonomy): Eukaryota > Metazoa > Arthropoda > Insecta > Diptera > Culicidae > Sabethes > Sabethes cyaneus. The sequence continues at coordinate 109,657,768 of NC_071353.1, read as the reverse complement.
TTTCCATACAAAATGCTCGAAATCTCAGAACTAGTGTAGATGTGTTAGTGCAAAGTGTATATGACAGCTCGCATTGTCATATACCTGGTATATATCAATTTACTTTGCTCTTTCTGTTAGTATTTTTTGTTTTGTTTATGCTTTTCAAGTTTTGCTAAAAATGGCGCCAGAACAAGAAGCATTCTGCGATCGCGTTGTACACTTCCACGAACTTCCACAGAAATCTCGGCAAAAAGTTTACGGTACAACCTTTAAAAAGCGAATATGTTGCGGCTTCGACTGTTTACCATATCCTAAGATGCCCAACAACTATTCGCAAGCAAGGTAGTGGAAGACCAGCCAAAATTATGGTCGCAGAAGGATACCGTTCTCTTTCTCGTTTCTTCAACAACAAGCCCTCTGGTTTGGCTATCAGTTAAGATGCACCAGACGAATGTTTGCAGAAAATTTTGATCCCGTTTCTACAAAAACATCATGCAGATGGACAATACGTGTTTTGGCCGGATAGAGCATCATCGCATTACGCCAAAAAACACAATCGTTCCTGAATGCCCATTCGATCCCATTTTTACCCGAAGACCACGACCCGTGAAATCTGTCTCAGTGCGCCCAATCGAGGATTTCTTCGGGATTTTGAGTTCCTTGGTGTACAAAATAACTGGAGAGCCACGAATTGCAAACAGTTGATATAGGTAGAATAGGTGGAATGGGTAGAATCAAGAGATGCATTCGCAAAGTTGACCTCACGGCCGCACAACGCTCCCATTTCGACGTCAAACGAAAGCTACGCCGAACAGCCGATTGCGGACCGTTTTCAAATGTACACTAATTTTTTTTCTACAATGGATAATGTATCTTTCATTTCGGTAAATCAGATCTTCTTCATGTATCTTTGTCTTTTTTTGACAGCTTGAGAAAAAAATTCCAAAATTTTAGTTGTCACCCGTTAATACAGATACGTCATTAGTATGATCTTTGTTACGAAACGATAAATTCCTGGAGTAGTAAAGTTTTTAATGTAATGGTTCGTAAACGAATTAGAACGCGTGGTTGATGACCACCACGATATCATTATCTTAAATTTGCGAGAAAATATTAAATCAAATCAAAACATTCGTGATAAATCATCACCCTTATCTACAAGACGGATGCAATATTTTCCGTCCATACAGTGGATTCGCGCGGGACTTGTTTAAATTTTACTTGCGGAAATAAATGTCCAAAGCATAAAATTCATATCCTTGAATTGAATTCATGCTCAAATACTTCGCACGCGCTTTTTAAACGACAATCTGTGTGATCATGGAAAGCTTTTGTAATGAATGAAATATCCAGCTTTTTACGCGCTATAATGGTGGACGCTATAAATTGTGTTCGTAATATGCGAACAATCTTTTTGACAACTCTGCATACATCAAATCTGACACTCTTCTCTTGCAACACTACCGTGCTCTTTCTTTCGTTTACGCCAAAAAAGGAAAGCGGAATAATAAACTTGCGGGTTCGGGTCGGGTACGGGTTTTTAATTTTTTTCTTGATCGGGTACGGGTCGGGTTCGGGTATTCAAATTTTCATACCCGACCATCTCTAATCCCGTGATACTTGTGGAGATGCAGTGGAACCCACGGTCAACAGCAGCAACAAGTATCGGACTAATATTCCTTCCTTTTCCCATGTAGTACAGCCTTTTGGTCATAGCCGGCGTCGTTATTGGTCAATTTTCAAAGTATTGAATCAGAAGAAGTTGTACATTGAGCATGTAATGCTACTCCCAAGCACCATTTAATTGGTTCTTTGGGTAATCTTACTGGTTTGGCCAATCACGGAGTGCAACTACGGGCAGTCAACCTACGCTAAGCAAATTGAGATGTCCGTTTTCTTTTAACGGATCTTGTAGTTTACAATAAGATAGCGACCGGGTCCATTATAGGAATTGTAGTGTATTTTGCATGAAGAGTCCACTAATGGCGAAATTTTGCATTGTTGACCATAAAATGGACCCTAACTTGTGGAAAATGTCGATTTTAAGGCATTATTCGTTAAATTCAGCTAAAATTTTATAAACTAAACTGTGTAGTTTGTGTAGTACTTTCTGTTTCATGTCATATATCCTCGGAAATAAGAAGCACAAGCTAATAAACGCCACAACTGTACCTGAGGTCCATTGTAAGTAAAGGGTCCACTATAGGTTAACTTACCCTACTTAGAATGATTAGCACAAAACCACCCTATTGGCATCTCTATATCGGGCTGCAGTAAGTGGCAACGAGAGGATGTCCCGGGCTCAAAATTTGACAGCGGGCCCAAAACACACTGCTGGCAGTTGACTAAAACCAAAGACCCCATTTTTAACAAGACTGGCATCTCTGCTATTTTTTCATATAAACGTCGAGCGTCACTATCAGCGGCGCTTCTTCTAGCGAAGGTGGTAAATTTGGCAAATGTGTTAGTAAGCTCTCCAAAATTCTGTATTGGAGTTTGTTCGGCTACGTTGGCTTGGCTGTACGCATACAAGTACTCACTCACACAGATGCATCCAGGGACTACCTTGGCCGGTAGAGCGAGCTACCTTCAATGTCTCCCGAATATTGGCAGAGCTGCCAGCCTTCTTGTTACAGAGGTCTTCACTAAAACGCAGTGGTGAAATGCTATTTCGTTTTTCACGCACACGAGATGTTGGCGGCGAAAACATGGTTGCCTGCCGATGGGATGCATAAAACATATACTGTCAGTACGCAGTCGTGGGTCACACACAATTACGAGTCATTTCAAATTTAACTGCCGATTTATGCGTAAATATTATACTATTGATTGATAAAATTGTTACTCATATGTAACGCTAATAATTTGATCAATCATTAGATGATATTTAAACGGAAATAAGCAACTAAAGGAAAAATGACCCACAATAGTGGGTGACCGATGATTGTGTACTGATAGCAAAATAAAATCATTCAATCGGCCTGTTGAAAGCAATGAAAACAGAAAATATGTTTTGACTAAAGTTGGTTTGTTGAAGTCCATAGTAAAATCTTAAAAATAAAAAAAGAATAAGCTTTTTTCAATGCGATTTGATGACAGAAATCGGTTTCGAAAGTTTACCGACGCCAAAACCTTAATTGACCATTTTTACGACCATTCAAAATGCGACTGTTCCGTCAGACCACGTCCAAGTACTAAAATATATGCTTAGAATATTGAGTCATTTTGAATTATAATGTTTACCTGTCTTATGTCTAGTTTATAATAACCAAATTATACTAGCAAATAATATTACTGTTGTTATCCAAATTATTTACAGTACATAAAAACATGCGAACAAGTGAAACTTTTATTTGGCATCATTTATTTGGGTTAGGCATTTACGAAACGTTAAAAGCTAAATGTCCCATTACATAGAAAGTTAGTCTTATTGTCCATAAATTATTGCTCAACCACCACCTACTACGTAGAACGCAGCAATTCGACGCAGTCTCCTACACGTGTGGAAATAGGCAGCCTACAAGTCATTGTGAAAAATCACAAGTCAATGTAAATGCGTGGTGCTGCCATCGGTTGACAATGATGATGTCATTGATTGATGCACCATACAGACAGCCGTAGTACCTATCTACCCTACAGCAATTCACTGCATCAAGTGCTATCTCAATTTACGTTTTACCTTTAACATAATCGACCGTGTGTCGGTCGGTATAATAGACGCTAAAGCTCGCCGTTGTTTGCCATGCTGCCGCCGGTAATCAATCACAGGTCTGTCACTATGAGGTGAGACGTCTACGTCCAATCCAAGTTGAGTTTTTTAACACTAATAAGATAATTAAGTCGATTTCCATGTGTTTTTTCGAACCTCAATTGTATCAGAAAAATCTGTTAGCATTAAGGTAGTAATGATGTTTCTGTAATGACTTTCTTTTTCGAAAGAAATTACTATCTCCAATTTACGATCATAATCGTATTATTTATTACATGTATGATGACATAAACTTGTAATAGAAGTTGAGTATTTATACTGAGGAGCGCTGTGGATGTAAGTTTTTTTGTAGACAAAAGATAGTGCTTTCCGTAGTCCGCGCTCAGCAACCTTTTTCGTGCCAGCTTTACGTTGAAACGCATCCTAGCGAGCTGGCGGAAAGTCAATGTGGTTTTCATACCCAAGGCAGCTAAAAAACCGTGCTTAAACCTTTGAGATCCATTAGTGTGACATCAACGCTTCTCGAGTTGATGGAAAAAGTTACGCATAATCACATCCGTAATGAGCTCTTAAAGAACTCCTCTTTGCTTGGCAATCAACATGCTTACCAGCGCAGTAAATCTATGGAAACCGTACTTAATTGCCTAGTGACGCTGATTGATAAGTCACCCGAATACCAAGATACGGCAGTTGTGCTTTTCTTGATATTGAAGGCGCTTTCGACAACACGTCTTTCGCTTCAATTAATACGGCTCGTCTTAACAAAGGAACCGATCAGATGACAATAAGCTGGATTCAAGCAATGCTGTCAAGCAAGGAAATCATAGCCTCGTTAGGAGATACATCGATCACAATTGCAGCTATCAAAGGGTGTTTTCAAGGAGGAGTTCTCTCCTCTTTTCTTGGTCACTGGTGATCAAAGCACTCTTACACAAGCTATCACAGCATAGCTGTGAGATCATTGCGTACGCCGATGATGTTATGCTTATCGCCAGAGGTGAATTTGACGCAGTGCTGTCTAGTCGTATGCAGGAAACTCCAAATACCACTATTTCGTGGTGTTTACAAGAGAGATTAAATATAAACTCTACCGAAACAGTCGCAATACCATTTACTAGGTGGAGAAGACATACCGATACTCCCCCTGCACTGAATGGTGTCAGACTAATCTTCAACAATAAAGTTAAACATTTGGATATTATCGCTGTACTGGACTGTTCATCTATCACAATGCTGTTAAGAAAGCTACTTCGGCCATCTGAGCATACAGTTCACTGTTTGGCAAAACCTGCGGACAGAAACCTCAACTAGGCCTTTGGTCGCACACTATTATTGCGTGGCCAAGGCAAACCTATGCCGCTTTCGTATAATCATATGGCCAAAGATGAACGAGGCTAAAGATTGATCAACGAGAAGCGCTGATCGAGATTTATTTCGATAATGGGAGAAATCTTCGAGGCAACTGAACACGTCTTGAAGGAGAAAGCTAGCGTAATCATCTTCACAAACGCCTGGACGAAATTAATATTTTTGCCTTTTTCTGTTCCTCACATGGGTGGTACTTAGGAGCGCTTGATGCGGTCCATTATCGCAAGCTGGATGATGAAACCTTACACTACTTACTTACTTTAGTGGCAACGGTCCGTTACTGATCCTGCGCCGAACGAATTATGGTCCTGCAGTACCGTCAGTTCTGGGCTGCCGTTCTCCAATCCCCACGAACACCAGCTGAACATGCATCGTCTTCGACTGGAATTCGGAATTGACTCGGAATCTACGGCCTCTTCCTGGTTCTCTGCTGAAAATAGTTTTGGCTACTCTTTCATCGGGCATTCTGGTCACGTGTCCAGCTCACCACAGCCTGCCACATTGCACTGCCTTCACTATATCAGCATATTTGTATACTTGGTACAGCTCGTGATTCATGCGTCTGCGCCACACTCCATTTTCCATTTTGCCACCAAGTATAGATCGCTGAATTTTACGCTCAAAAACCCCAAGCACTCGCCGATCAGCTTCCTTTAGCGTCCATGATTCGTGTCCGTAAAGGGCCACCGGGAGGATTAGTGTTCTGTAGAGCGCCAGCGAATTTCCAAACTACGGGACTTCAGCTCGTTACGTAATCCGTAGAAAGCCCGATTCGCGGCTGCAACTCGTTGTTTCACTTCGCAGCTTACATCGTTGTCACATGTCACGAGTGTACCAAGGTATATAAATTCCTCCACTACTTCATATCGTTCCCCATCTAACTCCACCTCGGCACCAACACCACTTGGGCTCCCACGTTCCCTACCAGCAACCATGTACTTCGTTTTGGCGGTATTAATGGTAAGTCCCAAACTCGCAGCTTCCCTTTTAAAGGACCTGAAGGCCTCTTCCAGTGCTCTACGGTTGATTCCGATGATATCGACGTCATCCGCAAAACCAAGAAGCATGTGAGATTTCGTGATGATATTTCCATTCCATTCCACGTTTGCCATTCGTAATGCACCTTCTAAGGCAATGTTGAATAGCAGGTTAGAGAGTGCATCCCCATGCTTCAGTCCATCCAACGTCACGAAAGCAGCTGAAGTCTCACCCGCTATTCTAACACATGATTTGGATCCGTCCAGCGTCGCACGAATCAGCGTAACTAGTTTCGTCGGAAAACCATGTTCTAGCATTATCTGCCACAGCTCATTTCGTTTAACTGAATCGTACGCCGCTTTAAAGTCCACAAACTGATGGTGTGTCTGCAAGTTGTACTCCCGGAACTTGTCTAGCAACTGACGCAGGGTAAACATCTGATCCATCGTGGAGCGACCCTCACGAAAACCAGCTTGGTACTCGCCAATGAAGGACTCCGCTAACGGTCTCAGTCCGCAGAACAGAATACGGCAAAGCACCTTGTAGGCAGAATTGAGCAATGTAATTCCACGATAGTTATTACACTCCATTCGATGTCCCTTTTTGAAAATTGGGCAAATGAGGCCATCCAACCCCTCCTCTGGCATTTGTTCTTCCTCCCAGATCCTGACAATGATCCGGTGGATTGCTTCGTACAGCCGCTCGCTCCCCGTTTTTAGAAGTTCAGCCGGGATATCGTTCTTCCCAGCAGCCTTGGCGTCCTGTCCCTGCTGATCTCCGCATTTACCTTTCCATTCAACAGTGTCTGAAAGTGCTCCTTCCACCTGGCTGCTACCGCTGTTTTGTCGGTAAGCAGGTTGCCAGCACTATCATTGCACATCACAGGTATGGCAAAATTCCTGCATCTCACCGTTTTATAGAAACTCCGTGTGTCGTTGCTGGCGTATCGCTCCTCTGTGCCGGCGAGCACGTGCTCCTCGTACTCGCGTTTCTGTATCTCTCTCTGTTTTGACGATATTTGGTCCACGAAAAGGCCGTACATCGATAACATCCGAAAAGTGTCGACCGTCAATCAAGACATGATCGATCTGAGAGCTTGGATGCCTCCAGGTGTGTTTCCGGATATTCAAACGTGGAAAGTAGGTGCTACAGATGGCCATCCCTCTGGCCGCGGCAAAATTTATGAGCCTCAGACCGTTATCATTAGTCGACAGATGAAGGCTATGTCTTCCAATAACTGGACGGAAGAATTCCTCCCTCCGATCTGCGTTTTCATCTCCGATGATGATTTTCACGTCGTGTTTTGGGCACTCTCCATAGGTCCTCTCAAGCCTGTCGTAAAACTCGTCTATAGCATCATCGGATTTATCATTTGTCGGTGCGAATAAGTTGATTAGGCTATAGTTGAAGAATTTGCCCTTAATCCTCAACACGCATATACGGTCATCTACGGGCCTCTACCGGATAACTCATTGCTTCTGTTTTCCCAACACTACGAAACCGACTCCATGTTCTGCTTTCTTACCGCCACTGTAGTAGATGTGGTACTTGAAAGAAGTGCCTGCAATGGGGTCTACTGCATGGAACTCCCTTCTCCGGAATTTGGCCATCAAACTTCCTGAATAGCAGCGATCTCCACTCCCGAGTTGATGCAGCTCTCGAGCAAGCAAGCCAGGCCGTGCCGGTTCATGGAGAGGTTCCAAGTTTCCAATCGTTATCCCTTAATCGTTTCCTTGTCCTTTACCGTGTCCTATACCGATTATTCCGTCCTGAATTTCTTTGTTCGTTGTTCGTGGTAATTGAGTTTTCGGTATACTACCTCACCGGGGTCCGCGATACCTACATCCTACATCCCGCTGATGGGTCTTAGCTTGCGGGATACAGCATTTCATATTCAGCCGCCCGCTACGAGACAAACGCTGTGTGAGCCGCCCCTCACCTGGAGTACAGGCGCTCTAGTTTGCACCTCCTAGCTTAGCTGCTTCAGTAAGTACATGAAGCATTTCCGGGTAAGGCCATCGACCGTCATCATTTGACTTAGACCTGCGTGGAGGCGCCAGGTGAAACCTTACACACCGTAGCTATAAATAAGCCCAACATCATAATACATTAGGGATGAAAACATCACGATACTTACGGATAATGTTTCTGACGCATCGATAGTTTAGAGTGTAATATTTATATCCCAAGTAACAATTTGGATTTTATCGCACTCTTATGATGGCATTTAAGATCAAAATTGGTCGTGAAAACCGCTCTGAAAGTACAATAAAACTCACATTGTTGCTTGGGATGTGCAACATTTCCAGACAATCTATAAAATGGTTATCAAGATGGCTAGCAAGCAAGAAGTGCTTCGACAACAAATTATGGGTGCAGTCGTGGAAAATCGAGGCCAGTTCCATAGTTGGGAATCGACCATTCGACCGTATCCCACGCTGGAGTGGTACGAGACCAACGGTGATGTTTTTATGGCGAAGAAGGTAAATCCACCAAACTCGTCAGAACTTCGCCCACTAGAAATTCTAGAATTCTAGGTGTTTATAAAGGCTAAACTCTGGAATACATGGAAGGTCGTCAAAAACGACCAGGATTAGAAAACAAGAGTGGATGAAAATGTCCGTCAGCGTCAATTTGACAGCAAACCAATGGGAAAACTGTCAAAATAATGCTAGCGGACGCGTTGACACAGCATTCTGTTCGGCCTCTAAGAAAGATGGCGCAAGTGCTGCACAGGATTTGATGGGTCGCGTTAAGTCCAAGGTGCAAGCGTTGAGCCTAGGAGAGGAGGCTCAATAAACCAACATTGAAAAAACATAGCTTATATGTGTTTGTTTATTCCCTGAAAGTTTCAAAAATATCCGACTTAAAATAAATTTTTGAAGATCGTTTTTGTCTGTTGCATTTTTTTCGAGTGCGAACTGCAATCTTCTATATAATTTGGTACTCTTATTATTTCATGATTGCTTTTGGAATATTATGCCAATAAGATTTTTAGTATAACAATTCTAAATACTCAATTTCAACAAACTATTAAATCATCGTGATTTCTCGATGCTTGGTATTTAAAGCTGAGACTTCTCTTTATGCAATGCAGACAAATTTATTAATTTTTTTGACATATTTTTTTAATATATAAAGCAAGCTCCCAATTATATAAAAACCAATTTTGCGTGGTTCCACTTTAACACGGCGGTAGTATCTCAGACACAACCTTCACCCTTTTATTTTAAAGTGGTTTTAACCATTTGGTCATTCACCACACGATTCCAATTAGAATAACGTATTAAAAGTTATGCACCTTAGGTGGACATAATGCTATGCAAAGTAAAAACAAGCCTTACGTAATGTTGGATGTTAATCGACAGTAAAAAATAAAATTTTCTTTTATATACCAATTACATCATTTTTCTTCCGCTTCATACTGCACTAATGTTTGTTAATACGGTTTATACCTAATGCTTGTTTGATTCTGTCACCAACGTAAGCCTTTCTCTGACAGTTTCATTTAACTCGAACGATGAAAAGTCAATCAATGCGGGATACCTGGTCATCTGGGATAGGTTCTCGATAAACAATTGAAAAGAGCTAATGAACCAAACGTAAACAAACCGAGTGGGAGTTATTTTTTGCCGGAGAAGGATGGAAAAGCGAACTCTCACTCGGTCTGTTTACGTTTGTTTGATTGGCCTTTTTCAATTGTTTATCGAGCGTTATCCAAATCCTGGACTGATCAAGAGAGTGTGTAGATGTATTGTTTTGTTTCAACGGTTTACGAGTTGCGACGGTGCATGATCAGTCGTTATTTTTGGGCTATAACTCAGAGTAATAAGATAGTTTTACTTGAGCAAAAAATATTTCAAATTTTAAGCCTCAGTCGGCTTCGCTTATCCATATGTTGTTTGTTTTGAAAATTATCGATACCCATACCTGTCTGTAGCCAAAACCAGGTCTTTGACAGGACGTCACAAGAGGCTTATCGGTAATTAAAAACAGGCCCCTGGCAGGAAGTCGTAATGGGTTCTATTCTCAGTTACCTCACTGGTCGACTGGACTACTCGATTGCTCAACTGGACTGGTCGACTAGACTGCTCGATTCAACTGCACGACTCAACTTTACGACTTACTACTCGACCCGACTTCTCGAATGGACTGCTAAACTAAACTACTCGATTTAACTTGGTAGCTCGACTCAACTGCTCGACTGTTTGATCCAACTGCTCGACTCGATTGCTCGTCGCGATATCAACGACGATATATCGGTTCATCAGTTCATCAAGTTCATCAATTCGAAAACAGACACTGATGAAGCATAAAAGTAAATAAAGCTCGTTGATCTTCCTTAAGCGTCGATGACACTGGGCGAGTTTTTAGGTTGCTAGTAAGCGAGTTAGCGAGTAGATCGTGAACTCGCCCTGTGTCATCATACACACTAGCTGACTAGCAGATTGTTTGCTAGTAGCGAGTAAAGTTGAATGTTGCTCAACTTTACTCGCTGCTCGATGGCGTGTGCGCTTGTTGGCTAGCACACTAGCTGCGTGGCATCATAGTTGCGAGTAACTAGCGACGGACGCAGCGAGGGGGTTTCAAATTATTAATTTTATAGCACCAGAAATGCCAAATATTTTTACTAATTTTGAAATTGTAAATGCAATGTGAATTAATTGAAGTAATTCCTCGTAATACTTCATATTTATCAATTAAACATCTATGAAGAAGTTAGAATTAAATAACATAAGATAACTCTTATGTAAATTGTACATTGTGTACGTTAAACTTGATCGTTTATCTAGCAACGATTTGTGTGTATGACCGGCATCGCTGCCTAATACGTCTTAGATTTATCACAACCCCTCGCATACTAGCTTACTTGCCGATTTGTGTGTCATCATGACTCGCGCATTCGCTAACTCGCCCACTCGTGAGATCACTGACTAGCAGCATACAAACTCGTCCAGTGTCATCGACGCTTTAGGCACCATTATCCAAACTCTTGACGACTTTTAAGTTACATGTTGAACTTTTAAGCCACATGTTGAACTTTTAAGTTGCTACAAATATTAACGGTACTTTATTCAGAATGAAGTTCGGGTTACAAATGTAGTGTCTGGTTGTTCAGCAAGAAAGTTCTGCGGAACTAGATTTGAACCAAATATGAACTTCCAAGTTCGTTTCTTAAATGAAATCCGAACTTTTCGTTGGTTGGGTTTATACTGAATCCTTTCGCATTTACAAATTATTTTTCTGCGTATGTATCAATTGCTTTAAAATGCATGTAAAGCATAATAAAAAACTAAACATTTTGATCATTATCTAACGGGCGAAGATAGAAAACCCAATTCAAACTCGTAACACTGTTGCACCGTCGGCGCTACTCACGCTAGTTCAGCAAACCTGTGCGCAACATGCAAAACGTCATGTCATGACGTCAATACAACTAGGAGGGATTTTTTATGGGGTAGCTCTCGGTGTATCACTGTCATTGCTTGCATCCGGGCATTCGAGTGAAGTGAAAGAAATTGGAAGATTAGTGTCGTGCCGAACGGGAGGTGGTAAAATCATTATACATATACATTAAATAATAATTTGCTTACAGCTACAAGTTTACTTAAAAGGTAATTTAAAATTAAACAGCAAACAGCCCAACAAACAAATGGGCCATTGTACAGCTAATTACTAAGTAACAAGTGTTTGACAAGCTGTTATTCATAAAAAATGTTTATTGGGAGTGCCGCATAAACCGCGGTTTAAATTAAATATTAAATCTAACTACCAGATAGGTGGCTCACGTCGCAAATTCGCATGAAAAATTGAAGGTGTTAATTTGGAAAAGAGTTGATAGTACGCGGAAAAGGTTTAAGGAGTTAGTAAGCGAAAAGAAAGAAAGCTAAAAGGAATAACGTAAGCCAAATCTAAATATAATTAAAAATTATTTTGACTTACCTAAGCAGTTATAGCAAAAGCTTTGCAGGAAATTTTTTAATCCTGGTAAATACAACCTGATTATAAATTCGAAATCCCTTTTTGTTCTTGGCTGGAGTTGCCAAGAAACAGTATAATCAATATATATAGAATGCCAGTGTCGCTGCAGTGCGCGTGGTAAACATCACGCATGTTCAGACAATGTATTTACATAACATATGCAAATGTGTGTGTGCCTGAGATTCATCAAAAGGGGAATCTCTGTAGAACGGTAGTCGAGCGAACACGGACAAAAGACCAAATTACCGGACGTAATTAGAAAGACACTTGGAATATAATTAAACACGTTTTATTACTTCTACTTTGTAGCACATCTTATTATGGAATGACAGTTTACAGGAAATCGACAAGGGATATAATAAATGTCAATACACGTTAAATCATAGAATATAGTGAAATATAATCAATGTATATAATTCATCAGGTGAATACTAAGCCGTGTTGCCATTATCTCCACACTCCTCCTCAACGCCGGCTTCTTCTTCAAGTCCACATAATCGTCGAAGCTGCTGGATTCGAATACGTGCCACCGGTTTGGTGAGCAAATCCGCCGTCATGAATTCCGATGGGCAGTAAACGTACTTTATCGTTCCACGTTGACACAAATGTTTGATGAAATTATACTTCGTATCAATGTGCTTCGTTCGGTTGCTAAACTTTTCGGATTGTAATAATTTTAAACAGGATTGGTTGTCCTCGTTTAGCTGCACGATTTGAAGATCCTCGCCGAGATCACGTAGAAGTCGCTGAAGCCATATTGCTTCCTGGGAAGCCTCTGACAAGGCGACAAATTCCGCTTCTGCAGCTGACAAAGATACACAAGTCTGTTTACGGCATGCCCATGATATAGTACCGCCACAGAATTTCAACAAAAAACCACTGTTAGATTTCCGATCAGATCGGCACTCTGCCCAATCAGCATCAGCATGGCCAATCAAACCAGATTCATCTCCACGTTTGCTAAGACGAAGCCTCAAATTGGTTGAACCTTTTAGGTACCGCACCATTCTTCTTAGTTCGTTCCAGTCACGTTGCGTAGGACAAGAAACTTTGCGACTCAGGATCGATACAGATGCGGCTATGTCAGGTCTACTATTGACAGCCACAAACAACAGCTTTCCTATCAACTTTTGGTACTCTACGTTATCAGGAAGTGGTTCATCCTTGGTATCCGATTTAAAATACCCAACGTCGATGGGGATCGGAGACGGTTTAGCATCCTGCAGGCCTACAGATTTCACGATGTGCGTTATATACTTCCGTTGCGATATATGAAAATCACCTGCCCTATCGCGTTCTATTTCTATGTCGACGTAGTTTCTGACGTCTCCCAAGCATACGACTTCAAAATGTTGATCTAGTGTGCGTCCTACCGACTGAATTAGCATTTTTTCCTCTGCAGCGATGATTAGATCATCAACGTAAACCAAAACGTAGCATCGTTTATTTTTCACTTGCTTGCTGTACAGACATGGGTCCGCTTCGCTTCGCTTGAACCCATCACCTTCCAGTACTTGATGCAGTTTATTATTCCACGAACGAGCGCTTTGCTTGAGCCCGTACAAGCTCCGTTTTAAACGACAGACCTTGCTTTCAGCACCTTTAACAATGAACCCTGGAGGCTGGCGCATAAATAACTCCTCCTCAAGGTCGCCGTTTAGAAACGCTGTTTTTATATCATACTGTTTTGCTTCCATACCCCTTTTCGCCACGACAGACATAAGAGCTCGAAAAGTTGTCTGACGAACAACAGGTGCAAACACTTCGTCGTACTCGTTCCCATATTGCTGGTTGTAACCTTGGGCCACAAGTCTCGCCTTATACCGTGTAAACTCATTATCAGGATTTTGTTTGAGTTTGAAGACCCATTTACATCCTAACACACGTTTTCCTTCAGGCGGGTCCACCAAATCCCAAGCATCGCAGCTACTAATTGAATCGAGCTCCTCCAACATAGCATTCCTCCACTTGTCGCAATTCGGCCCTGAGAGCGCTTCTTTCAGTGTCTTAGGCTCCTCCTGAACTTCGTTTTCCGCAGAACAGGCATATCTAGCTGGCAATTTACCTTTCGTTGACCTCGTTGACCTTCTAAAAGCATCCTCTTCAGCAGCAGGAGTTGCATCTTCCCAGATATCATCATCATCCTCACTCAGGACACCAGAGGCACTTGGCACAGATACAGGTTGAACCGAAAGAGGAACTACCACTTCATTACAGGGAGATTGTTCAGCTTCCAAATTCTGTATGGTATCAAAGCTGTTTAAGAATTTCACATCTCGACTAATAGTAACCTGTCCTGTCGAAACATCAATCAGACGAAACGCTTTTGATACCTCGCTGTATCCCATCAGCTTCAACTTTTTCGCTTTCTCGTTAAGCTTACCTCGCTTTTCACTCGGTATATAGCAATAAACATCAACACCGAAAGGATGTACATGGCTCAGATTCGGTTTTATGCCATGCCAGCGTTCATACGGCGTCACGGGAATTGTACGAGAAGGAAGACGATTTTGAATATAATTTGCAGTTGCTACGGCTTCACCCCAGAACCGGTTATCGAGCCCTGCCTCGATCAACATACATCGAGCCATTTCTACAAGATAACGGTTTTTACGTTCCGCAGTGCCATTTTGTTGTGGCGAATACGGTGCGGTGAACTGACCGACAATGCCATTTTTCTTCAAATAACGTTTAAAATTTCCACCAGTATACTCGCCTCCATTATCCGACCGGAGTATCTTCGGTTTCTTACCGAACTGGGTTTTAACCATTTCGACGTAATCACGAAACTTTTCCAAAGTTTCCGATTTTCGCTTCAAGATGTATACTACCGTATACTTGCTGAAGTCATCTATGAATGTCAAAAAATATCGCCTTCCGCTCAACGTAGCTGTCCGCATCGGACCACAAATATCCGTATGAATCAAATCCATTACGTTTGACGACTTGCTGCTAGATGCTTTCGGGAACGGCACACGATGCATTTTTCCACGAATACACACTTCACATTGTTCTGAACAATTGCATTTACTAAACTCAATTCCACTTGCTAAGTCCAGAAGCTTTTTCACTGCGTCATTGTCTCTATGTCCTAGCTTACGGTGCCATGTATGAATGCACTCGGACAGTTCACCCACCAACGAAACACTTTCATTGTACAATTTTAATACGAACAAATTGTTTATAAGTTCAGCCACTACACCAACTGTTCCATTTCGACTGATGGTAGCACCATTCGCATTAAAGTTCACAATATAACCCTTGTTTACTAAACGCTTCACCGATAGCAAGTTCGCTTTCATTTCAGGCACAAGAAGGACGTCGTCTATGGTAATCACTCGATGTCGACCAGCGCTGTCGACCGCCGTCAGTTTTCCAGATCCTCTTCCAATGGATCTAACTTTCATCCCGTTAGCGACCCAAACATCTTCTTTAACACTGCTGTCGTACGACTGAAGAAAATGACGATTGTTTGTAATATGGCACGTCGCCCCGGAATCTAGAATCCAAATATCCGGCAATGTTAAATCACTAGCCGCGAAAACCCAGACAGCTGAGTCAACATCGTTTTTCACCACACAATGTGCCCTGTTTTCTTCCTTCATTTTGTTTTTCAGTTTATTCTCCCTCCATCGCTTCCACTTTTCACAGTTTGCCTTTTTATGACCCGACTTCATACAAAAATAGCACTTATCATTGTTTCTGTCGGTTACAGTATGCAAAACTGTTTCGTCGCTATTTTCACCATCCGCGCGATTCTTCTTTTTCTGCCACTCGTCGATCAATTTACCTTTTACAAGATCTAAAGTCAAATCCTCGTCCGGCCTTGCTTCTAAAGCAGTCACTAGCGTTTCATACTCATCCGGAAGACTACTGAAAAGAATTGCCACTAGCCACTGATCATCCAAAATTGCGTTGTTTTGTAATCCATTCAGCTTTTCTACCAGATCTGCCAGTGTTGCGATGTGAACTTCCATATCGCCGTGATGTTCGAAACGGAGACGGCAAATTTTACGCATTAGTGAAACTTTCGTGCTAAGTGTCTTTTTCACGTGGACTTTTTGTAGGTTATCCCACGCTACCTTCGCTTTTTCGGCTTTCTTTATATGGATCAACTGGCTGTCCTCTACTGCCAGTCCAATAATCGCCATCGCTAGCTGATTTTTCTTTTCCCACTCTGGAGTGACTGGATCCGGAATCGCACCGCTGATAGCCTCCCAACATCCATCCTTTATCAAGAGCAGCTTTGTTTTGAAACTCCAATTGTCGTAGTTGGAAGCATTCAACTTGCTAAACGACACCAGTTTGTCACTCATCTTAAACTGAGCAAAATAAGCCAAAAACGAATACGTCGATAATTTGCAGTTCCGATTTTCACTCCCGATTCCGACGAACTGGGCACATAACCTGTAGAACGGTAGTCGAGCGAACACGGACAAAAGACCAAATTACCGGACGTAATTAGAAAGACACTTGGAATATAATTAAACACGTTTTATTACTTCTACTTTGTAGCACATCTTATTATGGAATGACAGTTTACAGGAAATCGACAAGGGATATAATAAATGTCAATACACGTTAAATCATAGAATATAGTGAAATATAATCAATGTATATAATTCATCAGGTGAATACTAAGCCGTGTTGCCATTATCTCCACAATCTCATTGTCAAACTTTGACAACGAGTTTAAAATTTCATATACGGCTGCCAAGTAATGTGATTGGAAACTTCGCTTGCTTCAAATTTCTGAAAAAATCGGTGCAAAAAGAACGCAGTTGACTCTATTCATCCGGACGAAAAGTAAAAGAACGTTTAAAACCATTTCACTGGCATAAAAACACAGCGGAGAACGCACTGATGATAGCACCAGCCAGCGCACAGATAAAGAACAGATAAATAACAATGAGCAACTTTGACAATGAAGTTCCCGATTCACAGACTTGATACAGATTGTCAGCATCATGTTTACCACAATGAGTCCTATAGAAAAACAGCCACACTGGCATTCTATATATATTCTACTCAAGGAACACCATGCAAACAAACCACCAGGTGTTGTCTTAAGAGTGTGATTAGGTCGTCCGATGCAATGCTCTATAAACAAAAAAGCAAAGCTGTAGGCTTAAACGTCTTTCTAATACTTGACCCTTTTTTATCGACAGACTTCGGGGCCGGTTATTAGAGTACAGGACAGTTACGGGGCTAGTGCATAAATCCTACTGACTCTATCTAGCAGCACCGCGTAGCCCAGATTCGAGCATACGACGACTGACTTGTCAAACCAACATCGCACCTCGAAGCTAACTGGACGACTCTATAGACACGAGAGAGATAAATCTAGATAGAATTAACAAAAGGGCGAATGTCGCAAATGTAAACAAAACGAGTGAGAGTTATTTTTTGCTGGACCAGCATAGCAAAATCAACCATCACTCGGTTTGTTTACGCTTGTGACATTCGCCCTTTTGTTAATTCTATCTTCAAATAAATAAACCAGTAATTTATATTGCGAATCTTTTAATTCTCATTTCGCACAGACCATAGGTGAACCATAAAGCTGCGAAATTTTTCTCTACTTAGACTCAGATGATTTTGATTTCGCACTCTCAAAATTTCGCAGTCTATTTCGAGCTTATCAACCACCATTGATGCCATTTCAAGAGCAACATGTGAAAAGAGCCTATGTGCAAATGAGGGATTCTCTTTGTGTCTCCTCTCTTGCGTTTACCACGGCGACATGAATGCATTTCAATGCAATTTTTCGTTACCAATAACTAGCATATAACGCCAGCAACCGTTTCATGCAGAATTAATCCATTCAAGTGCATTTGCATCGCCGTGATAAGCGGAAGAGAGGAGACACGAAGAGAATCTCTCATTTCCACATAGGCCCTTTTCACATGTTGCTCTTGATTTGTATTAGTTACTCAACGCGTTTTGGAACCAAACAAGGAGCCAGCCAACCGGGTGTTATCTATAAGGTTTTGCAAGGTGACGTCACGAATGAACCGGAATGAACGCAATTCACCCATTTGACATCTACTCGTGGTTTGTTTACTATTTGTTAGGCGAACGCGATATGCATAAATTGGAGTTAAAAGTTTTAAAAGCGTATTATCCAGCAGTGTCGCCCTCCAAACTACTCGGAATGGCAGTTTTTGTGCTTCTCTGACTTGCCGTTAAGGCCTTAAGCAATATTCAGTTTCAACTTTGTTAACCCATGTTCCAAGTCTATGTAAACAAACCACTGATAGACGTCAAAGAAGTGAGGTTATTTACTTTTTATTTTCCGTCACCGTAACAATTTTAATAATATGTTTCATTGATATTTTTCGGTGAAATAAAACCCTTCTTTTCTCGATCTGCGTAACGTTTCTAGCTACTATGCTTCGCCTATCGTCAGACGCCTGGAAAATTTTATTTTTGGTCAACTAATTTATACAAATTTTAAACACATTTTTCTTTTCACAAATTTACATTACAAAAACAAATAAAAAGCTTACATTTTCGTCACTCTATTTTCTTAGCACATTGCTAATGCTGCGTCCGCTGCCGACGAGTAACCATTGCCTGCTTACTTTGTTCACACTGCCGTAGCTTAGTGACCAGACCGTGCATCTTTTCCTTGTATTCGTTTGCAGGCAGGACTACCGTTTTGTTGCCTTTGTCAGCTTTGGTTATTAGCAGTTCGGGGTTCTCTTTTAAAAACCTTTGGTTTTTTTTCACATCTTTCGTGATCCACTCGTGCTCATGATGTCTTGGCTGTTTTTTGAAATTAATGTGGTTTATTATTGCCGTTGCTACATCGGCTCTAATATCATCCGCTGCTACTTGGTATTTAATAGCTCCTTCACCTTTATCACCTGTAATTGCAAACCTGGTAATGGAAAAACTGGAACAACACTGCATAGCTGAATTAGAGAAGAAAAAAATCAATCTAACAACATACCGCCGGTACGTGGACGACTGCTTCTGTGTGGCTACTGAGGAACAAATCAACGAAATACTGGCGACATTCAACAGTTTTCACGACAGGCTGCAATTCACCATAGAAATGGAGGCGAATAACAGCATAAAACTCCTGGACATGATGCTGACTAGAAACAACGGTAAGCTGGAAAAGTCATGGTTGCCGAAACAAGTCGATGGCAAATATCTCGACTTCCATTCGCAAAGCCCGTACGCACACAAATGCAATACGGCAATAGCGCTAATCGATCGAGCGATTAAATTATCGGATCCAAAAAATCGGCCATGCGCCATTAAAACTGTAAAAAGCATATTAAAAATTAACCATTATCCCGAGTGGTTTGTTCAAAAAATACTAAAAGCTAGAGTTCACAAGTTTTATAACACGCTCGAAATTACTAAGCAAACAGAAGAAAACATTAAGTTTGCTTCTTCTGCGTATATACCGGGTCTGAGTGAGAAACTGCACAAAATCCTAAGGAAACATAATGTAGAGCTAGCTTTCAAACCACTAGATAAGATCAAGCATCATGTGTTTAGTAAGCTGAAAGACCCGATCCCACCAAGTAAACAGAAAAATGTAGTGTACTCTATACCATGTGGTACAGATGACGGCAAAGTGTACATTGGACAAACGGGAAGACGGTTGGAGACGAGAATAGCTGAACATAAGAACGACGCAAAGAAAAAAGAAGCAAAATCCGGACTAGCACAGCACACTATCCAGAGCGGACACATATTCGACTTTGATAATACACGCATACTAGAAAGAGTCGAGAACCAGGAGAGCAGAGAAACCGCGGAGATGTTCCACATAAAGATACTGGGGGAAGAAAAAACTGTAAACCTACAGCGTGAATGTGGAACATTCAACGCAATGTATAACGGTCTGGTCACTAAGCTACGGCAGTGTGAACAAAGTAAGCAGGCAATGGTTACTCGTCGGCAGCGGACGCAGCATTAGCAATGTGCTAAGAAAATAGAGTGACGAAAATGTAAGCTTTTTATTTGTTTTTGTAATGTAAATTTGTGAAAAGAAAAATGTGTTTAAAATTTGTATAAATTAGTTGACCAAAAATAAAATTTTCCAGGCGTCTGACGATAGGCGAAGCATAGTAGCCAGAAACGTTACGCAGATCGAGAAAAGAAGGGTTTTATTTCACCGAAAAATATCAATGAAACATATTATTAGAAGTGAGGTTATGCTCGCCCGTGCAAAACCTTATTGTCTGGAGCAGCCAACTGGCACCTTTATCTCATTTGCTTTGCGTTGACAAGAGCTAGCATCACTGCGGGCTCAGGAGTCATAGGTGGGCCCCACTGACAGCTGAAGAGCTAACTTGTGTGAAGAGTGGCGCATATATGAAATCTCGTTTACGCTAACGTTAACATGTTGGCATCGAAAATATGGCTGCCTGCCAGCTACTTGGTCTGGAGCTGTTAGATTTGTCGTTGGTAGCTGGTTGCACCAACAAAATTTCAAAACGACGTAGTGTACATATTAATCAAATGTAAACAAAGGTAAAAGTGCAGCAGTGAAATGATACTTATTCTATGTAGCCTAAGTATATTTCATGGAAGGCCTATGCGTATCTACATGGGAAGAAAAAGTCTTACAGGGTAGAATCTAAATGGGTAGAAATGGTAAAAAAAAGAATAACCGTAAACACACATTATTCAAAGATATTTCGCAACACGCGTTGAGAGCTGCAATAAAAAACGATGTAAATGGGTACGGGATTACCTACGAATGGCCGAATCACGAATGGCCGAAACACAAATGGCCGAAATAACAAAAGGCCGAATTCACGGGGTAAATCACTTCCAGCATAAATATTCAATATGTAATAAATATTGATAAACATATTTACTATTTTAAATGTGTCCACCTCATCATACCAACTCTTGCCAGAGTCACATACTGTTATGGGACTTGACAGCTCAAGATCGATATGATAAAGGTGGAAACTTTCGTAAAATATTCATCAATACCGGTAAATATATTTAGCACCCGGCTAAAAGTATGTAAATATGCATAAATATATTTAATATATTTGATAAATTTTAACTGATTCGCCCCGTGGCCGAACTTCATATTTGGCCGAAAATATTCACGATCTTCAACCTGCACAAACGTTGGGTACACGCTGTCCTTACCCGCTGCCGCTCGTTCGGACTTTACTAAAGTATAACCCCCACTAGTCTGTAAACCTACACTGAGAAAACTTTTCGTATAGTTTCTATGTGTCCCACACACAGATTTTTGCAATGTGCCCAGTTAATGAACTTAATATGCCAAACAGTTATAATTTATGGGTACGCGAAACTTTTGCACATACTATTCATATGCGTATATTTTTTATGTGCATAATTGCACATACATTCATATGCGTATAATTTTTAGGTGTATTTCTGGGAGGATTGTGTTTATATGCGGCTCATGATGATTATAGGGAATTTCATATGGAAATTTACTATTAGTTATGTGCAGAATATTTTAAGTGTGGGAAAATGTGTGCACCTAAATAGTAGTGGTTTCTGCGGGGGGCTGCCCCCGCAGTGGCCGGCGCTCCCACTTAGGGGAAGAAAGAACTTTCAATCATCATGGGGTCAGTCCCGGTGTAGTGGTTAGTGGTGGAAGCATTCACGCTTCTCACGCCGAAGACACGGGTTCAAATCCCAACCCCGCAGAAGTCACGAATGACTTAAGCTGTTAAAGTGACTATAACAGCCTATAACGGCCTTTGGTGATTCGGCCATTCGTTATACAGCCTTTCGTGATTCGGCCTTGCAAGATCTGGCCTTCCTTGACTGTTGTTGAAATTCGGCCATTTGGATTTTGGCCATTCGTGATTCGGCCATTCGTGATTCGGCCATTTGTGTTTCGGTCATTCGGTCGCAGCCCATAGGTACGCATATCGCTTAATGTCCTTTCTTATTTCTCACTCGCACTTTCTTGATATATTTACATGAAAAAATAGCTGCTGGTGGTTCTTATTCTGTACCATAGCCTTTCCGACAATTTGATAAAAAGGAAACTACAACTTTGAGCACGAATTTGAACGTAAAGGCAGCTTAAAGAGAAAGCAGAACTGAATGAATAAAAATATACTATAACCTAAATATAAACATGTTGGCTTAACATGTTTTGTTGAAAACAGCAATATTCACCTTACACCATTTTCCAATCTAGGTGTTTCTCGCTTTTGGTAGTCATAAACAACGCAATAAAATCGAAATTTGTCCATAGACTAAATTAGTTACGCAGTTCATGGTCGTACCGAAAGGAATAGAAAGAATAATAAAAATGATTTACGCTCTTAACAATGGGAGCTGTCGAATATAGCAGAGGGTTGGAGCCAACTGAACTTTTAGCTAAAATTCGTAATAACATTCATTTACTTTTAATCAATGGTTATTCATCACATTTTAATTTAATAAAGTATTTTAAAACGCAATGTCTTTGCTAAATTTCTGAACTTAGGAACGATTTTCTTCAAGTACAAAAACAAAAACTTTGAGATCGTTTGCGAATCCGTAAACTTGGTATCCCAGCAAACGACTGACAGAAGAACTTTTTGTCAACAAGACGTTTATTTAGTGTGCGAAAACAGGATTTTTTTAATCTGTGTGATTTTATAGGTCGTCTGTATTTTAAATAAAGTATATATTAAGGTGAAATCTGTATTGTAAATGAGTATTTACTCAACGATCTAAGTAACCCAATAACCGTAAGTAATTTAAATTTTAGGACTGGAAGAGAAGATGAAATTGAAACTGGCCGGCATTACCGATGATATAGCGAATGACGGAATTGACTATGATTGGATCGATACGGAAACAGAAAATGTGGAACAAGCTTATTGTTGTTCAGATGAAGATGTTTCAGATGTGCAGAATGAGGAACATCAATCAGCAGTGGCCAGAACAAACAGCAGCATCAAAGGTGACAGACCTTTTTGCTTGCGTTTTTTTCATTTTTGTTAGAGAATTTAAAGGACAGTCCTCCGAAGAACACATTGCTTATTGGAACATTAGTGGAAACTCAACAGTCAATTTTAAACATAAGTTGTGGCAACTCGCGAAATCGCATTTGCTTCGCGAAGTTCTATTTTCAAAGCTAACAAACAGAAGTACGGTTCCAGCTTGAAAAGGAGAATCCCGATGAAGAAAACTTATCCAAGTTTGCAATTTTTACGAAAAACAGAATCCCAGGTACACTCAGTTGTATGGTCTCACGTGATCCATTCTACAGAGTTGGAGGAAAAAGGAAATTCAGTTGCTTTTGTACAAATATTCTCTGACGGTAAGCTCGCAAAAAAATATCCAATAGTGTCAAACAATCTCTGATCGATCCATCTGAACGAGACAAGTCAGCTTCGACACGCTTAGTAGTAAAACTTTCCAAAAATGGGAAGCTCATGAAATAGTATAGTCAATGTGGGAATCAGCCACCGTCATCCGGGGATACTTGCAGTTGCAACACCGGGGTTACTTGCAACACTTTGGCGCATCGCGCTTTTGACAGCTCTAACGCATTTGTTTGTTAACATAGCCATTTGTACCCAATGCCATTTTAAAGAAGAGACGTTTACCTATCGTTTAGTTAAGTTTAATCTATTGCATCATTGTTTTGCTTGTTTTTATACGATTGAAAAGTAATACCACTTTCAGAGTAGGAAAAATGGATGTGCAAAGTTGCGTCAGTTCATTGGCATGGAATTATTTTTTATTGTTTGGTTCCTGTACACAATAAGTGCATCATATAAGCTAACAAATAGCAACTTTGAGTTTTGTTTATATTTTGAACTTGGGGAAGAAACGATGAATTCGTGTTTTGTACTTCCAATATGGCACGACTTGCAGCACTTGTAAAAATGAAAATTATCGTAATAGGCAGTATGTACAAAGTAAGTTTGTATCTGCACGATGTTATTTTGTCTACCACCATCTCCAGAAAAATTAAAATTGTGAAAAATTCCACGTGCCTTGAAACGGCAATTTGGAGTTCGCCGACATGCTGCATTTTCTCCGAATATCTTTAAAAAAGCGATAGACGAAATTGGGAAACAAAAAACGCCTCCAGTATCTCTTGTTTTACTACAAATACATTCAAAATATCTCAAAATAGTCATTCGCGGTTTGAAATCAGATATAAAATTATAAGAAACGCAAAATCGGAAAAGTGTTGCAAGTAACCTCGTTTACTGGGTAACTTGCAACACCCCTATTTTCGGTTCATTCTACAGATTCATTTAGTTTATATTTTTTATCATAATCATAAATCAAAAGTACTCACCACTATACAAGTTTTGGCTTTTACACTTGGACCTAAACGGTATACTTCGAAAGTTATACGAAGTCAAAGTTCAAAAGTGTTGCAAGTATTCCCGGATGACGGTATATTGGTTTCACCTGCTCATATGCGCGATAACATTATTGAATCGCTCCGTATAACTGGCCCCGACAAGAGGCTTCATTGTTGGTAAATGCAGGATTCAATTGGAAGAAAATATGTAGAAGGGGCCTGAGAATAAACTCATGCTAAAGTCACGGCCTGATTCTACTAAGATTCAAAGTCGCTTGCAAAGGCAGACTCGGTAACTTAAGCACAGATGATAAGCAGCTCGCTCAGTCCATGGTAATGCTCCTATAAAACCTATTAAAATTCTAACGATTGAACTGAAAACGTTCATGTTTTGCAATATTTTATAATGAAGTATTGACAAACACTCACGTTTTTGAGTACAATCAAATCTTTTCAATTTCCCAACTAGTGTGAACCGAGCGCTGAAGAACTGTGTTCAATCGATGTCCCGGAAGAATTCGGTCATCGTCGTTTAGCTGCGATTAGTTCAGCGGTGTTGATTGCCCCCTAACGGATCCCCACTGGAGAATTGGTCCCAAATCGATCGATCGATCGATAGTCGTTAGCAGGTTGTAATCAGTGGCTCTCAGAGTCTTCCACTGTGAAACTAGCAGGAAATAAATCCAATTTACACGCCTATCGCAGCGATGGAAACCGAAAAATAACGTTAAACTCGCATGGAATGATAAACGATTGCCGTCGAGGGGCCTAAATTGTTGTAAAGCAATCAAGCAGAAGATTTCCTACCCACCGTGTGGTGTTTTCGTCTTCGATTCAGAACCTCCTGCAGGTCGATAGGCGTCGAGTGCCACTTTTCCACAGCACACGAACAACGATGCTTACCTGTAAAAGACGAAAGCAAAACAGAAGATTAATTAATTTACCGAACCTACTACAGTAGATAATTGAAGAAATTATTATGCAATTACGAGTCATCTCGATGCTACAAAATCGTTGAAAGCTCATCCTCTTCAAATATTTGTTTTCGCTTGTCAAGAGATGGAAAAAGCTTCGAGTGCCGCCGATCAAAGACGATCGAACGAGGAACGGGCGCGGAACGCGAACCGTGTTTGGCACCTTTTTCGCCGACCGATTGTGAAGGTCTCACGATTAATCTGGAAGTTATGAAAGAGTGGGCGCGGTTTTGCTATCGCAAATGGGAAACCGGAGCCAATCTCAAACCGATCGCGATGGCAACCTGCACGCGTAGCCCGCTCATGATGCAAGCGCGGTAGTCTTCTCTTCCGGGACGTAACCGGGCGGGGTTCGAAGTTGAGTTCTATTATCGTACGCGACAAAGTAATCTATCAATTTGCCCAACTTTGTCAAATCCAATTATGTCGAGTTAAACAAGCTATTCAGCTCTGCAATTTTTAATTTAAGTTTTTCATCACACAACAAACGAAACAGAAGGTGGTTGCACGTGATTGGCAAGCCGTTTGGCACCCTCATCAAAGTTAAGCTTATCAACGTCGGTGCTGCGGTTTCCCAGCTAAACGCCTAAGCACCTTCGAGGAAGTGAATCGAACGAAAGCGAGCACGATCAGGGTGTGACTCCCGTCTGCAGAAATCTGGCAGCAAACTGGGAAGTACCTGTTTAAGGTGTGCTCAGCTCAGCTCAGTTCAGGCAGCTTACCGGTGGGAACTTTCTTTTAATTCGCAGTTTAGCAAATCAAATTGGTTGATAACGTGTTGCCTAGAAATGGAGCAGACAGCCCTACGGACGCTCACACTTACCTACCGGAAAAACATGGACGATTCTCCGTGGTTAAGCTGGATGTGACAGCTCCGATGATGTGTAATTGTGTTGCTGGGAAAATCAGCTGCCCGTCTTGACAAACGAGATGAATTAGAAAGAA
Organism: Sabethes cyaneus; assembly: GCF_943734655.1. Taxonomy (NCBI): domain Eukaryota; kingdom Metazoa; phylum Arthropoda; class Insecta; order Diptera; family Culicidae; genus Sabethes; species Sabethes cyaneus. Next base: position 109,631,547 of record NC_071353.1, on the reverse strand, counting down.
AGTGAACGTCCAATGAATTGTCTTATGTTTGGCAGTATTACCAGATTCTTTGTTGAGAAATAGGCAGGCTGGAAGGCCCGGTAGACTCAGGCGCTCTGTCAGTGTCAGTTATTGTGAAACTGCAACCAAAGATGTCGCGGCTTACGTGCCGCCACGCAACAGACGATCGTTTCCGCTCGTTGCTTTTTGGTCCGTCTGCTTCGAGCAGCTGGTCGGACAATCGTAAATTTATTCAATTATTATAAATTTATATAACGACATAGGTAGTATCACTAAGTGAGAAGTTGGCCGAAAAGGAAAAAAAACATTCATGACGAATGTCCGTCGACACGGTAACACGCTCCGCGTGGAATGCGAGTTTAATTCAGGAATGTATACCTCGGCGCATTTGATGGGCATGGAAATTTTGGTTTTCCTTGCTATTAAAACTTACCGGGTGGGAGCAATCAATCGTGAGATTACTGGGAACCAAAACGTAGCATTTCTTTGATTGCTGCTGACATTTCGTAAATTGCACCTTAGGTTATCCATTTCACGAATTACGTTGAAGGAATATTAAAGTATCGATTCGATCTTCTCAGATACGCATCAGAGTTTATACAGTCATTTACAAGGATTAGATTCACCAATTTAGCTTGTTGGTACGACATCCAAGATAATTTCATTCCTGAAAGGTAGCATTAAATATACATTCGAGGATCGAAATCGAATCAAAATGATTGCTTCATCAATACTGGATCATCATGAAATGATTTCCTTGCTGTTTGGAGCAGTGATGCCGGATCTACGGATTTATCCGTAGTTCTTCGGATTAAGGAATTTTCTAACATTTCAACCTTCAGTAAGCTGTGAAAAGATGACTAACATATGTAGAAAAGACAACGCAGAGACGGCGATAAGACAACGGAAAGTTCACGAGAATGTGATGAAAAGATCACGGAACAGTGATATAGAGAGATAACCAAAATACGATACGAATATATGTCAGAAGGACAATGAAATAACCACAAAAAGACGCAAAAGCAGTAACAAAACAAAACGGCAAGAAGCCCTCGAAAATGACAAAAACAAGCGTCCGTCAAAAAATGGCGTAAGTACACTGAGAGGATGACAAAAAAAAATGACCATGAAAAGACAATAATAATCCAGATAACACAAGATCGTAATAGAATTAGTCCAGTTTAGATCATACGCATGTCAATTTTACATTAGAATTGCATAATGATTAAAGTAAGTCAAAGCGAAGTGTATAATAAGTTGTTTTGCAGTCGTACGTGTCCTCATATACAACTTAAGGCTGTGAACTGTAAAGCAGTATAGATGATTATAACATTTAGTTATACCTTAATTGAGGAGTATTAAGTTGCGTGTTCCAAAAACTGTTATATTGAATCTAAGATATAATTACAAATGATTGTCAAAACTTTTGCACTTTAGTACTGACATGTTCTTACTAGTTGAACCCGAATCTTACGATCCGGAAAATATAGATGTCTGTTCAGAATGCAGAAAACTGCGGATATATTCCACTGGCCAGTCTTTGCGAAGATGTTCAATCTCTGTATTAGTTCTTTGAGTTCTTATATTGCATAATATAGCTCTAGGATGTTGTACATAAAAGAGTCATAGCCGGAAACTAAAACAAATAGTTTTGATGGTCGTATTGGATTTTATTGAACTGAATAAAAACTTCTGGCTGTTTGCAATATTTATGTAGTCTAATTAGAGTAAAATGTTGCTTGGAAAATTCTTGATCGTTTGCAATCATTAACTTATTTTTCAAAATTTTGCGATTTGGTCCGGTCTGATTTAACAACGACCATATTGTATCGCGACGAGCAATCGAGTTGAGCAGGCGAGTTGAGCAGACGAGTCGAGCAGGCGAATCAAGCAATCGAGTCAAGTAGTTGGGTCGAGCAGTCGAGTCGAGCAATCAAGTCGAGCAGTCAAGTCGAGCAGTCAAATCGAGCAGTCTAATCGAGCAGTTAAATCAAGCTGTTCAGTTAAGCTGTCCGGTCGAGTAGTTGAGTCGAGCAGTCGAGTCGAGTAGTTGAATCGAGTGGTCTAGTCGAGCAGTCAAGTAGAGTAGTTAAATTGAGCAGCCCAGTCGAGCAGTTTAATCGAGCAGTTAAGTCGAGTAGTCCAATCGAGCAGTTAAATTGAGTAGTTTAGTCGAACACTTGAGTCGAGAAGTCGGGTCAAGCGGTTAAGTCGAACAGTTAAGTCGAATAGTTCATCCGAGCAGTCGAGTCGAGCAATGGATTCGAGTAGTCCAGTTGAGCAGCTGAGTCGAGCAGTCGAGTCGAGCAGTCGAGTCGAGTAGTCAAGTCGAGCAGTTGAGTCGACTAGTCCAGTCGAGCAGTTAAGTCGAGCTGTCGATTCAAACAGAAGTCAAGCAGTCGACTCGAGCAGTCAAATCGAGCAGTCTAGTTGAGCAGTTAAATCAAGCTGTTCAGTCAAGCAGTCCAGCCGAGCAGTTGAGTCGAGCAGTGGAGTTGGGCAGTTAAACCGAGCATTCGAGTCGAGCAGTTTAATCGAACAGTAATCGGGCAGTTAAGTCGAGTAGTCCAGTCGAGCAGCTGAATCAAGCAGTCTAGCCGAGCTGTTGAATCGAGTAGTCTAGTTGAGCAGCTGAGTCGAGCAGTCGGGTCAAGCGTTCAGTCAAGCAGTTAAGTTGAACAGTTGAGTCGAGCAGTTAAGTCGAGCAGTCTAGTCGAGCTGTTGAATCAAGATGTCAGTTAAGTCGAGCAATCAAATCGAGTAGTCTAGTCGAGCAGTTGAATCGAGCAATCAGGTTAAGCAGTTGAGTCGAGCAGCCGATTCGAATAGTCCAATCGAGTAGTTGAGTCAGCAGTTCATTCGAGCAGTCGAAGCGAGTAGTTGAGTCGTGTAGTCCAGTCGAGCAGTGTAATCAAGCAGTTGAATCGAGCAGTTGAGTCTAGCGTCGAATCGAACAGTTGAGCAGATGAATCATGCTGTCCAGTCAAGCAGTCCAGCCGAGCAGTCGTATCGAACAGTCCAGTCGAGCAATTCAATCGTCCAGTCAAGTCGAGCAGTCGGGTCCAGTAGTAAGTTAATCAAATGTGTCAAGCAGTCGAATCGAGTAGTTAAATCGAGTAGTCCACTCGAGCAATTAAATCGAGCTGTTCAGTCAAGCAGTCAAGTCATAAGAGGCGAACCAGCCGCAGGCTGAAAACCTCTCTAAAAAAGCAGCCAAGTTGATCTATCTTTAAATCTTTAAAAAAGCAGTCAAGTTGATCTATCCAATCAAGCAGTTGAGTCGAGCAGTCGAATCGAACAGTTCAGTCGAGCAGTTCAGTCGAGCAATCAAATCGAGCAGTCTAATCGACCAGTCCTGTCGAGCAGTCTAGTCAACCAGTTGAGCAATCGATCAGTCGAGCAGTCGACCAATGAGGTGACTGAGGATAGAACTCACTGCTACGAAAACATGATGTCCTGTCAGAGACCTGGTTTTCGGTACAGACATAAGCCTCTTATATAAATAGACTCTTATATAAATAGATGTGATGTAAGATATAGCTTTTTCATGCGGATATGTTTTTGTATCTCTCAGTTGCAAGCGAGATATACAAACCAATTTGTTTACTGAGAATACAAAAGAGTAACGGCAAAAATACGACGAATACAAGGAAAAGGCAACAAAGAGATGACATAAAAACGACAAAAAGACAATAATAATATAATGAATTGGCAGCGGTGAGATGCCAAAAAAGACGACAAAAGAACGACGAAAAGACAACAAATAAACGGCCAAAGGACTACGAACAAACTGTAAATAGACAGCAAAAATGTGACAGAATTATGACAAATAAGTGGAAATCAGTATGCAAAAACGATTAAGAAATGACAAGAGGCGAGTAGTACGGTGAGAAGACACCGAAAGAACGCCAAGAAAAGCGATAAAAATTGCCAAAAACACACACACACACACACACACACACACACACACACACACACACACACACACACACACACACACACACACACACACACACACACACACACACACACACACACACACACACACACACACACACACACACACACACACACACACACACACACACACACACACACACACACACACACACACACACACACACACACACACACACACACACACACACACACACACACACACACACACACACACACACACACACACACACACACACACACACACACACACACACACACACACACACACACACACACACACACACACACACACACACACACACACACACACACACACACACACACACACACACACACACACACACACACACACACACACACACACACACACACACACACACACACACACACACACACACACACACACACACACACACACACACACACACACACACACACACACACACACACACACACACACACACACACACACACACACACACACACACACACACACACACACACACACACACACACACACACACACACACACACACACACACACACACACACACACACACACACACACACACACACACACACACACACACACACACACACACACACACACACACACACACACACACACACACACACACACACACACACACACACACACACACACACACACACACACACACACACACACACACACACACACACACACACACACACACACACACACACACACACACACACACACACACACACACACACACATACTACACACGTCTAAATTGACTGACTTTCATATTGGCCACAACAAAATCACAATAATGCACTCCAAAGACAAAACTATACAAAATTTGGTTTATGCTTTTTAAAGCAGGTGTTGTAATTATTTTGTATTCACTTTTTACAAGTAAAGAATATTTTCCATATCACAATTTGATTTAAATCTGAAACCATAACTTAGGCTAAGTCCTGATTATCTTCACCATACGGGCGTTTCCTCCAGTAGCAATAATCCAATTGCAAAACCACTTCCGATAGTCATCACTTCAAACCACTTGTTTCGCTTTACGCTATGGCTTCCCTAAGTGGTCTCATTAATTCCAAAGCCACAAGCGAGTCACTTGAATAGCTCGAAGGAATAGGGCGCTTTATTTAGGAGGAAGTTGCGTGTGAAACTTTGCAAATGAGCCCGGCCGGTCCGTCGGTGTCGGTCGGTCGGTCTGTCGGTGTCGGTGTGAATTTCAATTGGATCACATCCATATGGACGGATTATGCCACCGCACCGCGCTTAAGATCATCTTTCCGCGGCGATTATGAATACAATCGGGATGTGCCTTTGTCATAAACAGTATCCATGAGTATTAAACGATTACGGTAAACGTGTTGCAGTAATAAAGTGATCTAGTTGCATAAATTTGATAAGATTCGAATGCGACTACTTGCTGATGAGGTAATAGGGCAAAACAAAGGTGATCATTTGACAGCTGACAGAGTGACAGCAGTTGGCAAGTTCCTAAGCGCAAATAATACGCACACAATCACTCGCACCGAGTTCAACTGTTTGCTTTTACTTTCAAATGTCATACTAGAAATGATTTTGCGAAGGCAAAGTAGCCGCATGGGAAACCTGATACCGAAGTCACGTTCGCTTCTACCCGAGCAATCACTCCGAAGGGGTGATAAAATGTATGCATCTCTGTTGATTTCCGCACTTCTCAAACCAATCCGCGTTTGTTTTTGCGCTTACTTTTGCACAACTAGTTTTTTGATTGAGCTGAAAGTTTGCGCCAAACAACTGCTAGTTGGCTGGTTGGTCAATAGTTTGGAGTTTACTTCGGCTGGATTAGATAGAAATACTTAGACCGAAAATCGTGACGTTCGCATTCAGAACATTTAACAACCCTCTTACGGGGCAATATTTTGTTGTTGTTTACATACGACCCAATCACGCAAACCTTTCGGCCGTTGCGTCACAGTCACAGAAACGCAAATCGAACGCTCGGTAAAAGTTGTCTCCCCGCCGGCTGTCGATCAAAGCAACCTGTTCTCTACTGCAGCACCAAGCCCGATCGAAGGAAAATGATCGACGGAGGCTCTTTGCGATATGTTATGCCGAGTGGCCACATAACTTCCACGAGATTAGCGCCGGTTGGGAAACTGCCACTACCCTGTCGCGGTTGTTATAAACAAATAGTCGTTAGTAAATCCGCACAGCTAATCGACCGCAGCGCAAAGTTGGTAGTAACTTAATTCCAATCGACGTATCTACATTCCTAATCATAGACTTTGTGCTCTAAATAACCGGTAATCATGAAATCGCTGCAAGTCATCCGCGACAACAATCTGTTCGGGGAAAAATTGTCGGGTCATCTTAGTCATACTTACCTAGTGGCTAGATGCAAGGCACTGCACGATGCAGATCAATGATACCGCCAGAATCGATCAGGTGACCCGTGTGAAAGACCCACTTCGGACGGACAATCGTAATCAAATGCGAAGCGAAAGTAGACCATCGCATTTCGTCACGTCCTTCCGATCATCATCGTTTGGAATAGGAACCAGAAATTACGACATCATGGTGGCAACGTCATCCAATTCCAGGGTTAAAAACTTCAACGGTCGGTGTGTGGTGTGAAATTATTTCCTGCGTGTGAAAAATCAAATCTATTCGCAGCTGTACAGTTTACTGTCTGGTCACTGCCGCTGGTCAACCAGGGGCGTGTGCCTGCGAGCCCAACCAGACTGGACATGTACGGGATATGTTAATGGGCTACCGTGTGGCCGCGGGCCCGTGGGCAAGCCTTCCGCGGTTCACCGTCAATCGCACCCAGCGTAAGTGTTGATTTTATAGGATGCCACGTTCCTGATGCTAGGCTGTTAAATTACTGCACGAATGAGATAAATTGGAATTTATTGCCACCCTTGCAGCTGCCTTCCTCCCTACGGCGAAATTTTTAAAACCGGCAGTTATGCTATGAGAGGATTGAGTTTGTGATTTATTGCCGTTGGGTTGTTGGTATAGTTGGAACATTAGTTCCTTCGGACGTCCAGTTTCCTTATTTTAATCACTGTATTATATGACTTCGCGATGTTATTATTATAAACCGACTCTATCAGTCAATCTATGCTGCAATTTTAAACTAACTTTAAACTGGCACCGCTCTAAGTGTCTTGCCCCAGCATGCTGGTGCTAGTAACGTTAAACACAGCACATTAGTTACTAATTACTGACATACTGGTTACGGGAAGGCACGTTTGGATTACACGCTAAGACACTGACAGCTGAAACATTCAACTCCCTTAATAAAAAAAGGTGACACCTTCTCGAAACGTCGAGCGAACTAATGCAGCGGCTGTCCCCATCTCAGTAAAACCTTGGCAGGCCTCTATCGAGAACGTTCGAAACTCGTCCCTTTAGGTGGTGGGTAATAGGCTCAAATGCAACATTCCTTACTAACGCAGATTTAGCTCTGAACACGGTCCATTTGAAGAGCCGTGTAAACCCTAGCATGGCTTCCAGCTCGCAAAACAAACCATAGAATCACCATAGAGCAGACACCATAGAGGGACCTAATAACAATGGAGACAACCAACCAGTACAATGAAAAAGAAGACAGGGGTGCGACAGAAATAACAGAAGGCCAACCAACGCGCCTGCAAGGAGCGGGAAGCTGCTAAGGTCACCGCTTCTCAACCTGCGAAAACAAAGTCTTCGGAGTAACAGTACTAACGAAGAACAGCAAATCTCTCAGACAGAACAAGGCCTGGGATTAAACCCTCTATTTAAGCTGAGAAGTAGCTTGACTAGGGATGCTATACCGGTTTTACCGAAACCGGTTTTACCGGTATTACCGGGCTATTTTTCAATGCCGAATTACCGGTTTTTCCAAGATCAAAAACCGGTATTTTCGGTATTTTTTTGTATGATCAAATAACAACTCAAGAAGCCTGAATCGCTGGTAAAACTTTTAAAGCAAGGGGTAAACTTATTTTCATGATTTTGTTTGGGGCGAACCAACCAACGGTTGAAAGCCCCATCAAATCTATACCTATAAAGAAGGATTTCTGTCTGTATGTCTGTCCGTATGTTCCTTATAGAATCGAAAACTACTGAATCAATCGGCATGAAAATATGCATGTAGAGGTTTTTTGGGGCCAGGAAAGGTTTAAGTGATGGTTAGAAACCCCTCTCCCCACTAAGAGGGGGGGCTCCCATACAAATGAAACACAAATTTCTGCATAACTCGACAACTAATCAAGCAAATAGAACAAAATTTGGCATGTGGGTGTTTGCGGTAACAAGAATTTATTCTATGGTAAATTGAGACCCCTGCCCTCTTTATAAGGGGAATTATAACTCCTCTCCTCTTTAAAGGGGGGGGGGGGGGCTTCCATACAAATTTCCTCATAACTCGAGAATTAATCAAGCAAATGGAACCAAATGTGGCATGTGAAGGTTTTCGAGGGCAAGAATATTTTCTATAGTAAATTAGGACCCCTCCCCATTTTAAGAGGGGCTCCTGTACCAAAGAAACACAATTTTCCTCGTAACTCGAGAAGTAATTAAGCAAATGGAACCAAATTTGGCATATGGGTGTTTTTGGAGACACAAATTTTTTCTATGATGAATTGGGACCCCTCCCCGTCCTACACACATGATCCTATACACATGAAATACAAATTTCCTCATAACTGAAGAACTAATCAAGCAAATGGAACAAAATTTGGCTTGTGGAAGTTTTCGAGGGCAAGAATATTTTCTATGGTAAATAAGGACCCCTCCCCACTTTAAGAGGGGGGGCTTCTATGCAAACGAAATACAAATTTCCTCATAACTAATCAAGCAAATGGAACAAAATTTGGCACGTGGGTGTTTTTGGAGACAAAATTTTTTTCTATGATGAATTGGGACCCCTCCCAACTTTAGGAAGGGGGGCTCCTATACAAATGAAATGCAAATTTTCTCATAACTCGAGAATTAATCAAGCAAATGGAACCAAATTTGACATGTGAAAGTTTTCTAGGGCATGAATATTTTCTATGGTGAATTGAGACCCCTCTCCTCTTTAGAAAGCGAGTTATGACCCATCTCCCCTTTAAGAGGGTGGGCTTCCATACAAATGAAATTTGTATGAAATTTTCTCTTATCTCGAGAACTAATCAAGCAAATGGAACCAAATTTGGCATGTGGTGGTTTTAAATAGCAGAAAGTTTTTCTATGGTGAATTAAGACCCCTCCGCTGTTTAGGAGGGGGGGCTCCCATACAAATGAAATTCAAATTTCCTTATAACTTGAGAACTAATCAAGCAAATGAAACCAGATTTGGCATGTGGGAGATTTTGGAGTCTTGAATTTATTTTATGACAGTTAGAGACCTCTCACCCCTGTGGTAGGGGGATATGGAATCTCTTACAAATAAAACAGAAATTTTTGCAAAACTCAAAAACTAATCGAACTCGAGAAATTCGAGACTCTTCCATAAAACATTAGTCAATAACAATTAACAAGACTACAAAAACTGTCCATAGTAACACTAGATCATTCAGGACGAGGCGGCCGCGAGTGTTGCCGGAAACTCGCCGTCGGAAGCGCCGCCCACTGGGGGGAGGCAACTCCCCGCAGAAATCACTACTGTCTAGGTTTATTTGTTTTCCTAGGTCTACCTGGGTTCCCTGGAACGAGAGACAGCGAATAAGGAGAGGATCGCGAAATGGTACTTTCCACAAAAAAGTTTTCCGTGAAATGGTACATTCCGCTTAAGGTTTTTCGCAAAGTGATATTCGGCGAAATGTTGTACAATCATGGCGAATATTACTATCCGCTTTCTGGCTATGCAATGAGGGGACAGGGGAGTTGTTTTCTACTTTACTGTGAGGAAAAATTGCAAATTTGTATATTGAACTACCCATTCCTCGTAACAAATAAGCGTTAACGCAGCAAATCAGCATATCTGGTATTTTATACTGCACGTTGTTGTATATTAGCTACATTGGCTGCTATCGACTGCATAGGTGTTGTAAATTGGCATCGAAAATTGTATTCAAATTCTTCGTGTCGGTAATTAGCTGTAAATTAGCATTGTCAGCACTGTAAGAAAGTAGCTCAGTAAAGTAGCTGTATATTTTGCCAAAATAGCATTTAAGTAGCATTTAAGGCAACTTAAATGCTTATTGGCCTACATTTGAACAGCATTGGTGATGCTTATTGGCTACCTGGGATGCTTTCATAGTTGTCAAAATGAATCATCTAAGGTTGAACTCCTCAGAAACCTGCAAAACTCGAGATTGTGACAAAGATCATCCGAGATCCATGGTTTATGTACAATACAGGTTAATTTGTGGCAATACGAAGTTTGTCGGGTCAGCTAGTAGTAAATAAATAAATAAATAATTTCATGATTGAAGGTTCTACAAATAATAACGCAATTATGTAGTTCCAAAGGGAATACCCCAAAACACCTCACCGCTGTCAGCATAGAGCCGGATGCCTCATGTTTTTTAAGCAATCGTCTCCATTCAACTCGTTCCACTCCATGGGCTACTCGTGGCCAATTTCTCAGAAGTCGCAAATCACTATCGACCTGATCGTGCCATCTTGCACGTTGAACCCGTCTGTTCCTTGTACCAATGGGGTCGTTGAAGAGAACTGTTTTCATTGCACTGTCGTCCGACGTCTTACGATGTGCCCAGCCCACCATAGCCTACCGACTTTCGCCAGCTGTACGATGGCAATCTCTCCGAGCAGTGCCATTAGTTCGTGATTCATACACCTCCGCCACTCTTCGTTTTCAGTTTGTGCTCCACCGAATATCATCCGCAGCATCTTCCGGTCAAACACGACTACCGGTTAAATAAGGAGTTTGTACATTGTCAGCTTCGTACGGCGGCGTATGCTTCTTGATCGTAGCGTTTTGTGAAGGGCAAAGTAGGTCCGATTTCTTGCTTGTATGCACCAAATAATTAAGAATATTGCGCTACAGAAGAAATGTGCGACATACAGTGAAGCTGTTCAGAAAATCTTCAGTGAAAATTAGCGGAGTACTCTAGAGAAATGTCAGTTCACAACACGGAAAAGGAATTCGTTCAGCTGCTAGTATAAACTGGCATAGAAATAACTTTATGATTACTTAAGATAACCTGTTGGTATAACTAAGCCAGCTACGAGCTTCAATCATCGTCCGATTTGAGAAGCAAGGAAACGCTTTACTTAAGCGATGAGCAATTCATGAAGAAAGAAGACATTGTCGCAGTGCTAGAACTAGCGTCAACGCGTCCGTCAATATTATTCTGACAGTTTTCCCATGGGTTTACTTCAAATTGACGCTGACGAAAAACCCGCTGACAAGGTGCCGGGCCTTAAGCAGCTTATTAAAAGCTCTTGAACAAGGGTTTTCCTACGCTTAATTTCTAATTTACCGCTAGGAATTGTTCTTTCTTTCTCTGTGGACACCGAATGAAGATTCTCTGCCTCCGGAAGTTTTTCATTAAAATCTTTTTTTTTTAATTTAATTTATCTTCGACATAAAGAAAACATCGCACAGACATAAAACTCTAACTAACTAAATACTACTAATTCTTAGCCTAAATACACTTTTTGACAAACCAAAGTCGAATAGATAGTACATTTCATTGAAACGACTGCAGCAAACTTCCAGCGGGTTAATCATTCCGTAAGCAGTGCGATGAGGCAATTGCCGAAAAAAGTCAGTTTGGCGCATCACCCGTGATAGCGTGTTGAAGCGTAGTTTGCTCAATATATCCGTCGATGTTGCCTGCTATAACGTCGAAAATAATCATGCGTTGAAGGAATACTCGCCTACTTGACAACGTTAGTAGGCCGATCAGCATGCAGCGACTTTTGTACGGTGGTAGGTTTGTCCTATCCCTCCAGCCAAGATTCCGAAGAGCGTATCGAATGAACTGCCTTTGCACACGTTCGATTCGGTTGATGTGAACTACATGATATGGTGTCCACACTTGCACACCATACTCTAGAACACTCCGCACGAGCGAGCAGTACAGGGACTGTAGATATCTGCAAAAAACTTCGTATTTCTTTTCAGGAACCCCAACATTGCATATGCCTTAGCCGTAACAGCAGAGATATGTTTTACGAATCTTAGTTTGCTATCAATCAGAATTCCCAAATCCTTCAGAGTTGTCTTTCGTTCCAAACTGGTAGCTGCCATGATGTAATCAAACACAATTGGTGCACGGAACCTGGTAAATGATATTATGCAGCATTTATTCACGTTTGCTTCTATACCGTTCAAAGTGCACCAATCCATGAGTGTGTTGATATCCGTTTGGAGTGCGCAACAATCTGTCAACATTGTGATTACTCGGTAAAATTTGAGGTCGTCAGCGTATAATAATTTTGGAGACTTTAATTTCCAACATAGATCGTTGGTAAATAAAACGAATAGCAATGGTCCCAGGACGCTGCCCTGAGCTACACCGGACTGAATTTGGAATGAGGTAGAGTGTAACATCTTAAACGTTTTGACGTGCTTTGATGGTTCTCTGGCACAGCAGCACTAGCTGCTAATAAAACGTGTGTTCTTTGTTACGGTTAAAACACAACTGTCTTTATTAAATATTTGATTTACAAAGTTTCACTGAGTGTAACGAGACTCCAAAAATGTTCTGTTCCCACGTTAGTGTCTATAGTGGCAGTGTTATTGGAGAAGGCTTTTCCCATGGGACTATGCTCATGGGAAAATGCTGTGTATCAGAATTTAGAAGCATATGATATTATTTAAAAGTGTTGTGCGTGGATTCGAGGAACCACGTAATTCAATTTGTGTCTGGTGCAAGGTGGGGTTATTCTGCCACACCTTCCCCGTTTAAGGAGAACAACGTAATGTAATGGATTGTTCAGTTCTTTAATTACTTGGGAACTAACATTGTTAGAGTCTTCACAAATTTAGTTTTTTTTTTGTTTTTACAATGTGCTTCTTCTTTCTTTCGTTTTATTTTTGTATATATATATATGTGTGTCATTCCTCCTCCTTTCGGAGTTTTTTTTTTTTGTAAGTGAGAAAAGAAAAGAAAGGATGGAAAATAAAACTAAACTTTAACCAGTCGTGATTTATGAACCTCTTGTTTTCTGTTATTATTGTCTGAAATGATAGCATTGGAAATTGAAGTTTGAATGGTCCACTGTAAATTTGTTCGAGTTTATGGTTGTTTACAATTTTCAAATAAACCATGTCGTTTGGCTGTATAATTGTAGGATTTATATTCTCGTTCATTGTCTCTGTTCTTTTATGTTTTATTTTATCTATTTCGTTCATAATGTGCTTGTTTATTGTTTGTAATCTAAATTTTAATTCTTTCTCGTATGCCTCTAAATTATACAGTGGAGCTATTTCTACGCTTTTGCAAAATTCAAATGTATTCACAGTTGAATCAATATATATAGAATGCCAGTGTCGCTGCAGTGCTCGTGGTAAACATCACACATTTGAAAATTACGTATTTACACTGTATGCGCATATGTGTGAGTGATCGATTCGAAACGGGAATCTAATTGTCAAACTAAAAAGGCAACCCAATAAAAAATCCTTCTGCTTTTCCGTAAATCACGTAGGATAAATCACCCGATTTGGTCGTTTTGGGGTATTTCGTCGGGAGGAAAATTTTCTATTGGGTAATTTGACAATGTAGTTCCCGTATCCAAGACACGAACCAGCAACATGTTTGCCACCAAAATATCCATGAAACACCAGCGACACTGGCATTCTATATATATTGATTATACTGTATTCACTTTACGGCCAAAAATTATTTCGAAAGGTAAAAATTGTTTCGAAAAAATATAAATTTTTTTTATCTCTCGAGATACCAAACCCAGTGTATTCTACACATTGCAATAAATGTTTACTAAATTTAGCAACCTACACAATTGTGTGGGTTCGGTCTTATCTTATACCATTGCACTATGGGCAAAAACGAGCCGAAAAAACGGACGCAATTAAGATATTGCCTGCAGGCTGATAAAATGTAGGTGATCTTATGTAAAATTTTCCAGAGAATCGCATGGTGCTCACTGCTTTCCTATTTGTCATCGGGAAGTGCCCCATTTTGCTCATTTTCCCCTATTTTTGACATTTTTTACCCTTTTTGGACTATACTAAGCCAGGCTTTGAAAAAAACAAAACATGAAAACCTAATTATTTTGTGTAACGAAGTCCACAGAATTGATTGGGGTTGACCCGTTTAGTTTAGAGCGAGATCATCGTTTCGAGGCTCATAGACTTCAGCTTCTGAAGCAGCGGAACGGTCGTTACGTAGCTATGGAAATACATGCAACTTTTTGCAAGTTAAGTTTTTACTAACCTTAATACAACAGATATACCGGAACGTCCAGATTGGCTTAAAAACATTCCAATGCTGTTCCAAGAATTTGTCTTAGAAAATCCCGTAGTTGAATACACCATTTGCCACACTTGTATATTATTTTATAATTGATAAATGACCAGTTTTAGGTTCCGGTTGTACTCTAAACGGAAGTTCCGTAGTGTGGAGCATGAACGAATGCTCTACAGTATAATGTATTCATTCTTACTGACTCAAAATGAGATGGCAGCAGCAAATTTCGTTTTATTTCATCTGTTACTTATGACGTGAAAAAAATAATCCCTCTGCGATCTGGAATATCTCCGGGAAAATGTGTCCAAAATTTGCTAATATATATTTTAATTGAAGGTCAATCCAAGGTGGTTCTTCGAAGACAAGTTTTATAAAAATCGATCAAAAAATAGTAAAAATAGAGCCTAAAGTGTAACGGCAAGTACACTAATTTTTGAAGTCCCGGCGGGAACGTAAAGACACAGACAAACAGACGAGACACTCGCGTTAATCCCATCGTCCATTCAAAAACCACTTATTTTTCAAAAAAGCATGTTTCGCAACATGGCCACACCGTGGCGCTCGAGTGTTGCTTCGAGTTTCCAGTATAAAACCATACAAACCTACAGTATAAAACCCTGCAAATGTAAAAAACCTACAGTACAAAACCCTGTAAATGCAAGCTACTCCGCAACATGCATAACAGAGAGCGCTAGTGTGCAAGCAAAATGTGTAGGACGATGGTTTTTGAAGAATTTTCTTCTATGTGTCATGTCAATTCGTCAGTGGTAAAGGTAATTCGAAATACGGATCCAATAAAAAAATACGACAGATAAAACTTTTTGCTGTTTTCACAAGATTTTGAAGACTAGACAATAATTAATCCAAGCACAAAAGAAAACTTCTTTTCAGGTATTTTCTGTTTTTTCTACGAGTTACGATGTTTACACGAGAGATTGGTGCCAAATATGTAAAAGTACGACGTTTAGAAAGGAAAGGAAAATTTCTTAAAAGCAGTCATGTCTCACCTACACGATTGTGTGGGCTCGGGCTTAAAGTTGGTATTCGTTGAAGGACTCAGGTTGGAACGCATCTCCTCGAACCTAAATTCGAAAGAATTGACAGTTGTATTGACACGAGCATGTGATTCGACTAAGCCAAGGATAAGGAAACCGAGAGACGGTCGCCGCCCAATCTACTGGCCAAGCTACGAGCAAGTTGCCTCCATGCCAGAAATAAGAAACAGCGGGCTCGTAACGACGGTGAAGGACATGAAAGAATACTAGTGCACAGAGCGGCAACAACTGCACTCAATAAGGCAATTAAGCATAGCAAGAACTTCCTTTACCACGGTGCCAACGCGAATCCTTGAGGAGACGCCAACAGAGTCGCCATGTTGAAAATAAAGGATCTTGCGGTATCACCCGACAGGTGTCCGGAGAAGATGAAAGCAATAATCGACGGGCTGTTCCCGCAGCATGAATTAACGATCTAGCCAATCCCCTCGTACAGATAGGAGACGGAGCACGTAGAGGAAGCTCGAGTCACCGACGAGGAGCTGATCGGATTGGCAAAAACCACGAAAGGAAAGAAGACCCCAGATCCAGACGGGATTCCGAACCTGGCCTTGAAAGCGGCAATCCTGGAGAACCCGGATATGTTCAAACCAACGTTGCTGAAATCATAGATGAAGATAACTTCACCAATATCTGGAAGAGACAGAAGTTGCTGCTGCTGGCAATACCGGGAAAACCCCCTGGAGATCCTTCAGCGTATAGACCAATACACTCAGGTAGTTTTCTTACACGGTTTGTATAATCACGGCTTGCAGAGAACCAGCGAGCACTCGGAATATACTTACTTACTTAATCAGCTTCAAGCCGTGTTTCCTCTGCTGTACGAAGAAATCGTCTCCATTCCATTCGGTCCATGGCCGCAATTCGCCAGCCACGTAGGTCGCCTTCCACTTGATCGGTCCATCTTGCTTGCTGCGCGCCCCGCCGTCTCGTTCCAGTCGGATCATTAATGAGAACTTTTTTAACCGGTCTGTCGTCCGACATCCTCATGACATGCCCAGCCCATCGCAGGCGACCAATTTTTGCGGTCTAAGCGATGGGTAGTTCCCTAAGCAGTTGATGCAATTCATGGTTCGTTCGCCTCCTCCACGTTCCGTCTTCCATCTTCGAAAACACTAAAGGACTACCGGTCTAATCAGCGTCTTGTAGATTGTTAACTTTGTACGGTGGCGAATTTTGTTCGATTTCAGCGTCCTACGGAGTCCAAAGTAGGCACGATTTCCTGCCATAATGTGTCTTTGTATTTCTCTGCTGGTGTCGTTGTCTGTGGTAACCAGTGAGCCCAGATACACGAACTCTTCTACCACCTCGATTTCATCACCGTCTAAATGAATCCGGGGAGGAAAGTCAGCATTCACTTCTCTAGAAACTCTTCCTTTCATGTATTTTGTTTTCGATACGTTTGGCTTCAGCTTTCAGTCCGATGTACGTTTCCGCCATCCTCTCAAAGGTACGTGTAATGATGTCAACGTCGTCAGCGAAACCAAGAAGCTTGACGGACTTCGTGAATATCGTGCCACTCGTGTCTATCCCCGCTCTTCTTATCACACCCTCCAAAGCGATGTTGAACAGCAACAACGAAAGCCCATCACCTTGCCGTAACCCTCTTCGAGATTCAAAGGGACTCGAGACTGCCCCTGATACTCGAACAACACACATTACTCGATCCATCGTCGCGTTGATCAATTGCGTTAGTTTATCCGGAAAAGCACTCGGATTATCCGAATAGTGATTACTAAGAAGCATCTTCAGTGAAGTGCTGGAGAACAGTATGGAGACAACGAATGAACCGCGAACTAGCGCGTCTCTTTGGCGAATCCGATATGCATCGTTCAAAAAGGTAACCACTGATGAACTGACCTGACTCGTAGTACATTTTTTTACTTGTACACTAGCACTCTCTGTTATAGACTAATCTCAAGTTTTTAGTCTTGACCTTGAAATGAGGTCATATGGGTATGAAATGGGGAAGGCAACTAGGAAAAAGCGCCCAATATAGCTCTAGCCATCCCAAGCCCCTACCTAGCGCCTCCACGTGGCCATACCTGGAAATACTTCAATTTGTATAATTGAGTAGCCAAGCTAGGAGGTGCGGGGTCGTGCGGTTTTCAGTTCCTAACCTTACAAATGTAGTTTTAGGCAACCATTAAACCACACGACTTTATTTTCAAGTATTATATGATTTAAACTAATATTTTTGGCAAACTAATCTATTTTCAGAGAGCGAAATAAGGCGCTATATCCTTGGCCAATTGCAGCCTGGCTTCTGGTCTAAATGCCATTAGTTCATCCCTGAGGGTACGGAGTATCACTTAACCTTTATTAGCAAAGATACTCCCTACGACTGTAAATAAATCATTATCTATGTATATGGGAAGCGTTTGGTACGGGAGGTCCACGCTTCCTTCCTTCCCCTTGATTTCAAGGAGTTTAATGGAATTAGGTATTTTTTCTGGTTCCACTTGATTCCTTGGAATTCTCTCTGCGGTACATGCTGCGCAGTTGGCCTGGCCGTTGACAAGAAAAATGATTGATTCAAGTAATCGTCATTTTCCAGGATGCCTTCAAGAATTGGCTGCGTTAGTGTGAGATTAGATTAGATTAGATTTGACCTTGAAATGAGGTCATACATATAAATTAATATTTTTTTTTCTTTTTTTTTAACTCTCTGTTATGCATGTTGCGGAGTAGTTTGTATTTGCAGGGTTTTATACTGTAAGGTTTTTACATTTGTATGGTTTTATACTGAAGCAACTCGAAGCAACACTCGTGCGCCGCGGTGTGGCTATGTTGCGAAACACGCTTTTTCGAAAAATGAGTGGTTTTTTGAATGGACGATGGAATTCATGTGAGTGTCTCGTCTGTTTGACCCGTTTCTTTGCAATTAAAAGCACCACAACATGCGTCTCCATTTGACAATGGAAACACTGGCGCTAAGTGGATTGCATATGTTGCAATATGTAACATTATAGGTCGTAGATCAGAAACGCTCAAATACGTACGATATGGATATTCCCTTCAAGAGTGCTATCCATAATACAGGGATACCTCGATATAAGACAATTTATAATTTCAAAAAGTTGTCTTATATCGAAATTGTCTTGTATCGAAACATGATTTTTTCAAACATTTTAACATTAGCAGTCGTCAATTTTGTTCTGTGTTGTGTGTTTACATTTTTTGAACTATTTTTTATTGTTTGAGCTATTTGTTTTTTACAACTTTTAGCATTATTTAGAAAAAATGAACATTTTTATGGCGCCGGTTTTGGATTAGAAAATTGGCTCAGGTGTCGTTACCAACTGAGCCGTTCCGAATTATAGTGGTCTATTGACCATTTTTGTCAAAAATGAGATATTTGCATAAATCGCATCTTTTTGGATAGATGCACTATATAAACACTAAAAATTACAAAATAGTAGGTTTCCAACCTGCTTTTTTCATGTTGAATTTTTGGTCCGGAACAGAATGACCATTCTGTTCCGCATTATAGTGGTCTATGTGCATGGGACTTACTTGTGACAGAGATTGAGATAAAACTCCCATAATTTGGACCCCCCCCCCTTATTAGCAAAAGCCTTGTATTCGTCAAATCCGCAAATCTTTTTTTGCTTACATCTCCGGAAATATTAAGTCTAGAAAGATACTATATTCACATTTTCAAAGAAAATTGCCCAAGGAATTTGAAAAAAGTGGTATTTTTGAGCACCAGTGCTGCCAAATATTTTTTAATTCGATTTGAAAACTAAAGTTCTATTTTTCTCTCAATTTACAATTTACATTTAATACATTTTAATCTCAAAAGTTCCGACTTCATCGTATTCCACAGATTTTTTTACATTAGAATCACTTATCGTCACGAAGTATTCCTTGCCGATCCAGAGACAACGTTTTGAAGCAAGTGGCTTCCAATTTTTTACGTAAAACCAAGAGCAAAATAATTTTTTCATGAAGCAGTGAGTCTCTATGCCCTATTGTGAAAGCATGTATACAGTATGTAGTAACATGTTCTTGAGCAGTGTTGCCAGCTTTTTAGTTTAAATTTTGGAATTTGGCAACACTGTCAAATTTTTTTGACCTTCAGTTTTTATACCACAAACTTCGCAGCCAGCCGTTAGAGTACAGGACAATTGCAGGGCAAGTTGCTACGACTATTGATTATTGACTCTAACAGCGCCTCCCAGGCGAGATTCGAATATACGATGATTACTTATTAGATTAGCATCGTACCTCGAGGCCAACTGAGATGCTACCTCACCTACGACGTCGTACAATATTATCCGGATTTTAGACTCGATTAACCGGGTGAAGAATTTTTTTTAAATCTTCATCATTTATCATCAGTGAAAAAATTATAACAAAAGGATTTTTATGGCTCAAATTATAAAATTACTCTTACCTTCAAGATGGTATAGAAAATAATTAAGAATCTACTCAATGGGCGGCGCGTCTTAGTAATAACTACTAATAACTATAAGAAGTTGCTTTCTTTGGAAAGGGTGTTAGGTTAAGGTTGCTATCTAACTAGTTTAGAAATTAGTTAATATTTTACTATTTACCATTTATTTATTTATTTATTTATTTATGTTACATAATTGCCTTTTAAGTTGTTGCAAGTTTCGATTTAAAAGAATTAGTGAAAAAATGCAACAATTCGGCACCAACTTTTCAAAAGGGCCAATATGCAAAGTGTAAACAAATCGAGTGAGGGTTTCTTTTTCTATACTAGTCCAGCAGAAAATAACCCTCACTCGGTTTGTTTACATTTTGCAGATTGTCCCTTTTGAAAAGTTGGTACCGAATTTTCTTTGATTATACAATTTTTCATGAATCGTGCAAAATGTTTAGAAAGTAACTACCTAGGAATGTGTTTTCGTGACTGAGACCAATAGATTAAGTGAGTTGGTGGGATTTTTCTGGCCTACTTAGAAGTACCGTTAACAGATGGTAGATGGATTTTTTACAGGCAGTTAACGAAAAAAATTGAGTGTTGAAGTTAACTATTTCTCATAGTCTTGTAGTAGTGAGACAATTCTGAGACTATTTTAATATTATCTTAAAGCTGGTAGTCATTGGAATAACCTTCCCGAAGACCGCAACTTTCTAGATAGTCAGCAGCGCAAGATACAGTCATTTACAAATCCCTTGGATATAGCCACTATGTTGCGGAACGTTTTGGGGATTACGGTGAAAATATATATGAAATCATAGTGGTCTATGTACATTGGTGTGAATAATCGTATATTTTGACAAAAGTTGGGATTTTTATGTATTCTCATGTTGAATCACTTCATACACTACACATCACTTTATACACTTTATACACTACACATCGGGCGGCATCGGCCTGAAAATACTGAGAACCTGAGCAGAGGGTCCAAAGCCCCCAAAGGAGGATGGTTTTATTAGCTGTTATCCATGGCTAAAAGTAAAAACAAGATAAACCCCTAATCCAAGGTGTCATGCGACCCGTGCCGAGGGATGAATGGTGGGGGGTTTCATAAATACTCAGCCTCAAACGGAGCCTGTGGAGTACCAGAGCGCCCTCCACAGTAAACAGCCCTTACCGCATCATGAGGGGCTCTGATGCGGCGTACTCTTCTTTCCCCTCAACTCGTGGGATTCTATATGAGCAATCAAAATAAAATATTAACTTCAGAGAGCGCGGACGGATTAGACAATCCGTTCGCAAGATACCAGTAGAAGCGCCAGCGTAAGCGGAAAAGGAAACGGCACACCTGTCGCTCCAACTGCATCTACGCCGGACGCAGCAATGAACGGCCCGTCGCTAATAAAAGCAGTGGCAGGCAAGAGAGACATGCTACCAAGAGTGGTAGCGGCGTCTCATCAACTCGATGCCATTATCGAGTTCGTGGCAGGTCGCAGCACCTTAGCGAAGGACCTGAAACAAAGTCTGCTCATGCTTCGGAGCACCATGCGTGCTGCGACGAAGGAGCACAGCGAACTCGAAGCGCGAGTAAAAGTTGCAGAGAAAAAGAAGACGCTTGTATCAAGGTCTGCACAAACAGATGCCTGCCCGTCAATGACTGACCATTCCGTGGCACTCGCGACTACGGAGCAGTCTAACGACAATGCATCCGCCAAACGCGCAAGGCAGTCCCCAGGGGAAGAAACCCCCACGGGTCCAAAGAAGCGCATGATAGCAGAGGGTCGTAAGCCAACTGAAGAACCTACTGAGGGTAACAAGACGCTGTTAGCGTCCGACAACCAGTGGGAGTTGGTCAAAAAGAAGAAGGCCAGGAAGAAAGAGGAGGATCGAGCTCCACCGAAAATGGCTAGGAAAAAAAGGAGCAAAGGCGATGCCCTTATCCTCAAAACTGAGGGGCCGAAATATGCGGAAGTTTTAAAGGCCATGAGAGGGCATGATCAGTTGAAGGGTCTTGGCGCGGATGTGCGGAATATCCGCCGCTCTCGCACAGACGACATGATTCTTGAACTCAAAAAGAACGCCACTGAAAAGGGTTCTGCTTACAAAGTGCTGGCAGTAAAGATCCTTGGCGATAGCGTGCAGATCCGCGCACTAACGCCCAAGATGACTCTCCAGCTTAAAAACCTGGACGAGATCACCCAAGCGGGCGAACTAGCACGAGCTCTCAACGAGCAATGCAAAGTGGTGGTGACTACCGAGGCAGTTCGTCTGCGTAAGGGACCGGCGGGAACCTAGGTAGCAACTATAAATCTTCCACTTGAAAACGGAAATGCAGCCCTGAAAGTGGCCAAGCTGAAGGTGGGATGGTCCGTGTGCCCACTGAGCGTGTTCCAGCAGCCGGAGGCCTGCTTCCGGTGCTTTGAGAGAGGGCACAGGTCCTGGAGCTGTAAGGGGCCAGACCGAAGCCACTTGTGTAGGAGACGTGGCGGTACGGGTCATATAGCGAAGGACTGTACTGCGCTACCCAAGTGCCTGATATGTACCGGCCAACGAGACGCTAAGCACACAACAGGAGGCCCGCAGTGCCCAGCAGGCGCGCTGGCGACTAAAACCCGGGCGTAGTGCAGGTAACGCAACTGAACTTGAACCACTGCCACGCGGCCCAGCAGCTGTTGTACCAAGCAGTTACTGAGTCGTTGACGAACATTGCAATCATCTCGGACCCATACCGCATCCCTGCCGGAAACGGTAACTGGGTGTCGGATAGGTCCGGGACGGCGGCTATATGGACGACAAGCAGGTTCCCGGTTCAAGAGGTTGTGTCAACTGCAGACGAGGGATTCGTGGTTGCCAAAGTGGGTGGAGTGTTCTACTGCAGCTGCTATGCTCCGCCGAGTTGGTCTATCGAGCAGTTTACGCGGATGGTAGACCGAGTATCAGTTGTGCTGACTGGTCTAAGGCCGTTGGTTGTGGCGGGCGACTTTAACGCTTGGGCGGTAGAGTGGGGAAGTCGTCGCACGAACCACAGGGGCCGGATTCTGCTTGAAGCTCTGGCAAAGCTCAACGTAGATCTGGTCAACGTCGGCACCGCAAGTACCTTCAGTAGGAACGGTGCGGAGTCTATCATCGACGTGACATTCGACAGTCCTGGCCTGATAGGAGACTGGAGGGTACACAATGGCTACACTCACAGCGACCATCAGGCGGTCCGCTATGGTATCGGTCAGATAACGAGACGGCAGGCGGCGAGTAGAGCCGACACTCCAACCACCCGTGGATGGAAGACATCATACTTCGATCCCGAAGTATTTGTGGAAGCAATCCGAAGAGAGTGCGGTGATCGTGGTATGCCCTGATCA
Source organism: Sabethes cyaneus (assembly GCF_943734655.1). NCBI lineage: Eukaryota > Metazoa > Arthropoda > Insecta > Diptera > Culicidae > Sabethes > Sabethes cyaneus. Next base: position 109,608,415 of record NC_071353.1, on the reverse strand, counting down.
TTTGGTTGAGGTACGGTCGCGAGCATTTGACGCCGTAGCACGTAGCACGTAGCGTAGCATTTGTCGAGTAGCACTTGCTGCTGCACGCGCAGCGCTTAAGAGTGGGATAAAAGCTAGTAAACGAGCCTGCTTTGAAAGGTTATGTGCTAGTGCCAATGCGAACCCGTGGGGTGATGCCTACAGGGTCGTAATGGCAAAGACCAAGGGAGTGATGGCGCCCTCAGAGCAATCGCCAGAGATGCTGGAGCGGATCATCGAGGGCCTCTTTCCGCGCTACGAGCCAAGGCCCTGGCCCCAGGCCGCTGAGTCGTCCCACGGCCGACGTTCCAGTATCTCAGACCATAGCGTAGGATGGTCGGCCTCCCAGCCGAACATCCAAAGTAACGTGGGCGACGGCGGTTTGGCGGTCGGGGACGAAGTGACGGTTACGAATGAGGAGCTCATTGAGATCGCTAAATCCCTAAAGGTGAGCAAGGCACTGGGGCCAGACGGAATCCCGAATATGGCCATTAAAGCGGCTATGTTAGAGGCTCCCGAGTTATTCGGAGCAGTAATGAGGAGATGCCTGGAAGCTGGCCACTTTCCGGATAGATGGAAGCGACAGAACCTCGTGCTGTTGCCGAAGCCGGGAAAACCTCCGGGTGTTCCCTCGTCATATAGGCCGATCTGTCTGCTCGATACTGCCGGTAAGGTGCTGGAGAAGGTTATCCTTAACAGACTCGTACAGTACACGGAGGGTACAAACGGTCTGTCAAGAAAACAATTCGGCTTCCGAAAAGGCAAATCTACGGTGGATGCAATCTTGTCTGTCACTAAGACAGCCGAGGTGGCAATCCAGCGCAAGAGGACAGGTATCCGCTATTGCGCAGTTGTCACGCTTGACGTGAGAAATACGTTTAATAGCGCTAGCTGGGATTCCATAGCCAACTCGCTTCGGAACGTCCAGGTGCCGGTGTCGCTGTACAGGATCCTGGAAAATTATTTCCAGAATCGTGTGCTATGCTACAACACGGAGGAGGGCCAGAAGTGCGTTCCAATCACCGCAGGGGTCCCGCAAGGTTCCATACTGGGCCCGGTGTTGTGGAACGTCATGTATGACGATGTGTTGAAGCTAAAGTTCCCGGTAGGGGTGGTGATAGTTGGCTTTGCGGACGATATCACCTTGGAAGTCTATGGTGAATCTATCAGAGAGGTTGAGTTGACGGCTCCCACTTGTTGAAGATTGCATGCGATCCAGGAAACTGGAGCTAGCGCATCATAAAACGGAGGTTATCGTGGCGAACAACCGCAAGTCGGTACAGCAAGCAAAGATCAGCGTCGGGGACTGCACTATTTCGTCAACGCGGTCCTTAAAACTTCTGGGAGTCATGGTCGACGACAAGCTCAAGTTTGGGAGCCACGTTGACTATGCCTGCAAGAAGGCTTCCACAGCTATTTCGGCATTGTCTCGTATGATGTCTAATAGCTCTGCGGTATATGGCAGCAAGCGAACGTTATTAGCCAACGTGGTCCAGTCTATACTTAGGTATGGCGGACCGGTGTGGTCATCGGCGTTAGGTACCAAAAGCTATCTAGCCAAGCTGGAAAGCACCTATCGTCTCATGTGCTTGAGAGTGGCGAGTGCGTATCGCACAGTTTCACATGACGCAATCTGCGTCTTAGCAGGTATGATGCCTATTGGCATTATCATCAGCGAAGACGTAGTGCTTCAACCAACGTGGAACTAGAGGCATACGGAGTACCACAAGATCGGCCTCGATGACCACATGGCAGCGGGCATGGTCTAATTCCACAAAAGGTCGGTGGACACACCGACTTATCCCGGAACTATCTGGGTGGGTCAACAGGCGCCACGGCGAAGTCATGCCACGGCAGAACATGCTTTCTTCATATGCCCTCGTTTCGCGGGCGCGAGAAGCAGCATGATGGCAGTGAGCGGACAGGACACTACCCCGGATAACTTAGTCCAAAAGATGTGTTCCAGCTCGGACATCTGGGGAGCGGCCAATGCGGCTGCTACCCAGATTGTACTCGAGTTACAAAACCACTGGAGAGCCGATCAACGGCGAATAAACAGCCTAACTACCATAGTCCAGTAGTTATCTAAGCGACTGCATTAAGCACAATAGCCCCTCCCTGAAATAATACCGATAAGGTGGTGCCAGGGGGGATTGAGGCTGGAGACTCGAGTAGGGTTTTAGTGGGTCGAGATCCTCACGCCCCATTAGGGGGGTCGGGATACCTAAACCCCACTCCCTGAGTTATCTTCTCAGGTGTCTGATAGTACCGTATCTTCTAAGGTGCTCAGCAGATTTCCCAACTCGTAAAAAAAAACATCGGGTGGCAGTGTTTGGTAGTTACCAAGGTAATTTTGGTAACTGTTGTACGCCTGACTTTAGGTCAAAGCAAGCTGGTCTTTTGACGTAGGACTACGTCTTACGGCAAGTTTTGAGACAGGGTGTCATTCCAAAAAATCAAAAAATGCGAGCGTCACGAAAAATGAAAGGTTTTGAGCGCTAATAGCTCAGCGGTTTTCCGATCGATTTTCAATATTCTTACACCAATCTATCGGAAAATCTTCTAAGAATTGACCCAAATGAAGAAAAGCATGGATTCTTGATGTTGAACTATTGAAAAATTGAAAAGAATGAACCTATGTTTTACCAGAATTCTCGCTTCGTGATTGGTTGGAAGATTCTTTACGATGATCTAAACCTATACAAATTTGATATCTGTGCTTGGGAAGTAAGCCAAAACAAGTGACAAAGTTTCCTCATTTCAACAAGATTTCTTAACACCGCGGTTAAACCTAGACCGTTTTGATGTCCTTGCTTGGGAAGTATGTCAGAAAGAGTGACAAGGCCCCCTCGTATCAACAAATTTCTTACGAACGCGATTAAACCTAGTCCAATTTGATGTCTGTGTTAGGGAAGTGTGCCAGAAAAAATGACACAAGTTCATTGTCCTAACAGATCGCAAATTCTTTACTGCGAGACGATTAAACCTCGGCGAATTTGATATCTGTGTTGGAAAAATGTACTACAGCTGTAGTGTTCGGTTATAATACGACTCTGTATGAATACGCATGCTTGCCGTTCCATTAGAAGTGTAGTGAAAAGATATGCTGTTGATAAAATAGGATTGAATTGGTAAAATCCCTTCAACGTGGGGAACCATGGGTAATAAAAACAATCTTTAATTTCAGTAAGGTAGCAGGAAAGCAATAGTTTGTGTTCTTGATTTTGTTAAATTGTTTTCAAATGTACAATCTTTTGAGAATTGAACGTATGCAATGTTACTACTTTGATAAATGTTACATACAATGCATGTAGCATGTATATATGTTGCATATAGCATGTATACATGAAGAATCGAATGATTACAAGCATGAATACATGCTACTATCACTACAAAGAAACTTACGTAGTCCTGCGTCACCTATATATGCGGTCGTGTCTTGTACACAACCCCTCTGATTTTTTCTTAAGGATTTTGCTGTTGGTCCCTTTTATTCAAGTTGCTGATAAAGTATTGTCTTTAAGGGACATAAACGACTAAAAGTTTTGAAAATTTCATAATTTTTTTATTTCAGATTTTGATTCTGCAGTCTTTTTCGCTTATTTTGATACTAATTTTAGAATGATCCGACCACGGTGGTTTGGAGAAAATAATTGTATAGAATTTATCATAAAGTTTTTTAGACAATTGCGTCTCCTGTTAATTTAATTAAATGGTCAATAGACCACTATAATTCGAAGCGGCTCAACTATGTCTAAGCAATTTGTCTTATATCGAGGTAAAAATTGTCTTATATCGAATTGTCTTATATCGAGCTTGTTTTATAACGAGGTTGTCTTATATCGAGGTATCCCTGTCCCTGTTCTATTTCTCTACCGTCAGTCTGAGAATGCTAGCAGAGTAAACTAGATTGTATTAATAAACTGCTGGGTATACATAAATAAATCTCTTCTCAACCACTTCTTACATTAGCATAATATTACGGTCATCGCCTATATTCGAATCATATATCGATTATATATAAAACTTGTATTCACAGAGAATATTATTGCCATCAATCAATTCAGTCTTTCAAGCTAAAGCCGGTTTTGTACTGTTCATTCATTCTAGCAACACATTTTTGATGAATATACAGATGTTTTAGATGAAAAATAAAGATTTTATTGTGCTGATTATGTCGGCTGTTCATGATGTCGGCCCGTAAAATTACTAAGGCAATTGCAACACCCATTCCATTCACCATTCAAATCCTTAATTGTTTTTTCTTAGTAAAACGATTGATTGCGTGAGCTAAAACTGTGAATGTACTATTAGTGACGATTTCTAAGGGGCAATTTTCATTTGTTCGTCATTTGAAAGTAATCAATTGAAGCGTACTCTACAATAGATGAACTAATTCTGAATCAATTATTATATTTATTGAGACATAAACATTTACATTGAGTACGTAAAACCAGACGATATACGTGATTTCTTTACTGAAGACTGTGTCATCCGGGAATTTATATCATGTTAGAGGATTTGCCTGTAGTGTGTAATATGTGTTATTGACACATTGTTTGGGTAGTTGCCGGTAGCGTGCAACCGGCATACACTCTTAAATGAGTTTACCCGTAAATTGGTTGGATTTAGGTAAAACTTGGTTAAAACTGCTCAAAACGCCCTTAAAGTGTACAATCTCAGATTTTGAGTAGTTTTTCAACAAAAAAAATGGTAGTAGGAACCTAAAAGTGCGTTATATGTCACAGAGAATAATTCAATCATCGGTAGCACCTCCAGGTAAGTACGCGTTAATATGCCAGATCGTTCTACCTCTGAAATGTTTTTGTCAGCAGAGACATGGCTACGAATCCGCTAGAGTCTCGTAATCCAAAGTCAGCTATCAGATTTCGACCGAGATGCACACAACAAGGTTCATGTGTGCTCTGATCCTCTGATCCCATCGAGACCTTAGAACGAACCACTGTAGCCGTACTGTATCCTGCCATCACTATCATCCCAGTCTTGTGACCGGTGTCGTGAGAAGTGTAGCAGTCGGAACTCAACTGGGACGCACACTGCAAGACACTCTGAGAGCCCCTGTCGGCTCTGAGCCAATCGTGACCCTCAGAACGAATCGCCATACCCGTACTATGTCGTGCCATCAATCTCATTCCGGCCGGTCCCGTAGTCGAAGTCGCAGCAGAGGTCTTTCAGTCTGCATCTCCAGACAAGTACGCGTGAATATTTCGAATTTTCCTGCCCTGAAATGTCTTTTGTCCGCAGCGACGTGTAGACCACTCCGCCTTGTTGCCCAGTAGCCCAAGTTCATCGGTCGGCTGTCGGATTTCAAATTGGGCGCACACAAGACCCTATGAAAGCCCCAGTTGGCTGTAATAACATATCTATTAGTAATGGAAATTTGCAATTGTTATATTGTAATACGAGTAAATCATGCACTTCCTGAACAGAGTTTCTAACTCAGTTCTTTGTAATACATAAAGGAAAGTTTTGTGCTTGTGGGAGAAGAGGCTAAATACCCAGGTAACCGCTAAGCACTGAATTAAGCTTGAAAGCTGCTCTATATTTGCAAGTTACATGCTGCCAGATATAATTCAGCATTGTCAATGCATAGCGGCTTTAAAATGGCATTCTCAATGTTGAATTAAAATTTACTTGAAGCACTATGAAAAGCTGATTAGGTGCTCTAAGCAAGCTTTATTGCCGTTACCGGCATCAAAAAAGATTTTGAACACTGCTCACACTTGCAGGAATTCTCATTGCGAACGTACGAGTGATAAAAGAAAAAATGCTTCCCTCTTTTTTTTATTCTATATAGAGAGGTTTTCAGCCTGCGGCTGGTTCGCCTCTTCTTCCCTCTCTTTTTATCTTACGCACAATCCTGCACCGCCGATAGAATAAACATCAACACGAATCTATATGGGCATATGCAGACGGATTTTACAAGAAATATTTCTATACATGTATGCCATCACATAAAAAGAAAATAAAAGGTCGGTAATTCTCCCAAAGCGCAACTTATGGAAGAAATGTAAAAAATAAAATCTTTCCCTCCATTCCACCTCGATAAGCAAATCAAACATCCGAGTTAAGAATTTAGGTAATTTAAGTAGAGCTATTGGCAGCTAACTCGCAACTACCATTTACAGATCAACTGGTAAAGGCGTTGCCCTACTCCTCCACTCCAAGCCACGTAATCGACAGATTGGCTGGCTGGCTGGCGGTTCAATTCTAACCGAAAAAGAAAATAACAAAAAAGCAATCTTGAAACGTCAACAAAGTACGCCATATAAGCATAACAGAGAGGGAAGATAAAAAAAGGATGTACAATATATTTTTCGCATTTTTTTATGTTTGACGTTTTACCGTTACGCAACAGGCGTTACGTTTTATGACATTTGTAAATCTCCAAGCACTAATGTAGCCGGATATTTCGCCAAAACCGGCTTTCTAGCAGCTTTTTATATGCATATTGAACTATGCTGCACGATATGGTGTGCACCATAGGCTAATAAAAAGCTAAATTTCTGCTTCTTTAAGTGCTCACTGGTTACTTGGGTAGCTTCACTCCCAGCGGTTTTCCTTCTCCTAGTGGATAAATAAATAAACAAAAAAGTAGCCAAAATTGGTTGAATTTTTTACCCAAAATTTGAATTTGTACAGTTTAAGAGCATTTTGAGTGGTTTTAACCTAGTTTTAACTAAATCCGACATATTTACAGGTAGAATCATTTAACCTGGAAATTAAATAAAAAGAAAACTTATCCAATTTATTTCTACTATGTATATTTCATTCCTGATAGTGAACTACTGTGACTACTGAACCGATCGGCGTAAAAATTTGCATGCAGGGGTTTTTGGGGCCAGGGAAGGTTCTTATAATAGTTAGAGACTTCTCCCACCACTAAGAGGGGGGCTTCCATACAAATGAAACACAAATTTCTGCATAATTAGAAAACTAATCAAGCAAATGGAACCAAATTTGGCATGTGGGTGTTGTTGGAGGCAAGAATTTTTTCTATGGTGAATTGTGACCCCTCCCCTCTTTGAGAGGGGAATTCTGACCCCTCCCCCCTTTAAGAGGGGAATAAACCAAATGAAACCAAATTTGGCATGTGGGGGTTTTCGGAGGCATGAATTTATTTTATGATGATTTGAGACCCCTCATCCCTGTGGTAGTGGGATAAGGACTCGCATACAAATAAAACAGAAATTTTTGCGTAACTCAAAAACTAACATGAGTGTATGGAGTCATTTGTCGAGTTCTTTAGGCTGTAGAGCCCACAACTTCTGTCCAATTACTTCTGTCATTGCACTTATTTATTGTCTTTGGGTTACAGGTCATAATTGTACGCTTTCTTAGATTGTGGATATGTGTAATAAAAATATTTTCAATGTAAGTGCTCTAGTCCATTGGACCCGTTTTGCTTCATATACTACTATTTGTTCTTTTCTATGATCTTTTTGTGTTATAATTGTGTATTATTGGATCATAGTTATGTATCAATTTCACTATATTTTCTATTTTTGGTTTTTATATTTGGAGTGGTTTTATCATGCTTTTAAATTTTAAGAAATCCAAAATATTTACAAAAAACTATGAGAAATCAGTTCACCGACACCGAAGATTATATGCTATTAACCTATTCGATTCGTCCGAAATCGCGCGAGCAGTTATTATATAACGATAGATATTTGTTGCTATGGCCGAAAGCCGAAAATCGAGACAAACGTATTAATTTGACAATTACATCGAAAACCATGGTTGCGTGAGATACCTTTTGGCATCCTTCGATCATAAAAAATAGTAAAAATCTTCACTACTTTATCAAAGGGCTGTTCAAAAGCTATCAAGTTTTGGATATTCGATTATCATACAACGGTAATTACGCGCGTGATGTTCCTAGGTAACCGATTTCACGAATCTAATGCTTCTAAAACCAAGGGACTGGCAACCCTATCCCTACTCAATGTGTTTGACCGTAGCCAACATCTACTGCCGGCTTGGGTATTATTTGCAAAAATCTGGCTAAGATTTGAAAATACCACTCATCTGCCAGCATCCCGGCTTTGCAGAGTGAAACGAACAGAACGTATAGCGGTGTCATGCTGTTTCATTTACGCAAATGGTTAGTCGTTGACTGTAAAAACATGGCTGCCTAGCATGACCTTCAATATACGTCCTGGTTTGTAAACACGTCATTGTTAAGTGTGCCCAGTGTCATTGTTAAGTTAATTCAATGACCCTCAAAAACAGCCACTGTCGAAAAAATGCAACGAGCGAGGCACAAAAGCGAACGATGCTAAATTGCTATTCGAAACGACACTTAGTATGTAATCACCAGTTATATGAGACTAACCTGGATATTCGAAAATTTTCTTGTAAAGCCTTCTTCTTCTTCTTCAGCAGCATAGAGCCGGGGTGGCTCGTGCTGTTTCAAGCACTCGTCTCCATTCAACTCGGTCTTGGGCCACTCGTCGCCAATTTCCTAGTCGTCTCAGAAGTCGCAAATCGCTTTCGACCTGGTCGAGCCATCGTGCACGTTGGGCCCCCCTGTTCCTGGTGCCGGTGGGGTTGTTGAAGAGGACCGTTTTCGTCGCACTGTCGTCCGGCATCCTTACGACGTGTCCGGCCCACCGTAGCCTGCTAACTTTCGCTAGATGTACGATGGGAGTCTCCCCAAGCAGTGCCTGTAGCTCGTGATTCATACGCCTCCGCCACTCTCCGCTTTCAGTTTGTACTCCGCCAAATATCGTCCGCAGCACTTTCCGCTCAAACACGGCAAGGGCGCGTATGTCCTCCGTGAGCAGTGTCACGGCTTCAAGTCCATAAAGAACTACTGGTCTACTAAGAGCTTTGTACATTGTTAGCTTCGTGCGGCGGCGTATGCTTCCTGATCGCAGCGTTTTACGAAGGGCAAAGTAGGCCCGATTTCCCGCTTGGATGCGCCGCTTGATCTCCTTACTAGTGTTGTTGTCCGTGGTCACCAGCGATCCCAAATACACGAACTCCTCTACCACTTCTAGTTCGTCGCCGTCAACGGTTACCGTCCGTGGGAGGCGCGCATTTGTTTCCTTTGAGCCTCTTCCTTTCATGTATTTGGTCTTCGACGCATTTATTTTTAGCCCAATTCTCCTAGACTCCGCTTTCAGTCTGGCGTAGATTGCCTCCGCCGTCGCAAAGTTCCTGGCAATGATATCGAAGTCATCTGCAAAGCCTAGAAGTTGGCTACTCTTGGTAAAAATCGTGCCTCTCGTTTCAATGTAAAGCCATAACTACGAAAATTAAGATATAAAATATACCTTTATTTTATAAATTGAATATAATGGTATATGACCATAATTTGTAAATGTATATCGAAAAATAATATGCACATGCAAGATTTATGGAAACACGTGACAAACTTGAACTTATTATACCTGAAAATAAAAATCGGGCATGATGAAACGAGCCAATATCGTCCCTAAGTTGATAAGCATTTCCTCTTACCAACGCTGATACGCAGAGATATAGCGTCCTACACGCTTGAAAAAAAATTTCTTTGATTTTAGGTAAAATTTAAAAAAAAATGCAAATCTTCTTATAAGTATCAGAAAACTTGAACTTTCATACGTCACAATGGACACCAATACTAATGCAGGGTCGAGTCGATAGTACCACAGAGAACAGACATCCAAACGACAGGTCTCCACTAGGATAAAACTTATGTCAAATTAGTTGGGGAACTACAGTGATGAGGTCGCTAAAGGCGCATAAAATTCAACACTAAACTCACAACAGTTAGCTTCTGGTGCTAGCTTATAGTCCATATATACTAGCGCCAGAGAAGCCAAAGGTTGTCAGTGTGCAAATCAAAAGAATCATTTAGTTGGGAAACTATAGTGGTGGTGACGCTAACATATTATATTTTATCCAAGAATTCCCGAAAAAATTGTTCCTGAATGGATTTCTGTTCTCTGTGATAGTACCTTTCTAATAAATATTTCTTGGGATGATAGCCAAACTGTAGTGAAATGGTAAACAAGCAGGATATCACCACAGACAAACAGACATAACACTCGTTTTCCATTCTTCGCATCGATTAAACTGTCATTTCAAACTTGGGCTTAGTTGAGAATGTCTCCGGTTTGGTCAAAGTGGCGCATTTTAACGAAAGAAGGGGTTTGCCCCATAAAAAATACTTGCTAGTTCGAGGGATACTGCTAGTTCGAGGGATACTGCTAGTTCGAGGGATACTCCTGTTGCTATTTGATAATTGGAAACGTCGTTCATAGATGGTACTAATGTTCAGGCAAAATGTGTGGTACGATAATTTTTGTTGATTATTCTTCCAAGTGTTATGTCTGTTTGTCTGTGATATCACAACGACGACAGTTCGAAGCAGTCAACGTTTGGAACCACCCCATCGGCAGGCAACCATGTTTTCGCTGCCAACATCTCGTGTGTGCGAAAATGAGATAGCAAGTCAGCACTGCGTTTCACTCAACTGCCAGCAGTCTGATTTGGGCCCGCTGTCAAATTTTGAGCCCAGGACATGCTGTCGCTGACGTTCACTCCAGCTCGTTATAGAGATGTCGATGGGGTGTTTGAAACAGTAGTAAAATTGAAGACCAACATTTCAATAGGGCTGAAATCCAAAATGCAAACAAAGCCATCAACAACAAACTATTTGATATCTATTCGTGGTTTGTTTATTATCTGGTAGTCGAATTTTGCAAACGCGATTTGCATAAATTCCCTTAAAACGAATCAAAAGTGTATTATCCAGCAGTGTTCCGCTTCAAACTACGTTGAATAGCAGTTTTTGCACTTGTCCGGCCTGCTGTTCACAATATTCACTTTCATCATTTTAACTCACATTCTTAGTTCATATTAGTAAACAAACCACCGATAGACGTAAAAGAAGTAAGCTTAAGTTTGCTGGTGCAATAGCTATCGGTAATCTGTCAAGCAGGAAAAAATAGAGAAAAAATAACCATTTTAAAATGGAAGAAAATAAACGAGTAATCAAAGCATTAGTTCTTGTGTCATCATTTCTTGAGCCCGGTAACAACATTCTGCTATATTATCAAGTTTATTATAGTTTACTGCAGATTTGAAGTTTCCCGTATAGACTTTGAAAGATGTTTGTGTATCATATTTTACCCAAGTAGCACACTTTAGGTTGATTTAGTTGTAGCAACCAAATTACGACTGAAATTAGTCATATTTCGGTTATTACAATAACTTTGTAACAACCGTGCTAGTAGGGTATTGTTAGACATCAAGAATAAAAGACATCAAGACTTTAGAACATAACCTTAAAATTCTATAGTAATTTTGAGTTTCAGCAACAGGGGGCAGTCCCGGTGTAGTGGTTAGCATTCACGCCTCTCACGCCGAGGACACGGGTTCAAATCCCGACCCCGCAGAAGTCTCGAATGACCCAAATTGTTAAAGTGACTATAATATAACAAAAAAAAAAGTTTCAGCAACACTGTAGTTCCTCCATAGTAAACTTTCCACTCAATCACCGCTAGCCTTCTACAGTGTCGAATGAGCACGCTTTTCTGGACGACACTATCAATTAACCTTAAAATAGTTTACGACTTCGTTTGCGTCTATCTGTGAAGAAATTCTAACACGCTTAACCTCTTGGCCACCAACAATAACACAGGCGCGGCACGCCGCGGCGTGACAAGAGAGACCCCAGGAAAAACATAAGCGAACCGCGGATTAATCTATTTGCGGTCAGTGCGGCTCCGCTTCGCTCCGCCGAGTGCAGTACAGTGCAGCACAATGAACTCGCAGGTCGTACAGCGGTCATGCGAAGGCAGATATTAAAATAAGATTAGGTTCGGCAGCAAACTGCGGCTATCGCGGGACATCGTACCTCCAGAGCACCAGCACCAGCAGCAGCATTAGAAAGGCGGAATGCTTCCTTGTATAGAAAGGAAATATCGAGTTTCTTGTTGATAATTGACCACTAACTTCGACTTTTGAACGGGGGAAGGGAGAACGGGGCATAATTTATGCCAAAATATATTTCCACACCGGCGTAAGGTTGGTTGTGGGAAAAAAATGAACCAAACATTGATTTATTCCGATGGTTGTTTGATGTTGCTTTTTTTCGCTTTCCGCTCCTTAGGAAAGACACAATCGATTGCTATCGACGTATCAGCGGGTTCGTTGCTGAAGCCCTGTAAACGAGAGCATAATTTATGAGATGGTAACTATCGCACCTCGTTCGCACCATGCGAATGATCCATGGCTGGAGAAACTTTCTTTTCATTTATGCCCTTCTGCCATCGGGAGTGAACTGCAAGGAACCTAACCTCCGTGTGCGGTTGTGTTATATCACAATCAAAGTGTATCCATGAACGGTTCAGAGGAACTCGCAATCAACTTCTATCGTGGATTTACTAAAATCAGTCAAATCAAGGCTAAGAAAAAAAAGTCCTCTCACCACCTAATAATCAACTCTCAATCGAGCCAACCTCCGACCTAATTTCCATTCACATGAAATCTACACTCGGTGAACTCCTCCCATGACGGGCGGCAGGAATGCTCGCTTGGACCCGCAATGGAACTAGCGTCCCGATCTAGATTACACCTCACGAACAGCAGGTAAACCTAGCGGGGCTCGGTGCATGTGTGGCCAGCCACGATATATTTAGCTACAAGCCGCCGCGATGTTCGGATCGGGGCAGTCAATTAACCCTAATGTCATCGAGTGGTGTAAGCGCTTGGTTACCATTCCTCTGCCAATAGCGCAGTCTGTGGACGGCCGCCGCCGGTCGGCTCGATGGTCGGTTTAATCTTATCTCTCGACTCGACTCGACGATTGGATAGCCCACAAAAATGGGACCAAACAAACAATAAACAACAACGCGCATGAAGCGGCCACGACGGCAAAACTCTCCGATTGATTATGCTCCGGCTCTGGTGAAAACTGGCTGCTGCCGCTGGCGGCAGGGTGGATATCTGATTTCAGCGGCCAATTATTAGGTCCGGATTGTAGTACGACGCGAGTTACCAGTGTTCAGCGTGCCGGAGGCCGAAGCAGGAGCGTTATCGGGGTAGTATGAGATGAATTAGTGAGCATTAGTTTGATTCCTTAACTGTGCGCAAGGATTGTAAATTCGTTCCCGAACTAAACTTGTTAACTAAATCTGATTTCAGTCTATAATATTGACATACACAGTAACTTTGACATTAGATATAAGTTGTACAAATTTGCCATTGATCAAACAGCAATTTTCCGTCTATTCATTTGATGTTATTAAAATTAGGTTAAAAATGTTTGAATGAATCAGTGTTATTTGAAAATCTATACCTATAAAGAAGGATTTCTGTCTGTCTGTCTGTCTGTCTGTCTGTCTGTCTGTCTGTCCTGTGTTCCTTATAGAATCAAAAACTACTGAACCAATCGGCGTGAAAATTTGCATGTAGAGGTTTTTGGGGCCAGGAAAGGTTTTAGTGATGGTTAGAGACCCCTCCCCCCACTAAGAGGGGGGGCTCCCATACAAATGAAACACAAATTTCTGCATAACTCGACAACTAATCAAGCAAATAGAACCAAATTTGACATGTGGGTGTTTTCGGTGACAAGAATTTATTCTAGGGTAATTTGAGACCCCTCCCCTCTTTATAAGGGGAATTATAACTCCTCTCCCCTTTAAGAGGGGGGGTTTCCATACAAATTTCCTCATAACTCGAGAACTAATCAAGCAAATGGAACCAAATTTGGCATGTGAAAGTTTTCGAGGCCAAGAAAATTTTCTATGTTGAATTAGGACCCCTCCTCACTTTAAGAGGGGGGGCTCCTGTACAAATGAAATACCAATTTCCTCCTAACTCGAGAACTAATCAAGCAAATGGAACCAAATTTGGCATGTGTGTGTTTTTGGAGACAAAATTTTTTTCTATGATGAATTGGGACCCCTCCCCACTTTAAGTGGGGGGGCTCCTATACAAACGAAATACAAATTTCCTTATAACTCGAGAGCTAATCCAGCAAATGGAACCAAATTTGGCATGTAGGTGTTTTTGGAGGCAAGAATTTATTCTATGGTAAATTGAGACCCCTCCCTCTTTATAAGGGGAATTGTAACTCCTCTCCCCTTTAAGAGCGGGGGCTTCCATACAAATTTCCTCATAACTCGAGAACTAATCAAGCAAATGCAACCAAATTTGGCATGTGAAGGTTTTCGAGAGCAAGAAAATTTTCTATGGTGAATTAGGACCCCTCCCCACTTTAAGAGGAGGGGCTCCTGTACAAATGAAATACAAATTTCCTCATAATTCGAGAACTAATCAAGCGAATTGAACCAAATTTGGCATATGTGTGTTTTTGGAGACAATTTTTTTTTCAATGATGAATTGGGACCCCTCCCCACTTTAGGAGGGGGGTCCTATACAAACGAAATACAAATTTCCTCATAACTCGAGAACTAATCCAGCAAATGGAACCAAATTTGGCGTGTAGGTATTTTTAGAGGCAAGATTTTTTTCTGTGATGAATTAGGACCTCTTCTCACATTAGGACGGGGGCTCCAATACAAATGAAATACAAATTTCCCCATAACTCGAGAACTAATCAAGCAAATAGAACCAAATTCGGCATGTGGAGGTTTTTGGAGGCAAAAATATTTTCTACGGTGAATTAGGATCCTTCCACACTTCAAGAGGGGGGGCTTCTACACAAATGAAATACAAATTTCCTCATAATTCGAGAACTAATCAAGCAAATGGAACCATATTTGGCATGTGGGTGTTTTTGGAGGCAACCATTTTTCCCATTATGAATTAGGACTTTTTACCTTTTTAGGAGGGTGGGGGGGCTCCCATTCAAACGAAATACAAATTTGCTCATAACTTTAGAACTAATCAAGCAAATGGAACCAAATTTAACATGTGAGAGTTTTAGATCGCAGAATTTTTTTTCTGTGGTGTATTACGACCCCTTTCCCTTTTAAGAGGGTGGGCTCCCATACAAATGAAATACAAATTTCCTTATAATTTGAGTACTAATCAAGCAAATGGAACCAAATTTAGCATGTAGGAGATTTTTGAGTCTTGAATTTATTTTATGATAGTTAGAGACCTCTCACCCCTGTGGTAGGGGGATATGGACTCTCATACAAATAAAACAGAAATTTTTGCGAAACTCAAAAACTAATCCAACTCGAGAAATTCGAGACTCTTCCATAAAACATTAATCAATAACAAGACCACAAAAACTATCTATAGTAACACTAGATCATTCAGGACGAGCCGGTCGCGAGTGTTGCCGGTGACCCGCCGTCGGAAGCGCCGCCCACTGGGGGGCTTGCAAAACTCGAGATAGTGACAAAGATCATCCGAGATTCATGATTTATGTACAACATAGGTTAATTTGTGGCAATACGAAGTTTGTCGGGTCAGCTAGTCTATACCTATAAAGAAGGATTTCTGTCTGTCTGTCTGTCTGTCTGTCTGTCTGTCCGTATGTTCCTTATAGAATCGAAAACTACTGAACCAATCGGCATGAAAATATGCATGTAGAGGTTTTTGGGGCCATGAAAGGTTTAAGTGATGGTTAGAAACCACTCCCCCCACTAAGAGGGGGGGCTCCCATACAAATGAAACACAAATTTCTGCATAACTCGACAACTAATCAAGCAAATAGCACAAAATTGTGGGTGTTTTCGGTGACAAGAATTTATTCTATGGTAAATTGAGACCCTTCCCCTCTTTATAAGGGGAATTATAACGCCTCTCCTCTTTAAAAGGGGGGGCTTCCATACAAATTTCCTCATAACTCGAGAACTAATCAAGCAAATGGAACCAAATTTGGCATGTGAAGGTTTTCGAGGGCAAGAATATTTTCTATAGTAAATTAGGACCCCTCCCCACTTTAAGAGGGGGGGCTCCTGTACCAAAGAAACACAATTTTCCTCATAACTCGAGAAGTAATTAAGCAAATGGAGCCAAATTTGGCATGTGGGTGTTTTTGGAGACAAAAATTTTTTCTATGATGAATTGGGACCCCTCCCCGTTTTAGGAGGGGGGATCCTATACACATGAAATACAAATTTCCTCATAACTGAAGAACTAATCAAGCAAATGGAACAAAATTTGGCATGTGAAAGTTTTCGAGGGCAAGAATATTTTCTATGGTGAATAAGGACCCCTCCCCACTTTAAAAGGGGGGGCTCAATTTGGCACGTGGGTGGTTTTGGAGACAAATTTTTTTTCTATGATGAATTGGGACCCCTCCCCACTTTAGGAAGGGAGGCTCCTATACAAATGAAATGCAAATTTCCTCATAACTCGAGAATTAATCAAGCAAATGGAACCAAATTTGGCATGTGAAAGTTTTCTAGGGCATGAATATTTGCTATGGTGAATTAGAACCCCTCCCCACTTTAAGAGGGGAGGCTCCTATACAAACGAAATACAAATTTCCTCATAACTCGAGAACTAATCAAGCAACTGGAACCAAATTTGACACGTGGGTGTTTTTGGAGACAAAAATTTTTTCTATGATGAACTGGGACCCCTCCTCACTTTAGGAGGGGGGGGCTCTCATACAAATGAAAGTCAAATTTCCTCATAACTCAAGAGCTAATCAAGCAAATGAAACCAAATTTGGCATGTGAAAGTTTTCGAGGGCAAGAATATTTTCTATGGTGAATTGGGACCCCTCCCAACTTTAAGAGGGGGGGCTCCTATACAAACGAAATACAAATTTCCTCATAACTCGAGAACTAATCAAGCAAATGGAACCAAATTTGGCACGTGGGTGTTTTTGGAGACAAAATTTTTTCTATGATGAATTGGGACCCCTACCCACTTTAGGAGGGGGGCTCCTATACAAATGAAATTCAAATTTCCTCATAACTCGAGAACTAATCAAGCAAATAGAACCAAATTTGGCATGTGGAGGTTTTTGGAGGCAAAAATATTTTCTATGGTGAATTAGGAGCCCTCCCAACTTTAAGAGGGGGTGCTTCTACACAAATTAAATACAAATTTCCTCATAATTCGACAACTAGTCAAGCAAATGGAACCATATTTGGCATGTGGGTGTTTTTGGAGGTAACCATTTTTTCTATGGTGTATTAGGACCCCTTACCTTTTTAAGAGAGGGGGCTCTCATACAAACGAAATACAAATTTCCTCATAACTCTAGAACTAATCAAGCAAATGGAACCAAATTTATCATGTGGGTGTTTTTGTAGGCAAGAATATTTTCTATGGTATATTTTCTATGGATTTCCCCACTTTAAGAGGGGGGGGGCTCCTATACAAATGAAAAACAAATTTCCTCTTAACTCGAGAACTAATCAAGCAAATGGAACCAAATTTGACATGCAAGTGGTTTTGGACGCAAGATTTTTGTCTATGTTGAATCGAGACCCCTATCTTCTTTAGAAAGCGAGTTATGGCCCATCTCCCCTTTAAGAGGGTGGGCTGCCATACAAATGAAATTCAAATTTCCTCTTATCTCGAGAACTAATCAATCAAATGGAACCAAATTTGGCAAGTGGGAGTTTTAGATGGCAGAAATTTTTTCTATGGTGAATTACGACCCCTTCCCCTTTTAAGAGGGGAGCTCCCATACAAATGAAATTCAAATTTCCTTATAACTTGAGAACTAATCAAGCAAATGGAACCGAATTTGGCATGTGGGAGATTTTGGAGTCTTGAATATATTTTACGATAGTTAGAGACCTCTCACCCCTGTGGTAGGGGGATATGGACTCTCATACAAATAAAACAGAAATTTTTGCGAAACTCAAAAACTAATCGAACTCGAGAAATTCGAGACTCTTCCATAAAACATTAGTCAATACAAGACCACAAAAACTATCTATAGTAACACTAGATCATTCAGGACGAGGCGGTCGCGAGTGTTGCCGGTGACCCGCCGTCGGAAGCGCCGCCCACTGGGGGGCTTGCAAAACTCGAGATTGTGACAAAGATCATCCGAGATTCATGATTTATGTACAACACAGGTTAATTTGTGGCAATACGAAGTTTGTCGGGTCAGCTAGTAGAATATATAAGTAATAGTAACTTGAATAATAATTAAATTAGTTTTAACAAAATCGCTTACTCGACAAAAAATGAAGTGCGAAATACAGCAGTAATCAACGATATCAGCAGATCAATGAGTAATAGTATGTTAATAGCGTAGTTGGTTCTGTAAAATTGGTGAATTTATAGGTGAAAATATTTAGGAGTGTAGCATACAGTGACAGCGGTGCGTCACGGTCCATGTGCGCTTTGTTTACAGTCTGTTTTCAAATAAAAATGATCTCGAAGAAGTAGGTTTTGTTGAATATGTCGATAAGTGAGTTATTCAACTAGTTTAAACCTCAATCAAAAAGCTCAAATATTCGCTTGCTACTGCTCCTCCTTGATGCTCCTCCTGCTACAGAAAATGTTTCCCAAAAGCAAAGCTTTGGCACAGACAAACAGACGTAACACTTGTTTTCCATTCATCGTACCGATAAAACCGTCTTTTCAAATTTGGGCTTAGTTGGGAATGTCTCCGTTTTGGTCAAAGTGGCGCTTTTTGACGAAAGAAGGGGAATTCCCCATAAAAAATACTTGCCACTTCGAGGGACACCCATATTGCTATTTGATATTTGGGAATGTCAATCATAGATGGTGCTAGTGTTCAGGCTAAATGTGAGGTACGATAATTTTTGTTGATTTTTCTTCCAAGAGTTATGTCTGTTTGTCTGTGGCTTTGGGTTTAAAGTTTAAACGTATTTCAAAGATTTGACCCTTCTTTATCGATAGACTTCGACTCAGAGATGCCATATTTTCTAAAAAAATGTCTGCAACTGCTCGAAAACCGAAAGAATCGAGCAGTTTTCCGGCTACTCGAATTTTCTGGTTTAAGAATAATCTGCGAAAATCTGCACACTTTTTTAGGAAGTCTGTGAAAGTTTAAAGAGCTTCGAACAAAAATCTGCACCAAAACAATAAAAGTCAGAAAAACTGCAAATATCTGCAAATTTATAATGATCTGCAAGACCGTTCCGTTCTGGAATTTGCAGAAAAATCTGCAAGTCTGGTATCCCTGCTTCGACTCCTGAAAATTTGGGTAGAAATAGTTTAGAGTGTATTGTTTACACTGCATTTTTATCGCTATCAATTTTTCGAAAACTGGAAAAAATGGCGTTACCCGACAAACAACGTCATGAATTGATTTGCGCAAGAACCTGGAAAATCCTTAACTCTCTCACATCGGTCATCGCAAAACAACTCGGAATCGTGTTACCAACGGTGAGTCCTGCGATTAAACGCTACTACGAAACTCTGAGCATGGAACGGAAGGAGATATCCCAATGCTTCGGTCAAAGATGTGGCCAAAAAGTTGAATCTGCCCAAGTCTTTCGTTCAAAGAGCCAAGAACTGCACAATGGGCAAAAACGAGCTCGTAATCCCA